>NW_024609879.1:128694530-129294530 GCF_016920785.2 Ixodes scapularis | reverse complement strand
ATTCCGATCACATCATACACGCATAAGTCACTTCTGTGACTTTCATTAATTAAAAAATTCTAGAATTTTTAACCTGCTTTAATATACAAGTATGAGGTAGGTTTGAAATTCTACTGCAACATCAAGGTAATCTGTTGCCATAAATATATACAAACCATCCTTATGGTAGCTATGTTTACCTATCTGGAGTGGGATCAATTGTATGTAAACCAACCTGCCATGCCTCTGCTCTACAGGACGTCAAATCAGGGTTGCCTTTATCCCCATCCTGAAGAAAAAGCTGACAAGTCGTCTATGCCAGGCTCTGATGTACAGCTCTTTTAATTCGCAAAAGCTGCGGGGTGCGAGATCAACCAGCTTTCAACCCAACTTGCTGCCTCTCGTTGAATGTCCGTTCAACTGCTAAAGACATTACGCCATGCTTTAGGTGGATCTGAAACAAACTAAAACAGAAATCAAACCAATGTTTCGCCCTTCTGTATAGGGGAATTCATTGTTGTGATCCGATACATACAAGTGACAGGCAGCACTGCAGCTTAATTTTAGGACAACCACTTTCATGTGTATATTTCAGGTAGCGTCATAAAAGAATCAATATTAAGTGCCAGGCGTGTACGTAAAGTGTGGCAATTAAATATTCTGCAGGTTTCATCACCCCACCTTACGTCATGCACCCAAATAGTAGCAAGACCACAAACATGTTAGTTAGCCAGAGCCCTACACCGTAACAGTCTGTCTGTAGCTGTTTGCCTACATATGTTTTGGAACTGCAGTAATGTTCTTGTCCAACCGTTAATTTGATTGACCAGGTTGTAAAAAAATTAACCCAGAGAAACATGACATTAATGGATAACCTTGCGACACGCCTGTTATTCATGCAACATTAAAATGCCACTGACAGCAACATGAATAACTTGTTTTAATGTACTGCTAAAATATAAACGTAACCTCCCATCAACACCCTTAAAGTCCCCCCCCCCCCCCCCCAAGGTAGGTTTCCTACAATAACTGCCGCTCTATGGTTGTTATAAAAGGTGAACCTCGGAACCATGGACAATAGAGACTATGTGGCTTGAGCGAACTCAAATGAGAATCTGTATAACCAATGGCAGTTTCTGCTCGGCCGGGAATGCATGCGATATAAAATCGAAATATCAAGGGTCTACGCAAAAACTTAATTCAAGCAACGGCCCCAAAGGCTCCACAAAAGGGACAATCTTGGGTTCTGACCCTAATTTCTACGCCCTGAAAGCCAACATGGAACTTTAACACCACAGAAGCACTGTAACTTATGAGATTGAAACGACATATCTTATGATGGCTGAAACAATTCTATCCGCAACATTTACAGCAGAGAGACTAAGTCCATAGCGAAAACAAACAAAGGCTTGAACAGTTATATTCAATGCAAAACAGTTTGAACAATGCTTACTATTAGGTGTTGGTAAGAAATGCATTATTTACCCGAGCTAATGCTCTAAACTGGCCAAGATGTTCCAATTAATACTTTATATCTTCGTATAAATCATAGTAGCCAAAGCAAGGACCAGGTGCTTGTTCTATTTCTTTGTTAGTTGTAACATGCTAAATCTTGAGAAAAAAACGAGACTGGCGCATAATCACGACGTATATAGTTCGCCATCCAACTGTCAGACAAGATTTGCCTCGTCAAATTGAGCGGAAAAACTCCCCCGCTAAATTTAGCGGCAAAATGTTTCCGCTAAATTTAGTGGGGAAAGTTTCTCGCTAAATTTCGAGGAGATTTTTTCTGCTATATTTAGCGAAGATTAATTTTTCCGCTAAATATAGCGGGAAAAACTTTCACTAAATTTTGCAGGAAAACGTTTTTGCTAAACTTAGCGCAAAATTGTTTCTGCTAAATTTAACGGGAAAATAATTTCGCCAAATTAAGCGGGGAAAATTTTCCGCGAAATATAGCAAGAAAATTTTTCCGCTAAGTTTAGCGGGGAAATTTTTCCGCTATATTTAGCAGGGAAGCTTTTCCGGTAAAGTTAGCGGAGAAATTTGTCCGCTAAATTGGGCGGGCAAAATGTTCCGCAAAATTTGGCTGGGAATTTTTTTCCGCTAGATTTAGCGGGAAACTTTTCTGATTACTTTAGCGGGGAATTTTTCACCACGATCTCCGCTAAATTTAGCGGGGCAAATTTTCCGCTACATTTAGCGGAAAAATTTTCCCGCCAAACTTAGCGGGAAAATATTTCCGCTAAATTTAGGTGTTTTGGGACGTCACTCTCATGACGTTTCACATGACGTCACTCGTGACCCTCGTGACTTCACACGTAACGTCACGTCTGACGTTATTATGGAAACATCGCATAATGCAACGCGCGGTTACGGCGACGACGACGCAGACGGCGAAGGCCAAGCAGACGGCGAAGGCTACGCAGACGGCGACGCAGACGGCAACGCAGACGGCAACGCAGACGGCAACGCAGACGGCGACGCTCACGGCGACGCACACGGCGACGCACATGGCGACGCAGACGCAGACGCCGCTCAAGCCAGAAACGGGTGCCTAAGAGCTGCGCTCTAAAAAGTTTACAGTGCACTTACCATTACAACTGTCTATTGTACTATAAAACAAGCTGCCTGACGCCATCGTTACAAAATCTAACACTGATAATTTCAGAGAGGGGTTGAGGACGCACGACCAGTCTTGTACACGTTACTAAAAAAAAGTAATCGATTACAATTACTATTACTCTTGGCTAAAAAGTATTCGATTAGATTACTTGATTACTCGGCGGCAAAAGTAATGCGACATTACTTAAAGAAGTAATCGTTACTTTTCCGATTACTTCATCGTGTGAAGACACATCTTTAGCGCTCATAACAATGAACTACTTCCAACCTATATTTCACATTTGCACAAGTATTGAAGAAGAAAAACTGGCCCCCTCTTCGTGGTCGCTGCACCTTCACAATGCGGACACAAGCATAGAATTCGTTTGAAGACGTTTAATGATTTGGGCGTTCGCCAGTGTGTGTGTGTGGGGGGGGGGGGGGGGGGGGGGGGGAGGGGGTGGCGGGAGAACGGAGGGGGTTCTAGATCTTGTTAAGCTTGAGCACGGTTTGTCGCTCAAAGTTTGCGTCGCTCATTTTATTATTCACATGTGGATGAGCTTGCATGTTATAGAAAAGAGCAGCAGCTCCAGGATTCGAAACGGATCATGTGTAGTATCCATTAGCGGAAGAGATCGCCCCGACCACTTCTCAAGTCGAAACATTGCTTGTCACAAAGACCACGTAGGGGAAATGGGGAAATATTTCAACTGCCTTTGTTCTATTTTGCACCCGCTTTAGGCATTCTTCGGTTCTGGTTCTCCTACGGGCTGCGAGTAGGTACCCTAAGCAGGATTTATTTTATTTTTTTATTTCTGTGTGTGTGTGCGTGAGGGGGCTAGTTTGAACGGAGGACTCACAAAGCTACATTCTGCTTCCTCAGACTTCTCCCCGAATGGCCTTTGTCACGCACTGTGGCTTCCCTGGAGCTTCCCACACCCAGTCCCAGCGCGAAAAAAAAAAAAAAGGCCATTCCACAGAAACTGTACATAGAAAGTGATTGACCTCGTTTCCTACAGCCCCGCAAAAATCTTCCTCTTTTCCGTTCGAAAAAAAAAAGCAAATTTTATTTTTGTTATTTCATTAAAAAAAAGGCGTGTGCCAGGGGGGGGGGGGGGGGGGTTCCCGTGGACAAATTGTAACGGTTACAAGTAATTTTATTACTTCAAAAAGTAATCAGACTACTCTTGTGATCACTGCCTAATAAAAGTAATCAACTGATTGCAAAATTACTCCAAAACGTATCGATTACAAGTAATTTGATTGCTTGTAATGCGTACGGTACACGTCTGCGCACGACCTACCTGAATGCTCAGTGCGTGATGTGACCTGCTTTGTAGAACTGTTTTTAGAGCGTAGCTCTTAGCCGCCCGTTTCCGGCTTGGGCGCCGTCGCCGTCGCAGTCGCCGTATCTGCCGGCGTAACCGCGCGTTGCATTATGGGTCGCTTCCCCTAATGACATCACATGTGACGTCACGTGTGAAGTCACGAGAGTCACAAGGGATGAGGAGGAGGAGGTGGGAATTTTTTTCCCCTATATTTAGCGGGAAAAAATTCCCCGCTAAATTTAAAGAAAACATTTTTTCGCTATATTTAGCGGAGAATTATTTCCACAAGATTTAGCGGGAAATGTGGTCAAAATCTCCCGCTAAATGGGAGGGGAGCAGGAGAGGAAGAGGAGAGGGGCATTCTCTCCCCTCCGAACTCTCCCATCATCCTCCTTAAGAGCTTCGCTCTGATTCGGCGTTAGAGGGAGTTGTTAACGTCTTTAATTTTTTTCTTTGTAATTTCCCCTCCCCCTCTCCCCTTTCATGTAAAGCCCAGAAATGAGCGAGTCAGGATATTGAAAATAAATATATAAATGAAAAGCCTTTGTTCCTGTGACAAAGGTTGTGTCGGTATTTTCTCCTCATCCTTTACCAAAAAATAAGTTTTTTTTTATTTTTTAAAGGCGCTCTTTACTATCTTTGAAAGGGTAGAAAGTCCTAAATTCAGGAATCAGACCTTAGACGTCAGAGACTGGAAGTTTAAAAGCAAAGAGCTGAGCTGCCGCACAACCTGGAGGCTTTCCCATTGTCACGAATCAGTCAACGAGACCGAGGCAGAAACACCGGGATGCTTGTCTGGAAAGTTGCCATCTGCCTGTTGGGCACTGCTACAGGTAGGGTAAAAATTTCAACTCCTATATCTGGAAGCTTAAAGGGGCATTGAAGTGCTTTTTGCAAAAGCTTATTTTTAATTGCATATTGCTTGTCGGACTTCAACCAATAAAAATTACCAGTCGTAGATGGCAGTTTAAAGGGGCTTTTTGGGTCCCTACCACCTACCTAAAATTTCATTAATGAAAATAGTTAACTCCGTGAGGATTCTTAACTATATTAACATTGCTCTTTTGAAACGGGTTGTGCGTTCTATTTTGAAACAAAAAAAAAGTAAAATCTTTGGGTTTAAGATACGTAATACAGTAATTATTGTTTAAACACGCCGTCGGACGGCGCCTCCTGGTGTCTGCTCCAATTAAGATGCAGCAAAAGGGCTATGTCACAAGCTTTGATTAGATTTTCAATAAGTAAATCGTCCGCTCAAAAGTGCAATTTCTGTTGTTTTCTCTTTAGGATGCTTAGAGCCCGTAGATTCAATCACCACTGTGTATAGACAATCTCAGAATGTGCTCAAGTGCCCCATTAGAAAGCAGGGGGTGGTTTACTATGTTCACGATCCTTGCTTCGCGGTTGGTCCTTCGGCAACCTTATCGGCTAATGCCGGATTCTGATTGGCTGCGGAGATATCATAAGATGCTCGTGACTCACCACAAATTATGTTTCTTAAGTTGTCAGAAACCATAGTGGACGCCATTTGCGCAGGTGCTACCTTAAGTCATAACGCCACGAATCGTAGCAGCTTCGCAGCTTGTATATCCGAGTCAACCGACATGTTCATCGAGTCGCTCGGCGGGAGTCCAGTGCATAGCGCCCAGTGATTGGCCCTCCGAATGCTTTGCAATAAAGTAGTAATGAAGTCACCTTCATAGTTATTGAACTCTCCATTTTGAACAATGCGTGACCCAATATTGAGTCACAATTATACGTAAAGAAAAGTCGTAGACCTATATTTTCCTCGGGAATCGAGTCACAACTAACGCAGACATGTACAAATTACTCAAATAAGGTAGTTAAGTTAAGTTACTGAGTATCGACGCCAAAAGTAATTGGAGTAGAGTAGAAATTACGCATATGTAATAGAAATTGAGTAAACTACTAACTACTCTAAAAAGTAGCGAGTTACTTTGAAGTTACTTTCGAAGTTACTTTTTTTATATTTTTGTGGAAGCAAAATGAACAGCAGTTTTGATCAATGAAAAACCCTGCGAGTCTAAAATAAATGCAGTCTATTTATAGCTTGCGTTTTCGCCGAAATAGTTTATTCGCTCGCAGAAACAATTGACTTTCAAAGTTCTTGATAGGAGAATTTTCCCCTTTTTCTTCTAAAGACGTCCCCAGCCAAGCTAAATAGACGTTCCACCGTTGCACTGAATGGAACGGCAGCGTTGAATTTGAGAAACAGGCTGTGCAGGGTCGGGTAAGCGAGTGTCGGCATCTTAGGTGTCCATGGCGGAACATGTGAGGCTTGCCTCGGGTAGAGGATCTTTTATAACAAACTTTCCTCCTTTTTTCTTTTTTCTTCGCCAAGTTGAGATTCTTATGACTGGCCCCTCTTTATTCCGACGTCCTTCTGAGAGTACGCTGATAGAGTGCACCAGACCTTCAAGGGTTCAAGTCTCGCGATACGACGATGAGATCATCCGGACGACTGCGCGTTCCGTTGTAGTGCTAGTGGTACGCTACTGGAAAAAAAATGTTTTGGTTTAACAGAAGATGAACCAAAGTATACTTCGCCGCTGACGCCGGGTCCAACAAAAGGATCTCCCAAGGGTAACTCGCAATCCTCGCCGGCGACTACAATATTCTGACGCGCCTGACACGCCTGACAAGTAAATCGTTTTCAACAAAGAGGAGGTCTCCCAGGCATGGATGGTCGGAAGGACGCGAAGAATTACGTGAACAAGCATCGTCGCTCATATACAGTTGCAGCTGGAAGCGGGAACGTGCTCCCATGAACGGATTATCCGTGCCAGGGTTTGTGCGCGGGGGAGTCCGGCTTTGCAAAGGCGTATGCGCTGACGACAAGGCGACCATGGGAACAGGCCCCCAGCTGCGAGGTCATTCCAGTGGCGCCTCCCGTGGAACCTACCGCTTGAGTCAGAACTCACTAAAGAGAGACAAAAACTCTCGGAGTGTCCCCGTCTTTCACGGTTGCAGCTGGAAACGCGGCGCCTGCGTGCATTACCGGATTAGGTCAATACCCGACCAAGGCTTGTTAAGCATCTCTTCCTGCGTTCGTGCGTGCCGGTGTTATGTTTTGGCTGCTCGTCGCCACCTTGACCCAAGGACGCCTTCCCGAACAGGGGGCCTCTTGTTAGGGAATGCCACTTTATCTGCCGGCGTCTTATTCATTTCTGCGCTCAAACTTTCGTGATCGGCAAAATTAGCACTATTAAATTTCGAAAGTAGTTAGTAATTTGAGTAGAAGTTACCTGAAAAAGTAGTTAAATTAAACTACTAATTACCCAAATCAAGTTGTAATTGAAAGTTACCAAGTTACTCGAAAAAGTAGTTAAACTACAGTAGTTTGAGTAGAGTAGTTGAACTACGTCCAAGTCTGCAACTAAGCGTACACTCTAACAAATGCCTGCGCGTCTACTTGCCCCCAAAACACTCGAAGAGCCCGTCTCCGCAATCTACGAAATCAGCTCAGCGAATGATGAGGTGGAGCATCTGTTTAGACCTCAAAATTAGTTCTGCGCTGTAACATTACGAAATGCTAGGATGACGCTTTGCATTGCGTAATGCCAGAGCGCAAACTTCATTTTTAGGTCTAAATGAATGTTGCGCCTCATCATTTGCTGAGCTGATTTCGTAGATCGCAGAGATTGGCTCTTTGAGTGTTTTGCGGGTAAGTATACGCACAGGCATTTCTTAGGGTGTATAGTAAAGTCGTAGACCTATTTTGTCGTCGGGGATAGTTAAATTAGATTATAGAATGGGTGGTCAACACGTTTTGCCTCCGAGGCTGTAACTTTTTTATTGGGCGATGGAATTGAAAGATGTTACATTCGAATGAAAGTGTGGAATCTCCATTTTCCCAGGAGCAGATAACTTTTCAATATAGTCCCCATGGCGATGATGCATTTTCGCTACCGGTGCACTATTCTCCGCATACCGTCGTAGATGATTGAGGTCGTCTGTTAGACTAACGCCGCAATGGAGAAGATGCAGTTTCAATATGTTTTGCCTCATTCACATTGCAGCCTTGACATTGCGCAACATAACGTTTGGCTGTTTTCCAAGGTAAATAAACACCTGAAGAGAACGCGGTTTGCGTTCTACGACGGGGTTAACGATGCGGTGCGCCAAACTTTTATTCGAATGTATTATCTTTTAATTCCGCCACCGAATCAAAACGTTACAGCCTAGGAGGCAAAACGTATTGATCATTCGCAGCGGAGAATCACCAACAGCGATCAGCACCTCATCACAGGAGGACCGTATCACGAACTATAATCAGTGACAGCTTAAGAGTTCAGGGCGAGGGAAATGAAGGCTGGGGAGTAGGAAGCAGATGGATTGCTGGAGAAGAGAGGAGGAAACATCCTTCTTGCTCCGTTGTTCCGCCTGCTTCCTCCTCCTCAGCCTTCTTTTCCCTCGGCCTGAACTCTTAACCTGTCAACGACTAGCCTCCTATCCGAACGAAAGGATCAAGACCAAGAGTTTCTAAGTAATGCACACAATCAGCAAAAACGCTAGGCCTTTGTGCGATCGCAAACAATTCTTAAAAAGCGTCCTTGAACAGACTCTAGCCTAAGCGTTAGAGTTACGCCTACGGATTTGCATATAGTAGAATAACCTTCAAACCTTGTTGAAACTAACGAGCGAAAATGGTGCAGTATGAAGTGCTTCAGGCTATTGTGTGTGAATGTTGTCCTGTGTGCGTATTGATCTCATTCTCAGGATTTATTTCCTTGTGAAGTCTATTTATTTTTAACGTAGAAAAGACCGTCATAAAAAGCCGTCATGAAGAATTCGTCACAAAGACCAGTCACCAAGAACCTTCACAAAGAAGTGTGGCATTAAGTAATATCATGACGTCACGTGACGTCCTGAGGTCACGGGACTTTGTGAACACAAGTAATGTCATAAAACCATGTGACGTCGTACACTCGCGTGCCACCCTGGCGGCATGTGACGCAACAGTTGTGTGACATCATCACGTCACTTGACGTCCCCCACACACATACACATAGCGTGGTCCAGCTCATCTGCAACACGCACACTGTGCTTTCCAGTCTTTACCAAGCTCAGCAAACAATTTTTTTCCAGGAGCCAGGATTGAAGAGGCCTACGTGTACCCGCGTATACTGGAGGCGAGATCTTCCGATGGCCTCAAGGTGGTGTCCGTCGACGGGAAGACGACCCTGAGGCTTGAGAAGGCGTCCGTCCTAGCCGAGACCCTACTTGTGACATCATACGACGAAAACGGGCAAATGACGCACACGCCAGTGAGTACACGCCATGTCCGATACGCGATTTTTCAAACCGGATGACGTCATGATCACCTTCAGACAATATCAAAACTAAACCAACTATTTCTGGTGTTCCTCTTTCTGACGTGTCCAATTAATTTATCCCGTAAGGTTGAAATAAAATCTAGTTCAAAAGTCGCTCTAAGAGACGTTCACAGGGTGGTTGGTGATAATTTACGCGAATTCATTAAATACATATGCGCCTTTATTTTCGTCATTTTAGATTCAAGCCGAAGAAATTGAGAAGCACCACTACCGTGACCGCGACCGATACGCCTCTTTAATGGTGCACGACACAGCAGATGGCCTCGAAATGGTAATATTCATACTGCGTTTAGCGCCATAATTAACATACTTATTTGATCATTGAGCTTCAAATACTATAGAAAATAGAAGTGCGAACGGCGTCTTTGATTGTCACTATCATCGTCACTATCATCTTCATGGACAACTTCAGAAATACAGGGTGCGGTCTGTATCGGGTGCACTATTATGACTGTCTCGGGGTCAATAATACTGCGAAATTATCCGATAAGAACAGCTTGAATCCTTGCGTTTCGTAAGCCCCCAGCGATTAAATTTTCGTGTTTTTGCTTTCTTCAAACCCGTAATTACCGAAAGTTTTTTTATTTTTTTTTTATTACGTAGACTGATATGTCATGCAGTGAGAACACCACTTACGTGTCTTTCTTTAATGAGATGAGCCAACGAAAAAGGTTAATCGGCATCGATAACCAATAACAACTCGGTTTCAGCAGAAATAAGAGATCATTGATGTAAGATACTGTTTATTATTTTTATCGATTTTATTAAATAAAGCGAGACCAATGAGTGACTTTTAGGCTTCATCGCGAACTAGTTGACGTAATGAAGACCTTAGAAGCCTGGTTGTTATCGAGTGGTTAACGCAGCTGCCTCATGACGTCTTTGAGGCATTTCGCCCCTGCGCAAGGTCAACCATACCCTCTAAAAGGTTCCGCGGAAATGATATTTAAGGGAAAATGTAAAAAATACAATAAACAAACTGTTCGCTGTAGTTGTGATTATTATATTGTCTTCAGGAGTCGTGGAAAGTGCTTAAGGTTTTCAGTATGTAATAACGGTCCATAACATTTCATTTATATAACTTAACATATCTAAAGATCAATTTCATAACAGATCTAAAGAAACCAGCAGTGTACAACATTGCACTCATAATCAGTTATTAGTATTTTCTGAGCTTTGCAATGGTAGCGGCCGGTGTATGTGTAGGGTGTTTACAGATGACTTCACCAGCCAGTGAAACAGCAGACGTACAAACAGGGCTTATAGTGGATGTTTATCGGAAAGAATCATCATAGCTCTAAATATATTGAAGAGTTCTTAACAAGATATTTCGAAACAATATCAAGTTTTTTGTTTTCTTTCTTGGGTGTTCAATGAGAATTACATTTTAAATTATCATTCGATCTATTCAAATCCTGTTCGACTTGAAAAGCTGAAAGGAAAAGCACTTTACTTTATACCACTCAACAAGACGTATAGCAGTGGGGATTGCTTTACCTTCTAGCTTGAAAAACATCGAAGAGAATGATTCTTTAGAAAACAATACTGTGCATCTCTAAACCGACTGGAAAAGTAGAATCTAATGAGTATCACATGACGCTACATTTGCCACAAAACAAGTAGTCGCCGGTGTTTATTGTTATCCACTTTCAAAAATTAATAGATACACTCATTCATTGAAATTAGCTGTACTGCGGAATGTGCGCGTTTTGGTCGCAAACTTATGCCGTAAAACTTTTTTTGTTTCTTAATGATCCTCTCAGAAAAAGGCTGAACATAAATCGTCTTGTGTTCCTTCTAACTGTTCTGCGCATAGAACTTCACAGTATTTTTGTATTTTGGTCTGCTCCGTAGAATGTTCTTTAGGGAAGTTACCAGGGTGATACAGTTATTACATGACAAGCGGGGGTTCTTAATTTATGTTAACTTGTATGAGACATCAAATGCTAGTCATTAAAATTAGTAGTATTTGATAGAATGTGTAAGTTTGTGTCACGAACTTAAGGTGTAAAACATGTTAACCATTGCTTTCATTGAGGGAAATGCAACAAACGGAAAAGGTCTGTTGCTGTTTTCGCGTTAACTGTCCCACGAACTAACAAATCTGTTGTATTTCTTTCTGCTCCGTCGGATATAATGTTCGCCAGACAGGAATGGTGGACGCTGTCACTCGCATCGAGCCTGTGCTGACAGCACCGCGATCGTTGGACGGATCCTTGCCCCACAGGTTGCACACCATGCCAGAGGAAGAATTGGAACGCCTCAAGAAGATCGGTGAGTTTAGAACCCCAACTAAGTCAGGCTTTACGGCCGGTCTACACATTGCTACTCAGCGCTGAGATAACGTGACGCCAGTAATGCATCAGTGCTGCTGTCAGTGCTGAGTCAGCGCTGAGTTAGAGCTGCTCAGTATGGTGTGTAAGCCAGAAAAAAAGTTGGGGCTGCAAGATCCACGCCCTGAAGGTGGTTGGTCAGCGAAGCTGTGGTGTCACCTGCAACGATTGCCTACTGCACTACACGAAATGCCGCCGCTGGTCGTATTGCCGTTTCTTTTCCTTTTTGCCGCTCCTAGTATTCACGCTGCTCCTCGGGAGTCCCAACTATGCGTGGCCTATTCATCGCGGTGCTCCAGCAACAATGGAAGCAGTTGCTATACTCCGTTTCATCTTAGGTTTAAGCGCAGTGGATGTTACGAGCCGTCGGAGCCAATCGGAGGCCGAGTGAGTGTCACGTGACCCTACAGAGGGGGCGCAGCGGCGCGCGGAAAGCGTATCCCTGGCCACGTCCACAGAACGGGATTGGCTAAGAAAGCTCGTAGCGTCCGCTGCGTCCGGACGTAAGGTGAAATGGGGTATAGTCGGGTTCTTTTATACATGAAAGGCTAGTGACGTCACTCCCCACGTCCATGCTGCCGTCGCCGCGGCGGCTAATGACGTCAAGGCCTTTCGAAGCAGCTGCAAACCTAATCTTTACCGGAACGCGGGGGAGGGTGTTCCTTTTGTTTACACGCGCCTTTAAGTCCATCATGTGGTTTCGATGCTTGTTTTGTTGATTCTTATTTTGTGGTGTTCTTTATTGAAACGGGTACTGAGCTGTATGCTCTACGCCTGATTGCAAGAAAGATATGCTGGTTTGCCTTCGATTGTTCGCCGGGAGGTTTGTACTTACAACGCCAACGACACGAACATTTCCTTGGGAGGTATACAGCTTCGCTGCAAAAAGGGAATCTTCTATGCACCGAAACGTCGATGCACAGTTGATATTCCGTCTTTCTCGCGTGAGTTGAAACGTGGTGGTGACAGTGTGCAAATAGCCCCAAACCACTTCCGGTTATGAACTGTGTTCCGTGTCACTACTTATGTGCAGTGCAGGCGAAGAGAGAAAGGACGATCGCACTAGGAAAGCGGGACGGGAGAGGAGGGCAATGGAGGGCGAGGGGAGAAATGGAGAGCACTGGGAACGTTAAAGTGGAAAGGAGGTTTCTCTCTTCCTCCCCGGCCCTCCTAATGCTTTCCCTTTCTCCCCTCACCTGGCCTTGCCTTCGCCTGTACTGCACGCAACTAGTGACACGTTGCATAGAAGGCGGTTTCCGCAGTATTTGCGAAACCAAATATGCACGCTATTTTCCGTAAATTGCCACTTATAGAACTGTCATACTTAATTCACTGTCATCATAAAATAATGATGAGTAAAAAAATGAGGAAATATATTTGAACCGGAAGTGTGCCGGAAGTGCGCCACTGATTTTGTTGCCAGACAAAAAAAGGCGAATAGCGCTGAGTTAGCACTGCGCTCTACGTGTTAACAGGCATTTATTATTACACTTCGTCCATACTGCTATGGTGCCTGGAACGCGTCTCCGACGGGTGTGTTTACCGCCTCAAAAAAGTGGTCCCTCGATTTCCGCCTGATGACGTCATACAAGTGTCATGCTGTCGCCGATCGTGATCCTGGCGGCGTCTCAACAGTTGTGGTGTTTTTGGCAGACGCCTGTGCTGCTGCAGGTCGCTTTGCACTGTAACAGTCCACGGAAGTTAAAGCAGCCAGAAGTTGGGACGCCTGGGACGCCGTGATGACAGCAACACTCGTGTTCGCTCGTGCTTTTCACCAGCATTTCTACGGCCAACCGCCAGGATCGCGACAGGCAACAGCATGACACTCCGGCTTGTGTGGCGTCATTTGTTGCCACCTGGGGACCACTTTTGATGTATGGGCGGGATAGGACGCTAAACACACCAGTCGAAGACCCGCTCCAGGCACCATAATACTGCTGAGTACGAAGAATCAATGTTGCCAGTCGTCACTAGCTTTTCCCGACGTGCGTGATGGAAGATGTAAAAAAATATAGCCCAATCTCGTATTTCAGTGAAAATTCGCGCAATCTCATACTTGAGTGAAAAATAGCGCAATCCATTATTTGAGTGAAAGATAGCGCAATGTCATATTTGAGTGAAAAATAGTACAGTGTCATACTTGAGTAAAATAATTCCGCACTGTCATATTTGAGTGAAAAATGAAAGACGTTTACAATTCTCTGGAATGTGGAATAAGAGCGCAGTTCTTGAGGAGGAGGACGGGAGAGTATACGGAGGGGAGGGTATACCTCTCCTCCCCCTCCGCACCCTCCCCTCTTCCTCTCCTCCTCCCCTCCCATTTAGTGGGAAATGTAGTGAATGTTTCCCCACTAAAATTAACGGATTAAGTTTCCCCCTTTAAATTTAGCAGGGAAATTGACGCCGCGTGACCTCAACACCCAATTCAGTTTCCCCGCTAAATTTAGCGGGGATACTGTGACGTCCCATAATGCAACGCGCGCGTTTACGCCGACGCCGACGCCGACGCCGCTCAACCCGGAAACGGGCTCCTAATATCTGCGCTCCAAAATGTTTTTTGTTGATGTGCTCGCTGAAACGGTTCAACACAGAGCAAAGGGATATTTTGATTCGTGCTGCCAGCACCGTATCTACTACTCGAAAGCATGTAATAGACACTTTTCGAAATTTCAGAATGATGCATAGGTTCTGTGCGATCTCCATTAGTCAGCCATGCACTGTGAGCCCTCATTGGACACGAGTGCTTCATCAGCATTCGGACTGTTCTCGGACCCAAACGCATTCCATTCAAGTGCTGCGTCATGGCTCGGCGCGAACTCGGAACCAATCACGGGCTTCACGCCGGAAGTGATGAGACTAATTAATGGCGGCCGCGCATAATATATGCATTATTTCACAATTTCGGAAAGGATATATTGCTTAAGCCATAAAAGCCGAAAGAAGCTCAGAGTATCGGCTCCTCAATCCCAGATTCTCTTGTGGGAGCCGCTACTATGCTTAATACAGAGCGATCGCCATTAGCAGTCGTCACAATTAAAAAAAAAAAAATGAGACTCACCTGCTTCAAATACGGCGTTAAAAAGTTCTCTAATGCCTTTAGGATTAGATATCACGAAAGCGAAGCACATAAAGAGATACTCTAACCGTTTCTTCTTTCTTTTTTTTCTTTTTGTTTCTCTCACTAGCTCTATTTTTGGAACCACCGGCCTTTACCCTTTCCGGTATGTTATTTAGTGTCGAAAAATTCACAATAGTTTTTTTTTTTTTTTTTTTTTTGTGGAATTTGCAAGCGAAAAAGCCGCCAAAACCAACATTCAAAAATACCTGCGCTTCTCGGTGCCGTGACGTCAGGAGAAGGCAGGCTTGCAGGTCGAGAGGGCGGTCTAAAAATGGACTATGCCGAATAGTTGTTTCGTGCTGGTGCGCGAGTACTGGAGCGAGCTTCCAAAGCATTCCTTTGACATTATAAAACTGCTTGCAATCAGTTGGTAACAAAGTCTACAGTCCAAAGAGTGGATCCTTGCCTTCCCCTGACGTCACCTTTTCATTGCAGCCAGTAGAAATTTTCACTTTAAAAAAAACGCGGTAAAAACCAAAATTTTTAATACAACAACCTCGGGAAAGAATTTCTTTTTTTACCTATTTTATGGTTACTATTTCAGCCGTATCTGTTGGTGTGTTTAGAAACTTTTCAAGCGAATTGAGGACTGTAAAGAAAATGCGGGAGTACCCCTTTAAGCGTGGGTGTAGAAGTATAATCAACTGAATCCTCGATATACTACGGGAAAAACAGTTGTATCGAAGATTTCTTTGTTCCGCTCATATTTAGTGCGCAACTGGCGGTTGTCCTAAATTTAAAATGAAAAAAAAAAAAAAAAGAGAATTAGTCAAGGTCTTGAATATCAGCGTTCACGAGACCTGTCGAAAACTCGCTTCCGGGACGAGTTCGCTTACTTCTATATCGGGTGTCTCAAAGAGCGGTGAGGTTCTTTAAATCGGCCGCAAAATTCGGCTTCCTGACCTATCGCGTGTGGGATTCCCCTTTGTGGCGGGGTCCCACTTAGAAACACAAAAGGTTCCTCGGGTCCGGATAAAGACGTGTTTATTGACTGAAATGCCAGCACGCTTCGCTCTTAGACAATGAAAACTCTGGGCGCTGGCTCAATTGCCAGTATCACCCGGTCGGTTTCCCGCGCTGCCGCATTAGACAGATTCACGGGAAGTCGGAGGCCCTCAAAGAAAAACCGAGCTCCGTAGAGCCAGGGCCTCCGCCGACGAGAGCCCCTGGCACTCCTTCGGGGCCAGCTTATGTAGCCTCGGAGAATGGACGCGCCCGGGGAGGCTACTAGCAGTCGCGTCCATGATAGCTCTCAAGGGTGTGCCGAAGGCGCGTTCTCCCAAACGGACAAGGGAGAGCCGGCCCCTTCGGGGAATTCGGCCTCGTGGTTCCTTGTATCCGGGAGGCCGACGCCGTTGCTGACGACGACTCCCACGGCCTGCTCGAAGCTAGGCCTGGATAGGGATAGAGGGAACCCCATGGTTCCCACACGCGCTACGATTTTGTGCAGTGTTGCCCACGGGTGGTGCATTTTTTTCTATGAAATTCGCAGAGCAAACTTCCGTGAGGAAAAAGTAAAGAAAGGAAAAGGCTTAAAGGGACAATGAAGACGATTTTATTTAATTTTTTTAAATGGTGTTTTAATGCTTCTTGGGGACATAGCATGCCGCCCAATTTTTTGTAGACATTTATGACGCGTATTTATGTGCCTACGAAAGAAGTAAAGAAACCGAAACTGAACCATCTCCAGTCTCGTTTCTGGGCCTCCGAAAACGGAGGTGACGTAAGGAGTGACGTCAAGTGTGAATAGTCGGTATCGGTAGTATTTAGGAGATCGAGACTCTGGTTACCGCGGTGGGTTATAGCAGCGCGGTGGCGCGGTCGTTGCGCCGACTCTGTCAACATGGACGAATGCCGCTCTCGCGAGCGAGTTCGAGCTTCCGTTCAGTGACCGAACACCAACGGAACGGGAGTACGTGTGTAGCGGCCCCTGCCATCACCCGACGGAGACCGCCCAGCCGGCAACGAGCGGCCCGCATGTCGAAGGACGGACGCGGGGGAGATGCCGAAGGGAAAGCGGCAGCGATCCCGCCGTTCCGGGATCCGGTTCCTCCGCGGACTTACTCTTTTCATCGTCAAAGAACACGAACAGCGACCCACACGTGAAAACTAGCGTCGCCCGAACGAATACTGGTCTTCAGTCGACCGTTAGAACAGCCATCTAGAGCTACCATTTTGCAAAATCCTTCGATTACCGTGTTCTTTTTTCATTTTATATTGTTGGCCCATAGTTGCTAGTTGCCGGTTTCGCGTCCAGCGTAGCAAAGAAAAAACAATGATGCTGCTTCATTTACGGTTTAGTAATCATTTTCGGTCCGATTTATACTTTTCATAGTTATTCAAGCGGAAATTAGAACAATATTTCTAAAAATCGCGAACCAAAACGTGACTGAGGGCACGTTTCTCGTTTCGACCAATCGCTGACGCGTCTCTTGTGACGTCCACTCCTTGGCCCCACATCGGTCACGTGAGCTCCGCTTCTCCTGGCTTCTCCCGCAACTCTTGGGGCGTCGCTCCAGTCGATCCCGGTACGATGATTACCGCGACTATTTAATTGATTTGCGCGGCACACAAGCGCCGGTTTCGGCTGAAATTTGGGCAACGTGGCCTGAGACGTGCCTGGAACCCAGTTCAATCGCCAAAATTGCCTTTATTGTCCCTTTAACTCCTATGGAAACCCAGCGAAGCCACCGGTTTTCAATCAATAGGGCGCCCTATTGTTTGAAGACCGGTGGCAAATTTGCTGCGTTTCCATAGGAATTGAGCCTTTTTCCTTTTTTTTTCTTTTTTTTCTCAGGTAACTTCGCCCTTTGCAAATTTTATAGAAAAAATGCACCACCTGTGGGCAACACTGCACAAAATTGTAGCGCGATAAATTAGGAAACCGAATTTTCCGGTCGATTTAAAGAGCCTCACCGCTTCTTGAGACACCATGTACAACCGTCGTTGTGTCGCCGCCTGCTGGCGTCGCGCTCGGGAGAGACGCTATTAACACGCGGCGACGCCACGACGGACGCGTCTGCCGCCTGGCGGCGACTTTCGTCAACCTTCGGCCTGTTTGCCGCTTGGGGGCAGGTCAGGCGGATTCCACTGATGATGACGTCATGCGCAGGTCTTGCCTCCTAAGTGGTATCGGCTCAACGCGCCATCGAGCCCCCTATTTGCAAGTTTTCCAAAATGGCGGTTATAGTAAGGGTCGGAGATGCGTGCCGGTGTACCAGTTGCTGAGCCTTACTAGTGTGCTGGCTTCTCTAAGCGACACAAATTAGTACCGCTTATACAAGGGAGTTATCATGCTATGAGCGCATGTCACCACGCGCTCATAACATAACAAAAACGGTGTTCAGCGCAACATCTGCGCCAGGTGGCACGTAGTAATTTTGGAAGGAAACCGAAACTAACCTCTATTTTGGATTTAATTTTTCGGTATTGGCGATCATTTCGGATTCTTTTTCATAACTTAAGATGTGTCTCACGCCGTGATTATTGAGCTAAAGGAGTTGTTCGTGGCAACATTATTATGTGACATACGTGTGCGATCCAGGCACTTCCAAATAATTCGGAGAGTGTGTCCCTTTGAAGGCATGGTCTTTTATACGCCTTAAGGCCAGTTCACGCTTGCGACTTCTTGAGACCGAGAGCCTTTAAACCTCTTAAAACCTATCACAACTAGAGGACACACTGGCGCCATCTTTTGGGTAGCAGTGTAAACTTGGCGGTCTGGCATATTTTCTATTTCTCTGGCGCATTATCCTTTTTTTTTTTTTTTTTTGGGGGGGGGGGGGGGGGGGGGGGGGCTCGGAAAACTTTTGTTAGCGTTATAAACAAGCCTTTCTCATAGGTATTACGCACATTTGACCTCGGAAATGCCGTAAAACTTTCGCTCTTGTGAAATGCAGTCCCAGGGTCACCGCATATATGGCGCCAGCGTGCCAGTGTGTTCTCTCGTCCGAAGAAATTTTAAGAGGTTTCAACAGGTCTCGTCTATCTCGGTCGTACTCGGTTGCACGTGTGTGAACGGGCCTTTAGAGGTAACATAGAATATTGCATTCGTTGAAAAAATCTGTGCTGATATTCGTGTGTTCTTGCTGCCTTTCCACGCTAGGATACTTGTCATGTGAAATCATGACCTGTGGGCCTTTTCATGTATTTTTGGGTAGTTGCATGATTAATTACTTTAACTATGTTTTCAGCACAAGAATATATTTGTAGTCCACTTAAATAAAAGGTTTTTTTTTTGTTACTTATACGCCAAAGAAGAAACTGCAAGATATAGCAGCAAGCCGCTTAGACCTATTGTCGATTGATAGTTTTGCATAGCCTATTACGTATGAAAATTCGTATATATTGCGGCGATTAACTGAACTAAACATTGCAAAAGGTCTATTAACATAAAAAATCACGAACAATAGAGATTTTATCAAATTACTAAAACACCAAGGAGAATGCTGAGAAGGTACGTGTACGCGCTGCACGCGCTCGTTTTCTACGTATAAACAATTTAAGCATATATAACCAAAATAGGCTGTTGTTGAACGCAACTGTAAAGCGACATTTTTTTTTACATTTTTTGGCTTACAACAGTCACTGCGGCAGACGTCAGCGAGTGCAGCGCATGTAACTGTACTTACAGCACGCTCCTTTGTGTTTTCACAATTTAGGAAAAAATTATTTTTCATCGAAGCATAGTAATAAAACCCGAGACTCGAGAATACAGAAGCGGACGAACGCAACACAACGTCCCCTTCTGTGTTCCTGAGTCTCGGTTTTTATTTCCTTGAATCACCACCAGCTAGCTTTTTTTTTTTTAATATTGTTGCAGCTTTCTTCGTAGGTTGGCTGCAGAAAAGGCGTTTTTGCAAATATTCTTGTTCGCCTCCATCGTAACACGAACGCAAAAGGTTTCTTCACAAAGAAACGGGCATTGCTCTTTTCGCTACTATCACAATGAATGAACTTTTCTTCCTTGCAAAAGGCTATACTTTTGTTCGTATTTTGTTTGGGTTATTCTGTGTGTGTGTTTCTGTTGGCTAGTTTAGTTCCGCAAAGTCTCTCCCCTCAAATGTCAGCCGGCTGATTTTAAATCAAATAAATAATTCAATTGGTTCGACGCACTCCGTTTCTTGGAATTGGTCAACTACATGCTCTGTGGAAAAGTTAACATTTAGGATGAATAGTTTATCACGGAACTAAACCAATATCAAACAAAACACATTATTGTGCAGTATGACATTTCTACGTTTCATGTTTGCCCGCAGTCGTAATGGAAAGGTTGGCTGACGACTGACTTAACCCTTCCATGTGGTCGACGGAACAACATGTTTTTTCTAATTTTGCGAAAAGATTACGTTTTCTTCGTGTTCGTCTTTATTTTTCTTTTTATTTCTTTTTTGCATTGTTTTGAAATTCACCCTAACCAAGCCGAAAACTGGATCAAAACCGTTATTTTTGATCGAACCGGAACGAAATGTAACCGAAATCAAGCAGGTAATATTGCACACGAACAGGAA
Organism: Ixodes scapularis; assembly: GCF_016920785.2. Lineage (NCBI taxonomy): Eukaryota > Metazoa > Arthropoda > Arachnida > Ixodida > Ixodidae > Ixodes > Ixodes scapularis. Next base: position 129,274,301 of record NW_024609879.1, on the reverse strand, counting down.
CTGATCAGTAATCTCATGTAGCGGTTACCGGTTCAATGAAAAGCGGTTCGGTGATATTAAAATGTGAGCCACGCGTTCTTGCTAGAGGCGGCACGAAGTCAATAACATATTCGCGACGGTGGCGCCAGCGGGGAAGCTTTGACTAAGCAAACGGCGGCGACGTGGAGACAACTCACGAATAATGAAATAAACGAAAATATTTTCGTCTTTATGCAACACGGTGGCGTACACTTCCATATTCTGTTTCAACTTACCATGGACCGACAACGTACGTCACGAACCTCCCGAGTCAGTTCATAGCTCGGAGGGTTTCACGTGTCTACTGTTTGGGCTATGGTGCGCTAAAAGACGGAAATGTGACGATCGCGCTTGCGAAAGTGACTCAGTTATTTAGCATGTGGAGCTGTGGTGGGTTTTAGTGGGGCGGAGAGCCATCGATAAGCGAACAAAAGCGCCACCCTGTATTACAGGGAATGGAAGGTGAAAGAAGTGGGACATTGACGGGCTCGACAAGCCCACCATAGCTATACTGTAGCGTAGAGCTCAATGTGCCCTTCCCAATGTCTTATAGCTAACGAGCTGCGAAACAAACACTGTTACGTCCCAGGCTGCAAGACATGAGTATGTATGCTTGAAGTCTTCAAGAAGTAAGGCGACGTTGTTTGGTGTCGCAAAAGAACTCAAAGGATTCCGAACATGGGAGTAGGCTATACTTGGCGCCGACAAATGCTTAGAAACAAGGTCAGCAGTAAGCGAGCTGCATTTCGAGGAAAGATTCAGTATGCGGCACTTCACGATTATGGACCAACAGCGAAGAAAGTTTCTTATTTTTTAGTGTTTACAGTGCGTCGGAGTGCCGTTGAGACGCTGTTGCAAGCATATCGATGCTAATGCTGCGTGCTGAACAGCCTTGCCATTCTCTCCCGCTGGACGAAGCGAGCGATTGTCACACCTCCCCTTCTAGCCCACCATAGTTGGGCGGTACGACGGGGGGAGCGTGAAGTCACGTGACAAGCTTCAAGCTCCTGATTGGAGCGGGTAGCTCGTGAGGTCCGTCGTGGAACATCCTATATTTGGTTAAATGCTTCCTCGCGTGAAGTAACGTGACAGGCTTCGAGCTCCTGATTGGAGCTGGTGGCTCGTGAGGTCTGTCGTGGAACATCCTATATTTGGTGAAATGTTTCCTCGCAAAGATCTCTTCACTGCATTTGATATCACAATAGATTAACTTTTTCTTCTTGCAAAAGGCTATACGTTTTCAAACGACTATGCCTCTTATCATTGTCGTTTGACTAGGCCAAGAAGCTAAAGAGCTATTTTTTGTGTGTTTCTGTTTGTGTGTCATGTTTGTGTGCGTTTTTTTCTTCGTTTGCTGCAAAGTAATATTCCTCATGCAAACAGAAAGCAAACATAAACATAAAAATGAAAAACAAGAAGTCGACGGTGGTCGGCTGTTTGTTCTTCGTTGGCAAAATCTGGAGGCGCCAAGAGGCGAAACCGCAACGAGAGTGACCGACACTCTGGCGCCGGTCACCTGGATGGCAATCGTCCAGAGCAGCCCAAATCCCTATAAACTGCTTAAAAAAATTTCCTTTTTTTAAGAGCAACATGGGGGGGGGGGGGTCGCCCGTTTCCTTTTACCTCTGTGTTAGAACGTAGCTCTTGGACGCCCGTTTCCGGGTTGAGCGCCGTCGCCGTCGGAGTAACCGCGCGTTGCATTATGCGACATTTCCCATAATGACGCAATGACGTCACAGGTGACGTCACGAAGGTCACTCGTTAAGGTCACGACCCTCACAGTGACCTTCACGAGTAACGTCACGAGGGGTCCCAAGTGACGTCTCGAAGGTCACGAGCGACGTCACGAAGGTCACTCGTTAAGGTCACGACGAAGGTCGCGACCTTCACGGTGACCTTCACAAGGTCTTTACGAGTGACCTTCACGAGAACCGCGAGTGACGTCACGAGGGTCACGATTGACGTCGAGAGGCTCACGAATGACGTCACAAGAAAGGGAGTTATGGGGGGAGAGAGGGAAAGGAGGAGAAGGGGAAGAGGAGGAAGGGAGGAAGAGGAGGAGGAGGGAGAAGGAGGAGGGGGTGGTGGAGGAGGAGAAGTTGAGGAGGGGGGAGCAGGAGGAGACGAAGAAAGAGGGGGAAGAGGAGGAGACGGTACAGAGAAGGACGAGGGGCACACCCTCCTCTTTGTACCCTCCCCCTCCTCCTCAAGAGCTGCGCTCTAATTTGGCATTACAGGGAACTGTAAACGTCTTTCATTTTTGTTTTAATCATTTGTAGAACGCGCTTCACTGTCTCTTTCGTGAGTTCAGCATTAGAGACAGGCGTGCGGGTGTGCAGGGTGGATACTTGCGAGTACGGTGTGTACTATACTGTGACGTTGTCGCATGCGTGCTGGCTGAGTGACATGTATGTGGTTACTGTACTTTGGTACTGTTTCTGAACTCTTGTATGACCACTCCATTTCCGGAGAACGGTGTATGGAATGAAAAGTCGAGATCACAAAACGAAATTAAGCATGCATATGTTTCTTTTTGCTTTCCTCGTTCCGGCAGCACTGCTTCTGGTTACTTTTTCTTTTAAATTCAAATGACGCGTGTTCAACGCACTACTACTCCTTAACGACTTGAAGCTGTGGACTTTCCTTTTTAACAACCGGTTTGAACCGGTTCGCGCTTCGTGGAACCGTTAACCAAACCGTTATTTGGAATTCACCACTAAACCAGAACCGGACCGGAACAAAATGTACAGCTACTGAATCCGAACCCGAACCGAACCGGAATAATACCCTGTTCGAGTCCCTGGTTTTTTGTTAGCCTTGCAACATGTACGCGCACCGAAACCCCGAACATCCGCCCACCACATTAGCGCGTGCTTGGTGGCGATCCTTTTGGGCCCACCGTTTACTTCTATTAGTCAGTTTCAGAACATGAATAAAGACTAATGCGTTAGCCCTGCCTCCGACGCACGTAATCTCTCCACGGACTTCTGAGGAGGGCGTCAAAGCAGCACACAGCGCGGAACACAAAGGCACAGATGGATGAATGGCTGTGGCTGAACCATCTTAATTGGGAGGCGGCTTGCGCCACCTAAACAACATTTTTAGTTGAACATTTAACCAATCTGTGATTTAAAAAATATAAATAAGTGAATAAAAAAAACAATACGGTTAATCCTTTTAGCAGTTTAACAGCAAACGTAAGAAATTGCAGCGCCATCTAGATATGCCCGTGCAAACTGCTCTCTTCGCGGTGTTCCGCGCGCTGCGAGAGCAACGAGAAGGGCATGTAGAGGGCCGCTGCGTACCTACGCAGATATCCATAGCGAGCATACGTAAAAGCACAGTGATTTCGTTTGCCTCATTACTCAGTACTAACACTCTATGATTTCTTCATCACTCTCTTGTTGACTGTCCAGCGCGAGTACCTTAAAGGGAAGCTGAAGAGCTTTTCGAAGAAAATGAGTTAATGGTTGATTCTGACGCGTTTGTGCCTGCTGAGTCCAAATATCACAACCATTTGACCCAAAATAATCCCTAAACGCGAAAAAAAGCGAAGAAATCAGAAGCGATCGCCGCAGCGGCACGCCATTGGCTAGCCCCGCGTGACGCGCCACTACGTCATAAAAGGTCCATCTCGATTCTCGTTTGCTCCGTCGCTTGCGGAAGTAGCCGGGCGCCGGGTCTTCTGCTCTTGTAAATCGGGTTCGGCTTCTGATTTTTCAAAATCTTTCGGTGGATCCGAAAGAGGAATATGTCCAGACGACCCTCAACGTGAAAAAGTACGCGTTCCAGGCATTTGCAAAGTAGGAAAATGACCCCCTGCAGTAATAAACACAGAGGCGAGGAACCGCTTGCGCGGACGCGAGCGACATGGCCGGCTTTGTACCTTCAGGAACGTACTGACCGCTACTTATTGTAACCTAAAACGTTGACAATAAACGGAGTGCTATTGACGGGACGCCTCAAGCCGGATTAGCGTGACCCTTCCCAAAACGGTCGTCAGAGGACAGGAATTCTGCACACATCGGCCTTCGTGCTTACCAGCTGCTGGACGCGTGAGCGTGCAGACTGCATTGTTCATCAAGGCTGAAGTGGTTTGAAGGGATAGTATAATCGGCTTCGGGTAACGGGAGAGCCTCCCCTGAGATGAGACGGGTGATAAAATTGGGTCGCCGTTCTGCCAACGCCATGTCTTTGGGCACTATGCGAATAACTGCGCAAAAGGTCCATCCTTGTCATTGCAGTACCCTCTGTTGCGTTCAGTTTGTTTGCCGCAAAATATTACGCCATTATAGCTTTAGAAAAAGCGGAGATGTGTGCCCGCACCCCTTAATTTTATGTCGAATTCGTTAAAGCTTCCTGGGCCTCTACATTCGCATACTTTTACCAAGATTTGTTGACTGCATTACACCGCCACCAGGCATTATCATCGTCCGATCGCATTTCTAATGCACAAAGAATCGTTGCATTACACAAACTTTATACGGAAAACACTGCGTAACTTGTAAAAAAAAAAATCAATTCAGAACAGAAGGTCACATGCTTTGTATTTCCACAAGGCTCCCCTGAAGAGAATATGAACCTTTGGGAGGAAAATTTAACACAACTTAGGTTTCAGTTTAAAAATAATGTGACCTCAAATAATGTCAGGAACTGTAAGAAAAAAAAAATTATGCTAAAACAAGTTGCACCGTGAAAGTCGCATTATGAATTGCATGACTACTTATTAGAGCAAGCCCTCCTCTCCCAAGTGACTGGGTAGCCGAGTCGTTTGTTTCCCAGATTTCCCGGACCGGAGTCGGTCTGGAAAATATGGTCACTTCAAATATATAAACCCAACACTAAAACACTAATATAAGGTGGTTAACATAAGAGAGCGAGTAGAAACCTGCTATTCGGCTAAATGATCGCGGCTTTTCTAGCACACTGCACAATTCTAATAACGTAATGGTTTTTTTTCTAGAACAGTCGACACACAATTCCTAGCCAGTTACGTTTCCTCTTGGCTTGTGACTTTTAATGCGCTGAATTGCCTTCGTACTTTCAAAGATGGTCGGCAGAGCGCAGGATTCAGGCAAGCCTTCTTCAGACCCAAACCCATACGTACATAGTTTTCATATGCGCCGTCCGAGGCACGTTTCGAACAAAAAATGATGTATGTGCTCAAACCCGCAACCCCTTTAAAATCCCGGTGACGAAGTGGAAATGACAGTAAGCGGGAAGAACAACTGCGACGAGCGCTGTTCGTGAAAGTTGGCGCTACACAGGAGTACGGCATCGTGCAACACAGCACGAGTCGCTTGGTTCGGTGCCACGAGAATTCCGCAAACCCGTGAACAAACAAGAGAACAATCAACACGTCAGGCGATTGAGTCAATAGCATGACCACTCAAGGGATAAAAGCAAGCGCTATGCAGCGGCAGAACGACGACGGCTCGAAAAGACACTAGAGCAGCCCACCAGGAAAGCGCGGCCAGCCGCGGCGGGGTCCCCCAGCGGGTCCTTTTGTGACGCCGGCTGACGGGCTTCCTCCTCTCTCCCCTTTCCCTCTGCTTCGGAGAGGTGTGGCTTCGACGCCACTTTGAAGGCGCTTTTCCGGTTAATCCGCGCAGAAAATGACCAAACGAATGCGATATTCGTGATGGCTGAGATCTCATTAACTAGGCTCAGGTGTTTTTTCTCATATTTAAAACCGCTTCAGCTTCCCTTTAAAAGCGGGCTCATACAGTTCGCTGTAAAGATGATCTGTCCCTGACCTGCACTATACTAAATTACGGCTAAAGAAGGTAGGCGAGGGAAAAGAAGGCCGGGGAGGAGGAACCAGACGGAACGCTGGGGAGCAGAGGGGGAAACCTCCTCCTCTCTACATCGTTGCGTCTGCTCCCTCCTCCCCCCCCCCCCCCCCCTTTCCTTTGCCTTGCTCTACCTTCTTGAATTGCAACGGACTATAGAAGGAGGTTCTATATGTGCAACCAGTTGACGAGTGTATACCCAAATATATCACAAATTCCGGCCTACACATTTTAAAACCCGGCACAGGTGTATATAGGTGTTTTGCTGGGTGATCTATAGACATTTTTCGCTTACTCTCGACCTTAGTCACCTGGTTGGCATATCCTGTAGGGGCGACAAAAAAATATTAAAAAATTTCAACCTACAAATAGTAAAAAAATAAAGGGGTGATAAAACGAGAATGGGGGACGGTTGCGCTTATATCCTTGATGTATTCGATTGGTGAGGCGACGGCAAAACAATGCTTTTGCCCATACTGGAAGCGACGATATTTCAAGATAGCGACACCCCACGCCACTGGTGTGGTGCCGCTGACGGCATGACGCATGTGCGGACGCTTCACTTGACGCAAATTTGTTGTTTTTTGCGCATGCGCAGTTCCCATGCCTGGTATGAGGGAACGCTTGATATTGTTTGTAAAAAAAAAGCGCGTTGGAGTATAAAAAGACGAAAATAGATTAAAATAGCCTGTAGTAAAAATGAAGGATAAGGTTCTAAACTTCGATTTCAAAGTCATGTACCCAATAAAATGGAGCGTTCATTCTTTTCAGCTACTCCAATAAAATCTCCAATGGCATCGCCCTTGGGTAAGTTGATTGGAGTATTTTAATTTTCAATTTTAATTTAGTCGTGCAATGCGGATTCAGAAACAATCGCAAGATTTGGCATGACAGACAAAAATATGTTACAAGAGAGAGGAATACCCATTTTTCGCCCACTTTTTAACCTGCTCGCTCCAATACAACAAAGAGTTATCAACACAACTTTATGTTTTACTAGCTGATCATGGCGTAAGAAACCACGTTGCAAGCATAAAGCAAAAGTAATTTTACTCGCTCTGTTTCAAACCCATGTGGAATCATGTTGAGTAGAAAACTAAATTACTTCTTCGTTTGTTATTTAACAAATTTATGGGTAATCTTCTCTTTCACCATTTCAGCTTTTTTTTCCACAAAAATAGTATTGCTGTTTACGCCTATATTTACTTTAGTGGGGACACATAGAAATACCGAGTGCTTGGGAGAAAATATAAGATTGTTTTCGTACTGCCAACCTAAACAATGCATCGCAGACCGCTCCGTCTTCGGCCACATACGTAGCGTTAACAGTTCAAACCAGATGCCAATATTCCAGAGCGTACACTCATATCCTATTAAAATTTATAAAAAAAAAAATTCAACGAGAAATACAGGCGCGTTCGTTGGTCGCAAATTTCTCCCAAAAGCATGTCCAAATGTCTTTTATAACTTTTGAATCAGTAGGTTGTGAAAGTTTGGCATCCTGGTCCCGACCTCTAGCAATGCATTTGGACGGAGAAAAAGTCTATTAACTTTTCATCCGAACATCCGGTGTCATCCAAACACCCGAGGGTCGCCCGCACCGATTGCACCCCGGCCGCACACCTCTGACCGCAATGACGTCGTTTTCTAGCTCCAAGCTGGATGTGGTTTGATCCGCATTGGCGCGAAGCCAAACAAGAGGTATCCATCATCTCGGATTCGGAACACCACAAGGGAATGACTAGAACAGAGATATGTTCCTACGTAGTCGTTTTAATGACTGCTGTGAGTATCAGACATAATTTGCGCTAACCATTTAATCATGGTGCGTCGCCACGACTCACATATCGACTTTTTTCTTGTCAGGTAAACATGCGATTCGATCAGACGTCGTATCCAAAGCTCCAGTTTCGGGTGGTTCAGTTAGTGACGACAACGGAGAAGGTAAAGTTGTTGCTCTTGCTTTCTTGATAATGCATCATGTTTTGACATTTCTAGTTTGTTTTAAGAAACGCGAGGCGAGTCGAGCCCTGGGTATCTTCTTATCGTTTTAATGAGATTTGATGAGCCTTTAATGAGACTGGGGCAACAGCCGTCAGGAAGGTTGAAGAATTTATCAAGACGCAAGAATCATCAACATAAGGAGATACGCCCTGCGTTTCCTAAGTTTTTGGCGACTAGGGGATCTTACCTTTGTACGCTAAAGGCTATTTCACACACTGGCGACTACTTACGACCGTGTGCTTTAAGACCTGTTAAAATCTCTCGCGACGAGAGAACTCACTTGCGCCATCTAGCGTGTAGCCATGGAACACTCGCAGTTTCCGCACTCTAAAAAAAAGGGGGTGTAGTACTTACACCCAGTGGGGTGTATGTGACTTGTCCCATATACGACACCCCCATGGGTATATATGCGACACCCCAAAAAGGGGTGCATACATGCACCCCATTTTGAGGTGCACATGTGCACCTCAGCGGGTGCATAAGACACACCCCACCTCGGGGTGTACATAAATTCCGTTTCTCACTTACTGGGAATACTGATACACCCCCCTTTTAGGTGTAGATATATTCCGTTTCTCACTTACTGGGAATACCGATACACCCCATTCTTAGGTGTACGTATATTCCGTTTCTCACTTACTGGGAATACTGATACACCCCTCTTTTAGGTGCACATATATTCCGTTTATCACTTACTGGGAATACTGATACACCCCATTCTTAGGTGCACTGATATTCCGTTTCTCACTTACTGGGAATGCAGTTACACCCCATTTTTAGGTGTACTTATATACCGTTTTCCACACCCTTCTCACTTACTGGGAACCGATAAACCCCACTCTTAGGTGTACACGTGCGAAGTCAACAAAACTAACACTAGAACATTTTCCATCAAATTGACAGGAAATGTCTTTGCAGTTCTTTTCCAAGCTTTTAACTGTCAAACGACGGTGTTTTGTGTCATTTTCATGTCCCATTTGTCAACCCGAAAACAATTAAGCTGCCAATCCCACATTCTATCGTCATTTCATTATATGGCCTGGCATCATTTGGACGTCCTAACTGTCAACCTGAAATACAATTGAGAGCTTTTGTGTCACTCCTGCGAATATAACATTGTCAGGATCATGCAATATTTTATAAAATAAGCTACGAAAATTGGTATCTGTTCCTACATATTTATTGCTCATAAACACTGGGTGAAACATATACTTCAAAAATACACATTTAATGCATGCACCAGAAACGTCGCTTGTTTCTTTTCTTCATCTTTTTGCATGTCTTATCTTTTAGTCTTGTGCCTTGGGTGTTGACCACCAAAAAGAGCCATGGAGCATTCCTGAAAAGCCAAACCCAGTTGTATACCATGATTAGATACATATAGGACACTGTCAAGGCCTCACACCTTTCTTAATGAGCATTACCAAAAACCAGGAACTCAGCTAACTTCATAACTATTTTGCACACCTTTGAAGAATAGTGGGGTGGAAAGTTTACCACTTTAGATACAGGTGCAAGGCTGCAAAACCGAAAACACAGATAAAAAGCATGTGTTTTCAATATATTTAAACAACTGATTTTGGCGGTTTTCAACAATGCCAGCCTCTTTCTTATTGCAACTGTGTTTATTTTTTACTAATAAAATGCACAATTAGCCTGAAAAGTGCCATAAGCAACCTTGTACTCAGTGGCGCCTAACCAGATAAACGAATGCCAATATCAGAGATGTCCTAATGCAAGCTTCCTTTAACAAAATTTTGGACCATCTAAAACAGTGCTCTCAAACACATTTGAGTGTAGAGGCCAGATAGCCCACCCCCAAAAGATCGAGGGCTTCTGTAAGGCATGGGGTTCAAGAAATTTGTTAAAGGGACCTCGCGCTTTCCACATTTTGTAACTTGCAATCTTGACAGTGACATTTTTAGCCGTGATTCATTTGTAGTGCTCCCCTTATCCCTTTCCTGATGCAATCACAATAATTAAATTGGTACTGCCGCCAACACACTGGCATTTTGTAAGAGGACAAGAGAACAAGTACCCTGTTGTTGCCGTTGCTTATTTCACTCAGGATAAATTCAAGCTCAACATGTCTCGAAAGAATGCTTTTTGCTTTTCTGAGAACTTCTGATAGCACCAGTCTGAGCGAATACTTGTATTTTAATGGTGATATTTTCTGAGGGCGAGAATCCAGAGCCCATGAATTTATCTTTGGTGGTTGCTTCTGACAAGCGAGAGTTCATGCAGTTGAGGTGCATCCTTGAGCAAAGAGCTCGTGGTTGCAGTCTACCAGCGGAATTGTCGTGCAGGTGCTAAATACTAAAAAAAAGACGGGAAGGAAAAATAGAGACTAAACACCTGAAAAATAAAAAATAAATTACATATGTTATAAGAGCATAGCTACGTTTCCAGCGTAAATGAATAGACCGATCCCACCAAGCGTTCCACGCATGCGTGACGCCGCCATAACTGTAGTTCGTAGGAGGCAGACTCCAGTTCACGCGACAGCTCATGCTGCCTCGTGGTCTTCTCGCGCAAACCTCCGGCATGGTTGTCGCGCGTGTAGAAAGACTACAGCTCCCACGATGCATACTGGCAGTGGTGGCGTACTCAAACAAGCTGATGAGATCGGTCTATTAGCGACATATTATAATGCATGCCATTTCTAATGCTCGTTATGAGAACGGGAGCTTGCAGCTGGTTTCCTGTGGGTCGTGTTCAAGCAAATAGCGAGCTGCGTCTCCAAGCACTGAGCAGATTAATTTTACCCAGTTATATATTACCTGCCAGTGCATCATAACCTGTACAATGGTGAATATATTCCGAGTCACTACTTGCGCGCAGCACAGGCTAAGGCAATGCCCGAAGAGGGGAAAGGGCAAGCGCTAGAAAGGCGGGTGAGGAGAGTAACCTCCTCTCCTATCTAACATTCGTAGTGCTTTCCCCCTCTTCCCCAGCCCTCCTCTCCCATATGCCTTCCTAGTGCTCGCCTTTTCTCTCTTCGCATGGCGTTGCATTAACCTGCACTACACACAACTAGTGACACGGAGTATAATTGAAGAACGGTACACTTACAGATGTCAAAGCACTTGAAGAGTTCGCAACTTCGGTGCAATGCCACTGGTTGCACTTTTGTATCGCACTTCAGATGGGTTGATTTGCCCGAAGTACCTGGAAAATAATAAGAATGATAGAATAAATTAATGTGCCATAAACCAGGGCTGGGCAGATACACTCCAAAAAGCATTCGGGAATACTGAGATACATCTGCTTTAAGGCCAAAAATACAGATACTGAGATACATTGTCTTTTATGCAATGCTATATCCCCGAGACACTTCTGCGAAACTGGTGAAAAAGTATTCAGGAATACAGATACAATGTGTGGTTCTATCTGTATTGTAGAGGGTGTAGTTCGTGGGGAATATGTACGGTCAGTGGCGTTCCAACTTGTTTTCGAGTCAGGAGGGGGGGGGGGGGGGGGGGGGGGTGCTCTTGGTATTCCTTGGGCGCCGCCGGCCAGTCTTTAACCTGCCCTGTGGCGGCTGTTTTAGGGGGGGTGGCAGGAGGGGGGACAACACATGCCTTGCGCCCCCCTTGACCCCCCCCCCCCCCCGGTTGGTACGCCCATGTGAATGGTATCTATGCCATTTCTGCGCCGGGTAGAGAAAAACAATCAACTCAAGAGGTTAGGAAAGGAAAATATCCAAATCACAAGCGTGAAAATACAATATGTGGACCCTCATTGGTGTTGGTTGCGGAGGTGCAATATCGTTTTTCTGAAGTTTTTTGGCACGATTTAATGCCGCAGGCAGGGGTGGAGGCACGTGTTTCCAGAAGGAGGGAGGAAGAGGAGTGGGGGCAGCTTAACAGATGTTTGAGAACCCCCTTCTTTCGCTGCACTAAAATATACATGGGGACGCTTTATCCTCTTATTGCTTTCTTCTGTAAATAATTGTCTTATGTCATGTATCATGTTACCCGTGTTCCAAAGAGATGTAAATACCTTGTTTGAAATTTTATGTGTTGGGCTATTTTCATAGCCCGACATTTGGCTATTCTTGGGCACAATATCAGGAAATTTTGACGGGTTAATCTGCAAATACCTGGCAACCCTGCTCTGGCTACCGTATGGGGCCTACGAAGGAACTCCATGCTGCCCTACAGTTCCTGCAGAGGCAGCCTACGGGAGTCAGGAGTTGCGCGTTCATCCCAGTAGCTCCGGCTTTCCTGCAAGTTTGCTCCTCACATGACTGAATTCGGGGAATAGCGGCCGCCGCGCTCTACCTCCTCATTTCCTGGAAAGCAGGACAGGAGGAGGCAAAAGCGGGGTTATGCACACCGAGGCGCTTGCACCGTCGGCGAAGCCGCCGTACCGGTGGCTTTCTTGCACGGCATTTGGAGTCTGCTCCTCACGTGATCGGATATCGGCAAATAGCGGCGCGGCGGCACGTGGAAACCAGACGCGCAACTCTGGCTGGAGCCTATAATGTCAATGCTGCACTAGAGTACCAGTTCCTGTATAGGCTCCCTACGGGAGCCAGAGTTGCGCCTCTATTTTCTACGTGCCGCCGCGCCGCTATTTGCCGAGATCCAACCACGTACCGTGCAAGAAAGTAACGTTGCACGCGCCCCGCCGTACGCACCCCTGCTTTTGAGCGCGCCTCGTCGGTTCGAGAGTCAATGGTTCCAGTACCCTCTCCCTCTTCGTAGTGGCCGAGCAGGGAGGGAATATGGTTTCGTTGTGTCGACCTCGGGGGCGGAAGATTACGCACGATGGGGACAAAGGCGAGTTTGGGGGAGTAGTATCTAGGTCACAGCGCCTCAATGGTTGAACAGGATGTAGCTGACGTTTTGGGCGTGGAACGGGTGGGAGAGGCCTTGCGCGCGCGTTGTTTTCTCGACACTTAGCCTCGTGTCGAGGTGGCAGCATATATTCGCCAAGAGGTCCAAAAGTCGCGTGAGGAGCTGGATCAACATGCCGAGCAGGAAAGACGGCGCTAAGAAGATGAACGCGCAACTCTGACTCCCGTAGGGAACCTATAAAAGAACTCTAACTGCCTTGTCTTGAAGCGCCACCTTAGTTCCATCCTCCCCACTGAAAATCGCATTGCATAACCGTACGTGCGAGCGAAGCCGGTAACAAGCGCGAGCATGTTGCTCTGCAATCGAACTACGTTTCACCGACAGATCGTTTTATAGATACGCGATTATTCATCGCCAGAATGCTTCATCGACAGCACAAACTACCTTTTTTCTGTAAGGAGCTGCCTCACACTGTTGCCACGGAGCGGATAGTACGTGTAGGATACACCCGCGACGAAATGTCCCTACAACGCTAAATCCGCGTAACGACTGTCGATGGAACGGTAGTGTCGACGAACGAGAGTTCATGAAACATCTGTCCACAAAAAGTGTTTTTTGGCGAAACGATAGAGACCCGTTGCTCTGAATGACGCCAGCTCTACACGCAAGAATAATGTCTCGAAGCTGCGATGTCGTGCTCGTTTGTACACTCAGAGAACCGGGCACCGCCACCGCGCACACATGCCACAAATACAAAGGCGAAGAAACTCTGACATAAACAGGAGAAAAAGGAAAGCACGTCCCCAGCTAGCAGGCCCCATGCCTCGCAAAACGCAGCATCCAACGAGTGCATGTAAACGGCAGACTTACCTTTATCGGGCGGGCACATCTTGGTTTGTGACTGCAGCTACGTGCCAAGCATCGCTTCATAAACACGATCCGCTTTGTCCAACCACCTTCTAAAAAAACACGCAATTCAAAATAGCGCGAATGAACAAAGGCGATGTCACCGCCAGCCGAAGCAAAAGTATGGCCGCCGAAGCACGCCGGTATGGAATGCAGGAGGTGAGGAGGTCAAGTCTCCTAGCAACACGAAGGCCAGATAACGCGCGAAACGCGATCGCTATCGCGATAGGTTGTCAGTCGGATGACGTGTAACCAGTGACTGCTAATCAGGACCGCGCGCATTTTGTTTGTTTTCTTGCGCTCTCCCGATAGCACTCCCTCTCCCCTTTTTGAAAAAGGAAAGGGGGGGGGGGTGTAATGGTGCACCTGGCAACACCCTCGCCTCGCCCGCCGATTCCTTTGGGAGAGGAGGATTCGGGTGATGGAAGTGCGATTACGCTCGCCGGGTGTCTCCAGTCATAGGGGGGTGTAAGGGTGCGCGATACACCCACATACACCCTTTTTTTCTGAGAGTGCGTATATGTAACTCTTTTTCGCACATCCTTCTGTTTTTTTTTTTCTTTCCTTGAAAACACTTTTGACAACGTTATAAACGACAATTTCCTATAGATAGTACGTACATTTGACATCGCAGATACCGCAGAAACCTTCGCTCTAGTGAAACGCAGTTCCACGCGGTCACCTGATAGATGGAGCCAGCGTGCCAGTGTGTCTTCTCGTTGTAAGAAATCACAAGAGCTATTGGGGATTTTGCGTACGTTTATACAGCCTAGAACTTGGTCTGCCTCAACGGGCGATGAGTCTCCCAGCTGTAGATGAGAAATTGTAGCCACTGCAGTACAATCGCCAGCCTGGGGTCTTTAACGTGCATCACGCAGTAGTGACACATGACCGCACGCTGGTACGATGCTCATCCAGATCGAAACGGGCAGGGGTTGGGATTGAACCAGAACTATTGGCTCTTATCAAATAGCAGGTGTGTGAACGGGGCTTTAAATGGACACTGACAGGGTATTTATGATTTCCAAGGTTTATATATGAACATGACCTATAAGAGCGCAACTACTCAGAACATAATTTGCGGCTCGAAATTAGATTTTTTCCGCCAGAAAACAGCCGGTCGAGAATTCGCTAGACTTAGTCGCGCTCACTCTCATTTTTTATGGTCACGTGCCGCTCGAAATATCTGTATTAAATGTATTCAAAATCGTATGTTCTCTAAGGGACACATCCAATATTAAAAATTAAAAAAATATATATATATATAATCCCCGGTTGTTAATTTTTTTTCGCATTAAAGAAACTGCAAATGCGTTGATCGAGAAAAAAGATGTTACACAGATCAGAGGAAGTACATGTACACGTCATTCTCAATATGGCGGTGTACCACTGGCTGGACAACGAGATGGCGGCGCACGACCGACCAGCGTTGCGACGGACGTGGGGCCGCTACTTCGGAACTGTCGTTCGTGGTACCGGCCAATCGATCTTCAATCGTAGAACATCGAGCAGCATGGATTTAAATGCGAAAAAATTGCCCAACAAACGGTGCAGTGTGCATGGAAGTTCGTGGTCGTCGCCGTCGTCGTCTGCTTCAAACACCGGAAAAGCGAAGAAAAAAAAAACGCGGTCGGGTGTAATTGTAAGCAGTGATAAAGTGCAGGCGAGCTGGTAATTAATCGACACCTTGTAAACCCTGAGATGGGGAACGATAAAAAACGGACGAACACAACAAAATCTCAAGGTTTTGTTGTGTTCGTCCGTTTTCTTTTTATCGTTCCCCATCTCAGGGTTTACAAGATGTCGGGTGTAGTCACGTGACTTCCGGCCATGAGCTTCGGTGCTCGTGTTTTGGTTTCGGTTTCGGGCAGTTGAGCTTCTGGTGTTACTAAATATGTCCTGAAACAATTTTTCTGCTTTCGCTAAATACTATTTAGAATCACTCCCTAGCGTTAAAATTTAAATAAACTTGCCTTAGTTATTTCTTTTTTATTTCGAGGCAATGGCACTCGCCCAATAAATTTGAGAAACATTAGAATCCTTTATTCTTTTAACTCGGAACCAGAGCAAGCGGCCAAGTGGCCTGGTGCCTATGCCGTGTTAGGACCGAGCGGTTGTCCGGGCACTTGGTGCGCGGCAGGGAACCGACCCAGGGCCGGAACTCACGAGGAAGCCGCAATCGTGAAGGACCAGGGAGCAGGTGGGGTGTTTCGTATAGGTAACTCTTTCTATATGCATATGGAGAGGTTACATCAACTCAAGAACACATTCGAGAACACTAGAGAACACTGTCGAGAACACAAAGTAGCAACCGCCTGCTGCTGCTTTTATAACGTCACTTTTCCCCACGTCCCTAGTAGGGAATCCCTATCGTTCCTGCCTTGACCGAAACGTCGTGGTCAGTGTTCGTTACGTTCAGGCACGCCAATTCCCTTTCCCTCACACACTGCCACGCGCGTCACGCACTCCGTGGGTTAGACGTCCTTTGTAGGTCACCGGCGCCGTCGAAGTCCGGATGGGGCAAAGATATAATTACCCCCAGGTGCAGAATCTTAGTTCTCACGCGCTAAGGAGATCCTTTGTCCAGGGCGTCCCAAGACTGTCGATGGCGCCGTGCATCGAGGCGAGACAGAAGCAGCAAGGGGAGGGGCCGGAAGTAGGGACGCGCCGATCAACTCGATGTTTCCCTTTCATCAAGGGCGTTAGCGATTCCATGTCGGCCTGTCGTTTCGTTTCCGGGCACAGCTGACCGGAGCCACGTGGCGACGGTACTCAAGGCGTCCACCGGCGCCAGTCGGATTAGTTAGGGAAGGTCGTCTCGTGGGGCCTTTCGCAACAGCCGTCAACGTTATTCATACACAAGCGCTGGAATTGGAAAATTAAAAAAAAAAACACGTACTGAGCTCTAGGCATTGCTAGAGTTCGGCCATTGTCATCACCGCAGTGGTTGGACACGAGCCACTACCCGAGTGTCCGCCGAGACATCGATTGTTACGAGCCGAAGTCGAGTGCTCAGGCAGTTCTCGTGTCCATCCCATGAGCCACGCTCGACTGTCGTCAGGCGTGTGGTTTCCATCCCACAATTACGCCATCGAACTTTGCGAAGGCAAGGCTGAAAGAAATAGAACCCTTTTATCCTCGCAATTTCACCGCGACAAGGAAGCGTATGAATCAGTGGCGGTCCGTGCGAGTCTATACTGGCCAGGCTAGAACCAATACGCTTCCGCAAAGTCATGAAAATTGCAACCCGATATCGTTTCATGATCCCTTTAAAACTGTACGTAACTCTGCAGCAAAATATTGATTAGAAACCCTGCTGACATGTTATTAAATCGCCTGGCAAAGCACAAAAAAAAAACATATTGGAGGGTGTCAGTGTCCCTCTAAGTCAGCAAGTTTACTTCCTTGCAGAACGCGAAGACTGTCAAATATGGCGAACGATAGAAGATTCTCAGGAATTAAGTTTAGAATATCACTATAGATTTCAAACATTTCGTCTGTCTAGGGACAATGAAAACGTGAAACGTCATGCTCATATTCTTCCTGCGTACATCATATTTTTCAACTCTAGTAATCGTATTCTGAGCATTGTAATTTGCTGGTATCCTTCTATCGTTGGCCGTAATTGGTCGCATCGTGTTCTGCAGAAAAGTGAACTGGCAGTCCGTTTTTAGAGTGTAGTGTGGTGCAATTTTCATGTGGAAAAACTTACCCACTTTGTCAGTAAAATATAGTGTTTGGCGCTAGAATGTGCAGGGCACCCACCGAAAAATTCCCAGGGTTATTTTTATTTTCACTGCAAAAATAAACTAAAAACTGACGACCGCTTATTCTCCGCCCAAATGTAGAGCTAGCGACGTCAGAAGCATATGAAGGAGCTTCAGATCTAACCGTTATCTAATTCAAAAATTATATGTGATTTTCTGAAAATCTCAATGGAACACGGGGTAGGTTTTCGCCCATTTTTGCCCCCCCCCCCCCCCCCCCCCCCCTCGGTAACCGGCACCTTTCAGCTTCATAGCCATTTCTTGGCCAATTCTTGGGCCATCTTCCTTTTGATAATACCAGAAAATCGCTAAGTTTTGAGGAAGAAAGCGGCCGCTTGTGGAATTTTAGCGTCTCGGTCGGACCGCTAGGGCTGCATTTAGGCGAAAAATGAGAGTTCGGAAATGCGTAATTTATTTTTGCGGTAACGAAAAAAAAAAAAAATACAGCCTTTCTATTTTGGTGAAGAAAGAAGACCAGCAAAGCTGTACTATGGCGGGAGTGAAGCAGTGGCCGGCCGCAAGTCGGCAAGCCAGAGTGGAAAGGTTGGAAGCTACCGCCACCTATGAGCGACGGCGGCAACCATGGTTGTCTGGTTGTCGCCGTCGCTCGTAGATGGCAGTAGCTGTCCAGAGTTTCGTGTCATCATCTGTTTGCTGTCGCACACGATACTGGGAAAACTAGCCCTTAAAAGCTCCCCTATACAAAAAAAAAATGTGATTACGTTTTGGGGGGAGAAGGGGAGAGCCTTATTACAAAGTTAAAAACCAAAAGCAAAAAAAAAATGCGGACCTTGTGTTCACGCCTTAATAGACCCTTTTTGAAACCCCGTCGAGCAGCATTGACGGTTGCCATTTCCTGGGCACGAAGCGTGTGATTGGATCCGAGTCATCGCCGAGCGCTGACGTCACATTCGTGTCCAACAGATGCTCAGAGTGCGTGGCCCGACAATGGCAGACTCGGTTACTTGGCGCAGCAGCGACTAGGGGGCGCGCCCTTTTTCAAAAAGAGAATATTGTCTCTCGGTGTACGCAGGGCGGCACAGTTAGCTCGAACACAATGTCGCAGCTTCAGTGATCTTGAATCATACACTTTAGTGTCACAGCAACAACATTTACGACTCGGTTTGGCACAACGTTTTACACTCCTAACATTAACAAAAATTTTATTTCTAAAACAAACACAAAAATCGTCGATCCCCAGTCCGCGTTAAAGGGGTTCTGCAATCATATTCAAGCGTCTACCTTTTTTACGGTTCCGACGTCTCTTGGGGTTCGATCAAGCCAGCGGGCACGGAGAGAGTAACTAAATATCGGTGCGTCATATTTTAATCGAGCGACGCGGAAACCTCCTCCACCGACGAGGGCGACCCGCGGTACCGAAAGCGCGCAAAATGTGACGTCTTTGGTCCTGGGCTTACTACTGGTCAGAGCCGCTAAAAGCTTCTTTTTAGTCGAAATACAAAATATAAGTGGCGCCCGAACCGTTTCAGTTATATATAAAAGTAGTTTTTGTTCAATATTTTAGATCAGAAAAAAAAACGAATGCAGTTCGTAAAGTACGGAAACAAGAAATGACCCGTCGACATACCCGCGGCGGATACTAGAAAGGAGTAGTGGGATCAGGCGCCGACACGGAAAGGTCCCGGATATACGCGGCGGCGCTGCGGTCGTATGGACAGGAGGATCCAACCGGATCCGAGCGTTCCGAAGGCCTTCGGCGAGAAGCTTTGTCTTGCGGTTTGGCCGTTTCGAGGTACGGCAGCGCAAATTAGCTCTTATTCTGAACTGTTCTTTACCCCGTGTTTGCTGTCGTTTGTGGTCAATGAAGTGTCATGCCGAATTAGTATTTAATCGCGCAGCAAATGCAATGAGAGCCGCTCTGGCTGCCCGCTCCATACAGCCTATCCAGAACATGCTTTAGTGGCGCCCCATCGCGCCGTCGACACGGAGTGCGGCAGCCGTGAGCTCTCGCTGAGCTCACTACCCCTCCTCTAGTTCACGGCCACTCTTAAACAACCAAGGCTGTCAAGAGGGGGTTTATTGTTTGCTTGTTTTTGTAATTTTAATTTGCCTATAACTTTTAAAATAAAGGGAATTTCGAGAAAAGAAAAGTTTCACTAAGTTACTACGCTCAGTGCGCTCACGTTCGGTGCAAATTAAAAACCAGTAAAAAGGTCCTTGCAGGGCCTCTTTAAGTATGCGGGTTTCGCAAGATCATTTACCTCACGTCTCACGTGGTTTTCAATCTAAAAAAAGCTTGAAAACAGATTTGGGCCTGTTAAGGAACGTACGTTTTGTATTGTTAAGAAGCAAATAGGTTACTGCGAAATGTATCACAAAGCAATCAAAGTATGTTTATAGACTTCTTTTGCATACGCATATTCTGTTTCCTGCTATAGGAAGAGGAATCGTTCCTTCACAAGCACAATGGATACATAGAACCAGAAGTTACGTTAAAGAAAATGTATAATTTCACGAGACAATACGAAGATGCCTATCCCGACCTGTTTGTGGTGCTGACCGGGTAAGTAAAACGTTCGACTTAAAGCCAGACCGACACGCGGAGCGGCTCTGTTTACCAACACGGCCGGAAGGCCGCGCATGCGCGGAAGCTATGTGGGCAAAAGCGGCCAGGCTCTCCGTGTTTTCGCCATTGCGAAGTGTGGCGTGCGCTTGTTGTTGACGTTGTAGGGACGCTTCTTGCTTTATTTGTGCGTCGTATTTCCTGACAGCGTATGTCGTATGTTATGCTCGACTATTTGAGCTCGCTACCCGAGCCTGAAGGGCAGCTGTATCGAAACAAACTGTGCGTGGATGGCGTTGCCTTAGACGATCCGTACGCCTAAACAAGGCCTGCTGAGCTTCCGACGTGAAGTTGCTGCCACCGACGCCGACGGCTCACGTCGTCGTTTATTTAGTTTTTTCGCCAAGCCAGTTCACGGCCGACACGGTGCAGGCGTTCAAGTCTCTCGAGGTCTACAATTACTTCGAGTCGGCGTCCGCACTGCCGGCGGGATCAGCAGACTGTGGGTCTACGGAAGTGTATTTATTAACAGATTAAATACGCACAGCGTCTTCAAGTCAAGGTATGATATTTTTTTCTACCACAAGGCCTGACAAGCAGTAACGCTTTGTCCGTTCTGCAGTCTTGGCGATAACACGTTGGAAGTATAACGGCGTTACCAGGAACGCGTTACTTTTTCAGTAACGTAGTGTCCTAGCCGTTACTTTTTCGACACAGTAGTGGATAACGTACTTACGTTATTATTTCAAGTAACGTCGTTATGTTACTCGTTACTACTTCCCAAGTCTTGAAAAAACTACACTTCAATTTTTTCCGTGTTTTTAGGCGTCAAGCCATGGGAATTTCTAAGTTTTCTGCGTTTTTCTTTGCGTTTTTTCTCGTGAGTATCTGGGTGAAGCCGTAAAAAGAGATAAAGTAATTATGCTCATTTTCTGCATCAACATAATATTTCTTGAAATACGAGATTATGCTGTATCCTGTATCGTCAAAACAGTATAAAGCGTGTTAAATATAATTGAAAAAATATACGCAGAAGTAACGTGCGTTACTTTTTATCGATAGCGGTAACGCGTTCCTTTTATTTTTAGGTGACGTAGCTCGGTAACGCGCACCTTTTATTTACAAGTAACGAGCAATTAGCGTATTTCATCACTTTTTTTCGGTAACGCCTACGCCGTTCTGTCGCCGATCTCCTTCTGCTTGGTAGCACAGACGTAGCGAGCCTCCGACGAGCGTTTCGCCGGTGCTTTGTGCGCGAACACCGCGGGAACAAAATCCAGGTGGTCTCCATAAGACGATGGTTTCCTTACCGAGGCCTGCATATACACGTTTGCAAGTCCGGCTTCAGGGCGCTGCCATCTTGCCTGTCTGGGGTGCGCTTGGACCAGTCATAATCCGATTACGAAGCCTTGCTAGCCTTGCTAAGGCGTCGTAATCCGATTATGGCCGCTCCCGAGAGCGCACCCCACTGAGGAAGATGGCGGCGCCCTGAGACCGGACTTGCAAACGTGTATAAGCAAGCCTCGGGACGGAGATTAAAATGGAAGTCGCACTTGCCTTCCAGAAAGTGCTTGCCGCACAAACGATCGTTCGCGCGAGGCAACCCTTCTTTTCGATCCACGGATATCATCCACCTTCTGTGGCTTTTTTTTTTTTCTTTATTTGTGTCTGCGGATACATGTTCCGCAGAGGGGGTCTAAGGCTAAAGGCACGAGTGCCTGACGAGGCCTTAACCCCCTCTTGGTATGCAGCGAGCATCAACATACATATACAATACATCATATACACATAATACATCATACATATTAAATACATATACATTAAATTCATACAAGTTCATTAGCCAAATCTTAATACTGCCAAATATACAGTTTTTTAGCTTAGACAAACTAAAACAGATAAATATTATATACATATGCGCGGTATGATCAGAAAGTCTAGCCCGCCACAATGGGTGGACAGACACCCAGATTACAGGAAATACCTTACAAAGGCTTGCAGAATCTATACTTTGCGTAAAAGAAACTGCCAGGCACTGGTCTGAGAACCATGAGTCCTCCTTAACGTCGTCGGAAGTTTGCAAGATCGAGCTGAAGCGCACGTTCTTCAGTCAACATCGACGAGAGAGAGAGAGAGAGCCGCATTCCTGATTCTGTCCAGGACACGGCCCCAACGAGAGTGTCACCGCATTCTTGGAGGATCTTTTGCGCCTGATCGAGCGCCCACGCCGACCCTGATGCTACAGAAGAAAATAAGCTAAGAATCCCATGTCCATCATGTGAGGGACAACACCTTCGGCAGTCTTGTCCGCAACCACCCGACAATAGTCGAAAGATTGATATCACCAAGGCTTCGAACATTAAACGTGCACTGCATAACCGAGCGTGTCACAATCAACAAGTTCCCGGCGTCTCCACACTCGAGTCGTCCAGCTGCAGCTTCGACGCCAGCCTCCCAGGCATCCACGACATCATCCACGACGTTGTCTGGGAGGAGATTAGGAAGCTACATCCTGCCATCAGTTGCCCGACTTTTATTTTGATTGCTAAGATTGTTTCGGAACAAGTTCGACAGGCATTTCAACCGGAGAGTTCTGCGAGCGAAGCGCCATCTGACGAACCGAGGGCGACTTACGCCACAATGACACGACGATCGCCACCGGCTTCTCCTTACTATTCAATGACAATTCAATAAGACACCCCAACGCCGAAGCATTCCCGACATCGGGTGTAGGTCTGCGCTGAAAAAAGTACACCGATAAAAACGAAGGTATTGCGAATGGTCGACCGAAATCCAATCTGTTACCCACTGCATAAGGCCAACCATGTCTGCCGGAGCTGCCCGTTCCAATGAATTGGCCTGTGAGGGTTTGTGCCGAACGACCCTCGACCACGTCTCAGGGAGCGACCGCGGGACATTGAGGATTATCTTCGCCGGCCTTTGTCCCTGATGCCGACATGAACCAGAAGCTCCTGATCCCCATCACCTCGACAGGAGGTAAGCAGGACAAAGCAGGTGATCGGCAATGCAATGGCAGTTTATTTGGTGTCGGTTCTCGTCCAAGGACAATACGTAATAATTTGCTGACACCAATTATCTGTGTCCACTCCACAAAGCCCACAATTTCTAACTTTGAGGGACAATGCCGCTGAGCGACTTGAAAAAATAGAATGGTTGGCTGTTCTCAAAAGTGGACAGCAAGGGAATAGACAGCGGCAAAGAAATTTGGACAAGAGTAAAGGAACAAACACGACAGGACGGCGCTGAACTGACACCTGTTGTTTATTTTAGTTCAGCGCCGTCCTGTCGTGTTTGTTCCTTTACTCTTGTCCAAGTTTCGTTGCCGCTGTTTATTCCTAAGACGTTCACCTCAAACCAACTAGCACAACACGACACTTTGTTGGACACCAAGCATCACCCGACTTCACTTTGCCGCACGAGGCTTACACAAGTTGCAGTGGTCGCGGGATGCAGAAGAAATAGGCATTACGAAATGCAAGTGAAATTGCTTGGATAGCAAACAAACACTGTTGCCAGCCATCAAGTCAACGGTACAGCAAGAGACACAGCCACGTAAGCAATAGATGTCCCAGCTTGCTGCATTTACGCAGAAACATATACCAGGAAAATAAGCGGATTAGAAGCAGAACCCTGCAGCTTCACTGCATTAGATGTCAGTGCCGCACATGACGTATGATTACAAGACGGCATCAGTCAGTCAAAAGTGCCACTCGACCAAACTGAACACCGACGTGCCAGGAGCGTCATCCGACAACAAGAAGCACAGGTATTACGACTGAACGCCTGACACGAGACTGTCGCAGAAAAAACTCGTTATGGAACAATTTGCTAAGGATCAATAATTATGTAATCGAGTGGAAATAAACATATTTAATACACTAACAAAATAAACATATTTCCGCTTGCCTTTACGCCTTCAGGGTCTATACACCAAGAATTATGTTCACTGCATGCGCTGGACCTTTGAGGACACTCGCATCTCTGACCTTTCAATATTAAATAATGAGACATACCAGACCGGCAGACTTGTTGCATGAAGTTGCACTTCTTCCACCTCTCCTGAACATGTGGTGCATCTGAAAACCAACTACAGTGATGTGAAAATGTTATTTATGAATTTATTCTCTCCAGGAGCCTTTGTAGGCATTGCACAAAGGATACTTAAAACTACACACATGATAATAACATCAAAGCACACTGACATTAATGAACACAAAACGGACCCAGCTACCGAAAGCAAAAAAGAAATAATTATTCGTACGAAATAATTATTGCTGTAACTTGTTAATTGCAAAAACAAACACACCTCTGAGCATCGAGTTTAATAGTATGTGTTGATGCATTGTTATATAGAAGGACATTTCCTATACGGATGACGCAATAGACCCTTTGCAAAACCCCATCAAGCAACACAACTGTCGCCATTGTTTTTCGGCGTAAAGCACACGAATGGGCCCAAGTTCACGTCGAACGCTAATGCAGCATTTGAGTCCAATAGGCGCTGAGCCGAGTTCACAGTGATGGCTAACATAACAGTCTTGTCGAACAAATGCCCAAAGTACGAATGCCTTGCGTAATTAGAGTAGTAGCTACTGTAATTCGTTTCACCGCAATTTGGCAAACGGCGAAGGCTAGTCTCGGTTAGTCAGTATGCACGTTGGAGAGAGGCACATGACAACGTATCATCAGGGTGCTCGTCTGCACAGATTTGTTACTCACCTTCACTCCGTCCCTCTGATTGGCTCAGGGGGCTGTGGCGGTTGCCCTTTTCCAAGTTACGGTGAAACGAAGTAGAGGCAGCCCATGCCCTTTTGAAAAAAGTCTATTGAAAAGACTGAAAGGAAAGGTTGTCAGCATTTTTCAACAATACTGCCGTTCGGGCAAGAAATGAACACAAATATGAATCATGTTGTCCAGGTAATTAAAACAAGTAGATAATTGACCAAATAATACAATGCACTCTTAATGAAAAAGAGTATTGCTGCAATAAATCCTAGGATAGTAAAAAATGTGCAGTTAATCTTCCATTTCCGAGTTACATCACATTTAACGAATTCCTGATATATGTGGTTCTATCTCTAGACCTCTAAAAAGTGGTGCCCTATTTTTTCAAAGATTCTAGCTTTTATAATGATGGATTAGACAACCATCTATTGGGAGTATGATCATACGCATGAAGGTTACTGTGGAATATTGATACCGATCGGCCAGGTAAAGTGCCTGCTATTACTAATTTTAAAGGGACATCGGACGCAATATTTTGTTCACCAATCGATCAAAACTATGAAGACTTGCTGTGTTCTGAGATTCAAGCGGACAAATAAACTGTTTTATGAACACAAGTAATCAACTCTTTTCCGAATGCGTGGTTCAAATGTTTCGTAAGAGTTCGCGTGCACGTCAATTAAGCAAACGAAAGCTTTTTACTTCAAAAAAGTATTACGATCGAATGTAGAATCATCGATTAGCACAAAAGGTTAAAGATCGCAGGAGCCTTCTCGCTAAAAGTTGCTATGTTATTTGGTGACGCATGGCTGAAACAACTTCCCCTAGGTCCTAACGCGACGTATTCGCGACTCCAGCGACCTATAGGGGGCGCCACCACCAAACAAACATGGCGGATGAGTCCAGGTCGCGGCGGTTCGGCCAGGCCGCCTGAATGGGTGGCGCGTTCAATTTAACAGATTTTCTTTTGTTTAATGCCCAATTTTATAGGTATTTGAACTGAGACGGTGAAGTGTATCCGGTGCAGATAAACTTGCAAAGCATAGTTTTGTTTTCCCGGTGTTTTTTTTTGTTCTTTTCGTGTCAAACTTTCGTTTCGGAGATTTCGTTCAAAACCGAAACTATGGGCTCCGGAGAGACGGTAATATACTAATCAATTTTGATCATCTAAGGAAAGCGGCGATGACTATAGAATTGTTCCACAGATAGTAACTTTTCAGCTAACTCGCATGCCTCGACCATGCGACTTATCTGTCCGCGAAATCGAGCTTTTGTGCGTATCCGCGTTTACGAAACAGCTCCAGTCGTCTGCTCGGCCATCAACACAGGCTGCAGGAAAATTACGAAAATTAAGCAACCGCTTTTTGAGTCAAGGACCGTGTTAACCCGCCGGCGCCCCACTAAGCAGCTGATACTCGTATTTCAATTAAGGTTTTAGTAGCAACCGAGAAGTCATTTTGACGAGCGGGTTATGTATTATATTACGTACTATGGTCCCACTACAGCGATATTAGTATATCCTTCGGGTTGAAATATGAGCTTAGTTGACTAGCTATGAGGTGAGCTGCTGAATAAAAGTATATTTGACAGACGAAGACATACTACTTAAATTTCGCCAAATGGTTCTATAGCCGGCAGCACGGAGACAAACTGAAGAGAGTCTTCATTGAAGATCCACGCAGAACCTCTCTGCATTGAACTTTGCTCCGAATCCTGAACGAAGAAAATTAGTATTTTTTTTGTGGCCGGTCAACCTGATCAATGTAGACGTATATTACTGCTGGCTTCGACGTCCTGGTAACATAAATATTGGAAGCACGATAGGTCAAAATGCCGTGGCAGCATCTAACGTTGCGAGACTTGTCTCCCACCTTTTGAAAACAGATAATTTCCCTCATTCATCATTTGCAGCGAGCAAGTTTTCCTGAATCAAGTAATTGCGAAATCAGCCCAACTCCTTCAGTGTGGTCCAGAGGCTTTTTCGGCGAAAAGCAGCCAAGATGAATCGCCAACGCACCGACCGGCGTGGGTGGCTCAAACTTGAAGCTAACCGAACACAACCAAACTCAAAAGAAAAGCAGCTATCGAACCTTCCCATTCACTTGACTGCAACATTGATGTTCCCTCCAGTATCAGTTGCCAAGCAGTCGTCACTTTGAATGTGATTCGAGACAGACAAGAAATCAAAAAAGTTTTTGCGTGATTCCTCCCCATCCAAGAAATCGAAAGCACGCGACCGTGTGCTGTGGAGTAAACGGGCTTTCAAACACGTAATAGAAGAAAACAATTTACTGAGGCTTCACCACACTAATGATCACTCAGGCAAACTTAAGAAATATTCGGACCTTCGTCAAATTACATTGTTCGCCACCGCGCCGACAACACGTCTCCGCGAAAGCCACCAGACACGCGGAGGGGCGCCGAGCGACCTGGACCGGCTGGTTCCCGGTTTTCCCGCTTGGCGGCGTCCGTTTTGCTGGAGTCGCGAATACCTTTCGCTTCAATTCTCAGACATTCCAACGTTCAAACAAAGCTATGAGAATGCGAAAAGTTTATGCTAAAAGCACTCAAAGTTCTATCGATCCTCGAATAGATCCGAGCACCGGTACGGCGATACGGCTGATGCTGTCTCACAGGTGTTAATATCCAGATAATCCAGAGCGATCTTGCGCATAAACGGTACAAAGTCTCATTCCTTCATATTTTCACATTATACCTGCGTCAGCGAGCATGAAAAATCCTGAAGTCGTCGGAAAGCAGTTGCACATCACCGCTACCGCGCACCGAACTAACTCGCATCCGCCATCTTTGGGCGCTGCCATTTTACCTGTAACGTCACGGCTTTTGTGAGGTCACGTGACAAGTGGTCACTTGCGTACAACATGGCGGCAACGGGGGGGGGGGGGGGGGGGGGAAGGGGGGGGGGGTGTCACTTGCGAACTTCTGGTTTATCACTCTAAGCCCCTCTATCTCGTTGGTCGGGGCGTACTTCTCATCCGCGCGAGTAGAAAGAATGGGAGTTTCAAATGTGGAAAGGATGTGACTCCGACTAAATTACGTCCTAAGCGTAAATATTGCATAATAAAAAAATTTCGCTGAAGGCTTGTTTTGTGACATGCTTGCCCCAATTGGGCTGTTCAAAAAAAAAAGAATTTTTTTTTTCTCTCTTGCAGTATCTTTTATGCCCGTGTCCCACTAGAGCGACAAACAGAAACAAAAGGCAGCGACAAGCCTCAAACCCATGCAGCATGCTCGCGATGGCACCTTTTGCAGGCGTTTAGTCGTTCGGTGCTCGTGAAATAAGCATGAGCGATTGCGAGCCTGCCAAAGCTACCCTCGCGTGCATGATGCTCGTGTTTGAGCATAGCCTCCTTTATTATACAAAGCCTGTCAAATCGCGAAAAACTCTCCTTTGAGGCTTGTCGCTGTCGTTTGTTTCCGTCTGTCGCTCTAGTGGGACACGGCCATCTCTCGGACATGAAGTGTCCGAGAGATGGTCGAAAACAAAAACTAATACAAATGTGATCGTGGCGATACGACGCATTGTTCGATGTTAATGTTTTCACTTGCTTGCTTTATTTTATACACGGACTATTCATTAGAACGTCATTTTAAAATATGACAACGTAACGTTAAAGTAACGACAATTTCAAATGTTAGAAAAGTAACGAGAACGCGTTACTGTTTTGGGGGAACCTGTACAACACTGATAAAAGTAACCTTTTCTTAAATTAGAAACGCATCTTAATACCCAAAAGTCTTTATTTGGGAACTTCAACCTCCAGTCCTAAACTAAAAAGGCGCAGTGCCGTTTTATAGTCTTCATTCGACAGATTTGATCTTTACTCTTTCCTACAGGAGAGATTTAGCAACACTGGAAAACGGATATGTGTCTCAGGCTAATGCAGGTAAGCTTCAGTCATTCTTACTTTGCGTAATTCTATGTTTTTTTGTTTTTTATTATTTATTTTTTTTGGCAATTCGCGATGAACGCAGCATTGCCACCCGGGCACCGACTCGCGTTTCAAAAACAGGGTTCTACGGTTTCTGTCTTTATATTTGCCGAATCCAAGGGTGGTTTTCGGCATGCAATTGCCACAATATGCGGGTCTACTTTAAGAGCGCATATTCTGGTAAAGAAACATAAGAGTTTTTTCTGGCATCTATATTGAAAGTGAGCGGTTGATCTTAAAAATTATATATATATATATATATATATATATATATATATATATATATATATATATATATATATATATATATATATATATAATGCCTTCTGTCAGTGCAGTTAAGACGTACTTTTTATTTACTATCACTCACGTTCAAGTCATTTAGAAAAGACATATAACAATCAATTCTTTCAGTCCAACGTGTTATAAAATATATACAGTCGATCGATCTCACCAGCCAGTTTGACTACGCCACCGCTGCCGCAATGCATCGTGGGAACCTTGCTTGAATTCTGCGCTTGTGAAGCACGAGGCGGCACGAGCCCTCGTATGTACGGACGTCTGACTCCTGCGAACTGAAGCTATGACGGCGTCACGCATGCGCCGAACGCTTAGTGAGGTCGGTCCATTAGGAGTAGGTTATCGAATTTTCGTCAATCAACTTGTTGCGCTCCTTTTTGTCTTTTGTGTAAAGCTGTGAAAACGGGCTCTCGACACTCAGGCCATAGACCGAAAAAGCCACGGTGTTCAATGCCAACACCAAACAAACACTGCATTCGGACAAGCAGCACTTCGAAAACGATTCCATCGGCTGCTTCTTCTAGAACAGGGGTCTCCGACTCCAAACATTATGACTAAGGGATCGTATTAGGTGTCTGTCGCGGCCTCGAAGGCCAGAAAATAAACAAATAAATATAAATTAGTAAAAAGATATCTAAATAAATATACCAATGTAACCATTTAAATTCATAAATCCAAAGTGGAGTAAAATTCAAAACAAAATCTAACGTGTATTTATAGAAACCCTACATGAAAAACGACAAGACTTGCGAGTAATTCAGATGAATATCCTGTATATATAAAGTATATTTCAATATTTACTTAAATATGGCATCATACAATAATTGTAGCTCGGAAAAATTTACTAGGCATAAATCAAAGCGAATATGAACCTTAAAATATTCGCACAAGGCAGAAGTCTAATAAGAGTGGTAGAACTGGGGAAGGGCAATACGCGATGCGTATGACACAGGGCACTAAGCACAATATGCGCGAGAACGCAGAATATATTGACCGCAGTTACGCAGACAAAAAACAGGGCATTAAGAATGAAGATGCCGGTGGTGACAATGTGCAATAAGTATGACACACAACAACCAGCGAGAAAAGAATCGCAGCTAAGCATATACAATAGCGCAAAACAAAAGACAAGGACAAGCGCTAACTTTCAACTAGTTTTACTCAAAAAGGCAAGCATATATACACACGACAGGCAACGCAGCACCACATAAAAGTTGATCAATTTAGAGGAGCGATCATTCAAAAACTGAAATTCATTACCATGAAGCACAATAGAAGTGTCGGTGACACATACCGTCCAACTAGCCCAACCTCTAATAAGAAAAGAATCAGCACGGATACGAAGTCTTCGGTGAGCGCCGTGACGCCACCTTAATACGGGCTTATTTTTGCACCAGTAGGGGCGGACCTGCTGGGTACGGGCCACAGACGGGTGGCAAAGCCTCCGGTAGGCGAATCTGACCCGCAGGCCGGACTTTTGTGACCCCAGTTCTAGAATATACTGCCACCTGCATAGCCGAATGGGCAGAGCACGCGGCCCCCACGCCAGGTACCCCGGTTCGAATCCAGCAGTTTATGTTAGTTTTCCTTTCCGTTCAGCTGCTCTGGAAGGTTCCAAAACAGGAAGGCAAAGGAAGACCTAAATAAACTCCAGGTTGCGAATCAGAGCAGGAACAGAAAGGAAAACTAAAATAATCTTCGAGATTTGAACCCGGGTATTCGGCGTGGAATCCGCGAGCTAAAACCCCAGTACGGTCGTTGGCGAACTGGGTGCGCGTCATCGTCGGTGATAAACCGGTGTTTGGCGATTGACGTTGTGCGAACTACGGATGGTATGGCGAAGCAGTCGTAAAACTATACTCTGTTTTGTCTTATGATGGACTAAAGCCCAATGCTACAGGCCGCCGGGTTCAATCACGAGCCTGTTAGAAACCATGCGGAATACTTGCCCTGTCGTACGTATCAATGCGCCATGACGCGTCATGTGGAGACGAGTTTTTCGGCTGCTTATCGAGCCTTCGCGGTGGCTCTGTCTGCTTTCTTCTACTGAAGACTACTGGAGGGTTTAAATACCCCCGGAAGTGATGTAGGGAAGTGAACCCGGAGCTAATCCAGTGGCCATTCAGGAATGAAGCCGAGTCGGATTGAGTGCTCGACTCGGAAGCCTATGTACGACGAACCACGTGCGGAAGAAAGATACAGGTCCGAGTACGCACAGAACGAATAGATTTGATTGGCTTGTTATGGCTATGAAGAAACGACTTTATGTCAAAGTTGCCTGCACGCCCTCCTACTTCTTCAAACAGTTGACATGTTTACGAAATATGGCATTAATATTTAGGAAACTAAATACCATGTACCTTTACTTCACCAATATAAAATAGCGTGATATTACAACAGAGAACCATATGTGTAAGATTGGTGCTCTTCGTGCTCTGTGTATCACAATTTCTCTCGCGCACTTCTTTGCAATGCGGATGCACGTTTTTCTGACGTAGTGCTCCGCCAAAAAGCCTTCGAGCCCTAGTCCATCGTTGTGTGAGATGGAGTATAATCCAGTAGCTGTAGGAGTTCCTGTCCTCGCCGTGATGACAAGTTTGGACCGACGTCAAGCTCCGCTGGTGCAGTCTTTTCTGGTCCAGGTATACAAAACGCTTCTGCCAGTAAAACTGCCTCGGTTGGCTCGCTGAAGTCTTCAGCGTAGGCTACGGCCATATTCTTGGTCAAATGCTGTGGCTCGTTCCGGAAGTTCGCAAGGAGAGCCACGGTACGGCCGTTTGGGACCTTCGTACCGCTCTTAGCAACGACAATTCTTTTTGCTAGGAGCAGAGGGATTGTGGCTTTTATTAGCCCTTCTCCGCAAGTGACCTCGTTGGTCCCGGCGAGTCAAACACTTGACCGATGCAGCAGGGTCGCATGGTCAGCAAGCGCACGAACTGCGGCTGGCATTGATTTTTGTACGTCTCGTGACGGGCCGAGCTTTCCGACCGTCATCTTGTTCTTACCGGGGTCGACGACCGCGCTGAGTCCATTACAAGGGTAATGTTTCTCGAGCAGTCCGGCAGCACGATGAATATCACTGGGCAGGTTTCGCCGTGTATCTCGACGTGTACGGCGCACCTCCCGGTCGGCGTTATAGGCTGACTCCCAGCGTTTCTTATTTGAGGGACCGGGTCTTCCCACCACGTCATCACTTCCCAAGGGCCAGAGAGAGAGCTTCCCTTTCCCACTCAAAACGGAATAGTCTGCGCCGGTATCGATTCGCGTTGTAGCGTCGTAGCTGTCGATGACAACGTTGAGGTTGTTAGACACCTCTGCAGATGCGCCGTCGTTAGAATGGGAGCTCTCCAGCGCTCTTGGATGCCCTTCACTCGCCTGTCTTTGGAAACGCTACCTCCAGGCGTTGCCGCACTTAGTTCTTCCGACGAGACATGGCCGACAGGCTGTCACGGCGAGAGCGGCGGAAGGGCGAAAGCGCACGTCGAAGCGAAGGCAAACGGGAACCTCGTGGTAGAGTCGGCACCAAGGACAGAGGTCGTCGGAGGTACTTCGCGATGTCCCTTGGTCGCTCCCCAATGCGGGGACGCGGGTCGCTCTGTGCAAAACCTCGCAGGCCCATTTGTCAGTATTGGCACCTCCGGTAGACGCGGTCGGCCTCGCCGCAGTGATAACAAAGCAGTCGTCGATTGGCCGTGCGCCGCACATTCGTCTTTTAGGCGCCTGTTGCTCGGTGCGGACGAGCTGGGATTGCCCTTCCCGACGACGGAAAGTCTGCGGCACTGGTAGGTTACGTTGAGGCGGCGTCGAACACTGCCCGGCAGCTGGCGCCGGCCTCAGGGCTCCTGCGGTGTAAGTCAGGGCGGGCTCCTCGGGTGCTGCTACGCTGGCAGCAGCCTCCAGTTGGAATGCCCACTGAACTTCCTTTCGAACAACTTTGGCTATCGGCAGCGAAACCGGCTGCTTGGCAGCAGGCAGGAGCTTCTGAGCTCTTCCCGGACGACGTCGCGAAAGATCTCGCGGAGGCCTGGGATGCTGGAGCCAAGATATCAGCTAGACGGTCCGAGGGCAGCGACGCCGGGTAGTCGCTGGTAGGGCAAGTTCGATGTTCGTTGCTTCGGTGACGAAACCATCGAATGTTGTGGGAGGGCTGCGGACAAAACCGCCGAAGATGTTGTCCCTCACGCTCCGCATGAAGATTCACAGCTCCTCTTCTTTAGCTTGAGGCTCGGCGCGGGTGCTCTGGCACAGAACATCCTCCACGAAGCCGGTGACGCTTTTGTCAGGGCCCTGGGTTCGTGTTGGTTGACAACCATCCCCTTCAGCTCTCCAAAACGTCCCACGATCTAAAAGAAGACCCGTGATTTTCGTGCCAGTGCCTGGTAGTCCCTCCAGCGAGAAAAGAAATACACCTTTTGCAGACGCTGCTCGTCGGTCGAGCGATATGGCGTGCGACTTGTTCGTATTGGTCGGTTTAATCTTCGACGTCTTCGTACAGTTTACTGTGGAACGGATCAGCCATCCGCAGTGCGACGGGCAGGTAAACGACGGCAGAAGTGACCGAGGTTTGCGACTGGTTGGCCATCGTCGTCTTCTTCAGCTGGGGCTTGTCCAGCAGCAGACCAAAATTCAGAAGCCTGTCCCTGGGTACGGCGACTGGCCGAGTTTCAGGTTCCTCGAAAAGCGGTCTTCCCGTCCGGCTTAGAATCGGACTTGGTTAAGGGGTCCGCGGGGGCGAATGAGTAAACTTGGGCATAGGGAGCTACCGCGCACCTGCACAAGAATGTCACAAATAACACACAATGAAGCAGGAAAATACTGAATTGGCTAAAGTTTCAATGGGGGCGAACTTGTGCCAAAATAAAAGGTACGATAAATGGGCGTCGCGGGCGTCGATGGCGTCGTGGCAGGATTGAGCGCTGGCGAAAGACTAGCTGGAAGGGGCGCGCTACAGCTCCTTTTATAATCGCCTCGGATTCCAGTATGCTCTAATCTAGAACCCGCAACGAATAACAGGAATGATCTGGAACCTCACAAAGAAGGAATGGAAAGTAAAACTAAAATAAACTGAGGGATTCGCTTTTCCTTTTCTTCTCTGGACCTCACAACAAGAAGAAGAAGAAGAGGGATTCGAACTTAGATATTCGGCGTGAGATCTGTGCGCCTTGCCAACTCGGGTATGTACGCGGCAATACCACGTGTACTCAGCAAGCTCAGTCTTCCAGGTATAAAAAGCACCATCCTCCAGTAAAGAAAATACAAAAAAAAAAAAACAGAAGACAAGTTTGTACGAATTGAAATTCTGTGAAAGCTATATTGGCAAGTCGGGTTCCAGGAAAAACTGAAATCCCAGCTGAAGCAAATACTGTACTAGTAGAATACGTTCCACTCCGCTCGTTTTCAATACACAGCACGACTACAGCATCAAATGTCCCCCTACCGGTGGGGACAGTTCGCTTCCGAGAGAACGACGCGCATCGCGCTGTCCACCCTGTCGCACTTTCGCGCTGCACCGAAATACCGACGCACCGAGATACCAGATTCGCCAAGACAGCACAGACGGCTGTCTCCCCTGTTAAAGTGTCCACGACGCAAGATGAAGAGAGCCGCCCCTCTCAACTCAAAAGGAAAGACCCCGTTGCTGTGCCGCTTATCCGTTCCTACTACGCAAAAGCTGTCCGCGCCAAGGCCATCGAATTTTCGCGGTTTAAGATGTGTTTCCTAGTGAAGTATTTGGTTGAAGTAGCTTCTAGACCGGACGGCCATTTGCTAACCAACTTTTGTTTGTAGACGAGCCAGACTATAGTAAATCATTTTAAAATTTATTTGTTCAATTAAGCTTGGCACTCGCCTCTACGTAATGATCATGCAATTCGACATTGGTTTCTTTGGAAACAACTCCCAAAGACGAATCGCGATAATGGCATATGAGATGCAAGCGTTCTCTTGGACTTGTAAGGGCAAGTAAACCTTGCAACATAAAAGAGTAACGGCTCTTAGAAAGAAAATAATACTTGCTCATCTATCCGATGACTTAGATCTTATGGAAATATCATTCGGCAAGAATAGCTTCTAAATTATTCATTTTCTGCTTTGTGGAAAGTTTTCCGTTGTTTAATTTGGAAACGTCACCACGTGGCATAAATACACACGAATTCATTAGGAGTCTTTTAGGGTTTCGTTGGAGTCGTTTATTGAAATTTAAATATAAAAAAAAAATACATTTCGCGAAAAATGGTTCGCGCTTTGTGGTAAATACCGTAAAAAAAGAAACGAGCTTTTTTAAACAAAAAAACATATGGGCACTGTGTGTCCCTGGGCGGTTGGCTGAATGGTTGGATGAATGCATACACACCTACCGCAGCGCGCTTTTATCAAGGCAGCTGCTCGCGGGACCTTTCGTTTCAGTGATTACATTAAAGAATGTGTCTTACCAGCCGTGTTTTATGATAAGCCCGTCACAAAGAACGATCAGGTCAATTTGCCAGCTACATTTAGAGGGCAATTCGGTGTGACGTGACCCCGTCTTGTTACATCATGTTACGTAATGTCAATTTCTGCAATGTGGTATTCCGCACTCAACACATTTCGAGCATGCTCTCCGGGTCTGTCAACATGGTGAAGATATTTTATATAATTTGGACAGTTCATCGGCTACTCCTTTATTTTATAAGGAAATTATTTTACGCGCTCTGTACTAGAGCCCGTGACCAACAACTTGGCAAGACCTTCCGAACCTAGGTTGTGTAGCAGCTTTTTTTTGGTACTCTTTAACGTATATTTTCAGGTATGGCACTATTAGGTGGAGCCTGCACGACGTATGCAAACTATGCAATTGCCGAAGACCGAGGGCAGGCGTACCTTGGTGTTCACTATGTCACTCACGAGTTTGGCCATTCGTAAGTATTTTCTTCTCTTGCTCGCTTGACTTGGTTCTAATTAACAATATTGGGTAAGCGTGATTAAAGATGTGCGCAAAACACAGGAATAGATGACAGAAACGCGTACACGACAGACAAGCGCACTCTCATAATTCACGTGTATTGGAAGGCAAAAAGTCATGAGCCATTCTACTCTGTGAAAGTGGATCACCAGCGAAGCTGTTTAGCACACGAGACAGACGCGACAGAGTTTAGTATATGCTCTATCAAAGTTGTCCAATTTAGCAGCATGGTACCGGCGTCTTTATCATGCGTTCTCCACCTCGCGACGTTTGTCGTCCTGTCTGTTTTGCCGCGTGCCCTTGGCGTTTTGTTCACGATCTTCAGCGGGGGTGTTTGCCACCCGACGCCGCCGCTGAAATTTTCGGTGCCGTTCCCGCCGTTGCTCTTCGTAGCGCGTTGCTGTTCGGGAGTCCGGATTATACGCAGTCTCCCCATTACGACTAAGAAAGAGAAGTAAAATAGACCGCAGCTTCCTCTATACTCACAAAGCCTGGCAGTTCGACGACGGAGCCACAGAGTGCCCGTCGCAAATTTGAAGCTTGAGGTTCTGGTAGCACAGCGCATAAAAGAGTCACTTCTCGGGAAACCTGGACGTCAGCGCACAACTTTTGCAGCGGCGAGGACCCGAAACACACCTGGTCGCTCGAGGGAAGGGTGTTTCGGCGTCTCGCCGCAGCAGGGCGCCAGTTATGTGGCTCTCCTCTCATCCGTCGTCTGCCGCTCCACCTTTTCCATTTCGACGGCCGCTTCTCGTGACGATCTGCCGTCTTTGTCAGTATATGGAAGGCTATGAGTATACCTATTGTTAAAATACCCAAGCGTCAAGGAG
The DNA here is from genome assembly GCF_016920785.2 of Ixodes scapularis. Taxonomy (NCBI): domain Eukaryota; kingdom Metazoa; phylum Arthropoda; class Arachnida; order Ixodida; family Ixodidae; genus Ixodes; species Ixodes scapularis. Next base: position 129,237,719 of record NW_024609879.1, on the reverse strand, counting down.
AAAGCAGGGAATGGTGTTCCAAGCGCCGCACGTGCAAGCGTCTGCAGCAGTAACCGTCCTAAAGCAAAAGCCTAAAAGCCGATTCAGACACTTACGTTTGAGTGTGTTTGACTGCGTTGCGTCGACAACCGAAAGCGAGTCACCGGCACGTGCGGCGCGTGCCGGTGACTCAATCTGTGCTTCGTATGAAGCGTGGAATTCAATTCAAGAAATCACCTTGGCACGCGATATAAGCAGCAGGGATGTGCTGGTTTCTCGCAGCCGCAACGTAATCAAACGCACTCAAACGCAGCTGTCTGAACCAGGCTTAAAACAAAGGGCATCTTGCACACGCGTTCGTCATCGCTTTATTCTGGTTATTTACTTTGAATCTTTTATACGGGAAAGGAATGCGCGTGCGGTGCGTGTGGCGGTGCGATTGTAGAGTTTTTGGTTAAGCAACCGAAAAAATCCACACAACTCTAGCCATAAACAGCTTCGCTGTAAAAGAAAGGGCACAGGTAGTAACGGCAAAATCAGCTAGAGTGATGGCCGCTCAGGCATAAGGGCACACGAGCTTGAGGGAGGCACGCAAATTCCTTCTTCCTTCCAATACATGCGAGTTGGTTTTGTTTCCTTGTCTGCCACCTGCGTATTTCTCTCCTCTGCCCTGTATTTTTTTGTGCAACTTTAACTAGGGTTTATCCAGTACCAACTCGCTTAACTGACCCCCTTGCTACAGTCTCGAATAAGTTACTTATAAAAATAAATCGTTGCAGTTACGGTTATTATTATATAAAAGTATAAAAGTTGCTGTTCCGGTTACTGCAACGAAACGTAATTCGTTACAGTTACGTTCAGTTTTAAAAAGTAAAGGCATTACTTTTAAGTAACGCAGTTACTACAAGGAAAGCACGATAGAGTAAATTGCCCCCCTCCACCCCTTTTTAATAGAGAAAGTGCAAGCAAAGTTGGCGCAAGTTCGCGCAATACGGACATGACACTCAAAATGGCGGAACACGTCATTTGAAAAGTGCGAAAAACGGCTAGTGAATGCTCGTTCAATGTCTGAACAGTGAACAAGCTGTAGAAAGTATCGAGAAAAATAACGTCTTTACTCTCGTCGTTACTTCATGAAGTGTAATAGAACCTGCAGTAACACGCTACATCTCGAAAAGATGGCACATTACAGTTAAAAGTTGCCGAAACAGTAGCGAAGGCACGGTAACGAACTACTGGTAACGTATACGCATTAATACCCAAGACGGCCAATGGCTACACGCCTATCGCAGCTGACCAACCTTCCGCTGCCTAACGATAACCACAACACAATTTACGGTCGCTCTTCTTTAGTCTTACGTCCTGTTTTGTTCTTCAGGTACGGTTGTGTTCACGATGGCGATGGACCGGTCAAGTTCATTCCTGGTCACAGGGGATCCCGGGATCCGGACTGCGACCCGAGTAGGGGCTTCATCATGAGTTATCTTGAAGGCGGAGTCAGAAAATTTTATTTTTCTAGGTGCTGTATGCAAGACATGCGGAATTACTTGAGGTATTTCTTCACTTTTGATGGCCATGTTGCGGTGTGAAATCGATGCTTGCTTCGGGCAAGCCCATATATAGGGAGTATTCACTGGACGCCATATTTGTGGGTACTGTTCATAGCGCATGCTCAGAACGAGCCCACATCAATAGGCTGCAAAGACCGGCATTCTTGATGGTGCGGAATGCACGTTGCAAAAGGACTGTGGAAGCTCGCCATCAGCAAGCGCTCAGCATTCGCGCTCACCGCTATGGCCGCCAGTGAATACTCCCTATACAGCAAAGACTCTCTGTTACGGAGCGGAGGCGAATAATTATATTTAAGAAATATCCGCGCTAGGGTAACTTACAGCTTAAGAAACACGGGGCATGGTTTGCTGTGTTCACGATTCCTGCTTAGGCGTGAATCGTTCACGGGTGTTCTTCTGGGCTGAGGCCGCGATCTGATTGGCTGCGTAACTATAATGAGATTCTCGGAGCTCGACACGCTCTGTGTTAACCTAAGGTGTCAGTAGCCGATAATACGTCCAAACCAGAAGGAATCGGGAAATGCACGTTCTTACCTTCTTTTTTTTCAATCAGTCTTTCGTTTTTGCGTATTGAAGACAATAGTGGGTCTTATTGAGACAATATTCCTATATAACGACAAAGGCCTTACTGAGAATAGGACAGCAGTTCTAATGTCTCACTGCCGTCTAAGATAATGAGACAGGAGTCCGACTCTCTTAACGTGAGAATTTTACTAATAAGAGGGCAGAAATATCGGGTTGTTTTTAGTCCATCAATTTTAATACAATAAGTTCAAAAGAATAAGACATATGTTTACGGGTTGTGATGAAGCGACAAATGGGAATCCACGAGAAGCGTTCGCATTTATTATGTTTTCTTATCTCATTTACTGGTTTATTACTAGCAGGTTACTTAGTTTCAATATTCCAAAAGCATTGACCGTAATTTCGACTGAAAAACAGATCCGTAAATATTTTTTTAACATTTTTTAAGCCAAAATACTGTTTTACATCGCGTACCTCCTTTTGCAAAAAAAAAAACGCCTAAAAAAACATTAAAATTATAAAGCACAAGGATAGCCCTCTGAGCTCATAACGTAAAGCCTGATGAAGGAGGCTATCTAGCGGAATAATAGCTTAAAAAGTAACAAAAAAAAAAAAAAATACCCGCGTGCACTAGTTAACGAAACTACCACAAAAAGAAATGCTGACATCAACTTTTTTGTTCAAGCTATTGATATCAGATCGATGCAAGAAAGAAAATGTTAATAAATAAATAAATTCTACACTCAAAGAACCCACTGCAATATTCTTGCTCCCAGAAAGCACTTGGGGCATCGCAAAGGAAGGAGCTTGGCAAATGATGAGGCTGAAAACACGTTTAAACTTAAAAACGTTAGCGGTCGTCGCTATCACGCTAATAATGGCCGCTTATACTGTCAAAAAAAATTTTGGAGGAAAAGGGTGGGGGGGGGGGGGGGGGGGGGTAAATGTCATTTTAGTCCCGCCATTCACCCTTTGTAGATAACGGCGACGGCCTCCTTCAGGTGGTTCGTGGAGAAGGAGACTCACCGGATTTCTTAGCACGTAAAAAGATCCCCCGGGTAGGCTTCACGTATCTTCACCCTCTGTCTTCTTATATTTCAGCAACCAACCAAAAAGCTGCTTCAATAATACATTTCAATATGACATAATGAAGATGTTCCCGAATTTACTCCCAGCCAGCGTCACATCCGTCTCCAGATACTGCAAGGCAATGTTCCCAGATATGATTGGTGTCCATCATGAGCCGGTAATTAAGGTTGATCCTAACTACAAAATAAGTTGGGGTCCCAGTTTGTTCAACGTCATAAAAAAGATTAGCACAAAAAACAAGGGAGGACAGAAAAAGAAATATTCGTCGGTAATGATAATTCTGGTTGTGTGGTTATTTATACAGCGTGTAGTTGGTCAGTCATTTCAAGGTTGGGACGAGTCACTCGCTGTAGATGAGAAATTTAGCCAATGCGGTACAGCCGCTAGCCTGGGGTATTTCACGTGCATCACGCAGTAGTGATACACGACCGCACGCCGGTACGATGCTCATCCAGATAGAAACGGGCAGGGGTGGGGATTGAACCCAGGATCCCCATGGGTCTTGCAGCGCGAGCTTTCGCTCCACGTGCTCCCAGCTTTCAACTGACGTTTTAATAAAAAAAAATAAAGGAAGGAAAGGACAAAGGGGTGATTTCAGATAAGATCGAACAGGGGGTGGCTGGTCGACCTTTTTAATTTGCTTCATAATTTTACATGTTATTTCCCGATGTCCAAAATAAACAAAATCAGAATTATTTTCACCAAGAAAAAAAATTGTCGGACGCAAAAAATCGTACATCACGTAGAGGTGGAATGTCGCATTTGCTTGCATAGCCGGAGGGGGCGACTTTGGTGATTAATAACTAAAGTTATACTTCTTAGGTAAGTTTCATAATATTTTAGCACAATCTATATGTACTTAGCAATGCGAAAAAATTTTTTTTATTGTTTAGTATGTTTTAACAAATAAATAAAAAACATCAATTTCGGCTCCTTGACCGTTTTTCCCCCAACTTTGCAGGTCTGTATCTTAGGAAATAATTTAGTCAGAAACGTGATATTTTAAGTAAATACACTACTTATAAATTTAAGTACATTCACTAAAATTCAAATTTATTTAAGCGCGGGTTGAGGAGATTTTGGCAAGCAAACACAAGACAAGCGCCAAAATAAAAATAGTTTAAGGGCGATTAAAAAAAAATCCCGTTCTCGACTTTTTTTAAACTCTAACCAGTCCTTCTACTCTATTTCGGGATTAATGTCAATTAAAAACATGTTGCATTATATTGATGGTGTAATCGATACAGCACCTCTACCGAGCCCCTTCCACGAAGCTCGGCACGGTGTACCCCTGTGGTGCGACGCAGTTTTTGCGACCTCTTACTTTGAGTGAAAAGTATTTTTTTATTCATTCGAGTATAGCAAGTAATATTTTGTCACATCTTTGGCACGTTATAATAAATTGAGCATTAAATATAATAAATTACACATTATATACAACACAGTTCCGCCTTCATAGGTTTCAAGATTGACAGATTTTGACACAAACATTTTCTGACGGTGTGCACTTACTTCCAAGGGGACCGGACAGTCCGTGCCACGTCCAAGTCACAGGTCGAAGCTTCTGATGTTTTTCATAGCCACACATGCCACGACTAAATACCAGGAAAGGCGCGCACTCCCACCCACCCTTCATTTTTGCGTTCACGGGATTCAACAACCTCGTCTTTGTCAAGAATTGTGAAATTCACTCACTCCTTTTAGTTTTTGGGAAAGGCTGTTCACCATGCATTTTGCAGACTGTATGGCCTTTCCTGGGAGCTGTCTCACGTTGTGAAGCGTTGCTTGGTGTTGGACGAGTCCTCCAACTCCGTAACACGCGTTTTTTCCGTGCCCAGTGGCCATTGAACCTTGGGAAACAATTTTTTTTTTTTTGGAATTCATGAAGTTGGAAGCGATTCTTGAAGTGACTGGCGACACCGCGACTTACATAAGTCAAATGAGAGTACACAGCAAGGTTGTCATCGAGCCACTCTCTCACTTTTTGTACAGCCAGACAGGCATGAGCGGAGTCATGATGCAAGTCGTCACTGATGACGACAAAAGTATATGTCGACTTTCTAGTCGTCACCAGACACGTAAATATTGAGACCTGTTTTTTTTTTTTCAGTGGTACGCTTGAATCTTGTCAAGAAGGATAACAGTTCAGTTTTCAGCAAAGCTGAAGTGGAAGACAATGCTACCACGCTGCGCGCACTGCTTTTCTTCATAGATGGCTTTGATTTGCGTCTGTCTGATATGGTTGTGAATGATCCACCTTGAGACCGACACACGAAGCTCTTCCAGAAAAGTGACCGGATCTAAAGTCTTTTTCACGAGCTCGCCTGACTCCAGTGCTGCCGAAACTATCTCTTCATCCTCGGAAATGTTGAGTTTTTCGAGTGTAAGAGACTGGCCGTTGGGACAATGGTCACATTCGCCTAGAAGGCACTGGCGCGATGGCGGGTTGCAAATGAATGCCGAGTTCAATTCCGCTGCATCAAGTTGTGAGCCAGCAGCGTTTTGTAGAGAGGCGACACAGAGGTTATAGTTTGCGCAGTACACACAAACGCACGCTTCTTGCTGGGGATTGCATTTAACCGATCGGGGTCGCAGAGAGTAAAACTTCGTCAATCCGATGCCGGAGTCGGGATGGTCACTTCTATATACACGAAACGCTTCTCTGATTGACCGTGTCATAAAACGTTTCGGCTTGAGCGTTTTCTGGCCATCGAGCACAACGGAAATGACGTCCTTCTGATTGGGACTCTGCCTAGAACACTCAGACTCGTCTTTCATGTAGTACTCAACCGCTGCAGATATGTTTTCAGGGCTACCTTGCACCTTGTATAGGGATCGGGCACATACCACACGCCGTGGTCCTCCCTCAGCTTCCGGGACCTATTAAGGATGTATAGCGGTGCCTCTGGGATGATTTTCTGGACTTCATTTCTTGTCAAGGTTGATGGCAGGATGGTCAGCAATTGACAGTGTTCCCGGGGAGAGGCTGTGGTCGCAAAGGCGCGGCGAATGTTGGCCGCCCACTCGGTGCATGTGGAGCACTTTTGCTCCGACGACCCCGATGCCACGCTTTCATATATATATATATATATGTATATATATATCCGATAAGGGGGTATCCATTGCACCATCAGTATAATGCAACATGTTTTTAATGCATATTAACCGCTAGATAGAGTTGAATGACTGGGTAGAGTTTAAAAAAAATAAAGAACGTTTTTTTGTTTTTTGTTTTTTTTAAGTCGCACTTAAAATATTTTTATTTTGGTGCTTGTCTCGTGTTTGCTTGCCGAAATCTCCCCAACCCACGCATATACAGATTTGAATTTCAGTTAATCTACTTCCATTTATACGTAACGTATGGAATTAAAATATGACTCTTCTGACTACAGTACTTTCTAAGATACAGGCCGGTAAAGTTGGGGGAAAACGGTCAAACAGCCGAAATTGATGTTTTTTATAATTTTTTTTAAACATAATAAACAATAACTGTTTCTTTCGTACTGCTAAGTACACATAGATTGTGCCTAAAAATTGTGAAACTCAGCTAAGAAGTATAATTTCCGTTATTAATCACCAAAGTTTACCCCTCCGGCTACGCAAGTAAATGCGCCTTTCCTCTTCTACGTAATGTACGACATTTTGCGTCCGACGATTTTTTTTTCTGGGTGAAAATATTCTTGATTTTTTTTTCGGACATCGTTAAATAACATATACAATTAAGAAGCAAATTAAAAAGGTCGACCAGCCACCCCCTTTTCGATCGTATCTGAAATCACCCTGTATCTGTTGTGTAATTTATTCTATATAATGCGCAATTTTTTATAACGTGCAAAAGATGTAGAAGAACTATTACTTGCTATACTCGAATAACAAAAAAAAAAAGTTTTCTCTCAAAGTAAGAAGTCGCAATAACTGCATCGCACCACAGAGGCGCACACCGTGCAGAGCTTCGCAGAAGGGGGTCGGTAGAGGTGCTGTATCTATTACACCATCAATATAATGCAACATGCTTTTAATCTATAGTAACCCCCAAATAAAGGAGAATGACTGGTCAGAGTTTGAAAAAAATCGAGAACGGGCTTTTTTTTTTTTAAATCGCCCTTAAAATATTTTTATTTTGGTGCTTGTCTCGTGTTTGCTTGCCAAAATCTCCCCAACCCGCACTTAAATAAATTTGAATTTTAGTGAATGTACTTAAATTTATAAGTAGTATATTTACTTAAAATATCACGTTTCTGGCTAAATTATTTCCTAAGATACAGGCCTGCGAAGCTGGGGGAAAAACGGCCAAAGAGCCAAAATTGATATTTTTTATTCATTTCTTAAAACATACTAAAGAATAACAATATTTTTTTTTTCGTATTGCTAAGTACATATAGATTGTACTAAAACATTATTATACTCACCTAGGAAGTATAACTTTAGTTATTATTCACCAAAGTTGCCCCCTCCGGCTATGCAAGCAAATGCGACTTTCCACCTCTACGTGATGTACGACTTTTTGCGTCCGAAAATTTTTTTTCTTAGTGAAAATAATTCTGATTTTGTTTATTTTGGACATCGGGAAATAACATGTAAAATTATGAAGCAAATTAAAAAGGTCGACCAGCCACCCCCTGTATGATCTTATCTGAAATCACCCAAACATAAATTTTATAACGATATAATAAAGAAATATTTTTTCTTCCTGACCTTTTGTTTTCAATTTTTGAAATAATTTTCTTTATTATTTTTATCTCTCAATGTTTAATTATAAGTAACTTTTTATTGTATCAGTCCTTCTACATCCCTTCCTTTTTTTTATTTGATTTTAGCTTTTTTATATAAATTCACCTCCGTCCTTTCTTTATTTTTTCATTAAAACATCAGTTTAAAGTAGCGCTTCTCCTGTCCTGTCTTCCCGTGTCCTTTGTATTTCGCGCTGATATTTGTTTATGGTGTTCATCATAACTACACTGTAAAAAAAATCTGGTCGTAAAAGACCTCGTTGGAGTTCTTGAGCTTGTCCATAGGGTCACTTTGAGCACCCCAAAAAAATCTTTTTCGTCATAAAGAAGACATATTATACGGCGTACTTCTAGGCTCCCTTTTTGATGCGTAAGAATTTTCTATTGCTCAGTTGCCTTTCTAGTGCTCCAGGGGACGATATAGTGCTCTAGGGAAAACCATTTTCACAAGCTGAACGAGTTCTTGGGGTGTCAAAAAAGCCTTTCAAAAACTCTTTCTTTTTTTTTTCTTTTTTTAGAGACTGAGCCGCGTGAGATTATCGTCACAAGGCAGTCATCCTTGAGTCGACGTCAACATTGCGATCCGCGCGGCTACGTCATCACGCAATGTGATGACGTAGCCGCGCAACATCGCGAAAAAAAAGTTTGTAAGTCGATTGGTACGTTACGTTACACTAAAGTCACAAAGAGCTTCAGCAAAGCAGGGCGAGTCGAGTTCCGCGAGTCTTATTATCGATGCACAGCCAATGAGATTAAAGCATCAGCCAATAACAACGTCGAAGGACCAATCAGGAAGCAAGAAGCCTGAACATAAGATGCCACACTCTGCCTTGATCAAGCTTGCGGTGACGATTCGGAGCGCAAATTCGTCTGACTCTTTTGCAGGGGTTTTGCTGACGTCAGAACGTCAAGCTCTGATTGGCTCTGATTGAAGGATAGTGGGTAGACCTCGGAGCAAGCTGCCTTGAGGTCTAGCAACTGTCCTTAAATCGGATCCAATTAGAGCTCAACTTTCTGACGACAACAGAACCCCTGGAAAAGAAGCAGACGAACATGCCTTGTGCATAGCGCGATTCCCCGATGCACCTCTTTTGTTTGTTTTTTCATCCACTACGCCGCGTCTCACTGTGTCGATAAACTATGCGTCCGCCACTTTCACCGTTTCTTTACAAGCTAACATTTTGTCATTGGCGTCGTTTTTGGTGTTTGCGAAACTCTGAAGCATGGCGCGGTGGTTCCGTCGACGACAGGACTCATTAAAAAGGGCGCGGGGGGGGGGGGGGGGGGGGGGGGGGGGGGGGGGGGGGAGTGCCGCGGTTTCCGGACTTCGGTAAAAGCTTTGTGGAAGTTGCCCTGCGACACTTCTGAAGTAAAGAACAGAAACCCATTTCCGCCTGCGCGTCCTAGTTATCACGCATGAAAAAAGATAAATATTGTCATTTCGGGCACCCCAGAACTCATTCCTAGTCTTCAGGGTCACACCTGGTCGCACTCCTACTAGTGACGCCATTCAGAGTGCCGTGTAGCTTCCCGTGTGCTCTCTCGGAGGACGCTTCCTCTCCCTCTTTCTGCTGACATTAGCGGGCGTTATGCTGCACCTTAAGGCCCGTTCACACTCTTGCGACTGCTTGCGACCTCTTAAACCTGGGTTCCTTAAAACTTCTTAAACCAGAGAACACACTGGCGCCATCTATTGGGAAGCAGTGTAAACTCGGCGGTCCGGCATATTTTTTTTATTTCTCGCGCAATATCCTTTCTTTTTTGGCTCGAAAAACTTTTGTCAATGTTATAAACGAGCTTTTCTATAGGTATTACGCACATTTGACCTCGGAAATCCCGCAAAACCTTCGCTTTTGTGAAATGCAGTTCTAGGGTCACCGCATAGATGGCGCCACAATGTCAGTGTGTTCCCTCATTCTAGAAACATTTAAGAAGTTGTAAGAGATCTCGTCTCTCTAAGTCGTACTCGGTCGCAAGAGTGTGAACGGGCCTTTAGAGTCGAGCGAGATCACGTAATCTTATCGCCGTAGTTCCTTCGGCTGCCACATGCGGCTGCAGGTGGAGGAAAAAGCTCGACTTTTGCTTTGCGATTATGCAGCGGAATCGCGGTATTTTTTAATGAAGGAGATGTTTTCTCTGTCCTCCATGACACGATAAACAACGTAAAAATGACGAGATGCTAATTCTTTTAATCATAAAATCTTTGCACCCCCCCCCCCCCCCTTTAATTATACGATCCGGGACGCATCTGCGACGCATATATGCGAGTTTTCCTTTCTCTTTGGTGTCGCCCGAGCGGCATCTACCGGGGCCTTTACGGCCACCGACTGGTCGACTTCTCGATCGCCGGCTCGTTTTAAGTCCAATTAAAGACCGGTATGCTTAAATTTCTAGCACCAGATATTGCTACGTTGTGTCGCCCACTACTCCGGCAAACGCAGTTGATCACGAGGCAAAAACAAAAAAGTTCCACCTAACTTTCAGATACCGAACCGGCTCATAGAAAGACATGGCGAAAGTTCACCAAGATGGCGTCTGACGAGATTTCGAGCCAGAAGTGTGTCACGTGAAACTTCCCTGCAGTGAACGTATGCTTGTTTTAGGCAAAAAGTATTCTAACCCAATACTGTTGAACGGCTCCCCAAAAGAAGACAATTCTTAACAAGTGTGTCACGTGAAACTTCCCTACAGTGACATGCTTGTTTTAGGCAAGAAGTATTCCAACCCAATATTGTTGAACGGCTCCCCAAAAGCAGACAGATCCCACTAAGTATATTCCTTGTATGCCGCCAATTTTCCGCTTCTTTCCGTCATCTCAGCAGAATACCCGTGTATCGCATGAAAAGTACGCTACTAGTCATGGAAACCTAAATTGTGCATCTTACAACTTCGGACGCAGGACCTGCGGAACGAGGTGAATTGCCTGGTGATTTGTTCAGGTAACACTACTGATGGGTCAGAGAGATCCTTCGTTATCCAGGCTCAAGACGGCATGATCTGTGACAAAGGAATGGTAAGGAAAATGCGCAAAATTAAAACAAAAGCGGAGCGACCTTTCATAATAATAATATATTCATTCACCATCTACAAGCATGGTGGGAAGCTGAGGAGAAAAGCTGCCCGGGGAGCTTGACTGGTACCCAGACACCCTCCCTCCTGCATGTACACAGCAGTAATGCACGAGCTGTCGGGGGGAGGGGGGAGAGGGGGGTACCAGTTATGCTCGCGATAACTATATGTACGTTGCACTTAGAGAAGATCGGGCGAGAGAAAGGAAGGCCGGGGAGGAGGCAAAGCAGACGGAACACTAGAGAGAAGAGGAGGTTTCCCCCTTTCCTCTCTAGCGTTCCGTCTGGTTCTTGTTCCCCAACCTTCTTTTCCCTCGAACCACCTTCTTGCGCTTTAAAGTGATAGGGTGCTTGTGTGTGTATTCGAGGGAGAGAGGGCGAAAGAAAAAGGAGTCGAATAAACTTTGGAAAGTAATATGGCTCAAAAAGAGTGTAGCTGATTGGTTCTAGTTGTGCCATCTGCTGCGGAAGTATTATTAGCCAGTTTTTTGGAAGTGAGATACCAGTTGAACTCAGCGCTATACGCTGAATTACGTTACAAACTGATCGGAAACGGCTCTTGTTAACTAAAACGAGACCAAAAAAACTTGACAAATAAAGAAATCGGATGTTTGCGAGGACAAGGAGTGCTTTCTGAGATGATCTTACTTTACAATCGATGCTCAAAGAATACCGGTTATAAACTGCTCATAGACATTTTATTTAATCAGATGCACGAGTGGAGAAAGCACACGACGTCACTTTCGAGTGGTCGCGTAGCCGCGGTGGCAGAAAGTATTGAGATATTTTCGACACCTTAAATACAGAATATGTCGCGTTAACCGGGATAAGCCCTGAGACACACTGTGCAGGATGACACAAGCGGCAGAATGATTCCGCTCCCGAAAACCTGCAGCAGGTACACCACCAGCCCTTTCAGGCCATAATCAGTGTCCTAAATGTCAACCGTTTTATAAAGCACGAAATGTTTTTGAACGGAAAACCCAACCCCAAAATTGTTGTCCGTTCGTTCGTCCATCCGTCCAATTCCCGCTAAATTTAGCTGGGAAAGTGATGTGACGGGACGTTACGTTGTGCTATATACCTGGGAAAATGGAGGGTACCTGACCTATATGCAAATTCATTTTCCGTGCTAAGTTTAGCGAGAACTTTCACGTCTTGTGACCTAAACATCAATCCAGTTTCCCCGATCAATTTAGCGCGGTATTCTACGTCATGTCAGGTGATGTCACATGACACACCAACTTCCACAACCCATCCTATCCAACCTCCCGCCTCTCTTTCTCTCCCCATCCCCCTCCCCCTCCTAGCAACACCTCCTAGATAACCTTGGTGATTTTGCTCCTAGGACCCTCTTTGCTCACCTCCCTCCATTTTTTTACCTCTCCCTCCCTCTCCTCCCTCTTCTTATTTCTCCTCCTATTCCCTTGGTCATGTGGCACAGAAACTCAGTTTTTTCGTTGAATTTAGCGAGAAAATATACTCATGCCACGCACTCCTAAAGGCTGCATTTCACGCATTAGAGAACTTTAAAGGTAAATTATGGTAACCATTTTTTATTCACTTTTTCAACATTTTTCTGTCGATATTTGGTGTTATCATTCATTCCTTTTTTCTCATCTTCATTTTTTTTTCTGTTTCTTAATTTATTCTCTCTTTCTGTGTCTTTTTTGCAGCTGAGTTGTGCCTTCATAACTACCATCTTTGCTAACTGCATACTTTCCTCTCTTTCAGAGATGCATCAAGGGACAATGCATCGCGGGTTAGGAGGAATTCACCCACTCGTCACTCAATTAGCAAATTTCGCTACGCAAATCTGAGTTTCAAGAATGCACCAGAGTATTGAATCGTTTTGTGGATCATTATGAAGATGTAATAAAGGTCGTACAAGCCTTAAATTTTTCTCTTGGAGCGCTTGAGATTTTTAATAAAATCCAGAAATATGACAATTTTGACTCTTTTCAACGTATTTTGAGAAAATATTGATTATAAAATTACTTCTAAGTATAATTTTATAATCTAAAAATTATAAAAGTGTCAAAACGAATGATATTACGTACTGGAGGTATCTGCTGGCTTAATTTTAAGACCCTGACCGGAAGCCTAAATGCCTTAGTATTTTCCTGTTTGTGCAAACAAATTTGACAGGGCCGATTTTGCTAGATTCTTTTTTTTTTTTTTTTTTTTTTTCAGCGGGTTTAGCGAGACGGCGACACCAGCACAAAATGCCCCAAGCCAGAGCATTTTTTCGCTGCCGTTTTCACGTGCCAGCACGGTCGGCGACTCGCGACACGAATACTTTACTTGACACCACCGAGATCAGTTTTGTCATTTTGTCAGAGCATGGACTGTGCGATATTTCTGTCGGCGGCACCCCACAAAAATACCACCCACGAGAGGCGGCGCATGTATACAGGGTGTCACAAAAGAAAATTTACACTGTCTTTTTTACCGCAAAAAATAAACTAGGCATCGCCGAACGCTCATTCTCTGCCCAGAGGTAGAGCTAGAGGTCACAACCAGATGCCAAAGTTTCAGCCTGATCCGATAACTTAATCAAAAGTTATAAGTGATTTTCTGAAAATTTCAATGGGAAAACTGGGCCCATTTTTGCCCGTTTCCGGTTTCTGGTGCCATAGAGCCCCATGTGTTTGAAAACTCCGTCGGCCGCCATTTTTCCATTGAAATTTTCAGAAAATCACTTATAACTTTTGATTAAGTTATCGGATCGGGCTGAAACTTTGGCATCTGGTTGTGACCTCTAGCTTTACCTTTGGGCGGAGAATGAGTGTTCGGCGATGCCTAGTTTATTTTTGCGGTAAAAAACACCGTGTAAATTTTCTTTTGTGACACCCTGTATGATATAGTGATGCCATGGTAACGCGCAGGGTATCGCCGCCATGCGACGAGCTTTCACTTTTCATTTATAGAGCGACGACGTCTGTATAGTGGCAAGGACATGACTCGTAGCCTCGCGCTCCGCGATTTCCTATAGATCACACCAAAGGGTCACACGCCCTCACTAAAGCCCCTAGATCTGTTTATTTGTCTTGTAAACGGCATCGAATCATTAAATATGCGAATGTACACGAGCCTGTGCCTCGTGCGACATTTGGAAGAATACAGCGGCGCAGCCCTAAAATGATGAGCAGCTATGGAGCGGTGCCTGAAGGAAACTGCGGTGCAGCTCTCGCTAATGGTCTCATAGTACGTCTCTTTCGCGTTCGCCAACAGTTCACGGTTGTCGGTACTTGTGAGACGCGCCAAGCGTAAATTTTATCCAGGGACTTTTTCTCAGAGCGCCGGTTTGGCTTCCCTGGCTTCTATCGGCCGTATCACAACTGGGTTATTTTCTGGCCCATCCAATGTTTGTGAAAAAAAAATCGCTGTGGCATATTTTAACGTCAGAGCTCAGGCCATATTACATTTAATTATCGATCTGTGTAGAAATGTCATGTTTTTCACATTCGGTACGTGCGTAAACTAGAGCCACTCTATGGCAGCAGCTACGCTGCCATATCGAGTGGCTCTAGCGTGAACCAGGGCAGGCGTTGATGATTATGATCCGGTGACAACCGTGGTTGTGGTCATACAACTCATCTCTTCGAGTCTACGGCGTCGGGTAGTTCAAAAGGCAAGAAGACTTAAGTTCGGCCCAGTTAGCGCTATACATGGCTTGCACATAACGTCCTTCCACCATGCCAATGTCTATTAAACTATTTCCACAAAAAAAAAACAGACATTACACAGTTTATACTAGATACAAGCTCAGCAGCAAGGCCTCCAATGGCAGCTGGTGTGACATCAGTGAAGGCCATAGAACCACTGCGCTCGTGCCTTCGGCTTCGCTTGCACTTCCGGGGAAATAGAACGTTGAGTATATAGACGCTTCAGACACGCGCCAGATTACAGAAGCCATTGCTGACTTATTCTCTGTGTCTTCCCGAGATCCCGAGCCACAAAAACGGACGATGATGAGCCTTCACAAGAGCCAGTGCTGAAAATGACACAGCACAATAAAAAATATGGCAATAACCTGAGTTGCTATGGTAATGATGAAGTCGACTAATAGGGACAAGAAGAGACAAAAACGGAAGGTATATGTTATGGCGGCGGCAATGCACAGGTGCTGAGATATGCAAAAGTCCGTGTAATTTTGCCAACATACAAAATGTATCACGCGGGCACTATAAGCCATCATAATCATTCCAGCACTGAGGGGATGTGACTGTCCAGGTTCGCCATGCGATTCCTGGAGCTCTAGGTCACGTGGTGCTGAATCGGCTGTGATAGTCACTCTGGAATGGCTCGTGGCCTCGGCCGCGGTTATATGCTCCCGAAAGTGAAAGGAAGGCACAGGGCAGCGCTGACAGGGCGCGTACGTTGTCATGGCATCACAACGTCCTACATGCATCGTCTCAAAGCCATTCTCTAGACGCCAATAAAATCTCGCAGTTCTCCGGCAAAGCCGTTGGGTAAAGCCGATCTCGGCCAAATCCGATGTCAAGCAAACTGTACGTGCTGCATGTCGTTGGCTAGACACCACTTTCTGTGGCTACGAAGCCAATGCATAGTCCCATATAATAGAGGCTATGGCCAAAGCTTTTGGTGTCCCTGCACTCAGCTTCAGCACGGCTTTAATCTGTACACGTGCACTCTCCACTTTCCCGTGAAGCAGGCAAGCAAGCTGTATCGACGTTTTACACAGGCGCCAAATTACAGCAGCCATTGCTGACCTCCTCTTGCCTTATACCAGGTGCGAAGCCAGCGAAGTGGGCGTTGATAAGATTCCACCACGGCCCTGCTTCCATAAAGTTGAATGTTAGGGAGAAGGAGACAGTATCGTCTAAAATTGCAATAACCTACCCTGCTGTGGTCATAATGAAGTGAGGTAAACGTAAGAGGAAAGAAAAATTGAAGGTCGGTTATATGGCGGGGCGCCCATGCACAGCTGCTGCAAAGCGTCAATAGGGGGCATTCACCGGACGCCATATTTGAGGGCGATGTTTAGGGCGCATGCTCAGAATGAGCTTACATTAATAGCCTGCTAAGACCGGCAATCTTCATGGTGTGGAATGCACGTTACAGAAGAGCTCTGGAAGCTCGCCGTTAGCACGCGCTCAGCAACCACGCACACAGATATGGCCACCAGTGAATCACCAGGCAGTTTGACTACGTCACCGCTGCCGCAATGCATCGAGGGAACTTTAGTCTTTCTGCACGTGCGACAACATGCTCCACACGCGCAGAGCTCGCTGGAGCTCTGCGCGTGTGGAGCACGAGAAGGCACGAACCCTCGCATGCACGACTGTCTGCCTCCTGCAAACTAAAGTTATGGCGGCGTCACGCATGCGCTGAACGCTTGGTACGATTGGTCTCTTAGAGCCCTGCGTAACTCTGCTCGGATAGCTCGCTGCCGTTGCCCGCTGCATCGGGGTTGAAAGTGAAGGGGAAGCGCGCGTTGTCGTGGCATTGCGCGTTGTCAAGCACGTCATCACTACGTCATGCATACATCGTTCCATCGTCTCAGAAGATGAGCCTGCGAACACCTTCGTCTTCTCTAACGGTACGGCATCACACTGTAATGGCGCCAAGTCAATAGGTCGGCCCGAGCCCGACGCTGAGCGTCTCTCGACGCGTTGGCTAGACACGACTTCAAGCCGAACGTTGATGCAGCGCGCGTGTCCAATTATTTGTGTCTGCGCTCGATCTTATTGAGACGACATCAAAATTCTTATGCACAGGCTTTGATTATTTTAGGAGGGTTTATTCAAACCCATTCTCAAGAGGGCAAGAAAATATTGCAGTTTACTGGTAAAACCGACCTCGCCCGCGCCCGGTGTCGAGCTACGGCGCGTCTAGTAGTTGCGCTACATTTGCCTTGCACAAATGTAGCGCAACTTTCCCGGGCTATGGCACCAACGCTACAAGCGCCCGTCCAGTTGCGTATATAGCTTTGAGCGCCACTCAAAGCTGTACACGCGTGCTCTTCACTTCTTCATTAATGCCCCGCGCTTGAGCACGCTCGCTCACGTTGCACGTAAACAATAATTGTGAAATAAAAGTTAGAAAAAAGCCGAAAGGAAACCATTCTAAGTGTTTTGATTAAGCGGTAAATGTGGTGCAATGTTTTTCTTTAAAGCTCTGGTGATCTGGTGAGCAGATGCCGGAAGATTTTTATACACCGTTTTTAAATATACAAAATCACAACCCAGACTGCTATGATTTTTTGTCGTTTCGGAAAGCGAGCAAAGCACCCGCCATACGCACGAGCGCGGAGGATCGCACCGGCCAGAAGCTCTTTGTTTACGAAATGCTGGGTTGTGAAGATTGCACTCCTCAGCAGGCAATCTCCACGACTCAGCACGCACGTGTTCGTCTATTCCGAAAGCGTACAAACACTGAAAACGGCACCACGGTCAGGAGCTCTTTTCCACCTACAATCGTGACTCCTGCATAACCTGGCACTACTAACTAGAAGCTTCTATCTAAAGGCTGAAATAAGTGAAGCAAGGATTAAGAGCAAAATTTTCGCTGCAAAAATCAATTACAACTCGTCGCTGCGTAGTCATCGGAAACCAAATTCCAATCGATGAGCGCCGGCAGAGCCAATACATTATGTCAAGGCATCAGTTACGTGAGCGACTACATCTGCACAAAAATGACGCACTTGTAAACGCTGAAAACCCGAGTGCACTACCAACGGAATAGAGCATCAGCAAATAGGGTGTCCACCATAATACGTTTCTTCCGGGACAATTCTGCGCCATCTATGAGGAAAATGCTACAAATAAATAGCGGGTCAATCCCCCTTAAGCGGTTAGAACAATAATATAACTATAGAACAGAGAGCAGAGAGAATATATGAATGTTTCTCTAACTTTAAATGACGACAGTATAGCCACCAAAAACGTAATAACCCCTGGGCGTACGTGGTGAATTATAATCACCTTTTCTAACTCCGCAAGCCATAAGATTGTGGTACTAGAAGATAAGTTCGCCTGGGACCGAATCCCGTATCAAGAATCTTTGACATAAAAAACACGCTGCGTTTCTTAATATAAAAATCACTACATAGTGCTTTGTAGGCCATTCAATTTGTGAATCCTACGCGCAAACATATAGAAGAATTGTACACATGTCAATTGGCAAAACATAGACCTTGTTCCCGTGACAAAGGTTGTGTCGACATTTTCACGTCATTCCCCACAATGTGAACGATTTTTTGTTGTTGTTTAATGCGTTTGTTGGTTAACTTTGAAAGGGTAGAAAGCCCTAAATCCAAGATTCAGACCTTAAGGCGTCAGGCTTGGCTATTGGAATAAAGACCTCTTGTACAACCTGGATGCTTACCGATTGTTGCAACGCCTCAACGAGACTGGGGCAGGAACGCCGGCATGCTTGCTTGGAAATTTGCCATCTGCCTGCTGGGCACTGCTACGGGTAGGGTAAACAGATTAACTGCCATCCAGCCACTGGCAACTTAATGAGGCATCGAAGTGCTTTTTGTAGATGCTTAAGTTAATTGTCCTTCATAGCAAATTGTTTCTTGAACTTTAGTGAATGAAAATTACCCGCTCTAGATGGCACGATGTCCTCGTAAACTCTCAGCAATACAAATACGCGAGCACTTTCTCTTAATTGGAAGCGCAGGGGGGGGGGGGGGGGGGATAGGTGATTGCTTGGGGATTCCGAACTTAACTGTTATTCCTCTTTTTAAGCGCGGTGTGCATTATATTTTGAGAAAGAAAATTGTTAATTCTTTGGGTGTATGACATGTAGTACAATTGTTGTTTGAAAACGCCGTCGGACAGCGCCCCCTGGTGTCTCCTCAAAGGCGCAAAAAGAGTGGCTTGTCGCGATCTATACTTAGATTTTTATTCGGGAAATCGGCCGCCCATGAATGTACTTTTTGTTTTTGTTGTTGAGTTTTTTGCAGCATGCTCAGAGCCCGCAGAATGAGTTATAACTACAAATAGGCGACATCAGGGTCCGCTTCAGTGCCCTTTTAAGAAACGCATGGCGTGGTTTATTATGATCACCATTTTTGCTTCGTGAATGGTCCTTCGGCATTCTTATCGGCTGATGACACATTTTGATTGGCTGCCGAGCTGTCGTAAAAAATTCGGGACTTGTCAGGGACCATAGGAGACGACATTTGCGCAGCTGCAATCAGAAGTCATGACGTCACGAATCATGGAAGCGGCGAGGCTTGTGTATTCGAGTTAACCGACATGTTCATCGTGTCATTCGGAGGGTTTCCAACTGTATGCCTTCCAGTGACTGGCCCTCCCAACGCTCTACGTCACCGTCACCGTCATAGTTATAGGACTTGTCGTGTGTAAGCTCCATGTGTGACAATGCGTGACTCGATTTTGAGTGACAATTAAAGGTGCCCGGAGGAGGTTTCTCAGATCGCCTAAACATGGCGAGAACTCCCTCTGGGGTCTCTAAGCATCCCAGAAATTCAGAAATCGTAGCGATGCGTGGCCGATTTCTCTATTAAAAATCAATCAATTATGAAACACACCGAAGTTATCTCCGGCGATGGGAGGAGCATTGTTCCGGCAGCCAGGAAGACGTGTGACCAATAAAAACGCGACATTTCGTTGAGATTGCAAACTCGGTTATTGCAGAATGGGCATGTTTTCTAGATGATTACAGCAAATAAGAGTAGTCGAAAATGTTAATTTTTCGCAGAGAAAGAACATAATACTCCAATAATTGTTTAAGAAAACAGCGCACTACATTGTTGTTGTTGTTCTTCTTCTTTTTGCTGTTATTGTTGTTGTTCTTGTTGATGTGGTTGTTATTGTTCTTGTTGTTGTTGTTCTTCTTGTTGTTGTGTTGTTGTTGTTGTTCTTGTTGTTCTTGTTGTTGTTGTTCTTGTTGTTGTGTTGTTGTTGCTGTTGTTGCTCTTGCTGTTGTTGCTGTTGCTGTTGTTGCTATTGCTGTTGTGTTTGTTGTTCTTGTTGATGTTCTTGTTGTTGTTCTTGTTCTTGTTGTTGTGTTGTTGCTGTTGCTGCTGTTGTTGTTGTTGTTGCTTTTGTTGTTGTTGTTGTGTTGTGTTGTTGTTGTTCTCGTTGTTGTTGTTGCTGTTGTTGTTGTTGTTGTTCTGGTTCTTGTTGTTCTTGTTGTTGTTGTTCTTGTTGTTGTTGTTCTTGTTGTTGTTGTTCTTGTCCTTGTTCTTGTTGTTGTTGTTCTTGTTGGTCTTGTTGTTGTTGTTGTTGCTGTTGTTGTTGTTCTTGTTGTTTATTTCGGGCTGTATAAACGAGCTGCGCGCATTCAAGATGCCACTCCGCAGTTCCACCGGTCGGAGGCGCGAGGATCTTTCGCTTGCTTCACGAAACCCCTGCGCGACCCACATTGACGTCACAGCGCACTTGCCTCGGAAGATGGTGAAGGAGTTGAGAGGTGCCGAAAACATCAATCTTCGTCCATTTTTTTAAATAAAAACTAGGAGATGCAGCCAAAAACAGTTTTTTGTTCTTTACTCCTTTAAGCGTTTTTTTTTTTTTTTTTTGTAGTAATAAAGCCCGTTTTCAATGTTTGTTTACTCTCCATGGGAAGTTCTGTCGGACCATATCCGTTGGGCAGGGGCGTTGAAGCGTCTCGTACGGATCTTCCGTTCAACACGCCTGTCCAACGGATACAGTCCGACAGAACTTCGCAAGGGGAGAAGGATGCGTACAACCATTTCGATCACCGTATACACGATCCTCGGGTGAGCTTCTCGACCACACCACCGGCAAGGTTTGCCTTTTGGCTTGGGTGCCGCCGTATATTTGAACGTTCAGCTCCTCGATGAGCAGGTCCTGATGCTGTCCCAGTTTTGGCTGCTATACAGTCATCGTTGGCCTCCTTTTTTTTCGGTCGGAGTTCCACTTGTTTCGTAATCACTTCCGATTGTCGCGGAGCAGCGATGACCATCTGTTGGTTCAGATCAGGATCCAGTTGAAGTTTTTTCCCAAGTCATCCTGTCCCGCAAACCAACAATCAGCCTATCGCGGATCAATTCTTTCTTCAGTGGTCCATAGTTTCACATAGTGGCTAGCTAGTCCATGGAAAGCAGTAACGTACTCCTCGACGGTTTCCGTCTCCAGTTGCAATCTTGTGTTGAACATGGCTCTCTGGTACACCGCGTTTCGACGGGGAATGAAGTAACGTTCTAAGTTCACCATCACCTTGTCGAAGCCTTGAGCCTCGGCGTCGGACAGCTTGAATGTCTGTAAGACGTCTTCAGCTTGTGGTCCCATGATGTAAATGAGAGCATCGACTTGGTGTGATGCTGGTTGAGATGCCAGTCCTGATGCACTGTGGAAGCACTTGAATCTCTTCTTCCACTCCGGCCATTCATTCGGTGTTGTAAAATTGAAGGCTTCAGGTGGCGAGATGCGAAAAGTTACCGTTACCGATTCTTGCGTATATAGCACCGTTGTTGGCAGAAGTTGGGGGCTTGTCCATTGTTCCTTCGGCTCCATTAAAGTTTTTCTTAATTTTTCCTACTTCCGCTTAATACTACTCAGAATCACTCGCTAACGTTAATAACCGAATAAACCTGCCTTAGTTTTTCTTTCTAATCAATGGCAGTCGGCACATAAAGTCGAGAAATATGAGCATCGTTCGTCCCTTCAACTCAGATCCAGAACAATCGGCCACGTGGCCTGTGCCGCCAACGTTAATCATAGCCGCGCGCTGGGGTCCGTAAAGTAGAAAACGCGTGCTGAGCTTAAAGGGGCGATGCACTGATATGTGTATTTTGCGCAAATACCGCTTAGAACGAATCCCTGACGTTAATGATCTGTGAAATACCCGTTCGTTTTCACCACACGCAATCGAAGTCGCAGAAAAAAAATAAAGAAAAACGAGCAGAATTCACCCCCTCAACTCGCAGCCAGAACAAGCGGCCCCGTGATCTGGAGCCGATTATATGCCGCCAATGTTGATCATAGCCATGCGCTGGGGTTGGCGAGGCACAGGACACGCGCTGAGTTCCAGACATTGTTATGGTTCGGCTGTTGCCGTCATTGCAGCGATTGCACACAGGACACTACCCGAATGTTCCTCGAGCTATCGATTATCACGAGCCCAAATCGAGTGTCCACACCATGCTCGGGTCCAATCTATGAGCCGTATTCAAATATCGTCACTGGGCGGTACTGCTACCGCCGAGCTACGTCATCAGGTTTTTCGGAGGAGAGATTGAATGAAAACACTCGGTTTTGTCCTCGAAATTACAGCGCAATAAAGGAGTTTCTTGGTCAGTGGCGTTGCGTGCGAGTATCCTTGAGTCCCACTAGTGCCAGTAAGCTAGTGTAAAGTGAAAAACAGTCCAATTGAATATCGTTGCACCGCCCCTTTAAGGCATTGCTGGAGTTCAGTTATTCTCATCACCACAGTGGTTGGACACGAGCCACTACCCGAGTGTCCGCCGATTCATTCACTGTTGCGAGCTGAAGCCAATACTCACGTAGTCCTCGTGTCAAATCCATGAGCCGCGCTCGACTGTCGTCAGCCGGGTTGTTTCGATCCCACAATTACGTTATCAAGCTTTGCAAAGGCAAGACTTAAAAATATATATATATATATATACTCCGATTTTACATTTTTAATTCCACCGCGACAAAGAAGTTTCTGAATCAGTGGCGGTCCGTGCGAGTATCCTTGGGCCAGACTAGGACCAGTTCGCCTCTGTGAAGTCATGAACATTCCAGCCCAATATCGTTTCATGAAGCAACGTAATCAAACGGTGCTTGGGGAACGGACCTTATACCTCACCCCTTGAAACATTTCCGTGGTCATATCGAAACGCATGCGCACATGTGGGAGCGTGTGGTACACGTGCCGCTTTCCACTCTTCATCACGAGGGTAACGAGACGACTCACTTTTGTTTTTTTCCTGTGCCTCTGCTATTTCGCCTATGTAGGAGGTCGAGGACCTTGTCAAGCTCTACTTTAAAGCTTTTTTTTCGACCTCCGCCATCAGTGTTGATGGGAAATAAACTTACTTACTTACTAGATGGGCCGCTATACTCACAATGCCTCGCCAGGGGGGCGGACTAAAGGTCCGTTCACACGATACATTTTTCTCGCGCATCTAGCGTCGCGAAACGTAGTTTCGCGAAATGGTTGCGCAGTCTGAAAGAGTCCGAAAAGGACGCGCGCATCTAAAAAAAGGTGCGCGCACACCTCGCTTCTGAAGCGATCTTTTGCTGAAACTTTGCCGAGTCCTGTCAATCACTCTGAGGGCGCCGCCAATGGCCGCTAAAAAACGCTCTCACGTGGCCTTTGAGGGGGGAGCGAGCTGTTTGAGAAGACCACTTCACTGCCGGTGTTGTAGCCGAGCCAAATCCGAAAAAAACCGAAACCACGAACAATGGACACTGCCGGCGCTTCCGCAAGCACGTCAAGCGCCACTGAAGGAAAAGTGAGTAGCATATCGGGAAAAAAATCCAGCGATGGACGAAGACGTAGTTCGTGATGACGATAATTCGCGTCTATTTTTAGTCATAATTAAGAAATAAAACCTTGAGACCAGGAAACAAAAACGCAGGCGAGCTGGTGAACAGTCATAATTAAGAAATAAAACCTTAAGACAAGGAAACAAAAAGGGACATACACACCACCGTCTCAAAACCAGCACAGCGTACAGCTCTCATTTACTTCCACAACAGTCTTCTTCTTTGTCAACCTCCATCCAGATTACGCATATTCAACAGTAAATAAAGTAATTGGCAGTAAATGACAATTCAATAACTATTAAATGGCAATTTAAGAGTAAATTAAGTAAATGAAAGTAAATGACAGCTGTATGCTGTGCTGGTTTTAAGACGGTGGTGTGTATGTCCTTTTTTTTTTTCCTTGTCTTAAGGTTCTATTTCTTAATTAAGATTGTTCACCAGCTCGCCTGTGTTTTGACTCTTAGAATGTGGCGGGAGATGGAGAACACGACGCTGAATGGCTAATGGGGATGATGATGATGTTGGCTTTCAACTGAAGCGCCACTTTATGGTCAACACCCAAACTATTTTCGCGAGTCTAAATGTCATCGTTGTTGCACGTGAAGCGGTACGTGTGAATGAGCACATTTCGCGCATCTTGGGTGTCGCGAAACTGTTGCGCGCCTAAAAGATGCATCGTGTGAACAGACCTTAAAAACGAGGTAGCACGCATCTGAAAATATTAAAAATAAAGGATAATTTATATTATCATTAAATCATCAACCATGCCCAGCACGTCCAATGATCATTCGCAAGGCAGATGGGCTGTCGTCTACGGGATTATCGAATGAAGCAGTGTACCAAAGGCAAAACATATAAGTTACGTGTACGCGAAAAGGGGTAGAAGTAGTAAACAGTAAATAACAAGAAGGCCAGTGCTGTTGTGGTTTATTACACTGTAAATATAAACTCCCTGATAAAACATTGTTATCATGTTCGTTGATCTTGCAAATAAAACGAAGTCAAAAGTTATATCCAGCGAAGTCATTCACTCGGCTTATCGAGGCGCCTTGGCTTCCCCAATGTCTTCACACTTGCCGCCCAAACACATCTGTAAAATATAAAGAGGATCGCTTTTTTGTTTATAACCATAAGTGCCAAAATTCAGTCGGCACTCCATATATAATTTCAGTATGAACAGTCGTAAAGCCAACTACAGTTTTGCATCGCACGTGGACCTGACACAAGAAGAAACCAAATCAAAATAGAAATCGAGCAGTCGGACAAAACGCAGGCGAGCTAGTGAAAGTTAATGCGCTTGATTATGTTACTACGTTGCGAGGGCTGACCTCGAAACACAACTTCGAGTTACCATGGTAATTGTTTCGTCGCTTGTTTAAAACGTGGTTAAAGGCTCGTGCACACAGTTGCGTTCGAGTGCGACTGCAACCACTTGCGCCCCTTTAAGACTGCTTGCGTCCAGCCGTTGCTATGACGACACTTATTACGAGCCAATGGGGAGCCACTGTGCTACACAACAGAACGCAGAGAAACGCGCCCGACGCAAATGTGTGCACCAGCCCTAACGCAGAGCCGTGTCTCAAGGTAAACAGACCCCTGTACGCAGTAGAACCTATTCAGAGGGAAAGTTTGTCTGCTTACTTTGCAGGGGTTGTGGTGACGTCCGAACGCCAAGCTATGATTGGTTCTGAATGAAGACCAGTGGGTTAACCTCAAGGCACCTTGCTTTCAGGTCTACCCACTATACCTCAATCACAGCCAATCAGAGCTCGGTATTTTTCTGACATCACTGCAACTCCTGCAAAGGAAGCAGACGTACGACTTGCTCTCCGCCTAGCCCTTCCCAGCGCTTATCATCCGGGCGAAAAATGCTGATTCACTGAGCCGTGGACGCATGCGTAGCGCCTCATACACCGCACAACAAAGATACAGCGCACGCTCAGTAGGCGTTTCACAGCCCAGCAGACAAAGTCGGCAGCACGCTGAAGGCGATTTTTGGAAAGGTATGGAGATACTGACAGCTTGAGAAACGTAGAGCCTGGCGAGTCCCGTGCATCTCATTATCACTCCACAGCCAATCAGATTGCGGCATTAACCAATAAGAACACCCGTGAACAAATCACGCCTAAGTAAGAAGCGTTAACATAATAAGCCCCACCCGGCGTTACTCCAGCAGTCAGTGACTTCAGTCAAAAATTAAAGTGTGAATGGGCTTTTAAACATGGCGCTTTAAGTCTACTTCTTCCGTCGATATTTTTTGACGCAAAATTAATACATCCTTCCATATGTTCACATACAACGCGAAATTCTCATCCCTGCTATTCAAATGGCGCGTCCAGCGAATGACGATGCACAAAAATCGATAGAGTTCAAAGCCGCAGTATGCACAGGAACAAGAAGCGTGACATTTGTCGTGCCCATTGCAGGTGTGAAAATCGCGTGGTCACACCAATTTTTTTTTTGTGCCTCTTCGTTTATTAAGCGCGCTCCGTAGATTGTAGTGAGCGGTTCACTATTCGCGCTATTTTAGAATGCGTGATTTACGGCAAATCCGAACGCGCCCTCAGGAATCACTTGAAGGGAGAAATATGTCAAGTATAAGACTGAAGATACACCCACCAAGCTGATATCATCCCACTGATTTGCGCGACCTCCTGATCACTATAGCTTGACTGCAAGTTTTAGTACCGCTAAGGTGGTATCTTCAATTAAACTATACAGTGTCATCGCGGCCGGTGTCCGTCTCTGGTTAAGCCAGATTAGAGGGCCGGGCCATGATATTTTATCTCGACAGAGGCCCTTGGTACTTCCTAACGAATTATGAAAATATGGTTTAGACTGCCTTGTACAGCTAACGAATTATGAAAATATGGTTTAGACTGCCTTGTACAGCTACTGAATGGCTGGTCGTGGCTAGCACCGAGCCGCCTTACTATCACTCTGCGCTTAATGACGCTCCGGCACGTTGTCCTATAATGGCGAATTCGGGTGGTCAATCGCCGGCGAGCTCACGCCGGCGGCACAGGCAACGAAAACCGCGCCAGCGGCGCACCACGTGACCCTCTCCACCCGAACACAAAGCGCCTGCAACTGGCGTTTTCGTCTGCCTGGGTCGCGCGTGAACTTCGTTAACTTCTTCCTCGATTATTGTATGATATAATAGGCACGCTGTAGGCATCAGCAACATATATTCGGACTCTGAGATGTGGGTAAACAAATTATAATATATCTTGTTTAGATTCTCGAAGAACTGTTGCCATCTTACAAGGATCCCAGAAGGCTCACCAGCGTCGCCATTTTATATTCCAGTTTCTTGTTATTACATTTTTGCTGGAATCCTCAGCATTTTGATTTGACCCAGCCTTTTAAAATAGTAATGCGCGTTCAAGTGTCGAGCTGCAGCACTATCAATACATTTTTTTCACAGCGGTGTAATAACAGGCTGTGTCCCATAGGAAACTGATCTTGCGGAAGCTTCCTTTAAAATATTTTATCTTTATCTCCGTTGTTTTTGCTGTCTTTTCTCGGACCACGGAGGGGTGTCTGTCTCAGTGGCTTCGTTTTCTACTAGAACACGGTCTCGGCGACCATTGTTTCGTTTGGTTCCCTTTCCCGATTCGGATATGACGATACCGGATACAGTCTGGCAGACAAGCTGCCTGACCTCTTGGAGCTCGGGCAAAAATTGTGCCGGGAAATTGCCAGCACACGCCTGAGAAGTGCCACCCGAACGGCGCGCACTAGCCAGCCTTTGACCACGCGAACGCCCTTGGCGGAGATATGGCAAAATATTTTGCCGCGAAATGACCACGCGAATTCGCCATAAGATTGCCGAACGACAAATCCCGAAGCAAGAAGCGGTAATATAAGAAAACCACAACCAGCTGTTGTTGTTGTTTTGTTTTTTAGAGCGCAGCTCTTAGGGGCCCGTTCCCGGCTTGAGCGGCGTCGGCGTCGCCGTCGGCGTCGGCATAACCAAGGTCACCCCAAGATCACGCGACCCTCGAAGGTCATCCCAAGGTCACGTGACTCCCCCAGGTCACCCCAAGGTCACGTGACCCCTCCCCAGGGTCACGTGACTCCCAATGTCACGTGACCCCCCGAGGTCACGTGACTCCCCGATGACGTCATCGTCACTGATGACGTCACCGGCATCCGCATCGTCATCGTCATCATCACTGATGACGTCATCAGTGACGTCATTGATGACCTCACCGGCATCCGCATCGTCATCATCACTGATGACGTCATCAGTGACGTCACTGATGACGTCACCGGCATCTGCATCGCCATCGTCATGGATGACGTCATCAGTGACGTCACTCATGACGTCACCGACATCCGCATCGTCATCGTCATCATCGCTCATGACGTCATCGGACTCCGCATCGTCATCGTCACTGATGACGTCATCAGTGACGTCACTGATGACATCCTCGGCATCGTCACGTGACCCCCCAAGGTCACGTGACCCCCCAGGTCACTTCACCCCCCCCCTAACCCTTCCCTCCTCCTCCTCAAGAGCTGCGCTCTAATTCGGTGTTACGGGGAGTTGTAAACGGCGTTCAGTTTTTAGAGCGCAGCTCTTAGGGGCCCGTTTCCAGCTTGAGCGGCGTCGCCGTCGCCGTCGCCGTCGCCGTCGCCGTCGGCGTAACCGCGCAATGCATCATGGGAAATGTCCCATAATGCACCGCGCGAGCCCCCCCACCGGGGTCACGTGACCTCGTGGGGGGTCACGTGACCCCCCGAGGTCACGTGACTCCCCTGAGGTCACGTGACCCCCTCCTCAAGGTCACGTGACCCCCTCCTCGAGGTCGTGACCCCCCGAGGTCACGTGACCCCCCCGAGGTCACGTGACCCCCGCCGATGTCGCGTGACCCCCCGATGACGTCATCGTCACTGATGACGTCACCGGCATCCACATCGTCATCGTCATCATCACTGATGACGTCACCAGCATCCACATCGTCATCGTCATCATCACTGATGACGTCACCGGCATCCACATCGTCATCGTCATCATCACTGATGACGTCACCGGCATCCGCATCGTCATCGTCATCATTACTGATGACGTCACCGGCATCCACATCGTCATCGTCATCATCACTGATGACGTCACCGGCATCCCCATCGTCATCGTCATCATCACTGATGACGTCACCGGCATCCACATTGTCATCGTCATCATCACTGATGACGTCACCGGCATCCACATCGTCATCGTCATCATCACTGATGACGTCACCGGCATCCCCATCGTCATCGTCATCATCACTGATGACGTCACCGGCATCCCCATCGTCATCGTCATCATCACTGATGTCACCGGCATCCACATCGTCATTGTCATCATCACTGATGACGTCACCGGCATCCACATTGTCATCGTCATCATCACTGATGACGTCACCGGCATCCACATCGCCATCGTCATCATCACTGACGACGTCACCGGCATCCGCATCGTCATCGTCATCATCACTGATGACGTCATCAGTGACGTCACTGATGTCGTCACCGGCATCCGCATCGTCATCGTCATCATCACTGATGACGTCATCAGCGACGTCACTGATGACGTCACCGACATTGGCATCGTCATCGTCATCATCACTGGTAAAGCCATCAGTGACGTCACTAATGACGTCATCGGTACCCGCATCGTCATCGTCACGGATGACGTCATCAGTGACGTCAGTGATGACATCATCGGCATTGGGGGTCACGTGACCCCCAAGGTCACTTGACCCCCCCCTGGTTAGTTTACCCCCCCGTGCCCTTCCCTCCTCCTCCTCAAGAGCTGCGCTCTAATTCGGCGTTACAGGGAGTTGTAAGCGGCTTTCATTTTTAGCTGTTTGTATCTACAGCTTTGGTCATGCAACTAAGTACTAAATTCAAAGCCACAGGTACGGCCATGAGCCTTCAACACAATGCAGGCACCTCGGCCTGACAAATGGGACCTTGTAATCTTTCATGTGTAGGTGTGACTATACCGTTCCGGTTCATGGTGGTCTAAACTACGATGTAATTATTTATTAATTTTATTACATAATTATGATTGAACGATCTTGGTTGGTAGCAAAGTTTTAATGCAGCATATTTTTGTCAGTTCGTGTTTCTTTTCCTTTCTTCATTTTCTCTAGCTCAAACCAAACTTTAATGTTTCAGTCACTCCTTTTATATATTTCAATACTACAACAAATGCGATAGGGTGCATAAATTAATAATTTAAGTATAAAAAATATGTTTACCATAGTTTTGTTGCAGATGAAGCCATCTGGAGCAGGAACTAAGTTGTGTGCATTAGTGTTCCCTGAGCAACACAGAAATTTGCAGGGGTACTCAGTACTTGACAGCTGCAAATTCATTACTCAGTAAATAAACACGTATTTGCTATGGTTAGAAAATATTCCAGCCTTAGTGTGGTTAAATGTCATGTCACTAAAAGTCATAACCTTTTCGACTGCGCCCTTCAGTAAAACGTCACCTGTAACTCCAAAACCACTGTAAGGTGACGCAAAAGAGGTAAACAGTACATGAATCCTCGTTGTTGTTGTTGTTGTTGTTGTTGTTTTATATGTTGATGCGAAGTTTTTGAGAAAGTATTTCTTTAGAGCGTTGTGCAATCGTTATTAATGCGTTAGCATTAGTGCCCTAGTACTGCGCTGACCTTCAAATGCTTTTGAGCACACGTCGCTTTTCCCTTCTCACGTTAGAACGCGTTCGTGATAACCGATTGCTCCTCTTCTTACGATGTTCTTACCTTACGAACGTCCTAGCTAAGTTTTCGGAACCTAAAAAGCTCTGAGTGAATCTGGCCTCTGATCTGCTTGCACCAAGGAGAAGAAGGGTTTCGGGAATGTTCACCCTGCGGAAAAGTGCTGCGAGGCTTCATTCGCTGTGCTTTGTTATACCTATATAACCGCTGCGCGAAATGCTAACGCAATCATTCGTGAATCATCGTGGCGGCAGTTTTTTTCTTCAACTGGCAAGGTAATCAAAGTTGTATTTTGCGGTGCAAATAAAGCAGAATATAAAGTACATTTATAATGTAAAACCTTACTGTACGACGCATCTTGTAAAGCTTAAAGTTCTCTTCCGCTAACAAACTGAACAATATGTTGAGAATATATTCTTAATCTAAATAATATCTGCCTTGTGCGGAATTTCCGCATTTGCCATAGAAGTCATCTAAAACCCTTACTTTACAATTTGTCGCAGATTCAGAATTGTTCCATGCACTGCAATAGGAATGCTTCATGAGCGAGGTAAAAAAGTCGCTGGGCAGTTTTAGAGGATGGTTATGAACCTCGCCAGGTTTTGTTCCAAGACATGTCCACCTGTCTAACCTAAATAAAGTTTGAGAATATGTTTCTGTTAAAATTGAATTACTCAGAAGCATGAGTCAGTCATTCAGTCCCTGCGTCAAGAATCGACACCACCACAAGACACGGCGCATGATTGCAAACTCGTCGCATTGCTGCAAAATTCACTCGGCTTATGGGGCTCTTAATGAAAGCCCCGAGATAATATTTGTCAAAGATGAAACAGGTAGTTTCAACGTAACACTTGTCATGTCATTAACTCACGCAGCCTAGAAAGTAGTAATTTCAGATACTTATTTTGTGTTTACAAAAGGTCATGAAATATTATGACACATGTCAGCAAGCACTTGGGTTGCTCTATTTTCTTATTTTCGTGCTTTTATGTTTTGAATGAGACTATATTTTTTACTAAACATGTAGGATTTTGTTTCCTATATTTTGCAGTACAGCTGTCGATTAATAAAAATTGAGATTTCTCACGTGCGAAATGAGCCCACAGGAAATATCAAGTCCTGTTTTGCGGAACGTTTCCGTGGCTGACGAGGTTGACATAACTGGTAATTTACTTGTATTATATATATAAAATTAGGGTGACCAGACGTCCCGTTTTGGCCGGGACAGTCCCGTTTTTGAGGTCCGTTTCGGCCGTCCCGTCTTTTTGTCCCAATAAGGAATCATGTCCCGTTTTCGCAGGAGTGCATAATTTCGAAACTAGCACAACGCGAGTTGAAGCAAGCGGAAACTATGCCAACTTGTTACAAATGTATTCTACAAAAAAAAAAGTAGATACTTTAAAATATTTACCCAGCAAAATTGAGAGAACTGTTCTTGCCCACAAACACGTTTTTTTTGTCAAGACTCCCCCTCCCTCTCTCTCTCTCTCTCTCTCTCTTTCTTTCTCTCCCTCCCCTCCGGACTGGGATGTCCCATTTTCTATCTTGAGGAATATGGTCACCCTATATAAAGTACAACACACATCGGAATGCAGCTGATATATGCGATCCATTTATGAATACTTTTCAGCTTTCCCTGCCATTGCGAAATGTAAGAACCCCTTTATAGCTTAAATGTGTACGTCTCCTGAGGCCGAAATTACCCATATAATCTAAACTTACTGAATTTTGAAAATCTTAACCAAAGAAAAAAATAACTGAAAACCGCAAAATACCAGACCTTTCTGCAGTCTCATTCTGCTCCTTCCCACTCACCGGCCTTCAATTTTAGTGTGCCTAGATTACAGAGTGTTTCAAAATGTTCGATTGGGGTCACGTGGTTCATGGGACAGGTTTGTAATACAAGCTATGAGAAGGAGCCGAAAGCGTCGTTCATCTCAAGCGTCTCCATATAGGCTTTACCTCTCCGCCCGCCTTCGTCTTTTCCGAGAGACAACAGTGAGTTTTAGTACTGCGTACACGAGCGAACGCAAGCCGTGTGCGTTTGCGTTAGCGTTACGTGTTCTACACTGCGCGTGCGCGGAGCCCAAACTGCTGCTTTAGATTTGCACATGGCGACTTCGCACGTGCGCAACGTGGAGAACGCAATGCTAACGCAAACGCACAGCGCTCGCGTTTGCTCGTATACGCAATATTAGTAACTTTTAGTATTGCGTATACGAGCGAAGGCAAGCCATGCGTGTTTGCGTTAGCGTTGCGGGTTTCACACTGCGCGTGCGCGGAGTCAAAACTGCGGCCTTGGATTGGCGCATGCGACTTCACGCATGCGCAGCGTGGAGAACGTAACGCTAACGTAAACGCAGAGCGCTTGCGTTTGCTCATATACGCAATACTAAAACTCACTACTAAAACTCATTAACTAAACGCATATGCGCTTACGAATAATCTATGTGCCGGGGGCGTCCGCCATTAAATTCAAACGCTCTCTGTGGTTCGAGTTGCTTCATCTTAAATCTAGGCTCTCTAGTCAATACCCTGCGTTAGTGGCGCCGTTGAGCAGTGGTGTCGCGCAACTCCCTCACGGCGCCATCAGTGAAGTTGCGCTGTGCCGCCACTCACCTTGCTGTTGGCGCCACTCACGCAGGATTATGATGGCCGGTGGGTGGGGAGGAGCGGCGCATATGACAGGCATAGACTTTATAGAGGAGGTCATATCTTGAAAGATGACACCAGAAGACAGCGCCATTTTTATCAAACATTACTTTCCTACTGGAACCCTTATACAGGATGTTCCAGAAGCGTACAGTAGTTGCGCGCTCAGGCCACGGGGTACAGAACCGTTGGCTTTGAGATCCGTTTTAATGCTCTTTCCGCAGAACGTCGTTAAAGGCTGCGTATGCCACATGGTTTTTAAAAGTGCGCCGATTTAGTGGAGTTTGATGATGCCCAGAAAGCATCTATTTGATAACATACATCAAGAGTTACTACTTAAAACGTTAACCACTCAGAAGTAAGAGATTAATTATACCAAATGTTATTAATATAAATAGGTCATTTGGCGGAGACCAATAGCACATCAACCCTTTTTCTGTACGAGGCGCACTGTTTGCAGGAGCAATTCGACCGGTGTTTAATGACACGCTCTGGATATTACTTTGCTACAGAAAAAAAAAAAAAAAAAAAAAAAACGTTGTTTAAGATGTTATGCCTCGCTCTTTAAAATGTAAGGATTGCAAAACGTACATCTCAAAACCATAAGAAAATCGCATCATGATCTCGCTGCATAAAGAAAATCGGTGGTGTTTCCACGTGTTGGAATTCTTGCTCATAATGTAGCCCAATGATGCTGGACATAGGTTTGCAAGAGGTGATGTTCCGTCGTAAGTTGCGCCCAGTCTGAAATAATAATTATAATGTACGTCCATAAAGCTGTACAACATTAGATTGAATTATCTAGAAGTTTCAGACAAGGTTGAAAATCTTTGTAGCTGATATTGAGCAGTAAAGGATTTCATTGAGCGTTAGATATTTTTGATGGCACCATTCAAATATTAGTTAAACGGTAAATGAGCAATTAAAGCCAGTCGGCTTCTCTTCAACTCATTCCACATGATTGAGAGAAACACAACTTAGGTTACACTTTCCTGCCATGCGTTGGAGTGCCCAGCAAATGTTTTTATTTTCTTTTTATTATCAGTTAATTCTGTAGCAGCAGAATATTCTGCTGAAAGGGGCCCTGCAATCATATTTAAGCTTCTACCTTTTTCGCTGTTTCCACGTCTCTTGGGGTTCGGGCAAACCAGCGGGCACGAGAGAGTAACTAAATATCAGTACGTCATATTTTAACAAGATGACGCGGAAACCTCCTCCACCTATGGGAGCGACCCGCGGTGCCGAAAACGCGCGATATGTGACGTCTTTGGTCCTTGCCTCACTACTGGTCAAAGCCGCTAGAAGCTTCTTTTTAGTCGATATACAATATATAAGTGGCGCGACTCGTTTCAATTATATATGAAAGTAGTTTTTGTTCATTGTTTAAAACGAGAAAAGAAAGAAATGCAGTTTAGAAAGTACGGAAACAAGAAATGACCCGTCGACAAACGCGCCACCAAGCGGTGGAAAAGGTGGCGCTTACTAGAAAGGTGTAGTGGGATCAGGCACCGACGAGCGGCGAGCGTTGAAAGGTCCCGAATGTACGCGGCGGCGCTGCGGTCGTACACGGTCTCGAGGATCCAACCGGTTTCGAGCGTCCCGAAGGCCTTCGGCGACAGGTTTGGCTTGCGGTTTCACCGTTTGGCGATATGGCAGCGCGAAGTGGCTCCTGTTCTGAACTAAACTTCACCCCGCGTTTGGTGTCGTTCGTGGCCTATGAAGTGTCATGCCGAATTAGTGTTTAATCACGCAGCAAATGGAATACGAGCCGCCCTGGCTGCCCGCTTCATACAGCCTATGCAGAACATGCTTTAGTGGCGCCCTCTCGAGCCGTCGACACGGAGTGCGGCAGCCGTGAGCGCTCGCTTAGCTCAGTACCCCTCCTCTGGCTCACGGTTACTCAAGCGACCAAGGGCGTCATGAAAGAGGTTATTTTTTGCTTGTTTTTGTAATTTTAATTTGTCTATAACTTTTAAAATAACGCGAAATTCGAGGAAAGAAACGTTTCATTAAGTTACTACGTTCAGTGCGCTCATGTTCGGTGTAAATTAAAAGCCAGTAATAAAGACCTTGCAGGGCCCCTTTAAGATTATCCGGTACCGGTAAGATAACATGGCTAGACAAGCGCTTTCCTAAACACTCCAACCATATTGGTGCACGCATGAAAATATGTTCTAGTCAAGATTAGTAAACAAATACGGGAAGCAATCTCAACACTAGTGCTTTTTAGGCACCTTTTCTTCTGGCTGCACTTAAACGTTTATTCAGGGAAACACTATAGTGC
Source organism: Ixodes scapularis (assembly GCF_016920785.2). Taxonomy (NCBI): domain Eukaryota; kingdom Metazoa; phylum Arthropoda; class Arachnida; order Ixodida; family Ixodidae; genus Ixodes; species Ixodes scapularis. The sequence continues at coordinate 129,202,639 of NW_024609879.1, read as the reverse complement.
ACATTCGATGTGTGAACTTCTGAGTACATTGTAATTTCTTTTTTAAACCATATTGATACTCAGGCACGCCAGATAAACGCCTAACAGGCTATGGTACTGTTTTGCTCCGATGCGTTAGTTAGCGCCAAAGTACTTTTCTTGGTCGTTTTTGTGGCTTTTTCCTGGCTCGACACATAATTGCCAAATTGACGCACTCACAAAAGAACCGAAGAACCAGCAGTGAAGCCTAAATTTGGCACTTGTTTGGCAATTTAGATTCAAAGGTGCCCCATGGAAGCCGAACCAGAAGTAAAGCTTAACTCTGGCACCTGCTCGGCGATTTAGGCCCAAAGATTACAGATGACGACAAAACTACCAGCAGCGAAGCCTAACTTCGGCACTTCTTTGGCGAATAAGAGCCAATTTAAGCAGACTCGGTCCAAAGAACGTCAAGTTCGGCTCTATCTTTGCTTTTTCAGGCTTGTTGAGGCCTCAAATTCCCAAACAAAAACGTCTCTTTGCATTTTAGAGAAATTCATAAATAAATTCGCTCTTATTTGAGGTTCAATTTGTTTATGAACACCGTGCACTGCGCGACACTGTTAGCGCAAACACGCCATCGATGCTTTTTCGCATATTAATTCTGAAGCTTGGCGAGGGGCACCAAATTGTACTTCTTAGGTTACTGCCCTGAACCATGAGGACTTCCTGCCACGCAAGTAACTTTTAATAGAGCTTGTATGTTAAGGTAAAAGCAGTAAAAAAAATGTTCATCGCTTGTTTTCAGTAGCAGTGTCGCGCTGCATACCTCCGCTTGTTCAGTTTTGCCAGTGAGAGCATGTCGTTATCTTACAGATGGGCAACTTGCTGGGCTGCTGCGTTGGCACCCTTGAATGTCCGTCCGTCGTCCTCTACAACAGCAACCCTCTTGGGGCTGCAGGCTCCGGCATAATAAGATACCCCTGCATTACCGAACGTAAGACCACACCAACAGTCTACCGTATTGGAAACAATTCGTATGGAGGTGTGCAACAGAGAGCCAGCATAATCGGTATCGAGATATTTCTCTCTTCAATTCAAATCGTGCCATTGACAAATTCTATGCTAACGCCTCACGCTTGCTGGTTGCACCAAATATTGTTAAATGACCCTCTAACAGTCTGGGCAGCAGTCACCGTGGTTTATAAGAAACAGTGAGCCAAGCTAGTAAACCTCTGGCTTACTACACAGTGAAAAGACAAAGTTTTCTTAAAGTTTAACCGTTCCGCGTGGAATGCAAGAAATCTAGGATTATCAGCTCCAACTGAAGGAATTTTTTCAGTTATATTTTTCTCTGCAAATGCGCCGTTCCCAAGCTTAATCTTCTTAAGATAATGCCATATAGAACATTTCTAGTTGTTTGCAACATTGAAAGAATATTTATGTTGGGGTTGTCAGTGTCTCATGCGTTCGTCTAAGCAACGTACTTTGTTCAGTATTGTGCCACTAGTGAGTTTTAGAAGTGCGTAGCCAAAACTTTGCCTACGCAAAGAGTATAGCGTCGTCACCACTACGCATGTATGCGGCGAGCCCAAACCGCGGTTTGCATTGACTCATGGCGACGACGCTATATCTTTGCGTACGCAAAGCTTTTGGGTACGCTATTCGAAAACTCGCTAGTAACACTGCTACCTGTATAAAGGGATCATATACACATCGAAACGGACGTTGTAATTCCCTCCGGTGTTTCTGTAAAGTAACTTTTGAACTGAATTGTATTAACCAGGTTTCATCTGCAGACACAATGATGTCATAATAAATGTAGCACAAAAACATTGGAACCCGAAACGAGTGCAATCGCTTCAGTCATTTTTCAAATTGCGAAACTTCAAAATAAATACGCAGATTGTTTATTAATTCTACGATAGATAACATCATTAGCCGATATTTTGAAAGAAAACGCTTCAAGTGATCATTTCGTTCTATCAATAAAATTCTCACCTTTAATTTTATTTAGAACACTTAAATCGATTGAAAAGGTTTTTCTCCATTTTAATCCAGAGGCTACGAGATCTGATCCAATCCAATGTCTAAGTCCCAAGTTACGTGATTAAAATCCTTATTTATGTTTATATTCAATTGTGACTTTGTACTAGGAGGCCAAGCGGCCACTTTTGGAGAAAGATGTCTGTTAACTATACTCTTTATGGCAGCTTCCCAAGATGTAGATTTTCAAATATCCTGTAATATTCCAGTTGGCACCACTGATAGAGGCAGAGCGATAGATATACAACCTTTATTCACTCTAAAAGGATTACACGGCCTTGACATCTATGTTATCTGAAGTAATTTTATTAATACATTGATCAAACTGTACCGCTCTGTTCTATCCAAATAGAAATATTGTCTTCGGAACTATCAAAAGCTATTGTCTTGGGGTAACTTAAACTGGAATTATTTCGAAATATCAACGGAACTGACTAATACAGTAGGATATAAAAACTGAAGACAAAATTAAACAAACTTACAAAACAGAGGCAGCACATTTTACATTGTACCAAATCGTTCGCCTCGAAAAGAGTTTTGTATGAAACCATTAAATGTAGAAATAGTTAAACTGTACAAAAATTATTTAAAACAATGTTCCAACCTTGAACAGTGCTGTCCTCCCCATCAGTCACATTTAATCTGCAAAAAGATACCAGACCACATAACTGAACTTTGTATTCATCAACTTTATTTGGTTTTAAATAACTCTAGTAAATGAAGCTCAGGCTACGGATGTAAATGTTACTGTTGTCGGCAAGCGAATTACGTTTCAGAAAACTCGCCCGTCACTTATTTATGTCCAATGTACTGTTAGTGCATGCACATAAAGTGTTGTGGGGGGGGGGGGGGGGGGGGGGGGAATATTTAAGTACCAAATCGCTTTTCATGGAGTATGGGAATTTTTTTTTTCCAAAAGTACCGCGGGCATTTTACCACGTATTGCACAGACACGCATACGTGTGTGAAGTGTAATATGCGTTCACTCAAAAACGTTCACCCGCGTCAACTGTCTATCGGAGTGGTTGGAGAGCCAACCATTTCTATTATTTTAAAAAATATCGGCGAATGGCGGTTCTGAAAATGCGTTTTCACCAAAAACTAAAGTTTGTGACGTAAAACTGACAATAAAGGCTGGTTTGCCTTTGATAGTGATCAAGTGTGTTTCAACAGCTTCCGCCTGCTTTAAACGAAAGAACGTAGCGGCGCCCTCTGTCGAGTAGTGCTGAAGCACTTATGACCTGCGTATATATTAAGGCCTGTTCCCACATGCAGCGGAGCGTTACAAGCCTAGCGCAGGCCTCGCGCTATGCGCGTGCTGACGGGAGCCTTCACCAGCATTGTATCGCACCGTCAGAACTGTTGCTCATGGCAGACGATACGTAGCTAACGACACGTGAGCAGCGCTACATCAGCGCTTCGCTGCATGTGAGAACCGACCTTTACGCACCGTTTTTTCACCATGGCCTTGAAATAATTTTGACAATATTACGAGCGACCATTTCTCAAAGATTTGACCACACAGATAATGAAAAAAACTTTTTGATTTGTCAACCGCAGATCGGAAGGGTTCCAGGGCTACCCGATATATGGTATCAGTAAGTCAGAGTGTTTTTTTTTGTGTGTGTTTTTTTTTTGCGTTATCTTGTCTTTAACCAATTACAAGTGGTCCTAGCGCAATCAATGCGCAGTCAAGTGGGAATCTGATAACCAGACTTTGAACCTAAAAAGGATTCTTCGACGTGCAATCGAAATCACGGTACCTTATCCATCGCAAGCCTACTTCAAATTGCGAATACCTTAAGCTGGGATTCTAGCCCACCAGCTGGGGATCCGCATACCTGCACTCTGTCTCGCAGCTACCGAGGTGGCTATGATTTAGATAAGAAAATTACAATAGCTTTTTCCCTTGCAAATGCTATAAACCTACATCTGTATAAAAATGCGTTATTTATTTCGTAAAATGATCTGTTAATTAATACGAAGAAAGGAAATATTGAAAGAAAACGTAATCGAAAACCCCCTTCTCCCCATTTTTTTTTCTTTTTCCACGAAAGGCTACTGTTGAGTCACATTCTTTCTTCTGGCGATATTCGTTTCTCACTGCTACCGACAGCGCTAAATATATGTTTAACACCAAGACCCTTCACTTAAGGCTATTCCTTCATTATTATAGATATATTACAAGATAATGCAAAGATGTTTCATTTAATGCTAGGAAAATTTTTGAACACATAGTCATTGTAAACTCTTTACTCCCAGAGGTTTGCCCTCTCATGCGACAAATTTCAACGCCATTGAAGCACTTTTTTTCTCGACACGTGATCCCGCGTACTTCAGTGCGCCCACGTCGTAAAGGTGAAGCAAGGGGTGATTTTACATTGTTACATAATTACAAATACAAAGGGCCATTCTATAAACAAAATGTCTTCGACACTTAATCAGGCATTCCTACCCTGTTAGCAGAATGACTACGTCACTCTTTTCCACGGTCAGAGGTTGTCCCGCGACGAAAGCGGCGAGATTTTCCAAGGTTTTCTTCCCATCAAGTTTTCCGATCGACTTCACCACCTCAATTTTCGACTCTTGTTCACTCTAAAAAGATGGTATGTAATGGTATTCATTCGTTGAATGGGGGAGGTGCTCCTCTTTCATGCAGTCAGTAATTCGGTATAGTTGTAGGTCTATATATGCGCCGTTCCTCTTCAAGCGTTGGCATTAGTGGATCCAGGCAGGGATGCACCTAGCTCGCGTCAACGTCTATGCCAGTGCTTTTGGCAGCGTCTCGCAACGGGTGTAACGCTTGCGAGCGATGACGCCTCCATGCGTTCAACTAGAAGCTCCTCCTTCAACGCGAGCACGCTGGCTTCCGCAGTGCTTTGGTTGCGCGTGCCTGTGCGTTTACACTTGTGTTAGCAAGAGCAGAAAGCTCGCGCTGAAGGCGGAGCTTCTAGTCTCAGCTTAAGGTGCAACCCCACCATGCATGACGTTTTGGTGCTTTTCCGACGGTTTATAACTTTCATTTTATGTATCTCACAATATTAAAGTTAGTGTCAAATTGAAGAGCAGTTTTTCAACAATGCTTTAATGTCTTGATAACACGATTATTTTTAGTTGTTAGTTAATCATTTAGCTTTTAATAGACCACAGTCTCTAATATTGAAAAAATTATTTCTCGGGTTAGAACGTCCCATCATCCACGATATTTTACGTGAGCGTTCTGTTAGATGTTATAAAATAAAAAAGTAAACAAAAAAACTGTACAGATAATGTATATTTTAAAATAAAAAATAAAGTTTAAAATTGTAATATTTTATGACGTTATAAAAACAGAATCACGTCAACTAATCAAAATAACGAGACGTTAAATTATGAAGCATCCTTCGATATTACATTTTCCAGAACTTCCATATCGATATATTACACGTTAAGAATGTTATAAGACCTCAAACTTTTCCCATTCAGTTACGGCGATTTATAGTTTCTTAATATAAACTACAGATGGCGACACGTGTTCAAGAACAGCTTGATATGCATTTTCCGTCGTGTGCCGCTTGGAACGCCACGTGAAAGACAGAAAAAGCGCCAGATGTCAGGGTGTCAGATGCCTGGATGCCCGCAGTGAGCGAGCCAGAAATGTGAGAACAACAAGTGCGAGGCTGCGGGTGCACCACAGCTACTTTTGCGCGCGTCCTACTGTGCGTCGGTACACATGCCCGAAGCAATCCAAATGAAATGGGCGCCATGAAATGCATTCTGCCATTTCAGATTCCACCACGTATGCGAAAACATTTTAATGTTTTATCACTTGCATAAATCATTCACGATATCAAACTATGCTTGTCGGAATGGTTCGACTATATTTTGTTTCAAAAACCACCTCGGTGGCTCTTAAGTGGCAATGACATTAAAACGTCTCACTTCCTCTCAGCCAACGCGCTGGCCCATGAATCTATATTTGTCGGGTTTAAATATCGACCGAGGTGCCCGCAATCCGACGGAGGCCAAACTGAGATTTCGGATGCACGTCAAAGGATCTACGGTTAGTCAAAATAAACCCGCAATAATTTTTTTTTTTACTTGGGCGTGTTAAGTGTTTTTTGTTGGTTTGGCTTGTGAAACCCTAAGATCTGAATATTTGCTTTGCTTTACCTTAATTCGGAGCGCAACCAACGCTACGGGCTGATGAAGCCACTGAAGCAGCGCCAAGAGCGCGAAGTTAAGCTGTTCGTTCTCTTTCTGTGCCTATGCGGTCGGGCTAAACTAGACCCACTAAATAAGCTACGCTTCATACACATCTTGGTTGCTTAAAATGATGGTTGTCATTTATCTGAAGCTTTATCTGAAATCACAGGAAACGCTTTTCCGTCCTCAACAAATGTTTAAACAGTTGGCGACAAAGCAAAGCAATATTACGTGAGCTTCCTGACACCGAAACTATTGCTGAGGAAGTCGCACTTTTGAATCATAACGACCGGCAGTTGCATTTGATTTGTTACTAACCACCAACATTGGGGCGCCCAAAGCAATATCGGGGGAAAAATTGCCGATACTCTAAGTGTAGCTCATTTGGTCTAGCTCACAGGATAAATCAAGTGCGGTATTCTTGCGGTAAAAAGAACCCCCGTATTTTTTTCTTTTGTGGCACCCTGAAAGTTTCTTAAATTATGTGCAAAAGCTATCAACAGACCCAGAATCTTTGCCTGCATGGTCAGTCATTGCATTTATCATCGAATTCGTATTAAAATTAATCATTATTCTTTGTTGCTGTGAGTTTATTTTTAACTTCGGCATTTTTTTATTATGACCCCCGCACCAGTCCTACTTTGGGTTTACCAAACTCAACATCTAAACCTGAGTGACATTTTTTGTGTTTTCCAGTCTCGTGGTTTGGGTCAAAATAAACACCCAGCTGCCTAGATGAGACACCTGAACGCCCAAAAAATAGTCTTTTCTTTTAGGTAGTTAATTCCTCAAGCTAGAATTTTGGAAACCAGACTATGACGTCATCTCGTTTTGCTTGAAATCCACAAAGATCCAAACACATGCACGATAAAAGGGCCGGCCCGTCATATTGCCGCCCGCAGAGCCGAGAAAGCAACGCTCGGTGACGGACTTCTGGAAGATTCGTGTTCATTCTTGACACCAGACGGAACTTTCGCCCTGTTTTCTTGTCCTCGAAAGTACCAGTTCATCCTCGCCCCGAACGCGCGACGCTCGAACCTTCTTTGCCGAACTTCCTAGATGGTGACGTGACGCACTCTAGATAAGCAGCTGCCAGCGACCTTGTTGAGTCAGTCTCAGGGCCCTAATCTGGACACTTGGCGGAAACGTCGGCGAGAAATTCGGCGGTTATGATTGGCCGGCGCCAAGGTCAAGTGTGGCATTGGCCAATCGCGGCCGCCAGATTTCTCGCCGTCGTTTTCGCCAAGCGTCCAGCTTAGGGCCCTCGGTCTCGCTCATTGTTACGCTGGCGAATCGCCGCCTGCTTTTCTGCTGCCTTGACGCTCTTTGTTTACTTTTTTTTTTTGTTTGGAACAAGTTCGCCGATTAAGCCTTTATTTTTCAGTTCATTGTTCGTCCTCTCGTCACCTTCATTCGTATCAGTATAAATCTGATCACATTGTAATATGTGTCATTGGCCTCTGAAATCTCCGATAACGGCGCACAGGCAATTTTATATTTTTCAACGCGTCGGTAGTTTTGTTGTGCATGTGTCTCTCCATTGGGCTCAGGACGATTTTCGCGTTTTGTTCTGCCTACATTTGCTGGAGATATGAGCTCGGAGCGTGGCAACTGGCCCCCTTGCACGAGAACTGGCGCAGCCGTGGGCGTTCCAAAGAAAGCTCGTGCGGAGGAAACCAAGCAAGGGACCAGGGATGTCAAATTCTGGATATAGAAGAATATCCAACTGCATCGAAGCGCCACCACACACGATTTCTCGCATTGATGTACAGGCCTGGAAGGCGATCCCACCGCCATCTGTTGGTTCAGAATCACACTAACCCCACTAACCAGGGGTGGGGTTGCACCTTAAAGGTGAACGGAGAATAGGTGGTATTGTCGATAAATGGTGTCCGCTACAAGGCAACAGATTGCCGTTTTACTGCCGTTACGTAGTAGGTGAACGTGCATGGTGACTACCCTTTAACTCAATAAGTTCTCATATTTAAAGGAAAGTTTGGAAGCTCGTGAGTTTCAAGAGTGATTCACCGCTCTACCGAGACCCTGTACGGTTCCGTTTGCCGTAAAGCCGTGGTCACACTGCTGATACATCCTACAAATGACAGTATGCATACAGATTCCAGTGCGAGTAACCGCGAGATGCGTGCTTCGAATGCCGCATGATGAGGAGCCCAGGGACAACAGGGGAGATCGAGTGGCCGTGCCAGGGATAAAGATTGGCACGCAAAATTGGAACCACGGAGATTGCGATGACTCGTGTTTTCTGTCTGTCTTTTGTATATAATGTACAGGGTGTCACAAAAGAAAATTTACAGGGTCTTTTTTACCGCAAAAATAAACTAGGCATCACCGAACGCTCATTCTCAGCCCAAATGTAGCAATAGATGTCTCAACCAGATGCCAAAGTTTCAGCCCGATCCCATAAGTTAATCAAAAGTTATAACTGATTTTCTGATAATTTTAATTGAGAAATGGAGCCCATTTGTGCCCGTTTTCAGTTTCTGGTGCCATAGATCCCCATGTGTTTGAAAACTTCGTCGGCCGCCATTTTTCCGTCGAAACTTTCAGAAAATCACTTATAACTTTTGATAAAGTTATCGAATTGGGCTGAAACTTTGGCATCTGATTGTGACCTCTAGCGCTAGCTTTGGGAGGAGAATGAGCGTTCGGCGATGCCTAGTTCATTTTTGTGGTAAAAACGACCGTGTAAATTTTCTTTTGTGACACCCTGTATAAGCTAGTGTGACTCCGGCTTTACTCCGTCTGAAAGATTGTGATATTTTTTTGCGTACACCCTTACGAAAAAAAAAATTTTTTCGCACTTTTATAAAAAAGAAAACAAAAACTACGGTTTAATTTATTTAGCTGCTCAAATTAAACACAATCTTTTGGAACACTCAGGCTTTACTCTTCCCGGCATTATATTTCTTATCTCTGAATTAAAGACAGATATTTAAAAATGGCAAATAAAAGTTATGCCAAGACCAACATCCTAATTCTCCCGCGCATTCCAGCGGGGGTAACGTCACTTCTTGCATAACTTGCAAGTCGAGCAGGCAACTTAAAGAGCACAGTATTTTGTACTTCTTTTTTCTCACGTGAGTTTTTCCAGCATTCATTTCCCACCGTCAAACTTCATGTAACTCGTGCAGAAAAAGCTGTAGTGCCCCCATCTTACAGCGTTTGAGGCAACGTTTGTTTGACGTCATGTCTTCAGCGCTGCCAGTATTAGCGACGATATGTTTTGGTGGAGCCTTCTTATGGTTATTATCCCTGACGTCACGACCAATGGTATTAGAAGCGAGCGACAGGTTCGACGGTGCATAAAATTCACCGCTGGAAGCTACACGTTACTAAATCAACACCGTCAGATTTGAGTCTGACTTTTTCCTTTCGATGATAGAAGAAATAATTCTTCTCAGGACGCCATAGCAATCGTTTAGCCAACCTTGTAAGGCCGATCACAGCGACACTTTTTCGTCGCGCATGTCGCCAATGGAGCTTCTCGGCCTCCTAGGCCAAAATTAATAATTCACCAACTTCAATGTATGTGACTTGTAATTTAGGCTACTAGTTCAAAATTTTCTTTTTTATATGTTAAACAAATTTTGAGAAAAATCAAATTCTGCATTGCTGAACAGGGGGAACCACGAGCGTTTGTTATAGCCGCTTGACTGCACGTATAGCTGGTATTTTAGCCATCCGGCTTATTTTGTGGCTTCATTGGGCGCTTGATTAAGGAACGTGTTTTGCAACCAAATCCATCGTTACATAATCCTTGCCGTGCTGTACCCAATACCGCCCAAATTAATATGCTTGCTGCTTCAAAAAAGTCCTGTATACGTGATGGATATGAGTAGCGCTGAGCCCGCCTTGCTCCGAGATTTGCGCGCTGTGCTTGACGGCGCGGCGTTGCTCTGGTTTTAATGCGTTACCATTAGAACGCTCGTTTTGGCCAAACCCCGGCGGTGTCTTTCGGGTTTTAGTTGAGCTAGTTGGTGGTTTAGTTGAACTGTTGGCAGTCGGGTCAGTTGAACACGGAAAAACAAGGACACGACTGGACAAACACAGTGGTGTGTCCAGTCCTTTCCTTCGTGTCCTTGTTTTTCTGTGTACAGCTGACCCGATTGCCACCGGTGTCTTTTTTCTGTCAGCGCTTGGGGAGAGAGGGAGAAGTTGGGGGGGGGGGGGTCATGCATTCGACGCTCCCATTGGTCCGAAGCACTGACGTCAGCACGCGCCCTCTCCCTCTCTTCCCGTTGCTGACAAACTGACAGACACCACCGGGTTTTCGTCAAAACGAGCCCTCTCGTCTTCGTCGAAGTCAACTCGCACAGCTGGCGCGGAGCCAGAGGGCAGGACGCGCCGCGGCGCGATAGATTGCGGGCGTGCTCAGTTGCCGCTCTGCCGTCGCCGGTTGTTCTTCGCTCTGGGTTTCCCTAGTAGCGGTGCGGGGGCTGTGATCTGTGTGGGTAGTAAAAACGATGGATGCGGTTCCCTTCACGAGTGATATAGAAGCGGTTCCTTCCACGAGTGATATGAATCTGGTTCTTTCTACGAGTGATATGGATGACCATATCCAAGGGCGTCGACGTATTCAGACAGGCAGAGTGCAAAAAAAGGGTAAAAAGTTAAAGCCGTTTACAACTCCCTGTAACACCGAATTAGAGCGCAGCTCTTGAGGAGGAGGAGGGAAGGGTACTGGCGGGGGGGGGGGGGGTGAAGTGACCTGGGGGGGTCACGTGACGATGCCGATTATGTCATCAGTGACGTCACTGATGACATCATCAGTGACGATGACGATGCGGACTCCGATGACGTCATCAGTGATGATGACGATGACGATGCGGATGTCAGTGACGTCATCAGTGACGTCACTGATGATGTCATCCGTGATTATGACGATGACGATGCGGATGCCGGTGACCTCATCAGTGGCGTCACTGATGACGTCATCAGTAATGATGACGATGCGGATGCCGGTGAGGTCATCAGTGACGTCACTGATGACGTCATCAATGATGATGCCGATGACAATCCAGATGCCGGTGACGTCATTAGTGACGATGACGTCATCGGGGAGGTCACGTGACCTCGGGGGGTCACGTGACCCTGGGGTGGTCACGTGACCCCGGGGGGTCACGTGACTTCGGGGGGTCACGTGACCTCGGGGGTCACGTGACTCTGGGTGCCACGTGACCTTGGGGTCACGTGACCCTGGGGGAGGGGTCACGTGACCTCTGGGGTCACGTGACCTTGGGGTGACGTTGGGATCACGTGACCTTGGGATGACCTTGGGGGTCGCGTGACCTTGGTTACGCCGACGCCGACGCCGCTCAAGCCGGGAACGGGCCCCTAAGAGCTGCGCTCTAAAAAATTACAGGAAGATACATTGATAGATATTTAGGGAATCCGTTAGCATAACACCAGGGAAGTACCACACACGTCCCCATTGGGAAACGCTAACACTGATCCCATAGCGAGGCCAAAAAGAGGCAGCAAGAAATAGAGGAAGTAAAAGAGAAGGTCAAAACAGAAAAGTGAAGGTGTCAGCATCAGCGATTTTCAAAAAAAGACGTGTGTGGCGTTTCCCAAGGGTCATGCTAATGCGTTCCCTAAGAATTCATCAATGGATCTTTGTCATTTTTCTTACGTGTTTGATGATGTGGTTCAAGAACTTGAAGAAGACGGCCGGTGTAAAGAAGGGAGGAAAAAAAATCGGTAGTAAAAGGGACAACCATGGAACGCCATCGTCTGGCCATGTGGTTTTGACATAGAGCCAAGAATGCCGGGACCATCGTCGCCACTGACAAGAAACACGAGGACGATGGAACGTCAAAAGAAATGAAGTTAGGAATTAGTGCAACTTTATCTCGCCGTACCGGACTTTCCAAATCCCTATACATAGCTTGTGTCCAGAATACGCCTCGCAAGTGGGCTCATTTTCGTCTTCTGCGCATGAGGAAGGAAGTAGCGGTGACGTCAGAACGCCGAGCCCTGATTGGCTGATCGCGACCCCCTATCTCAGCGTCGTCTGCTCCTTGGCAACGTCGTCTGCGTCTGTCTTACCTTTCCTGCGACTTTTGGAAGTGCAGGTCTTTATGAGCGAGCTCGACTTCGCTTTTCAAAGAGGGCAGACGAAATAACTCGAGCAGTACGTTGTTTTTGTCTAACAACTAGCAGACGCGCATGGGAAGCCAAAGGACTCTCCGGCGAGGTGTCCCGAGGCGCCGAGGTTTGTTTGCTAAGAACCGAGAGGGGGTGAGGGCGGTTAGTGTCCGCAAGTTCCCTCCCAAATACTTTTCCCCTCCTTTCGTGTGCGGCGAGACTCCTCACTCTTTAACGGCGTCGGCGGGTTGGCGCAGTTAACGTTGTCCGCTTTACGTCTGTTAGTCAAAGCGATGGCTGTTTTACCTTTCCTGCGTCTGTCGGAGACTCACCGTTTTTTTTTTTTTTTTTTTGTACTGGCGAGAGTCACCGTTGCCTCGGAAAACAAGGAGATGACAAGAGGAAGAGATTGACCTCTTAATCTAAAATTGAGGACAGCGATCAAAGTATCAGCCGGGAAGGGTTCACAAGGGTCGCGCGGGCATATTCCATTCAGCACGCCAGCCGGTCGTGGGCAGACGGTCGCCGATTCGCGGAGTGCCTGCTAGGCCTAACTGCCGTGCTCGCTTGGTCCTTGTCGGTGGAATCGTGGCCGTTGGAGCTTTTCCCGGGTGTTTGTGGATCCAGCGTTCTTGTTCGTCGTGGTCTGCTTCAAGTACTTCTTACTTTTTTCTTGCTGCTTGAAGTCGGGATGCGTGAGAAGCGCACGTAGAAAAATAAACTCCGTTGGTCGTCGCGACCGCGACGCTGTCGGCCATGCTGATTAGATCGTAAGAAGTGCGTAAGACAGCTTCGGAGCTGTCGTAGGATTTCGTCGTAACCTGCGCAAAACTTACAAAAATTTCGTTTCGTGAATACGAATTTTTTCTCAAGTTTTGTCTTGCGCACATTTTTTGCGTAAGATCGTTTCGTGAATCTGGCCTCTGCACTTCCGAAAGTCGCAGGAAAGGCAAGACAGACGCAGGCGACGTTGCGAGCAGACGACGTTGCAAAGGAGCAGACGACGCTCAGATAAGGGGTCGCGATCAGCCAATCAGGGCTCGGCGTCCTGACGTGACCGCTACCCCCTGCGCAAGAAGCAGACGAACTTGCCCTCCGCATTACTTTTATTCTTGACTGAGTGCTACTATAATTCTGGTCGCTGTTTACATCACTCCGCCACAATCTCTTACTTGATAATACCTTAGATGGCGATGACAGCCGTAAAGAGTGCTAGCACTAGCGGGTGGCTTGAACTGGTGCTCCCATTGCGCAAGGGCTACGGCAGTTCAGGGGCAGTCATGAAAATGAAAGGAGCTCGCGCTTGTGCTACCTATTGTAGACTTCCCATCCTCGATTAGAGGCCTTATACCTTTGAAGATACCATCTGAAAAATGTCGCGGAAGACTAACCAATTCTCAGGACAGCAAGGGCTACAGGCAGGAAGGTTAAGCTTTGAAACATGCTTGTGCGGAACGAGTGCTCGCGCCAAAAATACACCCTTCAAAGAATGACAAACAGAAACTGTTTCTTCTCCCTTATTCCACGCAATCTTTGGTTGCCCCACTTTTCTTTACGCTGTGACAATGTTATCGCAAACACGACTTCGCCGCTTTTTCGCATTTTACTTCTAAAGGGTGGGCATCAAAAATTTACCACTTAGTCTAGTGCTCTAATTCAGCACTTTGGAACGCTATGATATACAGTTTTGATGACAGCTCTTAATATTGTGAGAAAAAAAACGGCGATGGCCTGGTCGCGTTTTCAGTGTGGCGGAGTGCACTAGCACAGCACTGTGCACTTTCCTTTCTGTTGTATGTTTTGTACTTACGATTAACCATAGTGATGCGGAGAATACAATTTCCACGCGTGGCGCAGTTAGTCTCCAAAATCGCATTTGAACCTGAAATTAATAGACATCAACCTTTTCATTGCACGTCATTTCATCAATCAATAGAAAACAACTCTGTTCATTTTGTCTGGTTCAGTGTCAATCTTCTTTTTTTTTTGTATAATTAAATCACCCTAAATAATTTTTATAACTTTTTTCTTTTACCCAGCGTATTGGCTTCGCGCGAAAGCAGGCGATTGGGCCTTGTCAATGGTACAGTGTTTACAACGTTTAAGCAAATGGTTCAGCACGTATCCTCTGCGTTCAAAGCCAATAAAAAAAAGAAGTGAACATAAAATGAATAATGCAAGCATAACTGAAACATGCAGCTTGAATTAGTTAACTCACAGCTTTCGTGAATGCCGCCAAATAGGCATAGGCTTCGGCCCTGTATAGTAGTTTTTTCTCAAAATGCGTATCCATGTAAAAGTTCAGCCCAACGAATACAGTTTTTCCCTTGGCTGTAATAAATAATGGTGTCAAATGGCAAAACATTCTTATATTATTTTTATATACAACTGTTTGAAACGTACTCCCTTGCAATTAAAATTTCTTCAACAGTTATATGGAATGTCTGTATTTTTTTCTACATTCGCATACGAGTTTGATTCTTAAATAAGAGTCACCTGCGCTAAACAGCCAAGCTTCCAGATCCGTATTCTCGGAATCGTTGAACTTTGTACCTGCAAATAAAAGGTTCATTCGGTCAATGCTTTTTTACGTCGAGCTTTATGTTTTTATAGTTTTATTTTTATATTTTAATAAAGAACCCAGACTGATGCCATTTTGTACTATACTAGAACGTGGAAATTAACAAAACTCACATTAATTATTCTAGGTTCCTGGTACATCTAGCCGTTTCATTTAAGTAGAACAGAAATGTTTTTGTTTAGTACGGTGATAATGCAATTAATGCAAAGGTGCAAGCGAGCTAGACAAGAATGACGGAAATAAACCCTGGAGAAGGGGAACAAGAGGGACAAAGGACAAACACAAATCTCCAAACACAACTAGGTGACTGGTCCGGGTATCGAACCAGAGACCTCTCCATTTCCAGTGGAGCGCTCTACCGACTAAGCTAACGAGGAACTCGACGTCGGTAGAGCAAACGGGTTTTATCACCTGCCACCAGTCTAATACCAACAAGGGTGAACGGCCTGCATTTTATGGTTATGATGATAATGCAATAATTGCTAAGAAGCAAGCGAACTGGAAAAGAAGGGCGAAGATAATCCCTGGAGAAGGGGAAAGAGGGAGACAAAGGACAAACCCAGATCTCCAAGCACAGCTTGCACCGTTGCGTTAATTGCAATATCATAATAACTTTATTCTTGTAGGCCGTTCACCCTTGTTGGTGTTAGAATGGTGGCGGCTGATAAAACCCGTTTTCTCTACTGACATCTAACTCCTGCTTACTTCAGTTCATAGAGCGCTGCACTGGAAATGGAGAGGTCCCTGGTTCGATACCAGGACCAGGCAAATTTTTTCTGTCGCGCACTATACTTTGTTTGACCTTATGATGTACCGCAGGAAAGGCTACAAGCGCGGGCTCTTTGCTGAGGGCACATCTCGTCGGCGCAAGCTCTCGCGCATTAAGGGCATCCGTAAACGCTATGAGCTCGCGTTTGTAGCCTTCGCTGCGGTACAACATAAGGTGAAACGGAGTATAGTCAGCCAGCTGTGTTCGGAGACTGGTGTTTCTCCTTGGTCCTCTTTGCTCCGCTTTCCCAGGGATTATTTTAGTCGTTGTTCAGTACACTTTAGAGAAACGCTAAAGACAAGTCTGAAAGTTTTCTAAAAGTTTCAATTATCCCTAAGGTCTCAAAATGCGGCCTAAGCCGCGTACTCTCCCAAATGTATTTGAAAGATTACGCTGAAACCACAAGCAAAGCTACTGAAGCCGACACGTTTGTTTAGAATTCGAGAAAGGAACAAAGAGAGAGAACTTGCTTCGATACACATCCGCTATACACGTGTGACGCTATTTACGTGATCAGATCATTTTCTGTTTCATCTATTTGTACAATTGTGTAGTAAAACTAGGCTATTAAAAATTCGCTTTTTTTACACTTGTACTTGAAGACATGTGCTTTAAACGTCTTCGTTGTTCTTGTTTTTAAAAACAGCCAGTTAAAGCTGTTGTAACTGACTCCTGCATTCCGGCGTAATTTGGCTTCACTATTGCTCAGTGACCAGTACCCTGTCTATCCACCGACTTAATGCCGATAAACAAGCATGTTGTCAAGTAACTACGGTACTTTGTCAAGTAAGCTGCTGCGCATACGTACCATCCTCCCCTTTAGTCTTGCTTCCCGCTTTCGCCAATTTCGGAGGGCACCGAACCGTACGACCGACATATTCAGCGCCCATCTTTGTGTGTATTTCGTCTTTTCTTGGCGATCTTTTCTGGATATCGGTAATCGTGGGCATAAAAAGCAATGAAAACTAACACAACGGCACGATGTTGATGTGTTCTGATGGGCGGAGGGATGCTGGGCTGCCTTCATTTGTAGTTGGCTGTTAGCGTAAATCCCGTCTTCGTGTTCTTATCCTTGTCTTTCCTTTGGGCTTTTTATTGTTCATAATCGCAAACACCTCCCCAGACAGCGCTCGATACTCGAAAAAGTTAAAGTTCCTGTATATAGCTACCTACGGTAGCAGAGTTCCGCATTCAGCCTCGGCAGGTGGACAGGGGCAAATACAAAGCTCCGTGTTTTTTGTTTTTTTTTGTTTTTTGTGAGTATACTTTTCTCCCATTCTTTCGTGTGCACCGGGGGGTCCACCCATGTCAAATTGCCCTCCGAGAAGGGGGGAGGGGGAGGGGTCGACTTTGTTTCGGGGGGGGGGGGGGGGGGGGGGGCGGCCGCCCCCGTCGCCCCCCCCCCCCCCCCCTTAGATCAGCCTCAGCAGGTGGCTGTAGCGCCGGCTTTCCTGCACGGCCCTGGATGCTTTCCTCGTCATGTGACTGACTTCGGCGAATACTGGCGCTACGCGTGCCACCAATTATGGAAAACAGAAAAGCAGGAGAAGGAGGCGGAAGCAGGGGAACATACGCCAAGGCACGTGACACGTCGGCGGAGCGACCGTAGCGGTGGCTTCCCTGAACGGCGCTGGATGCTTTGCTCCTCACGTGATCGATCCCGGCGAATAGCGGCGTGGCAGCTCGGAGAAAACAAATAAGTAATTCTGCTCCCCGTTCGGGGGAGCATATCGAGGATCTCTAGAAAAAATCATGAGCCATTCCACTTTCTGAAGGTGGATGACTAGCGAAGCTGTTTAGCAGACGACACAGACCCGCCCCGAGGAGCCGGAGGAAAATAGACACGTGTGACCGAACCGCCACCTTGGGAGAGCAGAAGGAAATGAAACTAGGCACGCAAGCACTTGGAACGATGACAGAGAGAGGGCGGTGCGAGTGTAGACATGGCCGACACGGGTCGCACAGCGGCAAATCATTGAGAAACATTTATTATCTACCCGAGAGCTTACTTATCTTGAAAGTGGTGCCTATTGATAACTAATCTACTGAATAGACCTATATTTAAATTACCCAAGCATCAAGGAGAATGCAGGGAATGGCGTTCCACGCCACGCACGTGCCGGCGTCTGCAGCAGTAACTGTCCTAAGGCAAAAGCATAAAACAAATGGCATCTTGTACGCGCGTTCGTCACCGCTTTATTTCTGTTATTTACTTCGAATCTTTTATACGGGAAGGCGTGCGCGTGCGGCACGTCCGGCGGTGTGAGCGCAGAGTGTTTAGTCACTGCACACGAAAAATCTACGGAACCCTAGCCATAAACAGCTTCGCTGTAGAAAGTAGGCTGTCTACATGTCTGTCTGTCTCAGAGTGGAGACATCCTTTGTTTCACAAAGTGGCCGAGCGCGTGACGTGCTGGGGCACTCAGTGCGTGACCTATGCATAAATAGGCGTGTAAGCATTAGCCAAGGCTATGCGCACAAGCTGAGTCACACAGATCAAAGCGATCCTAGCAGCGTGGTGCCGCGCAAAGCATTTTGGGAACCCATTGCACACGGTTTGGGTTTTGATGTGCCAACCTGAATTCACGGCATCCCGTCGCAACGAAACATGGTGCATGCATTTTCGAAAACATTACTTTTTTTTAAAATTCATAATTCTCTACGAATTAGAAATTGAAGAAACCTAACATTACGGATAGAATGCTGGGGTACGTTCTTGGGGGCTCCCGACGTAGCAGAGTCTGTGCGCTGGTATACACAGGAAAAAGAACTGTACTGGGCCGACCATCCTGTTCGTCGTCTCATTGTCCTATGTTTTTTTTTTTTTTTTTAATGAACCGTGACACGGCATTGTCATGTTGGGCTCCGTAGTTGTAGCCAGACAGCCAGAAAGGTGTGGGACGCGGCGGGCCGTACTCCTACGTCTCGCTAAGTCTAGGCAGGTCCTTACAGCTGCTGGAAGTCCGTGTTTCAACGGTAGTTCTTACTAAGATGAACGGGTGCAATGCAAGCGAGCGCTGTCTTCGTTTTCATGCAGTGATGAGATGCCTTCTTTCGTCAATGGGGCAATCGAAGTTGAAACCATGCCACTCCTCTCCATGGCCCAAGAGGTCCCATATTGCAACGTGCACAGTGTAATATCCAAAGATTTTGTAAATAGTCTATTGCGCGCACTTTGGAGTAAAAATACCATTTGGCTGAAAAATTGCTGAGGTGTCTCCACCCAAGCTAAACGCGTTTGTATGAAAGCACCCTAAAAAAAAAAAGGTAAAGCCCCAAGAAAAAATGTTAGGCTTCGCTTTTCTTACGAGTACCGCCAACCACAGCTACGCGAAGGCGCGAAACACATGCTCGGAGCAAGTACTCTGCCGCCATTCGCTTCCAATGGCCGCTCATTTCAGTGCTGCGATGCCATAGTTGCTTCCTATAGGGAGCAACTATGGCATCGCAGCAAACACAAACAGATCAAGGGGCGTTAGAAAAAAGTCCATTGGGCACTGCACCACATGCGCATAGATCTGAATAACACAAAGGAGCGTGTCAAGTGCCCATGAATTCGCGCGTGAAACAATTAGATATGACTTGGCGTATAGTTTGACTTTCGCAAAACTCGATTTGCTGTTTTCCTAAAAAACTACAGGTCGCACAAAAAAAAAAAGGCATGCTGTCATATAGTTAATACATTTCTCGTTCAAGAAGAGGTTTTGAGCAAAGAAGGTGGTCGACTTAAGAAAAATGTAGATTGGATCGACTTAAAGAGTGTGGCTGTAAGAAAGCAACATTAAATTATGGCATATATCTAAGGAAACATACAAATGTTGGTGTACCATGTTAAAAATATATCCGTAGTGCATGCATTCCCTGTGGGGCAGGGCGCTATTCAGCAGGGAAAATGACGAATATGGGTTCAACGTCTGGTAAAATTATTTAACTACACTTATTTACAGGTTTCATAATAAGCCAACACACATTTAAAGCCGGGCCTTTTCGTTTTATATTCACAGCCCAATTGTGTTCAAATAAGGTCACCTTTATGTAACAGCAGCGCTGCCAAATTTCCTTTGTCATCAAGTTCGATGCCGCCCTGGTATCCTCCGTTCAGAGCTGCAAAATAAAAAAAAAAACTTGATCTGGCACATTTTTATGTAAACCTTTAAATGTATTATCGCATTCTCAGAAAACTTAACTTTTCTGTGTGTGTGTGTCTTTTATGGACCTAACGAAGGGCGTTTCACAAAACTTTTTAGGCATTTTCCTAAAAAAACTAGATGCGCCATAGAAAAAAAAAAAGTATTGATGCCGCATCGTCTATAGACCCTTTTCAAAAGTCTGCGCCATCCCCTGTCCGCCATTGCTTGATCACGCACTCTGAGCCTGTATTTGAAACGAGGGTGACGTCAGCATTCGGCGTGAACTCGGGTTAGCTCGTATACCGACAACGAGTGGGACGTCAGCGTTCGGCAAGGATTCGGATCCAATCACGCGCATCATGTCCAAAAAATGGCGACCATCAACGTTGCTTGATGAACATTCGAAGAGAGTCTATTGTCAAGTTTCACTTAATAGAGGTGTATAATGCATGGCAGTAAGGGCTTCATTTTTTTCTTTATTATGTTTTAATCGTCATATTTGAACTTGTATATTAAATGTATTGTTTCAATCAAACATGCTTTGCATCACAAATGAGTCGGAAGGTTGATAGCTTTTAATGCAAACTGAATTGTAAAGAAAAGAGAGAAAAGAAGGATAGCTTTTTTTTTTTTTTTTATACACGAAAAGGTCAAGAGATCTTAGAGCTGATTTGCTACTTCGGGAAAAATTCGAGAAGTAGTTGCTTGCGCTTCGGTAGGCTGATATTTTCCTTTCTATTTGGTAGACTTTGCATCGCACTAAAATTTCTTCGTACTGTTGTTGTTGTTGTTGTTTTCAATTGGGGCATCGTAGTATTTCTGCATCGCACGTGCTACGCTTGTGGTTACCACCACAGCGACTGCAACGCTATCTTGTTGCATGCGCTATCAAGATTGCCGTACCGACCCCACGTGGAACATTGTCGTGGTTTCTTCACATATGGGAAAATATCGAACCTCGTAAGTCCCGCAGTGATGTAGTCTGTAGCAGTTTCGTTTGAAAAAGCAAGCTTCACGACATCCGAATTGCCGAGGCTTATTACGTGGGTGACAGGAACAGTCGCGCGCATCTGTACCTAGAGATCCGCGTCCGTGATCTCCAAGAAAACTCGGCGCATCTCCAGAACTTTGCGTCATCGTATGCTTACGCCATCTCTTCGCGGGTTACGGCAACGCTCCATAAAAGACCATGTATTTTATATACAAATATGGCTACAACGCCAAAACGTTACGCTTTGAACAATTTGCCGTGTTACTACTCTGTCCTATTATAAAACGCTTTTATTGTGCCAAAGTTTCAAGATGACGTGCAAACTGCAGATTCCTCAGTCGAATAAACCTTTTGGTGTATTGCCACTACGGAGAGTATCTAAGTTAAGCGACGTCCACAGTTTATTGTTGGCTATAAACAAATCGTTATGATTGTATAAATGAAATATAATTCCGACCCAATATTCCGGAATTAATTACGTTTGTAGAAAAATATATTTTGGCGGCAGCTCACACAAAGTTTTGAGAAACAAGATGGTTAAAACGACCACAATTTACAAATAAAGAAAAGTACAAGATTTGCCATTCGACTACAGTAAACAACAAGAATCGATAATATGCTGGGTACATTTTTTTTTTTAATTATGTTTTTAGGTTCCTGAGACCAATTTGCCCAAAAAGGCCAATTTATTCGCGTAAATAAAGCTTTCTAGCTTACATAAATAAGCTAGAAAACAAAAACAACTTTTTGGGTTACGATAAGATAAAATTTTAAAAAGTTTCAAATTATTTTTGCTCGTTATTAGTGTTATGTGATTATAACGGATTTTTTTTTTATTGCAAAAAATGGAAGCATTGAAGCGAATAAACGATTTATGAAAGTATGATTGTTGTTGGAAACTTAACATTCCGACATTAAAAGTAATATTTAGGTACGTAGTAAATATTTACATTAAATTAATTATCCCTGTTTCCCTAAACACAAACTACAAGAAACGAAAAAAATTAGGAAAAGAGCGCATTGAAATATTGAACGTTGTTTTATTTGTCACATAAACTTACAAAACCTACATTATCGAGCCGAGTGAAGCCTCGGAGGCTTGTGTGCCTGGCTCGGAAATTGGCGAAGTGAACAAAAAAAGTTACATTCTCGATGGAACAGCCTAATCCATTAATTTTGAGTAAATATGGATAACGGGTAAATCATCAGTAAATAACAACAAGAGATCATATATGCTGACTATGCAACGTAAAATAAGCCAAGAGGCAACCGGAAGGTTCGAATACTCTGTCTGTGTAGTCTGTGTCGTCCCCTTGTATTCTTCTCCTTTTTGTCCGACGTCTCGGGTTTTACAATGTAGGAACGATCAGTTTACTGTTCTAAGCCTCGAAGCGATTTTTCTTTATGTTCAATCAAATATATCATTTGGAAGGTTGTTATAAATATGGGGTATGCACATTAAGCCCCATCCGCATATGTTCATCATATTTTGTCCTGATACAGGGTATATGTAATCGTAGTGAATGTATCATTGGAGGCTGTTGAATGTAGGGAGTTTTGAAATCAGAATTTCAGAAATGTCGGAGGACCACCGTTTCTCTCAGAAGCCATCTAAGGGATGGTCAATGCATTTCATGAAATATATTGTCACTCCCGGCATCCTGTCTCTCAAAAGAAACACTTTTCAAAACGGCCTTCAAAAAAGAATTATTTCTGGCACGAAAAACAAAAAAGAGAGAGAGAGAGAGTACCCTGAGAAAAGGGTTATACCGTAACGTAAATAACTATACGCCAGAGCATGTGCTAACGTTTTACGAACAGAGAACGGAAGAAGCATTTTAATATTAAAGAGACAGCAGAAAACGCTTTTTAATCGTTTGCATAAGTGTGCCGTGTGAGTGTTCCAGGCCAAATCACTGTCAAAATATATTTCCATGTATTCGACAAATTCTACATATGCAAGTTTTCACAATTGCATGATCTACATTTAGAATTGTACAGTGCTATCGGAGCTGAAAGTTTGACCTTCCTAAGCGGGTTCCTAAAACAAATAAGTTCGGTCTTTGCAGCATTTACTTTTATTAAGTTTAAGTGAAACCATGTCCATCACGAAACCAATATTATTTTTGAGTTTCTGAATCGCTACATGATAATCTGCATCACAAGAAACCAAAACCATATCCTCGGCATATTGGTATACTCTGCATACTGAGACAACGCTTGGATCATTTACATATAAATTAAAAAGAAAATGCGATAACACTGAGTCTTGCGGTACCCCGGCCGTTAAGAGTGTCCTGGTGCTTTTTTTAGATTTAAATGTAACTACATGAGATCGTCCTGAGAGATGACCTTATGGAAACTAAAAACAAATGGACCATTAAATCTTAGCTTGTGTAGTTTGATACAAAGAATATTGTGATTTATGCTGTCGAACTCTTTTGACACATCCAAGAACGCAGCGCAAGTGAAAAGATTCTTATCAAAGCCCGTATGCAAGCAATCATTAAAATCTTCACACAAAAAATCCGTTCCCCGCTTCGCTACAAAACCGTACTGATTATTAGACAATAATCCCAAAACCGTACTGCAAAACTAGACATTGTTTTGAAATACAATTTATAGTAACTGCGCAAGACAGGGCAGTATTGATATGGGACGATAGTTTTTTTTTTTTTTAATTAATTCTTTTCTCCTCCTTTGTGAAGTACTTTCACAACATGAGTTTTTATTCCTGTAGACCATTCTCCAGATTCAATAGTGCCGTTAAATATTTCCAGGAGTACATATTTGGTCTTTTAAAAATTTGGTTGCGGGTCACGTATATGAATTTCATCGAAGCCCGGAGACTCTTTAGTCTTTAAAGGAAAGCAAATAGCCTCTCAGCTCATGTTCCGATAAAGGGAGAAGAAAAGCCGAAGCTTGGATTGTGTCCGTGTGACATGGCAACTGAATTATCGCTATCCTGATCCGTGCCACATGCGTGATAGGGGGTACGACCTGATATTGCCACGCGCGTCACAGAGCAGGCTCGTGGCCGAATGGTCACCGTGCTTGACTGTCACACAAGGGATCTGGGCTCGATTCCAGGTAGCGGGATGTTCTTTTGCTTATTCTTTCTACTTGCCGTTCTCGCAAGTTCGAGAACTTTCTCGTCTCATCGCCTCGCGTAAGGCACTCGTGAGTGCCGTACGCGAGACGATGAGACGAGAAAGTAAGGCACTCAAGAGTGCCTTACGCGGGAACTTAAGAAACGAGGCAAGACGTCCGACGAGACTCTCGAGAGCTAGCTGGTGCTCAAGGCCACACAAGTGTGACTGGGTACCCATCGATAAGCGTTTCTATAACACTCTTGTACATTGTGTGACAGTGAGGTAGAAAGTAGCGGTACGAAAGGAACGGATTAACTTTTTGGGGTAACGGTTACTTACTTTTATGTAAGGGTAATTGTAACTGTAAATAGATACAATCTAGTCTTGCATAATTGTAAATGAAATTCCTTACTTTTTTCAGTAACGTGTACAAGTCTGCTACAAGCGTCCACGGTGTCATTTCTTGTTTTGACGGTATTAGGCTTAGCTGAACGTCGGCTCATAGAGAAATTTTGTTTTTCTCAATTATCTTTTGATCCAGGTGACGTCATGTTCTCAAGCTTTTAGTGTCATTTCTTGTTTTGACGGTATTGGGTTTAGCTGGACGTCGGCTCATAAATAAATTTGTTTTCCTCAATTATCTTTTGATCCAGGTGACGTCTTGTACTCTAACTTTCGCGATCTATCCCAATCGCTACGTCATATTGTCACGGAGTTTGATCTTTCTGCGATGCTTAGTTCATTTACCAGAGCCTAAATACACGGTTCTCGTTTCTCAGGAACTCCCTGTACTTCTCGACTTTAGACACTGCTTCAGGGCTTTCCCCTAGTAAAACTGGATAAAGAAAGCTCCAAAATCTGCACGATGAGTACACCGTATGGTCCTTCCAAATTTTCCCGTATGCCAGTAGATATTTTATCAGCACCAAAAGTTTTTCAGCGTGTCAGATATTTAGGACTTCATTATAAACTGAAATAGTTATATAATTTATGTTTCATGTTTTAATGCCATATTTGATCCCTAATATAAAACTAAACGATAGTTATCTTGGTTGAGTAGCCACGTTTCCGCATCCACCCTCTATGTGTATTACCTTTGTGCCGAGCTGCAAAAAAAAGAAATACGTTGCAGCGCAATGTAAAAGCTTGACTTTTTTTCTCTGCTTTACACCTTATGGAAGACCCTGACTTCGTTATTAGACTCAACGTCTTGTGTAATGTAGCGAACAAACTTTTTTCCATATTTATTCACTTTGTAGGTTTAGACTGTCCGCTACAATTATCTTCTTTGTCTATACACACTCTAAATTTTACGTGGAACGAAAAACTACGAACAATATGGGGGCGAGCTTCTTATAAAATTGCCATTTTTGCTTTCTAAAAAGTTCAATATGCCGCCTAATTTCTTTTTTTTTTTCCCCTTAAATTTTGAAGAAACATTTATCTCAATACAGAATGGAGTGCTCGAGGACTTTGGACAAAACCTGAATTTTTGGTTAGAAAGCTAGAGAATGCGAAAAAAAGGCATGAAGAGAGAGAGAGAGCGTATCAGTCGACCACTGAAAGAATGTCCCACGAGACAAGTGCGTAATGGATCCACTACCCGTGTACATCTGCTTTGGCGGACTGCTAGGCAGCTTTTCAGCCACATCTGGTCGTTTCCAAATACTTTCTAGCTTCCCACATTTCAAAAAGATGTGCGTTCATCTCAGGAAATGGCTTACAGCGAGATCCACCAAGCTTCAGTCGCATCAAGGGTATTTTATGATAGTCCTTAGCGCCACTAAATACCTGCGCTTAGACTGTCGACGCCCCATTTCCCGATCTTCATGTGGACGCCGCCATTTTGGTGTTTGGTGCATGTCACAGGTTTGCTGATATTCTCTGTTTAAACACAAAGGACTGCCGACCAGGCGATAGGTCCACGCCTCGGTGGAGTCTTGCCAATGAAGGGGAGACCACAGTTTTGCAACGAAACGAATTTAATACTACAAACAAAACAAAAGAAAACACAATAAAGGTAAACAAGTGCCGAGCTGCGAAAACAACAGGACTCGAACGCACTTCACCCGGCCGGTGCACGGGCGGCGAAGATAAATCACTCAACGCACCACGAATTAGGCAAAACCCAAAGTCTACCGCTCAATACAATGCAGTAACCATCTCTTACGCGGGAGCTTCCCCGAACATGGAAAAAAAAATAACTTCGGAGCTTAAATGTTATCAAATAATACAATCGGACACCCGTGAGAATAAAAACCAAGTACAGAAATACCGCTTCCTTAATTACTATCAAGAGGAAAGTGCGAGTGGAGGGGAAATCTCGTCTCACAGTGTCCGGGAGTGGCGGTCTTGCGAGGCGCTGTCCGAAGGGGGAAGGAATGGTCCCGGTGGTACCACGGTGGGTTGGGCGGCTTGAAGCGGCCACACAATCACACACACACACTTCGTCGTCGAAGTCTTCCCCAGTCCGGACCTGGCCCGCTACCGTTGAGCTCCACGGACTCGGCGCTTCGATTCCCCGCCTGTTGCTTCCGAGTTTCCCGCTCACACTGCTCGCCTTTGCCCCAAAGAGTCCCCCTGGACGGGCCCCCGCATTCCAGCACGCAGGCGTGGAAAACAAAACAAAAAGAAACCAAACCCCAGGACGCTGGCCCGCTCGTCCCTTCATCCTCCCCAAAGGGAGCATCGCTTCGTTTTCGGGGGCGCTGGGTCCCAGACCTCACTCCCCGCGAATTTCTTGGAAGGACGCGTCTGGCCCGGGAGAATGGATAACGTAACACAGTCGGATTTTGTAACATGAATAACGTAACATAGCCGGATTTTGTGACACTGCCCCTCACTTAAGAAGATTCACCCGTGAATATTTAAACTAACTCTTCACAAAAACTCGGCTAACAATAGCGCACAAAAGAAAAAAAAATCAAGAGTACATATACTAAGCAAACCAAACTGCGCCCCGTATGAGATAAGCCGTGCACATTCCAACAGTGGGAAGTTTTCATATTCGGAGGATACAAACGAAGTACGGAGTAAACATAACATACATATATTGGCTTAATAGAGAAAAACAAACCCTCATTAGTGAGGCGGACTTACAAGCGGCTTAGGAAATCAGCGCCCACATTTTCGCTGCCCTTGATATGTTCGATAGTGAAAGGAAATTCCTGCAAGAGGAGGCTCCACCTCAGCACTCTA
The DNA here is from genome assembly GCF_016920785.2 of Ixodes scapularis. Taxonomy (NCBI): domain Eukaryota; kingdom Metazoa; phylum Arthropoda; class Arachnida; order Ixodida; family Ixodidae; genus Ixodes; species Ixodes scapularis. The sequence continues at coordinate 129,175,581 of NW_024609879.1, read as the reverse complement.
CTGTTCAGATGCTTCGCCTGATTGATGTACTTCAGCGGCTGGTGGTCGGTTTGTACGAGGAATTTCCTACCGTAAAGGTATGGACTGAATTTCTGCACTCCCCAGACCAATGCCAAGCACTCCCTTTCGATGGTGCTGTAGGCGGCCTCACGAGCGAGCAGCTTCCGGCTAGCGTAAGCCACAGGATGTAAGCGGCTGTCATGCTGCTGCATTAACATAGCTCCGAGACTTGTGTCGGAAGCATCGGTCCTGAGGACGAAGTCTTTTCCGAAATCTGGGAGTCTCAGGATCGGCGGATTGGCGATCCGTTCTTTCAGCTCGTCGAACGCCGACTGATGAGCGGTCCTCCACTCAACCTGGTTCCTTTCCTTTTTCTTCGTGAGGTCCGTTAGCGGCCCACTGATCTTTGCGTAGTCGGGAATAAAATCCCGGTAGTATCCCGTCAGTCCAAGGAACGCCCGCACCTGGCGCTTGGTGGTCGGCACACTCGCCTTCTCGATTTTGTCGAGCGTCTTTCCGAGGGGTGCGAGCTGTCCCTTTCCGATGCGGTGACCCAGAAAGTCAATTTGTTCCATCCCAAACTCGCACTTGGTCGGGCGAATGGTCAGCCCTGCTGCTTGGATACGGCCAAACAGTGTCTGCAGAGCTGTGAGGTGTTGCTCCCAGCTGTCGGTAGCCACCAACACATCGTCGTAGTAATGGGCCACATCTGGGATTCCATCCACCACCTTCCGCATCAGTTTGGCAAATACCGCCGGAGCGGTCTTGACCCCAAACGGCATGTACCGAAAATGGTACAGTCCCGAAGTCGTCGAAAATGCGGTCTTGGGCTGGGAATCGTCGCTGAGTGGGATCTGCCAGTAGCCCTTCACAAAATCCATCTTTGAGAAGTAGCGTTTGTTTCCGACGGCGGCGAAAACGGCGTCGACTCGTGGCATGGGTTCAGAGTCTGGAACTAAGACGCCGTTTAGACGTCTGAAATCGACGCACAGCCGATTTGTTTCGTCCGGCTTCTTGACGAGCAGGACGGGTGCGTTGTACGCAGAGCTGGATTTTTCTATTATTCCGAGCCTGAGCATTTCCTGCACCTCTTCCTCAACCTTCGTGTGGGTCGCAAATGGCAGTGGGTATTGTCGCACATAGATGGGGGTATCTGTAGTCTGCTTCAGCTCGCACTGTATCCATGTGGTTTTTCCCGGAACGTCGGAGAAGATGTTCTCATGGCTGCGCATTACGCGGTCGAGCTGCGACTTTTGCTCCGCACTAAGCTTCGATGAAACTTTCGCGTCTCCGGGGCCTTCCTCTCTCTGGAATGTTGGTAGAGGGATCGGCTGGTCGTCTTCGGTTTCCGTCAATGAGAGAACCGCGCAGGCCTGTCGCTCGTCTTCCTTCTCGATTCCCCGCTCCTCGTATTTCTTTAGTAGGTTAGCGTGGAACAATTTCAGGCCGGTCGCGGTCTGGATCTCGTAGTCGACCTCTCCTGTTTTTCTCGTAACGAGGAAGGGCCCCTTCCACTGCAGCAGAAGTTTGTTGTTGTCCGTGGGGAGCAGTAGGAGCACCTTCTCTCCCGGCTGGAAACTCCGCTCCTTGGTTTTCCGGTTGTAGTATCGAGCGTAACGAGCTCCCGACCTCGCGAGTTCCTCGTGGGCGATTTTGCACGTCTCCTCGAGGCGATTTCTGAGGTCGAGCACGTGCTCATAGGTGGTCCGGAGCTCTGCGTCGAGCTCGACGTTGGTCCACACCTCTCTCAGAATGGCTAGCGGGCCCCGGACGTGGCGACCGTACAACAATTCAAAAGGCGAAAAGCCGAGGCTCGCCTGCGGCACTTCCCGGTAGGCAAACAGCAATGCGGGCAAATACCGGTCCCAATCCTTGGGTCTCTCGGAGCACATTCGCTTCAGCATGAGTTTAAGTGTTCCATTGAACTTCTCCACCAATCCATTCGCCATGGGGTGGTAGGGGGACGTGTGCAACTGCTTTATCGACAGGAGCCGGCTGATCTCTTTCATTAGCTCGGAAGTGAAATTCGAGCCCCGGTCGCTTAATATCTCTCGTGGCATTCCGACCCGCGCGAACATCTCGACCAGGGCCTCTGCCACTCTTTCGGTTTCGATGCTGGGCAAAGCCACGGCGTCCGGGTAGCGAGTCGCGTAGTCTACCATTGTCAGTATGTACCGGTTCCCTCGGCCCGATGCCGGAGCCATCGGTCCCACGATGTCGATAGCAACCCTCTGAAATGGGGTATCTATTAAGGGGCCCCCACCCAGTGGGACGCGAGGGACCTTTCCTTTCGGTGTTGTTCGCTGGCACACGTCACACGATAGCACGAACCGCCGTACGTCCGAGCCCAATCCCGGCCAGAAGAACTCTTGCAGGATACGGCTCTTCGTTTTCGCCTGCCCCAGGTGTCCCGCCATAATGCTTTCATGGGCAACCTGCAGCACAGTCTTTCGGTAGGTCTGAGGCACCACGAGCTGGCGCGTCTCTCTCCCCGACCGCTCCCGGTATACTCGATAAAGAAGCCCTTGCCCCTCTCCGGTTGTATAAGTGATCGTGGCCGTCTTTCCCCTGGCCCTTTCCCCAATCCGCTTAAAGCAGGGGCGCAGGGTGTCATCCTCTTCCTGCTCCTTTGCAAAGCTCGGCGTGTCGATGGCCAGCCCTTCGATTTGAGGCACGTGTAGTTTTTTCAATCCAGTTTGTTTTTTCTTACTCTGGGTCCTGGTTTCCACGGCACACGCCGGAGTTAGGGGATCTTCCACTTCCGCCCGGGTTTCGCGTTCTGGCTCGTCTTGGCCCTCCTGTGTGTCAAGTTCCGCCGGGTCCTCCTGAACTCGCTCTGTCGGTATCGGGTCGTCCCCCACCTCTACGTCAGTCGCGGGGTCGTCCGGTTCCCTAGCGCCGGGAATATTGCCGAGCACAAGGTCGTACAGGGGCCCGTCCATGCACAGGGCTTTGAGTCCTCCGTTGAAGTAGGGCGTTTTAACGTGGATATGGGCCTCGGGAAGCATTTTCACGGTTCCATCCACGAGATACACCGGCTTTTTGGTTCCAGTGAGGAGGCCGTCGTCGACCAATCCTCGTCTTACGATGACCGTGTTACTACCCGTGTCGCGCAGAACCGTGATCTTTTTCTGTCCGATTGTGCCCTCAACGACTGGCATTCCCTCGACCAGGAACTTATGACGCGGGGTCATTACCGCGTTGACGACCGGAATTTTCGTCCCATCCTTCAGCTCTAAAAACCCATCCGTCACGTTTCCGTCCTTTCTGTCTTGTCGGGGCATATAGATGCCAGACGCCTGAGGTTTTGTCTGGCCCCGGCAGACCTCCGTCTTATGTCCCTTCCTGCCACACCTTTGACATGTGGGCACCTGTCCGGTGTTGTACAGGCTACGACATTGTGCAGCTTTGTGCCCCGTCTTATTACAGAGGTAGCACCTCATAGCAGGCCGCGGAGGCCCGCCCCCCTCGCTACTTTTCTTCGCTGAGGGGTCGGCCTCGTTTTTCCCCGCTTTCCCCAGGTTGCTATGACCTTGGGCGTCCAAAAATTGGTCCGCCATCTCCAACAGTCCCTCCAAATGTGGCTGTTTTCTTTCCTTCAGGTAGATGGCCAGGGCTGGATGACAACCCTTTAAGAACTGCTCTTTGATGACCAGTTCCCGGAGACCTTCAAAATCTTTGGTCACTGCGGCCAGCTCGACCCACCGGTCGAAGTAGTGGCCGAGCCTGGCGGCGTACTGAGTGGCCGTCTCTCCATCTACCGGCTTCCCATCACGGAATTTATCGCGAAAGCCCTCAACGGTGAACCGGAACCTCTTGAGCAGCGAGGCTTTCACCTTGCCGTAATCGGCGGCATCTACGGGCGGCAATCGCCCATACACACTAAGGGCTTCCCCCGTGAGGCACGTGCTTAGGGCGGTGGCCCATTGGTTTTCTGGCCACTTTTGACTTAAGGCAATTCCCTCAAACCTTCTTATATAAGCGTCGAGGTCGTCCTTCCTTTCGTCGAAGGCGAGTAGGAGCTTGTTCGGATTCAATTTCAAAACGCTCTGACCCTCGCCGTCAGTTCCTGCTCCGGATGAGCGGTTCCCCTCCTTCTTGTTCTCAAGCTCTAGCCTCAGCCTCAATATCTCGAGCTCCCTCTCGGCGGCTGCTTTCGCCGCCTCTTGTTCCCGCTCGGTAGCCTCCCTAGTAGCTTCTCGCTCTAGGGCTCTCTCCTCTCTTTGTCTGGCGGTCTCTTCCTCTATCCACCTTTTTAGTTCTGCTCCCGAGAGGTCTAGTTTGGTTCCCAGTGCCACGAGTTTTTCAATTTCCATGTCCGGTTTACCCAAGCTCGCCGCTGGGCGAACTGCGGAACCACACTTCCCTCAAATCACGCGGTTTCTACTCGCAGCCCTCCAAAGGCAAGTCTCCACCATAGTCAGTCTACGTCCTGTCGCGGACGCCAGTTTTGTCACAGGTTTGCTGATATTCTCTGTTTAAACACAAAGGACTGCCGACCAGGCGATAGGTCCACGCCTCGGTGGAGTCTTGCCAATGAAGGGGAGACCACAGTTTTGCAACGAAACGAATTTAATACTACAAACAAAACAAAAGAAAACACAATAAAGGTAAACAAGTGCCGAGCTGCGAAAACAACAGGACTCGAACGCACTTCACCCGGCCGGTGCACGGGCGGCGAAGATAAATCACTCAACGCACCACGAATTAGGCAAAACCCAAAGTCTACCGCTCAATACAATGCAGTAACCATCTCTTACGCGGGAGCTTCCCCGAACATGGAAAAAAAAATAACTTCGGAGCTTAAATGTTATCAAATAATACAATCGGACACCCGTGAGAATAAAAACCAAGTACAGAAATACCGCTTCCTTAATTACTATCAAGAGGAAAGTGCGAGTGGAGGGGAAATCTCGTCTCACAGTGTCCGGGAGTGGCGGTCTTGCGAGGCGCTGTCCGAAGGGGGAAGGAATGGTCCCGGTGGTACCACGGTGGGTTGGGCGGCTTGAAGCGGCCACACAATCACACACACACACTTCGTCGTCGAAGTCTTCCCCAGTCCGGACCTGGCCCGCTACCGTTGAGCTCCACGGACTCGGCGCTTCGATTCCCCGCCTGTTGCTTCCGAGTTTCCCGCTCACACTGCTCGCCTTTGCCCCAAAGAGTCCCCCTGGACGGGCCCCCGCATTCCAGCACGCAGGCGTGGAAAACAAAACAAAAAGAAACCAAACCCCAGGACGCTGGCCCGCTCGTCCCTTCATCCTCCCCAAAGGGAGCATCGCTTCGTTTTCGGGGGCGCTGGGTCCCAGACCTCACTCCCCGCGAATTTCTTGGAAGGACGCGTCTGGCCCGGGAGAATGGATAACGTAACACAGTCGGATTTTGTAACATGAATAACGTAACATAGCCGGATTTTGTGACAGTGCAGAACAAGCGCAATCGTTTCGATTCAAAAATACGACTCCATCAGGTGTAGACACAGTGACAGGATGTTCAGACGCTATGGTTTTGTATTGTCGTGAACCGTATTTAACATTTCTGGAAGACAAAAAGGCGTTTATTGCGATTTAAAATAAAGCTTCAAATAACTGGCAACGATGGCTCTAAACACCAAGATGGCTTCAGTGTCGTTATTCTAAAACGTAGCCTTTTTAGTGACCCTATAGTCGCTCTAAAGCGGCTGGACGCGTTAGAAAGACATCATTTTCGTCTGCTAAAAATGCGTGAATACGTAGCGGATTTTTAACGACCGTCTGTTTAAAAAACCCAGTTTGACTGACACCCTCCGAGTGCTAACCCAATTCTATTCGCCATACGCGCGCGGTGTCATCGATGCGATTGTTATATATCTGTTTAGTCAATTGTCAACTAAGGTTTTGGCCATTAGCAAAATGTGCATCTGTTACTTACACTTCGGATGAACTTGCTCGCCATGTGCGTTAACACTTAACAAAAAAATAACGGCAAGATACTGTGCAAGCATTGTGTGCACTATGCAGAAATGTGCTGAAATACGAAAAGGCGTCCGTGTATTTTTATATGCGTAGCGCAACATATTTTATTTTGTATTTCCTTTTGTAAACAGCAATTACGCCGTTGCATGTCGAACTTTATATCTTGTTTCTTCGCAAGAAATCCGGAAGGCTTTTTTTTTTTTCTTTTTAACTTCAAGTATAACAATATGTATATAACTACGCTGCCCTCAGTTTGAGCATGTGAGCATGTGAGAAGAGTAAATGATCGTGCGAATCCTTTGCTTTGTGACGCCCCAAGACGACGACGTCAGGTTTTAAAGGTCATCGAAGAATAACTAAAACTGTAAGTTTTCTTGTTGTTGTTGTTGTTGTTGTTGTTGTTGTTGTTGTCGTTGTTGCTGTTGCTGTTGTTGTTGTTTTTGTAAACGTCACGTGTTTAAGTTTATTGAAAGATAACTGGAGATAACAATTAAAGTTTTTTTTTAATTGGCTAGTTAACATTACTTTAAGAACGAAAATGCAAACATTATGACAAAAATGTTTAGAATATATCCCAATATGAAAAACCGTCATACTTATGTTGATAATAACGATCTTCTGGTCTCTCATTTCTTGCAACAATGATTGACACGAGCCAAGCAGACATTTAAACGCACTAAAGAATGCCCTCAGGAGAACACTTGTATCAACAGGCATCTTACCTTCACATACAGAAATGAATGCCTTAAAAGAAATCAGTATAACGGTGAGCTGGAGCTGAGAAAGTTGGGTCGTTGTGTCATGATTGTGAATAGAATGCTGAATGTTTCTCCGAAAACACTAAAGCATCCCTAAAAAACAAAGTGTTTGAAAAGAAAAAAAAATTACTTTCAGGAACAAAGTGCCAGTCGTCGTGAATTGCAAGAGCATACTAATTAGCACACTAATTAGAAATTACTTACAATTACTCACTACTTTTTTTTTAATTTCTGAATGTAAACCTATGGTTCACATTAGCATCTCGCTGAGCGTCATTGAAAATCACTAGATCAGGCAATTTTAGGATGACTTTAAACATGTGGACTACGCCAGAGTGTGTTGGAAGTTAACACTCTTACAGTGCCATGCGCGTTTTCCCATCGCCGGTGTAATTGCGCCTGCTGCACCAGTGGCAATTTAGCGCACCCCCGCGCTTCTCACGTACTTCAAGTCATCTTAAATTTGATTGATGTAGTGTTTTCTGATGACATCCAGCAAGTCGCTAGCTTAAACCATGTGTATATTTTCAAAATTAAAAAAAAAGATAAAATTTAAGCTCATTATTTAGTTGATTAGCATATTTTCGCAATCCCTGACGTCCGTCGTGGCTGGAACTTTCTTATCGAGAAGAGTTTCGTTGTTTTTTTTTTTTTCCCTCGAAACACCCTAATTTCAGGAATGTATTAAGGTGTTCATGGTAACATTTGGCAGGTTCAGCTAGTTCTATAGGCTTTTTTTTTTTTTTGACGGTTGCTCCGGTGGGCGATAAGAAAATTAAGTCGATTGTTTAGACAAAAGTGCAATGAAAAAGTATAACCATGAAAAAGGTAAAACTACTAGCATCAATTCTAGCGCCTTCCAATCGGCAAATAAAGTAATTTACTATTTTGCCCCAATTGAGCTACGTCAAAGTTCAATATGGCGGCAAACAACGAAAAAAACGGTATATACCCAAGAGACAGTATGACCAGTGTCTGCTTTGTTCTATCAGCACCGCCATGTTTGTTTATGCTAAGCCGCCTCGGTGGCTCCGAGGCGAGAGCGCCGGCCTACGGATCCCCAGGTGGCGGGTTCGAATCCCGACCGAGGTGCCCGCAATATGACGGAGGCTTATTGCGGAGAAGGCGCCGTGTAACCGAGCTTTCGGTTGCATGTCAAAAGATCCCCAGGTGGTCGAAATTTAATCCTCAGTCCTCCGCTGGGGCGTGCCAGATGCCCGTCGTAGGTTTGGCACGTAAAACCCCCAAATTTGATGTTTGTTTATGCTGACGCCATGACACAGTAGGGTAGGATGTTTGGGCTAGTTGATTTACCATTTCATGAAACGTATGCGTACGCAGCAAAGACGAGGGCGAAGGGAGGACGGTACACAAACGAGGCGCAACGGATTTTTATTGAAACGTGTCCCGTTATTTGTAGTCAACTCTGGCCAGAAAACAAAACACGGAACAATCATCACACGGCATCCGCAGGGTACAGCATTACACAGCATTATTTCGCAGTAAGGAAAGAAATCAAGTTCCTTTTCAAACAGCGCTATCGAGGGCATAGCGATGCACGTATCGACTAAGGAAGTGTTCCGGTTCTACAATTTCACCTGTTTTTTTTTTTTTTTTTCAATTTTAACGCATCTATCAAACAGTGGGGCACAACCGCATGCACTGCAGTGTATGTCAAGAAAGCCACCTTGTATTTTTGCACGTTGTTACAGTGTTAGCGAAGCCTATGGTTTAGACAGCGCCTCGTCTGCCCGACGGACTGCCTGCCACGAGACAGCGGAATGCGATATATACCACGCAATCTGTGCAATCGACAAATTTTGTTCGGCGCTGCTTTTAGCATCTCTGTTCGGCAGGCACGTCAGGCTTCGTTAGTTTGGACTGGTTCATGTGCTTACTGGCCGCGAAAAACGCTTCTTTTAAGTTTGACCGTATTGCTATTTTCTTCAAATTGTGCGATACTCGGTGAATATACGGTATAACAACGTTTTCTTTCTGACTGGTCTGTTGGCTCACACTGTTCCCTCCCAGACCATGCTTTCCTATAAGGCCTTCAGCAAACACAACAAAAATGTTTTTGGGGTACCTAGCCTGTGACAAACCGCATGACTTGCTGCTCCAAACCAGCACAGGTGAAATGTTCACAGGACTTTTTAGTGCATCGGTAAAATAGAAGTTCACGACACTTCTTTGGACCAGGTTGGAGTGGGCTGAATGAGAAGGAAGCAGCAGGTTATTTGCACGTGGCTCGTTACACCAACGGATGTGGTCGTCCAGAAATAAAAACTTGACGTCAAGAAAACGGATAGTGTTGTCTACGGTCATCTCATGTTTGACATCGAGCGTGCCAATGCATTCCTGTGAGGGTTTTCGCAGTCTCTGCTTCAAAAGCGTTGGTATCAAGAGCAATAAAAACTAAGAATCGTCTACGTATCTAAAAACTTCCTTTACTTTTGATCCTTGAAACCGGCTGCTAAGAGTGCTGTCAAGTTGTGCTAAAAAGAAATCGTTGAAAACTGGCGCGATGCATGCGGCAATGCATAGGCCCTGTTTTTTGCAAATAAGGCTTGCCGTCCCACTGAATAAAAGTTTTCCGAAGATAAAAACTGAGCGATTCTAAAAGGCCACTGCTGGAAATCTCCGACTTAATCTGAAAGGTTATACCTCTCTAAACTTGTCAGTGCACTCATCAACACACAATAGCAGGCCGAAATGCGGAAGGGAGTAATAAAGGTCATTTACATCGTCTTTGATGCACACGCAAAAGTTTTATGAAAAAATAGAAAACTACGCTTTTAAAAGTCTGTTTTTTTTGTTTTTTTTTAATCCTTCAAACATGTCGTAGTGCAAGAACGTAAGAAATGCCTAGTCACAAAGCTCCAAGAACAACACCAATGCCAAGAGGGCTGCAAAAAGCAAAAATCTTGTTTTATCCGTAGCCCCCGTCTCCACATGAGCGTGCGTTTGAGATTCTTATTTCCCATTCTTGTCCCTGAGGGCTAGGATTTTGGACACTGGTCAATACACCGTTTTAGCGTTTATCACCGAGGCCAATAAAGCTGAGTCACCGCGCTGTGTACGCCTGCGCAGCGTATGGTATTCAACAGAATAAAGCTGCTATGCTCGGAACGACTTCCACAACGCAGCAGACAAAGATGGCCGCCTGTAGGAAGCGATTATTGGAGTCGTCTAAACTGGAAAGACTTCACAAACAATTTTAGAGCCCATCCACTTCAGATGAAGATGAAGGGCCAGCGAATCTGTTATCTTTACGGCACCTTCACGATAACTTTACGACAACTATACTGCATCTATACGATTTACATATGATTGCAACGAAGACACGTATACGACTTCGTTGTTTAATTGTCTTTATTTAATTCGTAGTAACTAAAGTGATCATTGCCTTATGGTTACTTATAGGCAATCGTTCTAAACCCGATTTTTCGAGGCCCACCTCGAGGTCAGTTGTTTTTTTTGTTTTGTTTTTTTCGATTGAGCCCAAGTTTCTTTATCAGCATCGCGGAAACGAAAGAAAAGAAGATTAGATCGGCGCGTTCTGCCCTCAGCCCCGTCACAGCGCAACCTTAGCTGAGATAAGTCGGTGACCGTAGATGATAGCAAGGGATCAGGACCTGACTACCTGATAATGCTAAGGAAGGTTAACTCACGCGGGTTGCCCCCTCTTTCTATTTATACTTGCCACGACCAATTGGAACGGAAAAGCGCCGTTTAAACGGGAGTTTTTTGTCAGCATTCATGGAGGCATTTTTTCCTAGATCCTACAGCACATACCAGCTTAGCTGTAAAATTGTTCCTTCGAACGAAATAACTTTCATGACGTCAAGGTACATCGCAAGTTTGTTTCCGCTAAAACCGAAAACAAACGCAAAACCTCCTTGCTCATTGTAAGACAATGGTGTGACGCAGAAATCTGCTATGACAAGCACACCTGCTGAAGTACTATGACCTCGAATGTGCTCCCCAGCTCGGAGCACGTCGAGCGAAAGCCTGTGTGCTGCAGAACTCGGAAATCCCGGGGTTCGATACCCGCTCTTGTACGTTTCGGTCTGAATGAGCATAGTACAGGCGTACGTACTCGTGCATCACTACTGTGTAATGCAAGCTAAAGTCCCCAGGCTAGAGGCAGTACTGCGTAAGCTATAAATTTCTAATCAGCAGCAAAGACAAAGACAAAAGACTGCAGGTGACCTTCCCCCATGCTGTCTAAACTTTCGTAGAGCGAATTATTTTCTTTCCCAGATAATAAGAGAGGGAGAGGAGAGAGCTCATTGTTAGCGTGAAAATGAGGACCCTTGTAAATTCTTTTCTGCTCAATGTGGTCAAAGTACCTTAGTTTTGTAAATAACTTGTTCTACTTAATTCTTCGCAAAAAATCCTGAAGTAGTTGCATAACATTACAAATTACTGTAAACAAAAAGTGATGTAGCTCTAGTTACGTCACTGCCAAAGTAGTCATTATTTGCGATTGCTTTTTAATTAATTCCCTACTGACAGGACGGTACTTTATCGGGGACATTTATCTTTTACAGCATACAGCTAGGATGTTCCTAAAACGACGAAGTGACGAGATTTTCGTTTAATTCTGCTTTCCAAATGTTTGTTCGTGGTGAATATGTTCTTCTTTTGAACATGACGAAAACTAAGTACCCAAAATCGCGTGAAAAAGTACTCCGAGGAACTACAGTTGCTGCAGTCTGCAGTTGCTACACTAGACTGTAGCAACCATAATAGCAAATTTAAGATTAACAGTTACGACTGAATCAATTTCCAGATAAGTCACATTCCTAAGTAACACGTAGATCGTCGTGCATGTTTGAAAGAACTTGAGAAAGAACCTCCCGGAAGCTTCATTGACTGGCACACTAACGCCTTCTTTGCAGCTAGGTGTGCCGACCAGAAAATTGAATGAATGACACTTGTTCCTAACCAGGACCATGCACGAGGGGCCTGGTCGCTTTTTGCAGGTGCGGTGTAAAAGCACCGCGGTTCCGCAGTGCTGAAAAACCACCCTCAGGGTGCAGGAAGTTGATATTTTACTCATGAACGTAGTTCACAACTCGAAACGATATAGTAAAGCTTTAGAAGTCAATTTAAACAGAATATAAAATCATGAATAAAATTAACTTCGAATCTTTGTGCGAGCATAGAACCGAAGTATATGGTCACTTTACGTAAATATGCACGACGAGTCACTCTCATGACGAAAATAATCCCTGGAGAAGGAGAACAAGAGGGACAAAGGACAAACACAAATCTCCAAAAACGGCTAGGTGACTGGTGGGCGACCGAAAAAATCCGCCTGGCACGGGTATCAAACCCGGGACCTCCCCATTACAGGTGGAACGCTCTACCAACTGAGCTAACCAGAGGCTAGCAGAGGTCGGCATTTTAGGTCGCCCTCACTCACCCTCACCCTCACAGCCACACTCACCTAAGCCCCTCACAGCCACACTCACCTAAGCCCCTCACAGCTACACTCACCTTCAGCCCCTCACTCACCCTCACAGTCACACTCACCTTCAGCCCTTCACTCACCCTCACTGAACCTCACGGCCCTCACGCACTCACCACCCTCACGGCCCTCACGCCCCTCACGCCCCTCACCGCCCTGACGGCCCTCATGCCCCTCACTCACTCTTGGCCCTCACGCCACTCACTGCCCTCACGCCACTCACTGCCCTCACGCCACTCACCGCCCTCACGGCCCTCACCGCCCTCACGGCCCTCACCGCCCTCACGGCCCTCACGCACTCACAGCCCTCACGCCACTCACGGCCCTCACGGCCCTCACCGCCCTCACGGCCCTCACCGCCCTCACGGCCCTCACGGCCCTCACCGCCCTCACCGCCCTCACGGCCCTCACCGCCCTCACCGCCCTCACGGCCCTCACGCACTCACAGCCCTCATGCCACTCACCGCCCTCACGCCACTCACCGCCCTCACCGCCCTCACGGCCCTCACCGCCCTCACGGCCCTCACCGCCCTCACGGCCCTCACGCCACTCACGGCCCTCACGCCACTCACGGCCCTCACGCCACTCACCGCCCTCACGCCACTCACCGCCCTCACGCCACTCACCGCCCTCACGCCCCTCACCGCCCATGCGGCCCTCACACCCCTCACGCCCCTCACGCACTCATGGCCCTCACGCCACTCAGGCCAGCTTCAGATGGGGCAATTTCGCCCAGAAACTTTACGTCGCAACACCAGCAACACGGGCCGCCCGCGATCACAGGCAGCAACCAATTGCTGCAATTTGCCATCGTCATCATAAAATTTTTTTTCTTGCACTATTTAGACAGAATTACGCGTTATAAACGTGTTTTTATGCATTTAAACCTCGTTAAGAATACTAATGCACCTTTCTGAAACAGTTTATTTCCAAAAAAAGCGATTGATTTCAAACCAGATCCCAAGTCATTCGGTGTCATCATCACCGGCACGAGGTATCACGTGAAAATTTTGCGTCCCTGATCGGATGCAGCCGCTTCAAACGTATTGGAATTGCTCCGAGTTGCTTGCTTATTTCGAGCCGGACCCGATCTCAGCAATTCGTGTCGATCTAGGGAAAGCTAGAGAACAACCCACCATTAACACCAAAATTGCTGAGAAAGATGCTCGATCTGAAGGGGGCCTCACGCAATCACCGCCCTCACGCACTATGGCCCTCACACACCTTATGCACTCACCGCCCTCACGGCCCTCACGCCTCTCATGCCACTCACTGCCCTCACGCACTCATGGCCCTCACACCCCTCACGCACTCGCCGCCGTCACACCACTCACGCACTCATGGCCCTCACGCCACTCACCGCCCTCACGCCCCTCACGCACTCATGACCCTCACCGCCCTCACGGCCCTCACGGCCCTCACCGCCCTCACAGCCCTCACGGCCCTCATCGCCCTCACAGCCCTCACTCACCCTCACACTCATGAATTTTTCTAGTTCAGAAACTCACTCACCCTCACCTCACCTGTGAAGATGAGGGTGAGTGAGGGCCCTCATGAGTGAGGTTTGCCGAGGTATGGGGGTTAAGGGCAAACCACACTAGCGAGAAAACGCGCGTGGCACGCCGGTCGCGGGAAGTAACAAAAAGTCACCGTAGCACAGTCAGCGGCACGAGCGCGTGCAGAGACACGCCCTTTACCTTCCCGCTCAACCGATTTATCGGCGCGCCGCGCGCGTTTTCTCGCTAGTGTGGGCGGCCCTTTAGACGTCACGAGAGCAAACGGGTTTATCAGCTGCCACCAGTCTAACACCAACAACGGTGAAGCTTGCAGTTTAAGGTTATAATTTCAGTGCAATTAAATGCAAAGGTGCAAGCGAGCTGGACAAGCAGCTCGTCCTGCTCGCTTGCACCTTTGCATTTAAGGCCACGGTCCCACTGAATGTGGCAGTTTAGGTGCTTTTTGGCAGGTCATTACTCATCTTCTTTTAAATACAGCTTTGTGGGATTGATGTCATTCGAAAGGCAATGCAATCCTCTTTCATTTGATATTATGTGTGTGTTGGTTTTTACTGATCATGCGCATTTGTAGCGTTGTGAATATGATGTTGCGGACCCTTACTTGCTCCGCTAGTTCATGTTTTATGAACGATCCATTAAAGATAACACGGTTCCAATATAGCAGTTTTGTTAAGATGATGTCGGAGCAGATTGTAACGATACACTTTTTTTGATATTTGCACTACTTTGTTTCTTTCATCCTTCCAAACATTGCCCTAAAATTGACATTTTTCAGCACAAATATGTTTTTAATGACAAGCGCTAGGACAATGAAATTAGCTAGAGATGTAGTGCTTATTATTGGTAATATTCAGAAAAAAAATTTAATGATGTGTAAAATTTTTTTGTTTAGATATTTTATATCAAACGTAGCACTTTTTGGTGCTTGGAGTCATGGTACTTCAAATGCCGCTGAGGAAATAATTAAACTATGATAAAATCGTTTATATCATTTAGAGCTACAATGGTTGCCCAAGAGGTGGACGATGGCTTTTTTTCATTTTCAAAGTCATAACGCTCCAGGAGCCCTTCATACTTACCTGTTTTTGACGATATCTGTTTTGAACATCAAACATATTTATTGGCATCTAATAACATTTATTGTTTGGAATAGATATACATTGCAATGTATTAGATTTTCACAATGATATTGCTTTGGTTTTTAATAGGTGTATAGCTTAGATAATTTTAAAAACAATTAAAAACTGTTTGGGTGTTTTGTTGCGCTACCTGGCGGATGGCAGACAAACTGCTGATTTCTAATGTTCAAAAAATTTCCGAGGGCGGCGTTGGCGTCTGTATCATCATCAATCTCCGTGTCTTTTTACCTTCACATTAAAAAAATATATTGGAAGATTTACTATCGATAAATGAAGGGTTTAAGTAGTGGGTCAGGTTAATAAATCTAAGACAAATAATTACACAAGCGTAGCGTGATATAATGTGTTCATTATTTGATATGATTGAAATCAATAAACAATAAAGACGAAGAGGAAAAGAATACACCCGAGTTCACTTCATGCCTAGAGTCACTAATACCCCTGTTACACGGGCACAGTTAACCGCGGTTCACTCAGCTTTAACTGCGGTTACGTGGCAGCACAGATGCCGCACTATACCCTCGGAAAGCTATTTCAAAAGAAGTGAAGAGAGCGCGTGCACTGCTTTGGTGGGTGCTCAAGATGCTCAAGCGCACGTTCGCCCATAGCTCTGACTGCATCGCCGCAGAATGTTGTCGGCAAGTATTGTGCGCTAATTGCGGTTTAGCGTAACTGCAGTTAAGTGTGCCCGTGTAACAAGGGTATAAATGAGCTTTAAAGTATCGGCACTCCGTTCCCCAAAAATTGTTTTGGGCGCCGCCATTTTTGGTCTTGTCAAGAGCAAACGCAACGGCCGATCGTCATGATCCAAAAGTACGACTTCCTCAGCATTAGATGCGGTGCTAGGAAGCTAATGCAATATTGCAATGCTCTGTCGCGGGTTGTTTAAACATTTGTGGGGGACGGAAAAGCGTTTTCTGTGATTTTAGATAAAGCTTCAGATAACTGGCAACCATGATTTTAAGCCACAATATGGCCAAGTGTCGTTACTCTGAACCGTAGATAATTAACTGGCACAAGCGGGAACAATGAGGAAGAGGCAGGTGTCAAAAGGTAGAGGCTTGTGGAATCCACGGGGCTTACGTCATGGCCCCTTCAGGTATTACAAGCCTCTGAACAAGAGCATGAATAGTGTCATTAAATAAGCTACCCTTTAGAGTAGTGACACTTGGCCATATTGTGGCTCAAAATCATGGTGGCCAGTTATTTGAAGCTTTATCTGAAATCACAAGAAACGCTTTTCCGTCCTCCACTTTAAACAGTTTGCGACAAAGCAAAGCAACATTACATGAGCTTCCTAACACCGAATCTAATGCTGAGGATGTCGCACTTTTGAATCATGACGATCGGCAGTTGCGCCTGCTCTGCTCAAGCACGAAAATGGCGGCGTTCACAACACTGTCGGGGAAGAGAGTGCCGATACTCTAAGCGCAGCTCATTTATTGGCTCTAGTTCCCGTGAAACTCCTTTTCCCTGACTGAAACTGAAAGTAAATATGAATAATACACCATTATTATAGCTTATTTAGTTATAACCAAATACACATAATGAGAGGAGGAAGCGGGCGGGTAGGAGAAACGCAGCTTTTATGTGCGACCGTTCTAACCGTCTCAAAAGAGAGAACGCGCGAGCTTTCGCTGGTTTAAAAAAGGCATCCAAAGAAAAGAGGCGGCACGCTGTGTTCTTTGTTATTATGCGTCTAATTGCAAATTGTTGTGTGTATGTTTAGACAGCCGCAAGTTAGTCTGCCTTAGTGGGCGTCTGGTGTCTCAGCTGTAGATGAGCAATTTAGACAGTGCGGTACAACCGCAAACCTGGGGTCTTTAACGTGCACCACTCAGTAGGGATACACGACCGCACGCCGTTACGATGCTCATCCAGATCGAAACAGGCAGGGGCGGGGTGGGTTCTGGAGCGCGAGCTTTCGCTCCAAGCGCTCTGAGCTGGTGTGCGCTATAGACCATGCACTCGGCCACCGACTCCTCCCCCCCTTGTGCTGTCTAATTTATATACAGGTATAAGTATTTGAAGATAGGCGATGGACGTCGATCGTCTCGAGGTAATGTAACGTAATAACATTATAGACGCGTTACACACGCGCCAGATTACAGACGCCATTGCCGACCTTCCATTATCTTACCGAGATATCAAATCACTGAAGCGGGCTTTGGCGAGCCTCCACAAAGGCAAATGCTGGGGAAAAAGACACCGTCGCATCTAAAATACCAGTAACCTGTCCTCCTGTGGTAATGATGGAGCAAAGTGAAAAATATAAGCGAAAACAAAAACTGAAGGGCGGTTATGGCGGCGCCCATGCACAGCTGCTGTAAAGCGTCTATATAAATAATAAATTTGTTGATGGACTGAACGACTCAATTTTTCAATTCTTGGATCGTAATATGACGGCAGCCTATTGTACTTACTGTTGATGAAGAGCAATATGAGGTGACGAGGTAATGATTAAATGATGAGGCTCTATAAGGACGACGATTTTAGTGGGTGTCGAACCACAACGTACAGTGCCAGACTTGTTTCAAGTATCGTGTACCCAAAGACTTTCTTCACCCGCAACAGAATATGGTAGAATCAATGAGGATGCTGCTTTACAACTGTACGTGGAACAGGAAAACTGCACTGTGCAGAAGTGCGGTTTATTTGTTAATATGAGGGACGGATTTCTAGCAGCGTTTCCTGATTGACTACTTGGAACAAATGGCCTCGTTGACGTAAAGTGTCCCCGTTCCAAAAGATTCTTGAAGCATACTTAAACCGCAAAGCAGTATGAGGCGAAAAATAAGAAATAGAAGCCTGGTGTGAAAGGTCCAAATCACCACCATAGCTTCTACTATCAAATACAAGGGCAGTTACATAATACACAAAGAGGATTCTGTGATTTAGTTATATTTACACTCAAGGGCATTGATATCCAACGTATTCAGAGAGACGACACCCCCTGGTCAACCAACATAGAGCCTTTTCTACTCAAGTTTTACGTGGAAGGCCCGTCTTCCGCTAAAATTCCTCACGTTGTCCGACCGAATAAACTGCCATTACTCCCGATCTGGGAATCTCTCGATCTTCGTTCGTAGGCCATAGTATCATGAGATCGAGGGGTGTGGCTCTTCTTCCGCCGAATGTTGCTTCGGCGGGTGTTTTTACCGTGTAATATAAGACCGTCACGTGTTGCTGGAACAAAAACCTGGCGATTCTTCTCGAACTGATTCTTGCGTAACCTTCGAAAGGGCATTTTTCAGTTTCGCACACCATCTGTTCTGCTTGCCCGTTAGTTGCAGGATGGTATGGTGCACTAATGTGATGCATGATGCCGTTTTTTTTTTTTTCTTCAAAAACTTGTTTATTTTATTTGAAGCAAGATTTGGCGCGTTATCAAAGAAAAGTATTTTCGGTAGGAAAAAAGTATGTAAAAGAGACCGTAGGACGTCAATGACGTGTTTGGACGTAGTGGCAAGCATCATGTAAACTTCCAGCCACTTAGAGTACGCATCGACCATGACTCCGCAGATTCGGATACGTTTCGCCACCCACCGACTGAATAGTGGATCGTTTTCAATTTCTATTCATGATGGCGTTGGACTCAAGGAAGACTTCGAGTCTTTCCAGAAAGTTTCTGGGAACTATAATGTTCCCTGAAACATAATAGACCATTACAACATCTTCCGTACCCCGTGAAACACAATATTTCGTGACGTATTTTAGTCGTCATTAAAATGGTGAGGTGAGTACCGTAAATCGCGAAGCAGTTTTCTTGACGTCTGCTTCCACTGGTGTCTTGGAAGATTGAGTCTACTGAGCGTGCATTCCTGCAGAAGAAATTTTCATTGATAGAATATTGACACGTCAATCAACATTTGATTCCTTCTTGGTTAGATTTATTGCGAAAGCCCGTTACAACCGCCGAACCGCATCTCCCTATATCAGAGAACAATTTATACCCAGCCTGACATTCTCGCATACATCCGTTTGCTGGGCCACGCTACTTGAGCCAGCTGAGCACAGCTGGCGGCGGCGCGAGCAAGGCCACGAGGGGAACGTGATGGTGCTCGAGCCATCCCACTGTGAACCAATGTTTCGGCCACCCCACGGGTGCGTGTCGCCATCTATTGGTTGAACTAACGCCTTGTTCAAGATGGCTGCCGTGGGACCGCAGCCTTAATTGCATTATAATTATAGCTTTACCCTTGTTGGTGTTAGACTGGTAGCAGCTGATACAACCCGTTTGCTCTACTGACGACTAACCCCTCGTTAGCTTAGTCGGTATAGCGGTATGCTTCTATGCTCCTCCTCCTATGCTTCTATGCATAGAAGGAGGCTTCTATGCTCCTCCTGTAATGGGGAGGTCCCGGGTTCGATACCCGGACCAAGCGGATTTTTTCGGTCACTCACCAGTCACCTAGCTCTGTTTGAAGATTTCTCTTTGTCTTTTGTCCCTCTTGTTCACCTCCTCCAGGGATTATTTTTGTCTTTCTAGTCCAGCTCGCTTGCATTTTGCATTTAATTGCATTGTAATCATTCTCATATAGTGACAGGACTGGCATATTAGCAGTATGCCAGCCAGCGCCACCGAAATGCTGGCAAACCTTGAACACACTCTGTATTTCTTTCGATTGTTATTTTGCTTTAAATCGTCGCTTGTTTTTACATACCTGCTGCGGAACACATGTATGGCACTGAAATGTAGCGGCGTTAAACATCAATAAGGTGAGCTGGCGGGCTAGTTGGTCGTTCATCATTAGTAAAATAGCGCAAAACAACAAGGAAGAAGGGCGCTATCTCGCCCTTTCTTCCTTGTTGTTTTGCGCTATTTTATTAATGACGTTAAACATCGTTCACAGATGAAGAAAAATTCGGTAATTAAACCAATTACACGTTTACCAGTGTTAATCAAGGTACTAACAGTACGACCCAAACAACCAAAGTGTTTCATGTTACTTTCCGGCGAAGAGGCAAAATGCACTCGCGTTTTCCTATAGGAATCACAGGAGCACCGCAAAGGTAGACTGGTTGTTGTCTCATTCAATTTGCGTTAGGGAAAATGGTTCTGCAGTGGCAACAAATGACGCGATTCTGGCGGTTGGTCGTAGAAGTGCTAGGGAGAAGCTGCGAGTAGCACAAGCGAACGCGAGTGTCGCTGTCGTCACGGCGTCCTTAGGGCTTAGGCGTCCCAACCTCTGACTGCTGAAGCTTCCGTGGACTGCCACACTGGAAAGCCACGGCTCTGTGGATACACCACAGCTGTTGGGACCAGTGTGTCGAACCGATATTTTTATCGGTTCGGTTCGCGTTCGGGTTCACGGCTTTCGGTTCAGTTCCGGGGCGCAAGAAATAACGGTTCAAACCGGTTCGAACCGGTTCGAACCGGTTTGAACCGCTAAATTGAGAATATATAGGGTGGTTCAAGTAACGAGGCTCGATCTAAAATGGACCGTAAATATCGACGCCTGCACGTAGCCATCTAAAATTTTCGTCAAAGGTGTATTTCGGAGGTCGGTTTTTTCTTGTAAAATTACAGAGCGTAGTTCTCTTTTAGTAAAAAAATAGGGCCACGAAACTTGCCACGATCTACGGCAGGCAGTAACGCAGACGACAGGGGTCCAGTAGCAGGCTGTGTCTGCCGTTCGTATTGATAGATGGCGTCGGGAGCAGCGTCTGAAGGTGCAGCCGACCAGCGAAAGATAGCAGACGACACGCAGACGAAATCCGTTGGCAGCAAAAGCGCCGCCGTCATGCAGACGCGTTTTTTTACTTTAAGTTTTGCTTTTATTGTTCGAATTCATTTTTTAACCGAAGGTACATTTCAAAAAGATTATATTCATTTTAATAAACCACGGTGGTCGCGAGCCGTCGCAATTAGGAGCTAGCGCCATCTATCAATACGAACGCCAAACACACCCCGCTACTGGACTTGGTCGTCTGGGTCGCCGGCCGCTGTAGACCCTGGGAAGTTTCTTGGCCCTATTTCTTACAGAAAATGAGCTACGCTTTGTAATTTTACAAGAAAAAACCGACCTTTGATATACACCTTTGACGAAAAGTTTAGATGGCTACGTGCAGGCGTTGATTTTTAGGGTCCATTTTAGATCGAGCCTGGTGACTTGAGCCACCCTAAATTTTCCGCGTTGTTCGGTCAATAGGCACTATTTACGCCGTGAAACTAACTACTGTAAACGACATAATTTTTGCGAGGACCTAATTTTTCAGATTTTCGCGAATCGCCTACAATTCGCGAAAAATGGGCCCCGCGAACACTTTTCGTAAAATGTAAACACATTGGAATTTATATTGAGATTCCACCGCGTCGCGAAAATTACGACCCGCGAATTATTTCAAAACTTCAGCTTTGACCTAAATCGCAAAATGTTGAGCCCAGGAAGAATAAGTCGTTTACAGTATACAGTTTTTTTTAATTTTCTATCGTTTCTTCAAGCCAGTTTTATTTTTACGTACCAAAATTATAAAATTCTGTTATTTATTTCTACGCAACAACAAAAGAAAATCTACATTAACAAACAAAACGTCGTGCTTATACGACTCAACATCCCTTCGTTTACCTGAGTCACATATATTTTACCTGAATCGAAATGTTTTAGCGAAGTGAGGTAGGTTACCTAAAATACCCGTAATTGGTGCAACTTTGCATCGCAGCATTAGAAGTTGAGTCGTGGTTTTATCCTTAAACTAAGGAATTAATTACAGTGAATAAAATCATGAAATGGGCACCTCGTCGCCATATATATCATGATATGTGTTTTACGAAATACGTTTCACAATATATATATATATATATATATATATATATATATATATATATATATATATATATATATATATATATATATATATATATATATATATATATATATATATATATATATATATATATATATATTGACGACACGACTGAGCTTAAAGCAATATAATTTTCAAAATGTCACGAAAGCCACAGGACAAGCCCGTCCAGTCTATATTTTATAGAAACACAAA
This sequence comes from Ixodes scapularis, assembly GCF_016920785.2. NCBI lineage: Eukaryota > Metazoa > Arthropoda > Arachnida > Ixodida > Ixodidae > Ixodes > Ixodes scapularis. The sequence goes on along the minus strand of NW_024609879.1, from coordinate 129,153,735 downwards.
GCGCCAATCGCAATGCTTCTTTTTCTAACCAGCATTGTTTGCTCTCAGCACCGTGATGCAGGCGACGAATCATGCGGAAAGGAGTGACTGAAATTTTTCACTCTAATCTATAAGCACCTTCGTATTGAGATCGAATCTGGCCTAAAACAGTGCTTACCCAAGGGAACATTTTCTTATACAGGATAAACTGGCATAGCCTGGATGTTGAGGTTTGTTCTTGACAAGATGCCGGTCAATTTAATTTGCAAATAACCATCACCCTCGCTGATTGATGATTTTTTGTTAAATGGAACAAAGTCGTATTTCATGCTCTACTCGATTTGGAAGCTACTTAATTGGACAGTTTCTGACAGTTTGCTTGTGTAATCGTCATAGTTCCACCATTCGTCCCAGTGCATTTTGTTTTGGTCCGACCCACAGACAGGTAAAAGTGCTGTTCACCACATAAAAAACGGGATAATAAACTTGCATATATCTGAGAAGTTACATACGCGTGAGGAACACGTAGTTATTTATATTAGCTTCAAAATCAAAAATTTATTTGAAGCTTTCCCAAATCACCTATAACGTGTCTATCGAGGATAAAAGCGCCGAGAAACATTTGCGAACATAGATCATATAATTTGAAGGTGCATTTACTTATATATCTTTGAGGTGAGGATCTTCTATTTATGTTGCCAAATCTTCAGACAGGAATTAAATATATTTTTATTATCATTGCTAAATTTGACTTTATGAAGTTCACATAACCGCCTGAGACCGACATGGAAGGGCGATACTCGAAAATACGCCAGCTGTTGAGTCTTCGGAAACGTGCTTTTGTTAGCTGTTTTGCAGTGTAAAATACTGGGTTGCAGGGTATGCCAAAAAAGACTGTGGTCACATGATATATCGGAAGTAAAATACACGAAATGTGCAGAAATAAGGAGATGACAGGTAATTTTTCTAAATAATCCCTTACACAACGCTTTAATAAAAAAAAAGAGATGCATAGAAATGCATAAAATGATATTCCTAATTAAACATAAATTGCGCGCAGGGCAAACGAAGACTCTTAGAATCCTAAAATAAATCACATTTGGGCCTCGGCCTGCCTCAGCTCGGAACGTCGTGAGATACTGCCTCGAGAGGCTAAAGTTATATTCGGTTTTACGTGCACTTGTTTTGGGACCTTACTTCACGACTCTGTCCTTTGTCAGTCCTGTGCTCCAACATTTCATTAGGCTGCCGTATATCATTGCGAGATTGCTATAAATACCACACAACTTTACACTTTGGACGTTTACTGCTAGTGTTGCAAAAGTCGCACTTCACAAGAAAGCTGGAGTGTTTAACGTGGTTTGCACGTGACGTAATCGCACTATCTGCTGGTGGTCCTTGCCACTTGTTCTTGCTGAGAAAATCAAATCCGGTGGGGCAAAATGCACGCTGCAAAAGGTCCGCGCTCAGTGCAAGCTATAGAGGCGGACATTTTCCTTCTTGGTGCATCGTCGTTAGGCACGGCGCGAGTATCTGGCACGACGAAAACGTGCTTTCTGGCAAGAGTGGTTTTGCAAATAAACGTTGTACCAACTACCCATCTGTCACTATCGTTTCCAAACCACGCTTTCTGGTCTGCGCCGAAAATGCGGGGCAGAGGAACTTAAAACTATTCCCCTCCACCCTCCCCCCTCCCCACTCCTTTTTCTTTTTTAGTTGCTCCTCGAGAGAATGCAATTTATTCCTCAGGGATTGCCTGCTCCGAATTGAGTGGTGTTCATTCAACAATCATATTTGCGTCACTTGTTAACAGTAATTGTTCCTTGCTTTTACTTTGCACCACACTGTGAAGTTTAAACAAAATACAGGGGCGGTCGAAACTTGGAGAACTTGAGAACGACACTTCTGTGAGACTTCGAGCGGCTGCCAAGATAGGATCTTTCTTTTCAGGTATCCCTCCCCTACACACTAATAGTTCTATGTAACGTTGGACAAATGCGTCACATTTAGACCTTTCAACACTTCTATTCTCGGGACAACTTTCTGGGGCAACTTTCTGGCAAAACAACGAAAGCATGTTTGGGAGCCTCAATGGTGTGTAGACATGTAAAATGGGTTGCACAACATTTTTTTGTTTTCACCTGAAGTTCAGTAGATACCGCTAAGATGTAATCCTTGACGTTGATAACTTGCAAAAACATCCATTAGTTTGCCCCTCCGCGAAATGGCAGACGCAGTCGAAAGGAAGAAATGAAACAGCTTTCCCCTCCTCAACTCGCAATTAGAACTATATATCAGCCACGTGATCTGATGCTAATATATACACCGTCAGTGTTTATCATAGCCGTACGCAGGGTTGGCAAAGCATAGAGCATGGGCTGATCTTCAGATATAGTTTTAGTTGGCCTATAATACCCGAGCCCCACTAAAGCGACAAACAGAAACAAACGACAGCGGCAAGCCTCAAATCAGAGTACTTCGCGATTTGACAGGCTTTGTAGAATAAGGAAGGCTATGCTGAAACACGAGCATCATGCACACGAGGGTACCATTTGCAGGCTTGTAAACACTCATGCTAACTTCACGAGCTGCGAACGCATGCTGCATGTGTCTGAGGCCTGTCGCTGTCGTTTATTTTCTGTTTCTAGCTCTAGTGGGACTCGGGCCCATTAAAATCTTTGAGTTGAACACGAGCCGGTACCCGAATGTTTGGCGATGCTGGTAGTCATGAAGCAGAGCATTTGAGTCGGGGTCATGACAATCGGGTACATCATGGTGTCACGTGACTCTCAGTGTGAAGTTGTGATGTCATGTGACGTCACGGTATCAACAACATTAATAGATCTAGTGATGTTCTCAATTTGAATCGACTTAGCGGGGTGAGGCACGTGACGTCAGGGGGTCACGTGATTTGACATTACTTGACAGCATGTCTTGACATCGTGACGTCACGTGACCATGTGACACATGTTTAATCATAGTGCCGAAAAGAAAGCGCCGCAAAAACCCAGGATTTAAGCGCGATCCAAACCAACGCTTCCTTTGGCGCCTGTAGGTCGTGCGGCTGCGGATGTGACGTATTTTCGTGACGTCGCGCCGCTTCCTCGCTCCTTCCGGGCGCGCACAACTTCTTCTCAACGCGCACAAAAACGCGCGGTGACTTAGTAGGACGCTCCTGTGTCCCGGCCAATCGGAGGAGGGCAAGCTAGTTCCGGCTCCGCGTTTCTCGCCTTCTGGCTGCCCTCTCCTCCCCCCCTTTTATTCTCTTCCAACATGACAACGCGATCTCTCTCTCTCTCTCTTTCTCTCGCCGTCTGGCCGGCCAGTCTGTCGTCTGTCGCAGTTGTACGGTTGTACTTTGCTTGTGCGCTCGTGCCGAAGTTTCGCCCGTCCAAACCAAAGCGCACGGTTCTGACTCAGAAAGCGCGCCCGGAAACAGCAAAAACGCCACGAAATGCGTCACATCCGCAGCCGCACGACCTACAGGCGCAAAAAGAAGCGTTGGTTTGGATCGCGCTTTATTATACATTGCAATTCTGTATAGGACGATTTGATCAATACGTAGAGGAATACACGTCCCAATTTTTTATTCCCAAATATTAAATTTGTAATCCTAACAAAAAAATAAAAAAAAATACCGTGAACCGTTTTGAACCGGTTACCGTTATATTTTTTCCCGGTTCAGTTCCGGTTCGGTTCCAAGATGGCGGCGAAGATTTCGGTTCAGTTCCGGTTCGGCTCAAAATAACGGTTCGGTTCCGGTTTTCGGTTCGGTTCGGTTCCGGTTCGACACCCTGGTTGGGACTAGAGCACTATATAGCTCCTTCGGAGCAGAGTAGCGCAATCTAGAACGCCGCCTCTCGGCGACTAGCGGCGAACGCCCGGAGGTTCCAACTGCGGTCAGAAATGCATGGAGAACGTGAGAAAATCGCTGTTTCTTCAGTATTGTGGGGGTGTACGGAGTGGCAATTGTTTTTGACATAATAATGGAACATTTTAGAATAATTTGCGCTAAGTTTTGTGCCCCGCAAGGACCTGACTTTTTTTTAAAAATTGCCTGAGCGGCATCATGCAGCAGACGACACGGCGACGTCACACCATTCACGTGACCCGCTCCGGCCAACCCGAAAAGCCCATCTCCGCTGCGAGCAAAAATCGTCTGCTTCAAACGCCATTGCTTTGGAAATTGCCTTCTCAAAATTTGCACACGCATCCGATATTATTAAAACTTTGATAAAGTGTTTAGTGCTTTACTAACTTCACGACAGACTAGTTTTGAAAAGTGTGAACTCGCCGTTCATTTTTTAATCAGCCGTGTTGTGTCGATCTCCATGTATTCTCCCATAGGGCGGGCCGCCTCCTGGAACCCTGAGTACCACGTGACTCGCGCCGAGCCGCTCTGTCGGCCATGTTGTCGGCAAAACACGGGGTTCAAAGGATTGCGCTACTCTGCTCCGTAGGAGCTATATAGTGCTCTAGTTGGGACACCATCAGGATCGTGACTGGCGACATCATGATTCTTCTATGACGTCATCAGGCGATTCCTTTCCATAAGTCTATGGCCCTTTCACTCGCGAGCTAGATGGCGATATTCGGAAAGGTTGTTCCACTGGCTTGTTCCGTGGATATCAGGGATATCAGGACGCAAAGAAATATGCACTGTTTGTGATCCAACGTAATGTGACCTCGAAACAGTTTGCCAAGGCCATTCAGAAAATGTAATATGTTGCATTTCACGCAAAGCATACCCGAACCGCCCGAACCGAAAATGACAACCGGAAGTCGGCAATATTTTACTTCCGAATTAAGATACTGCATTAAATAATCTTACGTTATTATAATAATATATCTTATAAGCTGCGAAAAAATTATCAGTTACAAATTTGTTTTGTCAATTTGTTTTTCTTTGCGTTGTTTTGTTCTGTAGCGCCGCCGCACGGCAACAATGCCAACAGAAGCTGCAGAAGCTACAAAAGCCGCCTTCAAACAAGGCGCGAACGGTTGTTTCATATGTGTTCGAACTTTTCGCCATTTCAAGGATTGTTGTCAACGTCTATCGCTGTCTGAAGTAAGTACACTCTACCAACTAATCAAATTTCGCTCGACAGCACGGTATAAAGAACTTTCTTGACCGCCGCTAACTTTTCTTCGGTACCCCCGATCCTCCGTTTAAGATGTTTCTCCGTGTGTCGGCTCCCCCGTAAACTTGCAATCGGCCTCCTTTCCTGCTCATCACATCGAATCGACCGACAGAAATGCACATAAAAAGGCAGTTTAATCCACGAAGCTTGGAAGTAATCAAAAGAAACGACGCTGTTAATGATGTTGAAAGCAGCTTCCGTCAAAGCTGCCCCTACCGACACCCTAACCCACTTCGAACCAGTGCAGAAACGACCATGAATTCCGCGCGTCCGTACTTCGGGAAATATCTTTACATGATCCTCGAACTTCGGTAAATGTCCTTACATGATCCTCCTACTTTTAGCTCTGCTTTTTCCTGCGTGTGTCGGGTTCCGCGGCGAGATTTTCAACCGTTACAACGCCTTCGAATCTCTTGAGGCACGCAGTTAACCCTCCCCCTCCCATTTCTCCGTCGTCATCACCAGTTACGTCACGAGTGACGTGATCTTACAGTGCACTTCTGACCCCCTTTCTCTGTAGCTCACTGGGACCTCCTCCAGCTACTAACAGTGACAGGCCAAAATACCTCAAAAATTCAAACTAAATTTCGTTGTACGGATGTGTAGACGCCATCAAGTTAGCCTGCCACACTATGAGGCGACTTGTAGTTAGCAGTCTGATTGCTAAGTTATAGGGATTTGTGACGTGCTCGACGCAGTGGCGGTTGCACAAACGCACGCCGTCACTGAATAGACTCCTTTCAAGCACATGTCGCCGCTGCTCGAGGCTCTGAAAATGCTGCAAATAGACAAACAGCCAACACCGCAAAAAAGATGGCTCCTCTCCAGCTGGCCTGAGTGGTACTCAGTTGGTCAAACGACCCTTTGTTGAGTGGTCGGCCACCGCAAAGCAGTGTTTGCGGGTGGGCCAAGTAGGTTAATATTTTTGTAATGAGCCGCCGCAAACTGAGGGGGGAGGGGGGGGGGGTTAATATGCACTCCCGTTATTTGATCAAATGTTGATTCGCTCAAATGGCGCTGTTCGCTAAAATGTCATTTACTCATGTGACATGACCCCATTGGAAAGGGCTTACACGATCTGTACTATTTACTACTCAAGCGTGCTCCGGACACTAATGTTCTACTGCACTAGTATTATTATTTTTTTTTTTTTTATTGGCAGTCCTTGGTGTTGATTGAACGTGTGTAAAAAATCAATGATAGCATGTCCGTGCTAACAGAGCCGTGCTCCCCGTAACGACCTGTTCGTTTAAAAAACTAGCGGGAATGGGGCAAAAAGGCCTTGCCTGTTTGCAAACTTTTTTGTAACTTAAATACTCTAGTCCGTCTTGTAAGGACCGCATGATTTAGCGACACGACGGCAAATAGATTGGCTTCAGTTTCTTAATAATATTATTCTTAGTATTTTGCGACTGTGTCTTAACCAGTTGTCGGCAATTAACATAGGTGGGTCTACAAGAAATGGACAGGATTTATCAGTCATTGATACATTGCATAGAACCACTCTGTTTAAACCTTTTTCGTCCTCAACACTAGTATAAGCGAATGGAACTCCCTAAAAGCAGTAACGTCACTAGGGTCAGTAGCACCCAAGTAGGCGGCCCGCTCCGACATCCTCCCCTAGTGACGCCAGCGCCTAAAAGTGTTATTAGCTGAGGATCACAGACTATTTTTACCAATGTGATGCATAGGCACGCCTTTGTCGAGTGGTTGCCAGTGTTACTACCATTTGTTTTTAGTTTTTTGTTGTAGGAATTTTCTACCTTGGCATTTACGCAAAGTGCTGGCAGTACGGATAAATAAATAAATAGAGCAGGGGCAGGAATCATACTTTTGGGTATTGCAGCGTGACCTTTCGCCTCACATTGCTCCGAGCTGCGTGGCATCCACACCCCCTTCCCTGGTGACCTCTCAATACGAAGTGACCTCTCGGCCCGAGATGACCTCGGACGTGGAGTGCACGCCGCCGCCTGCTCCGCGCAAGCGTACGCAGAGTAGCCGGGTGAGCCGCTTCCTGGGGGTGACCTCTCTTCTCGAGGATCCCAACGACGATGAAGCGGAGAGGGTGTGCATGCAGCAGGAGCTCCTGCAGGAGCTGCAGGCCAAGCACATCGAGTCCCCCGGAACGCCCAGCAGAGGGTAGGGTTGAACACTTTGTTCGGACTTTAAAATAAACAATAATAGTTACACTAAACTTTGAAAGCGAGAACAATTAGGCGCACCTGCAGCGGTACACTTGTTGACTGTTTATTTATAAATGCTGTTCGGCAGCTTTGTAACTGGCCTTCATTTTCGGTTCCTTTCATTCTATTTGCTTCGCTTCATCAGTGTGGTCGCACGACAAGTTGTTGCCCTTCTGGATGCAAGAATGTTCTTGTCCGCAAGGCGTTTTTTATGTGGATTTTTGTCCCTGCCTATTTCGCTGGCTGGGCATCTTGGCGAGACATCAGAAGGTCAGTTGCGGTGGTGCAGATCTGACACGCAGAAGAAGCTTCATGTGCTCCTTCTTTTGTTTTCTGCCACGGAGTTTGGAGTAGCTCTCAATTTGTCGGTTACACCAGCCTTGAATCATTTATTGGTGCGGTTGTACGTCTTCATGTTGTGTCAGTTTCTCAGTTGACAGATTGTCTATATCAAAAAACGCGGTAATTTGTCCTTCGTATTGTATCCTCATATTGTATCTTTGTTTCTTTGGTCCCAACGCCTGCTATAATTACCGAGGAGGATTGACAGTACTCCGAAATACTGTGAGCAACTTTATTTTCGCCAGCTCTGTGTTTTGGGAATTTCTCGGCAATAATTCTGGCAATATTTTATGTGCTCAAAATTGTGCGATTTAAAGTGATATGCTATGTGTTTGTTACCATTGGCTGACACATTCACTATCTGAATTTTTTGCATTGTTTTTCAAGCCGCTAAATTCTTGCGAACTAGGTTTTTGCAAAGATAAGTCATTTACGGTAAATGAATCGTAAATGTTTGGTTCATGGTTTGCACACACCACAGATCAGGAGTAGAGGAAAGACTTTTCTTACTCTCACTGTGACAGATCCTCTCATAAAAAAATGAAACTGTCATTATTGGTCTTAATTAAATTGTCACCTAAACTTGAGTGCCCAAGATCCAAAGCAATGAAAGCGACCCTTTTGTAATAATTTGTGTGGAAATTTATGCATACCATCTCTTTCAGTCGGCAGTCTATGGGCTTGGGTCCAACCGGGCTAAGTGACGTCCAACTGGCTGAGCACTATGCCAACTGTATCCGTCTCTCGAACGAAAATGTGAGAACCCTTCTCTTTTGTGTCTGTTATGGAGTGGGATGGCCACTTTGACAGTTCCTTTGATAAGAAACCATGTTGAATATACCTGAGACTGGGGTAGAAAAACATAAAAGTCGAAGAAACAGAACGGGACAGGACGACGTCTCAAACTCAGCTACCAGGTTTATTCAGTCCTCCTCCTTATATAGTCCACAAACAGCCCACCACCAACACAAAGGGGCAACTCTAACCAGTTCAACCGCCAAACCCTCCAGACAGTCACTACCAACACAAAGGGACAACCTCTAAACAGTCCAAACGCCAAACCCTGTAATTCCAAACTAGCGCTATGGACGGCCTTCATGCCGATTCACAAAGATAATTCAGCAATCTCCCCCAAAATATAACAAAAGGACCATTACCTCTTCCAAAGTAACAAGGATCCACAAACACATAAAAAAAAAAAAAAAAACTTCTTCTTTTTTTTTACTTAAATTGTTTTTCTTTCCTCCTCGACGAAAGGATGACACGCACTTAACGTAAAACGGTGCAAAGTTGAACAGTACAGCTTTCCCTCTGTCCACCCAAAAAAAGAAAAAGAAAAAAAAAATATATATATACATATATATATATACATAAATATAACTATATTTTTAAAAAACTTTTGGAATTTTTACCGAACTGTAGCGACGCCTGGCTTATGCAATTACCTAAAGACTTTATTCGCACCGTCTCCCTTACTAGCCTTTTTGTATCATTCCTCTCCTTGTGAATGATTTCTGTCTCCGACCAAATAGCAGTGCAGTTGTTACATTCGTTGACATGTTTTGCGATTTCTGAGTTCGGTGCATTGTTCTTCACGTTTCTTTTGTGTTCACTTAATCTGTCGTTGATGCATCGTGATGTTTGTCCTACATACTTAAACCCGCATTCCAGCGGTATCTCATACACCACACCATTCTCGCAATCTACCGATTTTTCTCGATGGTTCTTTCTGCAATTGTTCGCACTTGTCTGAAATGGCGTCAATCTACTAAGTTTAAAATCTGAGCTGAAGACCGTGTCTACTCCAAACTTTTTCGCACAAGCCTTCAAGTTGTGCGAAATTTCATGAAAATAGGGGATCACGGCGAATCCAGTCCTTTTACCCTGTTCCTTTTCTCTCCTTCCTTTAATAACTATTTCTAACTGCCGTTTGATAAAACTGTCTTTATACCCTACATTGATCAACCTTTTGCATTGTCTTTTAACCGAATCCGTGATGAAATGAACACACGATCTGTCCAGCGCGTTTCTGACCAACGACTTTACAACCCCAGCTTTTACGGTCTTGGAATGACAGCTAATCCTTGGCAACACCGGTTTAGAACTTTCTTTTCCGTATTCCCAACATACCCCTTGATTTACATGTATACGTAAGTCCAGGAACTCTAGGACCCCTCTTTCTGGTTTTTCCGTAGTAAACTTCAATTCCGGAGCCGCTGACCTTATCTCGCGTTCCAGACTGCCCGTTAGATCATTTGTTACCGTGCAAATTATGATGTCGTCTACATATCTTCTTACTAACGCCATACCAGGGGACTTCTCCTTTAGTCTGTTATGCACTACTCGATCCAAGGAGTTTAAGTACACTTCCGCCAAAATCGGTGCGACCGACGAACCTATACAAACCCCGTCTTTTTGAACATACTTCCTTCCTTCGTACTCGATTACCGTCGACTTCAGGTAAACCTCAAGGATCGTTAGGAAACTCTCTACGGATATACCTGAACCTGCTTGGAACTTTACGAGATTCAACTCCAATGCCTCTCTCACTCTCTGCATCAACCGAGTCTTTTCTAGCGAGTAATAAAGGTCCTTAATATCCATGGACACAACAGAACATTGCTGTCCATGAAATTTTTCCAACATGTCAATCAGTTCATTTGAATTTTTTAGAGACAAAGAATTATCTAGGCATGCATACATCAACCCTCGCTGGAGAAACTTTGAAACTACTTTCTGCCAGGTTCCGTTCTCGTTGATGACCGCACGAAGAGGCATTTCAGGCTTATGGTCCTTGAGAAAGAACTTGATACTTAATGTCGATTTTGTAGCACTCGTGATACTTTTTGCTACATTCTTAAAGTCGTCTTCATTCAGAATTGCACAAATGTTCCCTCTCAACTTTCCTACATTGCCCGCCCACTCAGAAAACAAAGATTCCATTGCAACTTCTGTTTTTTTCTTGAATACTGCCATTGGCAAGACGGCAAACTTTCCAGACTTATCCGTTTCCAATAGTTTCAGGGACTTTGTTTCTAACTCCTTCTTAACCGCGTTAACTTCTCTGAAATTTCTTTTGTCCTTCGGGTACGCCTCTCCCATGACTTTCTCCATCCTACTAATAGCGTGATCTATAAAAGCGACCTCTTCTTCCGGGACGACCTTTCTGGCCACAGTGTGAATGGTAGACAACACGTCAAGTCTCGAGGGTTTTACATCTAAACAACACTTCGGTCCCTTAGCTAACACTTCCTCCGTCTCGCGTGTTAACGCTTCCCCACATGGATTGATAGGAGACTGTCGAGACTTAGGCCATGCATCAATCCCAAACCACGTTTTTTGCGGCCCATTATTAACAATTTTTGAGTTTTTTAGACTGTCCAAAACATGTCTGCGCTTCACATACCATAGTCGGTCGAACAGGGTTATTTTGCTGCTGGTCCATTGATGGTACTCCCGGTGGTACTTGAAATCATCTCCCAGGAGAAGAGTCCAAAGTCTGTCGCAGGCTCCTTTGATGTCCTGGATCCTTTTGCTGGCTCCGTCCCGGTAGGCCTTGATGATCTTTTTCTTGGCGTACCAAGGAACACTGGTTGACGACAGATGCTTGAAGTTTTCCGGGTCCACAAACTTTTTTCGAAGACAGATGCCGAAGAATGCCACATCCGCTTCCAGCTCGGCCAAACGACGGCCCAGCTTGTCCAAAACCGTAATAGCTTGGAGGATTAACGTTCAACATGGTTAACATCCACCAGCTCGCCTGCACCCTTACTATTGTATCTTTGATAAGAGTCCATGCCGCTGGGGAATTTAGTAGGAAGCATCTGCCGAACCCTTTTTGACTGACTTAATCAGGGGTGGAACGGCTGCGCCATTTGCGCCATTTTGCGCCAGACGCATATGTCTGCGCCATCCTGCGCCATGTTGCAGAAACTGCGCCACAGCCAATACCTCGCGCCATTATGCGCCAGATCGCAAAACGTGCGCCAAGAAACTTTTTATTTTGTCTTGGTTTCGGTTTTATTGACTCGATTCGCAACAATGAGCGCGTTCAGCCTGGTCGGCCTTGCAATCCTTTGTTCTGTTTATTCTCCCTGTGTATCCCGAGTCGGAAGCGCGCGAAAAAACTCGGATTCTAAGCGCCACACCACCTGCGACTGGATTGTTATTCTTCAACCATAATTAACGGTTAAGCAAGTCGACTGAGGTGAGGTCGAGTCGTTAAGCGTCAAATTGCCTGAGGCTCTGCGGCCCGGGATCCGGACGTCAGCCAGTTGAAAACAAATGAGCAAGATATTCCTTTTAGTACTTCATCGTTAGAAGTTGGAACCGCATTCTTGCAAGATAAATCGTGATTTGATTGAACTGAAACGCGGTCCGATCCGAAACCTTTCCGGCCAGCAGCTCTTTTGCGAGTGATGGATCTGCTCGGCGTACTTTAACCTTGCTCCTGCTTATCGCTTCAAATACGATAACTTCGTTAATCGTAGTCTGCTGCTTCGTAATCGAGTTGCACAATAGGATAAACGCGAAATTTGTTGCCCTGTTCCTCCGTGCAACTGTACGTCCATTGCTTGCGCACGTCACGGGGTTCGCACATATAATTACTATGTCAAGCACGTGTGGGTTGTGCGATAAGCAGTGCTGATTTGCATTTTGAGCAGCTGAAAGCCGCTCGGAAAATATCAAGGACGCTATCTTGAGAAACAGGGTACTGGCTTTTTGATTCTCATTAAGGCTCACAAAGTTTCAAGTTTTCGCATCTGTTACACTGTTATCCCATCTACCTAGGTCCCTAACCATTCGTGTGCATCTGTTCTGCTAAGTACGATTGAAATTGCTCCCGTGCTTGTCTAAGACGCAAGCTGAAGTGCAATGAAAACTGATCTGAGCTGCTCCTAGCCTGCTCCAGAACGTAGTTTTAGCTGCTCCCAACCTGCTCCATAACAGCTGTTTCAGCTGCTCCCGTGGCTGCTCCCAGGTACATTTCATGAGTTCCACCTCTGCTTAATGAATCGCGGCAAAAAGAATAAAAACCGAAAGGATGAGGGGAGTCATCTGTGTTCTTTCATGAGCCCTTGACCTTTCGTTTTTATACCTTTCTACTCAGCAGTACATTCATAAGATGTCCAAAGAACTAAGGCCTGAAGACGTTCCAATCGGGATGTGGTTAGGCAGAAGTGCCATGACCAAACGCTACGAAGTTTATTTTAATAATAATATAGTATTATTATTATATTATAATATATATCATATAAGCTCTGATAATAAACTCTAGTTTACTATCAGAGATCCACATCTTGGCAGAGTTGAGACATATCGCTTAGACAATACTAACATGTGCTGTTATTTGGCAATGACAGTATTGAAACACAAACTATATCCAATTTTTTATAAATTTTATTTAAATGATTTTTTGACATGATTTTCTGCATTTATAAAATATAAAAGTCTTGAAACCCTATTTATGGCAAGGATATCTGATTTTCTGTTTTTGTTTTCCGGTAAACAGCAATGGGTACCGATAATACTTTGGCAGGTCTGTGCAAGAGAGGTGATCGAAAATTTCTGTTTGACATTTATTTTTTTATCTTACTAATAGTTATATTATAGCTTAAGTACTTGATAGCTGATGTTGTTTCATACATTAAAATATTTTTACTCTGTTCATTGAACGGATTGAGTAACTGAGCTAATGGCTGGATGTTTTACCTTTTATGCTTCCAATATACTTCAATTATACTTCATTTCAAATGCTGCTAGTAGTACCTTCTTTTTTTAACCTCAATTCTCTCAGACTCTATGTATGAATGTCACACCCATGCGTGATGCATGCCAAGAAGCACTTACTTCATCTTAGTGGAATCAGTGCATATTCATTCTGTTCAAAATCCAGAAATTTTGGAAGTCTAGTCGTGAGCTCGCATTCCCACTTCCTTCTACGCTGCTACTGTCTTTTTTTTTTTCTTTTTCTTTCCAGAAAATCACGCAGAAAAATGCGTTCTCCCTGCATCTCATTGACCACCTGAAGGAGATTGTGCAATCCAAAGACGGCTCGACAAACTTCCAGGTATGTCTCCGTACCGTTGGCTAGCAGCATCCCAAAAATTCTGTCGAGACTTTCACAAAGTCAGGTCTCCCTGCTCCTCGCTGGACCTTTTAACTGGACGCCTTGAAGTTAGCTCATTTCATGGATTGCGAGGGAATCCTTCGAGCTTGTGTAATGTTATGTGAACATCAACAAGTCGACTCGGTTTCAGGATTGAGGTCTTCAGCCCACACTTTGTGACTTGTGTAACTAAATCAAGGTCCAGTCTTTGAAGGAATGAAGACAGAGTGCAATAAAACTATAGTTCCTTTCTAAACTTTTTTTGTTTAATTTTAACATGGAAGGACAAAAAACTTCAGAAGTTATGGTGGATTCTCTTTAGGTTTACCTTCGGCAACTGGGATGTCACAAGGTGTTTTTTCCCCCAAGTAGCACAAAGTGGGCTCTGAAAGGGGAACCTACAGTGAGCCTATTTGGGCAGCCCACACCTTCAGAGTTATTTTATCATTTTTTAGGCGACGTGGGATCTATTATATCATTTCATCATCCCCCTACGACGTGGGGTGTTGCAGTGCATCCCAAAAATAGGCATGCCTCTCTTTTTGTGTGCCTACTGGAAAAATTGTCGCCATTTTGATACTCGCATAAACATACTTGCTTTGTGGGTTAATAAAACGTCTCGAGCAAGGCCATCGAAAATTGGGTATTCGATGTGTACGAAATGGAATGGGAAACTGCACATTTCCATATAATGCCTGTTACACAGGTAATCGAGATGCAGAACCAGGTCGAGGCGGCTACAGACGCAGAGTTTTAGGACAGATGCCGACATTTCAATGAGCGTGTCAGGAATTCACCCTCAAACTCGATACTCTGAATAGAAAATTTCACCTCAGCCCCACAAAAGACTGCTTTCTCAACATACACGTAGAGTAGTAAGTTAGGGATGAAGTTTATCAAACCCAAAATTTCTATTTCACGTTTTGCATTGCAATCTTCGGCGATTTGGCATCAAAATAAATCCATCTTCTACGATACATTTTCAGAACCTGCACTAAATATGCTCAATATCAACAGAAAGTGCCATTTCGGGCATGCCCCTGTGTAGCTGAATCGAGGCCCAAGAAGTATTGCGTTGGCGGCCCAGAGGTCATGCCCTTGCTTTGCCCACATCTACGCTAACTTTTCCCTCACATATCAAAGGTGCAAACCACGGGGGTGTTGCATGTGAAGCTCCAACTGGGCATGCCGACATCGCACTGACGTAGGACCCGCAGGGGTATTGATTGCTGCCCCAGTCCACTTTGCTCACATGCTACCTGGGTTTGAGTCTTCAAAGTCAGACTTTTATAAGTGGGACAGTTTTGCCTGATCCCTTTGAGTTTCAGCTACAGATGCTCTATTATACCATCCAGTCTTATGCAAGGATTCTGAGCAATTATATTTTTAGTAAAAGCAGTACTTCTGAGGTGAACGTGTTGGGTAAAAATTACTTAGTGTGAGACCCCGTGAGCCAAAAAAATGTTTCGTTTGAGTGCAGGCCGCCAGTTGCACCCTGGATGCCAGCGCAAAGATCTATGCGTACCGTGTGGATCGGGTGTTCACTGAGGCTCTCCAGATTGCCAGCGAACTGGGCATTCCCTCCAGGGCCAAAAAGAACAAAGGCAAAGGTGAGTGTGCAATCGGCGCTCTTATGTGCCCATGTAACCAAAGATGAATAATGTGCTCGAGTGCAAAGACTTTTTTTTCTATCTTTTTTATGTTTGTTAAGCTGCTCGCGCATAAAGCTGAACGTTTACATTTTTTTCGAACTCAGCTTTTTTTTGTTTTAGTCTGGAAAGCATAATTTTAGTTTATTTTTTTCCTGATCAATATGTATAGATATATATAGAAGTTTGCCTTCTTTTTTGTAGTGGTATGCGTGGTGCCTTCACTGACCCGAAGAATGTTTTTATTCATCAATTTGCTTGCGTTTTCATGAGCACTGAATGCAACTTGTAGCTTATTAATTTTTTTTTTTTTTTTTTTTGTCTATGTGTATAGAACGGTAGTGCTGTTATGTGGAGTTTGAAACCGCCGTTTGAGAGGCTGACAGTCCAGAAACTGAGTTACTGGGCTTCAGGTAGAAACTGTGTTTATTCTCTCTTCTGTGCTGCAGGAGAGGACGACGAAGAAGCGGTAGCAGCACCGACTGACGATGCTCCCAAGAAACCAGCCAAGAACAGGGTGGGTTAGGCCATCATTCTTTGTACCTGGCACTTTGCTCCACGGCTTGATGCAGTAAAGCCTCGCCTCACACTCGCTATTGAATTGTTCGAACTTGCGACGTTTATTTGTGCGCAATCTTTGTTTGCCAAACTTCAAATATGTCGGCCGTCAACGGGTTCTTTGCATCCCACTCCTGCGCATCTACTGGGTAAGTAGATGCGCAGAGCGCTCGGGAGAACCAGTAGCCGTGATCGGCTCTCGGCAGAACCAATCGTCAAGACCGAAAAACTTCATGACCGAAAAACACAGTCTGCGTTGGGACACTTGGAATGAAAACTCGCTGTTACAAGCAGGCTTTTTTTTCTTTTTTTTTTAATTTAAAAGATTTTAGTTTCGTTATTTGCCGAACTCCCCCTTTTGACCACTATGATTGGCTCTCCCAATTGCTTAGTGGGAAAGTGGGTGCACCGGCATTTCTTGGAGTGTCTGGTTTATTCGTCTAAATAGCAAATTCGTGCCTCCCCTTTTGCCCTGTAATCTCTGCTGTGTTAAAGGGCAACTCTGCTTCATCTTTGTTTATGAGAAAATGCAGTGCAGTCCCCTTCAGTATCACCTAGGAAGACCACACATAAAATATTACGACCTAGTTCTGTCTAAACGTTTCTTAAAAGGTCCGGCAAACTTTGCAAATTCGCCTCTTAGAGTTGCTGAAATCGGCAAACTCTAAGAGGCGAATTGTGGCGTAACCAAGAGCGCAGTCAAGGCCATGGCGTTGGCGTAGCCAACATTGAGCGAAACGTCATCACCATTGCTCCTTTTGCTTTGTTTGTACTTCTTCGGGCAAGCGTAAAGGGTGACATCAGCAACATTTCCTCTTGGCACTCAGTGGTGTCCACATCATTGGCGTAACGCGCCTGCACAGCGCTCTTCTTGGAAGCCATCTGGCCATTACTGCCGTATCCCGTTTCACAGCCGCCGTCGTCGGCTCACCATTTGTGATTATTATCTCTTGGAGTTTCGTTCGCACTATGTGTGCAGACTAATGCCACAGTTGTGCAGATGTCGTCGAATGTCGCAGACACCAGAATAGCTACGTTTTTAGCGGCCCGAGCCAATGTTGCCAGACACAACGAAAGTTTTGGTTTCGATTTCTGGTCATGTTTAAATTAAGATTTAACCATATAGACGATTGCAAGCGAGGCGACTGGCCGCTGCCACGTCTTCGGCCGCAGAATCGCAAGCTTGCCAAGGCTATGTTCACGCTCACGCTTCCCGTGCTTGCAGTCGCCATGCTTGCATTTCTCTACATGTCCCATTTTTTGTGAAGCAAGTGACATAGTGCCCTTCATTAGTGCTTTTTAATGTGAAAGTGCTCATTATCCCAAAATTTCGGGAATTGAGCGGAGTTGTCCTTTAAGAAAACACTAAAATAAAAAAATCAAATTTATTAAATTTTTTTTTTTCTGCTTATTTTTTTTTTTTTATTTGTTTAGACTAGAAATTAGGGGAAAAGGTGTGTCTGACTGATACGCGGTGGTTCAAGACATCACAGGTTTATGCGAATATCGGCCATTTTCGAGAGGCTGTCGTTTCTTTGATTTGACTTTTGATAGGCGACACTAAAAAGTGCAATTGTCTCGTTCACAACTACCAAAACAAGCGCAGATTTTTAAGAAAAGCTGCATAAAAACAAGCGGAGAACACTGGCTGCGAAGCGTTTACCGCAGCGTGGTTAGGGGTTGTGACGCAGTCGGAATTTCAATCACGCAGCGTTTCAAAAAAGATCAGGTTCTTTGAAAATGTTTGCAAAACAAGTTGCTATGGCTCTACAAGTTTAGTGATGTGCAACATCGGCGCAGTGACGATACTTCTGAGCGATGCGATCTGCCCCACTTGTCGCGAGTGCGAATGGGAAATGCAAAAGATTTTCTTCGTCTTTCAAACTACACTTAGAGATGAGCAAGTGTTTCGAGTGGGTTCTTCCTGTCGACGTTTACTTTGAAACATGCCGCGTCAGATGGAGACGTAAGCACAAAGCAAACCTACGACAGTGGAAGCTGGCACGATTTCTGACGTCCGTCAGCTTGAAAGCCAGAAACCAAACACAAAAATCGTGCTGAAGATGCGCTTTGCCACGATTCTCAGCCTGCTTACACCAATGCACCACAAGACCTTCACTAGCAAGAAAGTTTATGCTGCAGCCGCAAAAAATTGCCAACCAAAAACTCGTGAAGACCAAAATGCTGATATGGGAGGAGTAGTTAATGTAACTCTGTTTGGTGCACATGGTGCAAGAGGGGCCAGAAAAGTTACAAGATGCAGGGAGGGATGGTTTTAGTGACTGAATGATTTTTGAACACCCTATTTATGTTGTGTCCCAATTTCTAGCAATTCCAGCCGATTTTTGGAAGTGATACGTTTTTTGAACTTTGAAATGCATTCTCCTCGTTTTGAAACTCTGGGTGGTCTTCTCTGCTTACGTACTCGGTTATCGGTATTTAGCCTTTCCTTCGTAATGAAGGTTTCTATGTATAGTGTAACCTTGAGGATGCATAGAGTTTCAGTATCTATTTGGAATTGCACTATCTTAATTATGTTTTTGTGCTATTTTAACTGGGCTTCTAAAAAAAATGCATTATGAAGTCTGTAACTTTAGACAACTTTTGGCTAGTTATTAGCACTCTGCACTTCATAAAAAAGCAGCGGCTAGACGAGACAATGTTGCTATGTTTGTTGACTAGCTACTTTGCTAAAAGTTGTTGCAGCATGCTCTTCGTTCGAGGGATATGTTAGGTGGTTTTATGTTTCAAGCATCTTAACCTTAACAGTGAATAACTTTTTTGTTTCTTGTTTTATTGATTTATTTTAATGTTCCTGCGTTTTCTGTTCGGTGTTTTAGAAAGCTTCTACGCTGGTTCGAAACAAGAAGACCATTACGTTGGACAAGGTGGAGGCTGCCAAACCTGTGAGTTCACTGTCTGTATGCTCCATCTGTATTGTACTTTTTTTGAACTGGTCATCATTTGCCATTGTTTATTGTGGCGCTGATAAACGCCACAATAATAATGTCTTGTCTTCTTAACTAATTACTCTCAACCCTTTAGGTTTCAAGACGATAGCGAAAAGTGAGACAGCTTATGATAACAAAAGCAGGCTTGAGAGGGCGCCCATAATTGTTTTTTTGTCCCTTGTCGTCTCTTTGTCCAAGTAAATGTGCATTAACAGCTTTCTTTAAAATAATCTGTGCCTATTGCTTAATCATGTTGAAGTAAAAAGTTGCTGCAGAACTCGTAAACATCCCGGGTCAAAAAAAAAGAAGGTTTATTAGGAAATGCGCGGGCTGCACTTAGTGTGACACGTTGCACCTTTTTGCTGCAGACAGGCTTTCAATATCTGACGTCATCACACTGGTTGCCGTCTTGAGCACATCTCGCAGTGTCATGTCCGTCATAGAAGATCAAAGGCTGTTCTTGTTGAGGGTCATCAGTGAAAACGTCTGCTCACAAATGTACATGCTCCAAAAAAGGGATGCAAGCTTCAGTGTGTGGTCCACAAGGTTTCTGTCGTTGCTCCTTTCAAGGCTACTGTAGAAGTCAAGTAGCTGAGACTCACAATGCATACTCTTCAGTCCTGGCGAGCACTGGAGGTCGAAGAGTTTTAGCTGCAGCGTCGTATCTATGTTTTTCGGTGCGACAGAAAACGGATCGCGGAACAAATCGTAGTTGCCCTTCTCACTTTCGAATGCCTGGAATTGTAGCTGGAACTCTGAGAGCGGGTCCTCAAGCTGTGGAGCGTATGTCGCAGCTACCGTCTCCTGATTTTCGCCGGTAGGAAAGAACTTCTAGCAGGTTAGAAAGTGAGCTATGCTTCCACCCCCAAGCTGCAATTTGAACTGGTGCAGCTTCCCTTGGAACGCGAAGGTCGTACCCACCATATCCGAAATGTAATGGTCCTTTCCTTGGAGAGCTGTGTTAACCTTTTGGGGTCATGTGAGTTTTCCCCTTGTCGGCCCCTCAGGTCAGAATTAGTTTATGCAAAAGTGATGCAAGCAACAAGTGACTTGAAATTTAACGTTTTTATTTTAATATAGTAATATGTTCAATTGAAAATAACTCTGCATTTTCCTGGGTGCTTTCAGTTCTTGAAATGCTAGCGGTACTTGCGCAGCGTGTGGTACTTTTCAAAGCAAGCGCCAGGGTGCAGGCCAGGTTGACAAGCGCAGATTTTGCAGTAGAACACTGTTTCGCGCCGTTGCCCCTTGGTTTTTCTGTTCTTGCAGATGGCGCAGTCCTTGTTTTTGCTTCCATCGAGTTTATCAATAAAGTGGTTCTTTCCACTCAGTCTCTCTTCACAGTCTCCATCAGAAGAGCGCCCCCGTTTCCTTGGCTGGTTGCGGACATTTCCGACAAGGTCCTTTATCAATGCCTTCCAAAACGTGAGGTGCTGCGGTGCTTGCTCGCCTTGGCTGAGTTTTTCGAGGCAGAAGTGGATGGTAGCTGTTGACTACTCCCACTTCCAGCAACCAAAAAAATAGGCATGCGCGGTGGCGGCGGCGCATGTCTCCTCATCACTCTCGGTGCTGTCACCATCACTCTCTGAGGACTCATCATGCAGAGACTATCTCAGAGGCCTCCTTTACATCATAGGTGTCTTCTCCACTAAAATCACACTCACTGTGACTTGAGTCACAAGCCTTTCCGTAAAATGCGGACGGAGTAAAGGCTGCCATGATGAACTCGTAAAAGGGCGCGCAACATTCCCGCCCCCGCATTTTGCAAAAAAAAAAAAATGTGTAGCGTCATTTGCAGCACCTTTCGAAGGGCGAAGAAGTCTAGTTTACATTCCCGATGACAGATGGCGCAAGTTGACATTGTCGGGGCGCGCCCGACACCTGACCGCAAAGGAGAAATGGGCCTGTCGGGGGAGCCCCGACATTTGACCAGAACCTGAATATTTTTTTGTCGGGGGTCACCCGACACATGACTCCAAAGGGTTAAGCGCGTTCAGATGGCTTGAAATATTGGTGAGGAATGTCAAATCCCGCAACCATTGCTCCTCCTCCGGCTGTGGTATGTGTTTCCCTTCCTCTCACAAGAAAGTGATGATGTCGTCCTTCAGCGCGACGAAGCGACTCAGAACATTCCCACGGCTGAACCAGCGAACTTCAGTGGGATACGGGATGTCCGTGTGCAACTTCCTGTGCTTCAATCCCCGGGCACGTATAAAGTTAACAACCGAAGTCACGGCCTTCATCACATGTCCAGACTTCGTCATTTTGGCACAGGGTGATTCTTGGTGTAGCACGCAATGATATTGCTTCAATTCTACGGCACTGTATGCTTGAAGTAAGGCAACAGCTCCGTTTCTCTTTCCCATCATTTCTGGGGCTTCATCGGTGCAGGCACCTGCGAGTTTTTCCCATGGTAGCTTGAACTTCTTGATGACGTCTTTGACTGCCTTGCTGATCTCTTCTCCCGTAGTCCGTCCATGCATTGAGCAAAGCTCTGCCAGCTCCTGAGTTACTTCAAAGTTTTTGTTCACACCACAGATGAAAACTAGCAGCTGAGCGGTGTCTTCCATGTCTGTGCTCTCATCCAAAGCAAGATGAGTTGAGAAAAGCTACTAGCTTTTCTCGACGCAAAAATAATCTGGTATTTTTATCTTCTGCAACAAGTCATCACTGATCATGTCCCAACAGGAGGGGAGAGGGCTGTAGCCTTTATGGCAAGAGGAAGGAGGAAACGGGACATAGGAGAACAAGCAAATATGATATGACTAATGCTACGCCAATACTAGAAACTCCTGCGTCACGCGGGCAAAGAGTGAACGCAGGTTTTTGTATTGTTGTTATCTGTGGGTCTAGCCAAGAGAGAATTTTTTGGCTGAGGACGTGGAGTTTCCCCCCGGAAGAGAGGACTCGGAGAAAAGTAGGTCAGCAGGTTCGAATGCTTTCTGCCGAGTGAATTGCCGGCCGCGGTGCACTGAATGACACGGCGAGCGGTTCCTGTGTTTAGCTGGGCCGCGGATCGTATGTTGTGCACTTCTGCTGCAGAGAGTCAAGAAACCAAATCGTGTCATTCCATCAGGGTTATAAATAAATAAAGGGCAAACGCCAACCAATCCCTAAAAGATTGTAGGGTCCCAACGTTTCGGTGCCTGCTCGGCATCTTCTTCAGGGGGGCTATTTAAAAGAGAAGCAGGTTCTTTCTCTTCTTCTGCGGTGAATGTAGGGCAGTATCTTCGTTTTTTACGGTGGTTAGTTTTCAAACCTAAAAACTGACCACCGTAAAAAACGAAGATACTGCCCTACATTTACCGCAGAAGAAAAGAAAGAAGCTGCTTCTCTTTTAAATAGCCCCCCTGAAGAAGATGCCGAGCAGGCACCGAAACGTTGGGACCCTACAATCTTTTAGGGATTGGTTGGCGTTTGCCCTTTATTTATTTATAACATTTAACCCAACCAGGCACACATCTGCCGAAATGTTCACCTTCAAGTCCATCAGGGTCACTTGTTTAAAGTCAATTACCAACCACGAAAGCCGAGGGAATTATCTGTTTCTGTTGCCGGCCCTCTTCAGAGACAAGGTAAAAGAGCTAGCTCCGAAACGGCAGACAAACAGAAATTAGTTTTTGCGTGTTTGAGCGTCTTTATCTTTTTTTCTCTCTCCCGGGTGTTTAACACAGAGGCAAACCTAGCCTTTTGCCGTCCTAAACAATTTTTAAAGGTCTCTCCCCCCCCCCCCCGCATCCCCCAGTAAAATGTTTAAAATTAAATTGTCTTTAGTAAATATCCCTGTGTGGACGCAGTCTCGTGTGCAAAACAAGTGAAGTTGTCCAGGTGTGTTCCGAAATTGAATAAAACCTAATTCAATGGATTTAAACATAGGCAGGAAAATATGGCTTCCAATTACTTTTTTTTATATATGTGTATATATATAATAACAGTTTTATTCAGCAAATAAGGCAACACAAGAGAGCAGGTCTGCCTAACCCAATGTAAGGCTTCACACTTGTCTTCCGAAGAGAGACACCAAGATGTCCATGATGATCACTCGATCACATAAGATCATGATGATCTGGCTCCAACTTGCCGCGCGCACAACAGCCATCCTTGATAAATTTTCCGCCCCCCAAAAGTTGTCGCCGTCCGAGCAAGAGCAATGGAGCGTGTCTTTCGAACGCTCGACCTCCAGCACGCGCCCTACGTTTTCCACTGTGCTTTGGTTGCGCGCACACGCTTGAGGTGCACAAGACACCGAAGCACTGTCAAAGGTAGGAGGAAGTCTCATCGCCACTGACTGTAGAAAAGTTTTGCATCTCCTTAATCCTTCGACTTCGGCTCCCAGCTTTTCGGCCCGCCAATAGTCGCCGGTGTCTGTCGTTACGGCAGTCAGGTCGTCAAGGTCAGTTTGTCTGTCGCTCCTCGCAGATTGACACCCTGATGGAGAGCATCCGCAACAGCAGCGTGGAAGGCACGGCCGCCAGCTCCTTCCTCAACCACCTGAGCCTCCAGAGCGACGTCGGGGGCCTTGCGCTCTTCCTCGGCCCCTCCCAGCAGAAGGTGGACGCCGTGCGGGGTGACGCCACGCTCAAGATCCCGCTGGGTGAGTGGCTGTCTCGTCTCAAATTTGGCAATCGAGAACCTTAAAGGGGCAGGAAAGTGGTTTCCGAGATCGTCTGTTTATGGTCGTAACTCAATCTACGGGCCCCGAGCGTTCGAGAAAACCCGAAGTTAGGTTGATGCGCATCCAATTTCCTTATTAGATCCAATATCCATGATCACAGCACACCTGTTTTTCTGGGATTCGGGGCAGAAACTCGAAAGTGCTTTTGAACGTGCGACAATCAATTGCAAGCAATCCCTTTCCACGTGCGCATTACTCGCATTTGAAAATCAGTCCGTCATTAAATGGCCCCCTTGCTGCGTGGAAAGCAATCGCTCACAATTATCGGTTCGCCGCCTGGTCGCAGGAAAACGGCCGTGTTGCAATATCTGATGCTGTTTTTACAGCGGAGCTGTTAAGGGCTAGTTTCCCCAGTTTCGTGTCCGTGGGCAAATAAATCTCGACACAAAACTCTGGACAGCTACCGCCATCGCTCATAGATGGCGGCAATACTTCCAGCCTCTCCACTCTGGTTTTCATTAGAGTGGAAAGGCTGAATTTCTCTAGGCAACGTCCTAAAAGTCGTCCGAGAAGTCGTCCGAGAAGTCGTCCCAGGCATTGTACTCGAGGTCATCGTAGATGTCATCCTTGAGGTTGTCCTACCCTAGTACAGCTCTGCTGGTCTTCCTTTGTCACCAGAGTGGAAAGGCTGAAAGTTTTTAACAGGGAAATTGGATGCTTATCCATTTATTTCCAGGTTTTTTTGGAACGCTTAGAGCCTGTAGGTTTAAGCATGACCATAAATGGACAATTTCAGATACGTATCACTTTAGTGCCCCTTTTAAAGGGGCAGTGCAATGACTTTAATGTTAAAAGAATTGGTGGTTTGCATTTTTTATATTGTTTATACAAGCCCAAGTGACCAAACACGCGTCACCCTTCCCCGAAAAACCGCTATTCTGCTGCATAATCGCAAAGCAAAAGACAAATTACCGTATTTATTTGAATATAAGGCGGTCACGATTATAAGGCAAGGGGCCAGTTGAAGGACCCAAGAAAAAGGAAAAAAATCGTCATATTGCTATACTGAGCTCCGAATATAAGGCGGGGTATGACTTTGAGACTGCGGATTTTGGAAAAAAACCTTGCCTTATATTCGAATAAATACGGTATTAGCTAATCTGCAGCCCCCTGTCATGGTTACAGGAACTAAAATATATATGACAGTGTCTCTGGGGGATTCGCGGAAGTCGACAAAACCTGTCCCCCTCCGCTGTTACACTCGCCGTCAGCCTCGTGGCCAACCGTCTTTTGTGTCGATCGCTCGCCGCAACCTTCGACGATGCTAATCTCTTAATCGCGGAGGAAGCAGCTGGGGTCTCTGAAGAGGGGACCCAAGGGGAAACCACGTGAACCCCCCAGAGTACGTCACTCGAAGGTCGACGTGGAGAGTTGGGAGGCACTTTGACCTTCGATTTGTTTCATTTTTTTTAAAAATAATAACTAGCGCTCGCGAGAAAATATGATTTTCTGCTTTTCATTTCATAGGTGGCACAGATGAATTTAGATGAATTTCCGCAGTTAATTGACCAAAATCTGAAAATTGTTGCCTTCTCTCCTGTGCTTGTTTAATTAGTGTCCCAAAATGGCTATTGGCTGCAGCTTTTTTTTTTATAATGTTACTTTTGGGCTTATTGCCAATTAGCAGTTGTTCTCCAGGAATTGCAATTACTAAATGGTTCTTTCATTGCTGAGAGATTAGCCTTCTCTTATTTCTTCTGAAAACCAGCATATGTTGAAGTAAACTGATTCATGCTCTATGCTTTATTGAAGTGATGTGTTTATTCTGAACAACATTTTGCCCAAGAAAAGGAATTATTTCAACCTTTATGCATCTGAGCTTGGGTTGTAGAAGCACACAGAGAAAAAATTAAAAAGAAATGATAAGCTTTCAGGGGAACTTGGAGGTGGCACTGTTATGCGTCTGTTTTCTTGGGGGCTTAGAAGAAAGTATCATACTAGGTGGATAAAAATATTTCAGTTGCCAGTCCTTGCAAGGCTTATTAATGCAGAATGTAAATCTAATAACCTTGTTTTACTTTAGATTTTTTTCTTGTAAAACCCTGGTAAGCTCAACTTTCTAGATATACATGTTATACTTTGTAAAATGACTTGTTCTTTTTTTTACCATTGCTTTTTTCTCGAAATATGCTGTTGTCTCTTTTGATAAGTGCAACTTTGCCTCTTGAAGCACAGTTCTGAGTGGCTTTACTACTACTTGCTCCCTGCCGGCTTCTAGAGCTGCGTCAGAAGGTGGTGGAGAACAAGTTGAAGATCTGCTCGGACTATTACCTCGACCACCTGTGGGGCCGCTGCAGCGAGGTGGAGACGGAACGGGTAGGGACGGAGCTCTCTTAACTGTGGTGTTGCCCGTTGCTGTTCTTGTCGTTGTTTTTCAGCTGAATGCCGTAGGAGCAAAGCTGTCAAGGTTAAAGAGCAATTTAGTTACAGTTACAGTTTACATTTCAATAGAAATTTGACTTACAAATAGGGTTGCACTTTTACGAATGTATCTAGTTGCAAATACGCACAGAAAGTTACCAGGTTACAGTCAGATTATTTTTTTAATATATTTTATGACACTGAGCAATGCTGCAATTGCTAATCAACGAAAAGGATATTGGCACAGTTTCGGTTTGGTTCAGCGCTCTGTTTGCAGTTGAACTTGAGGCAGTTACAACATGTGTTGAGCTAGTCTACGATAACAGAAATTGATCTACCTATTTGGGATCTTGATACTAGACAAAAAACGTCATTAGATCCAGTTATAGTTCCTAAAATTTTATCCACTTACAAAATATTCATTTGTGGAAATAGCAACTGTTTACAGTCAGTTATACTTTAATCCAGTTGCACTACAGCTGTGGTCGCACCATACCCATTTAGGGGATTGACGAAGGACCCTTGACATAGTTTCTTGACCTTATTTTTTATTATTTTATTATTCTGTTTTACATTGGTAAGTTGCTGGTGCTTTAAGCTGTGCTATCTTTGTTACTAGCAAATGTTTTGCATGTTTTCTTGTTTGCCAGCGGAGCCCGGACATTTCTAGCTGCTCCCGTCTTGCGTCCACCAACAACGAACCCTTGGATGAGCCATCTGCCGAAGACGCACCCTCTTTTCACGACGACGGAGGCGACGGAATCGACCATGACCACTCGACGCTCCTCGACAGCCCCCCCAACAAATCTATCAGGTATTCCCAGGAGTTTCACACAGTGCAAACTCGAGCCAATCTAAGCTTGGAGTCCCGGTTTTCGCCAGAACTTCGCTTCTATCCCTGTAAGGCCTGCAAGTCTCGCATGAATAAATGGATGCTGTTACCTACGTAAAATCCATACTGTTAGCACAAGATGGATCTTACGTCGCTACATACTGGGGACAAAACCAATGCCCGTTCGTAGCTTTGTGAACACGAAATGTTTATTCCGAGCATTGGTTTGCCAAAGCGAAAACCAAGAGATTTTGAGGCCTCTTCACGCAACACGCCGCGGCGCCATAAGTCGGCGCTGGAATCAGCGCGGAACTTGCCGATGCAATGCCGACGTCGCCCTATATTAATGATACAGTGCCGACGCAGCACTTTTTCTAGTGTTGATTCAGTGCTGCGACGTATGTCTGAACCAGCCTTCACAGTGCCTCAAACGACCGAAGACAATCGAAGAACTGCGCCGCTCCTTGCTCGTGCAGGTTCGAGGGTCCCGACGACATCTCGCAGTTCCTTGCTGCAGTCCCCGGGGACTACTCCTACTTCACCAAGAGTTTCCCGTCGGCTCCCGCTGGGCCGGAGCACTGGCGCCTGCGCCTCATGAACAGGCGTAAGACTTCTGCACGTCTGCGTCTGTGTGCTCAGGAGTCATCCTGTCTTAGTTCTCTTTTCTGTCTAATCAAAGCACGGCTCGAGTTAAATTAAAAAATTTTGATGCTCCTCGTGACCTGCGCACGTCAGAATCTCTCTGTAGTACAATCTAATGTAGCAGAGGTCTGGGTACAGCGAAGCAAAGCTGAAACAAAGTACCGATGTAGTGTAGAGCTTTTGCTTCACTACCGATCCTTATCGTTGCAGTATCCATCTGCTATAGAGAAATTCAGCTGTCGTTTGCTGCAAGCGGACGGACATTGACTGACAACCGTTGCAATACAGTACTGCTCATACTTGGGACGTGTGCAGTTACTTCAAATGACAGTACAACTTTGTTTGTACATTTCTGGTTCATATGTTTTCTTCGATTTTACTTTCACGGAATGGCACGCTCTACAAACTTCTGTGTGTTGTGTTTCAGCAAATCTTTATATTTACCCGTTGGCTTCGTCTTAAACATTGCATAATCTTACCAACCGTTGCGGAGACAGACTATGACCCTGCATCCCGCGGTTACATTCCAGGATATGGGGCGTTCGCTGACCTCGCGATTCGTGAATGGGTTACTGCTTGTGCTGCCTTTCTGACTTTGTTTTTTTTTTTTTTTAGAACAAGCTTTTTGAAAGCAACACAAAGTTTCATTTTGTCATCTCCATCGTTTTCCTTTTGCACGCATGTACTACGACTTCGGGGTTGCGGAAATCTGGAGGGAAGTACTTAAACAAAGAGAAGTGTCTTTCCCTCGTTTGTTTTACTTGGTCACGGACATCCTCCAACTGTAAAGGTTTGTGGCCGCGTCGTTCGGGTGGGATGAATGATCACAAAGTCTGCGTTGGGGTATTTGTAGGGGTTGCCAATCACTCGTGTATTTTTGGAAATCGACATTCGCCCGAAAAGTGGGGTGGGCGATGACTCGGGATGTCATGGTAGAGCTACACCAAGTGACACATTAGTTTTACTTTGCGCACCGCTTGCGTCTTCGGGCGAGCGTTTTCTTCTCACGCTTTCTTCTCAAGTCGAACATTGAGACCGACTCATCCGAGTTTTCTCTTTGTGGGATGTTCTCGGAACCGCAGCCAAGCCAGACAAGGCGCCTGACAAGGGGCGCAAAAAGGCCGAGAAGGTGGTGCTGTTGCTCGACTTCGGCGAGCTCCAGCCGGATCTCGCCTGCTTTGCCCGCACCAAGAAAAAGAACGTCCTGGAGAAGGCCACAGTCGGCTCGTGGACGTCGAGCAAGCTCTTGCTCCCGCGCAACTTGCACCCCAAGGTCCCCATCCTCAGCACCTTTGTCCTCAACAAGGAACGCAAGGCGAGTGTGCATCTTTGGCGATTCCTCTGTCGCTGAATCTTTTTCGGAAACATTTTTTAAGCGTGAAATGCTCTTTAACGGAACTCTTCTCCCCCACCCCCAAAATATTGTCCGTACACCTTCCGCCAGGCACGTAGCCAGGAGTTTGGATTTTGTTTCGGGGGGGGGGGTTTGCATACTTTCTGTGAAAGTATGTGAACTAGTATGTGAAAACAGTTTGGAAAATCTGTTTTCACGTAAAAGTTGGAAAATCATTTGATGGTCACTTCTAAGGGCTAGGAGAAGAAGTTGACACTGTTGGACAACCCTTCTGTGACACGTTATGTAACTAATGGCTGCAGTTTTTGCAGTTTTTTGTTGATTTTTTTTAGTTTAGGTGGGGTTGTTTTATTGTGCTGCTTGTTGTACTGTGTACTGTTGTTGTACTGCGTGTTTAACGTCATTGTAAGTTGAAACATCCGTGAATGTCTGTCTTCCGTCCTGGTAGGTCTTATTCCGTTGTGTTTTCATATCCGCCAACATGTTCCTCGTTCGTCTCATCGAGCCATCTTTTTTGTGTTGAGCATCCTCGCAATCGCATAGTTTCATCATTTTCTCAATCGTGTTGTTTCGACATCTTCTTGTTTATTTTGTGTGTATGTACCTCGCGTAAAGACCCCGATTCTTTCGAAGCATGGGGACGTAAAATGTTATTATTCATTGCTATTACCCTCTTCTTGTTTTGGTTCCGAGCTCAAAACGTTAACACGAGTGCCACCCGGGACCTCTTTCCTTCTGCTACAGATCGGCAAGGCCACCACGGCATCATCGTCTGCGATGCAGCCAAAGGACGAGGACTATACGTACGACGCAGCGGACGACAACTTCTGTCCTGACACAGTCAGTTTCCTTCTTTCTTACACTAGTGGGGCCGTCAAACCAGACAATAGTAATCAGAAAAACGGCTTGATAATGAGAGATACAGTTTCTTTATCTCCTTAACCGTCTTGGGCGAGCTCGTCAACGGGGTGCTGTTCCCAAACCATCCGGAACTAGTGTAGCTCATCTGCTTTCACCGGTTCACGCGCTCGACCGTTTTGGACGACCCAGGCTCGTGGCTTAGTTTGCTGCCCTGCAGACAAATGACAGTACTGACCTTCTTTTAAATTTTGCTTTTGATGTTATTGGTGGCCAGGGATATAATTTCAAAGACAACAAATTTGAGTTTGAAAACAATGATTTAAGTGGTTGAGTGCTTAAAGTCCCAAAAACTAAAACTTGCTTATAGGTTAAATGTTTTGCCTCCCAGGCAGGAGGCAGTTTCACTAAAAGCAAACAACAATGCTCTTTGAATCGCCGACGACGCCTTCTGCACGAGAGGTGAAGCATTTGATTGAACTGTTCTTTGCCGTTGTGGGGGAAGGGGGATCAGCGGCCAAGTGAGTGCATTAATACGTCGCAGCTCGGAGCATGTGAAGCGAAAGCTGGCACTGCAGAAATTAGGGATTTTGGTCTCAATCCTCACCCCTGCTTCTTTCAGTCGGGATGAGCATCGTACCGGCACGCTGGCATGTGTCACTACTGCATGATGCATGTTAAAGACCCCAGGCTAGCAGCTGTACTGTGCTAGCATAATTCCTCATCTACACTGGGGCTGACTAATGTCTTGCCGTCTAAAGCACAACACAATTGCTTTCTTGTTGTTAGGTTGTTTGGGGTTGGAATATCTTTGAATTGTCGAACAACCTCTCAACACGTTTGGAACTATTTAGTAAGCTTGCTTCCAGTGTGCGACGCGACATGTTTAGCACGAACAATACATCAGCACTCTTTGTACTTTATATGTATTATGTGCTAGAGTCAAACACCAGCTTTTTCTGCCCACCATAAAATCCCAAGCAAGTGCCCACTCAAAATTGGAGATACTAGTCTTGTAAATGAGGGGGAGGGGCTCTTCTGAGGTTAACAATATGTTAATATATGTCTTTTGCATATTTTGCAAATGTTACAAAATTGAGGGGTGGGTGCCCGTTGTGGAACGAGCGAATGCTCGGTATCTTACAGTAGGTCCATGCCCTATTGCTTTAAATGAGGGGGGGCATAACCATAGAATTAAAACTTTTCAAAAAATATATTCCTTTCTTTTTTTATAGAATTGATATGTTTATGTTTATTAACTACCAAAGAATGGTTTCAGAAACTTTCATCTATAAACATGCAGGATTTATCTTAGCATGCCCGCAGCCCTCCGAGTCAGCAGGAACCAAGCTTTTGTGTTTTTTGATTTAGAACTAGGGATGTCGCGAACCACCCCAGGTTCGATTTCGAAAGGTTTCGATATTTGCAAAGCGAACTGAGGTTCGATTTCGAAAAATTTCGATATTTTCGTACCGACCGAGGTTCGAATAAGAAAAATTCGCAACTTTCGATCTCAGCGGAGTTTCGAATTCGAAAAGTTCGCAGCTTTCACGGTTTCTAAAATTTTGAATTCGAATATTTCGAATATTTTTTTACTTCAGGTTCGATAAATTCAAAGATTTCAAAATTCTTTAGAAATAAAATTCGAAAACTTCGAACGCTTCGAATTTTTATAGACATGAAGTTCGAACAATTCGAAGATTTCGAATTTCTTTCTGCATAAAGTTCGAAGGTTTCGATTCTCTTTTAACGCTACATTCGAAAAAAAAAAAAAAAAAAAAAAAAAACTCGAAGATTTTGAATTTCTTTCTAGTCCAAGTTTTCAAAGTTCGAAGTCCGGTTTTCAAGTTCCTCCACAGTTTGTTTCAAATAACGTTTTCACGACTCTCTGGTTTTCACAAAATCAAGTTTAGAAAAGTTAGGGTGTGATATCTAGATTCTGCGAAGTTGGTCAGGCAATTAGATGAGACGACGAGTGTCCCGGATGGTGCTGGAATATTTGGCAGTGCAGAGTGACGTGTGACCATAGATCAGTAATTGTGACCACCAGCCCGGGGGGGCGGGGGGGGGGGGGGGGGGGACTTTAACCTGCATCACGCAGTAGTGATCACACGAACAGACTGTTTTAGGAGACTCATCCAGTTCGAAACGGCCAGGGGCGAACAGTTGGTTGAGGCTTAGAAAAACCTTGTAGCGACCTGGCAAACTACCTCGCCACCCCTTGCACGCTGGTAGTAATCCGATCGAACGCCGCCCGAATGACGCTGGCATATAGTAAGTTAAGTTTGTAATTGTCCTGGAGGTTTATTTTCAGGAACGGAGCAATCGCCTCGCAAAAAGCCAACACAACTCGAGGTCGAGGTGCGTTCTACCATACAAGTGGCGTCGGAAGAGGAAAAACGGGGGAAAGAGGGTAGTGAGGGGGCGGTTTCAGTTTCCTTCCCCCCTTCCAGATATTTCGGACTGTTAAAAAGAAAACAATACGGGGAAAGAGGGCGTGGTCGAGCTAATTTTAATCTTAAATTATTTATGCATATGTATAGCTACTTTCGCGCTTCACTGCATAAAAGATTGCGTAGATGGTCATTGTTAGAAACACTGACCTCTATGACAGTCATTGAGATTGAGATTGTCATTGAGATCAGTGGTTAGAAACTAGTTGTGAGAAGGCACTACTCGTCACATGCTTAGTGGTTCGGAAGTTCAAAGCTATGCCTTTTCAACCTAAATACCTGTGCCAATAGTAAAAAAAATATATATATATATATACATAAATAAAAATAAATGCGAAAATAAAAAGCTGAAAAGAAAAAGAACTATCACGAATTCACCGGAAGTGTTGTATTCTTGCATATTTAGAGGTTCAGAACTTTAAA
Source organism: Ixodes scapularis (assembly GCF_016920785.2). NCBI lineage: Eukaryota > Metazoa > Arthropoda > Arachnida > Ixodida > Ixodidae > Ixodes > Ixodes scapularis. The sequence goes on along the minus strand of NW_024609879.1, from coordinate 129,121,225 downwards.
ACAAGTTTCTTTTACCAAAATGTGTACGGGCTAAAAGAAATACTTCCCAGGAACGTGAAGCGAAAAAAAAAAAAGTTTTCTTTTAATGACGTGCTGAACTTGAACACTATTAGAAATTTTCTCCCATGAGTTAATTACGTAAAAAAAAAAACAATAAATACATTATTTTGTATTCTGCAGATGGCAATGATATGTACTGTCTGTGGTGTTAATTTAAATGCGATACCTCAAACAACTTAGACGAAAATAAATATCAAGTTTACGGCATAATAACATGTAGATACATGTTTGGACATTTCTTCAAAACTCGCGTTGAATAACAATAATCACATCTTAAGACGGCACTTACCTAGGCTATACATAGATCATTCTTAAAGAAGTATAACACCTCTACCATAAATAGCTTCGGCTACAGCGCGCTTCAAATCTGGCACAAACGACGATCGTCAAAAACCCGTCTTCAAAAACCCGTCGTCCTTCCTCGCTCCTTCGGGATTCTATTTCTTTAGAACTAAGCATGCCAGAACATTGAAACAAACGCCATTGTCTTTCGTAAGGAACGCAGCACCGCGTGTAAACGTTCGAGAAGAAAAAAATTACGAATGTACCTCACTACTTGAATTCAAATGAAACCGTCCGCCAGTCTTTCGAAGTTCGACGAACGTCGAACTTTTACCCTAAAAGTTTGAAGTTCGTCGACCTTCTGAGTTTTCAGGATTCGAAAGTTCGAAACTTTTCGAATTATCTTGATAAATAAGTTCGAAATTCATCGAATTTTTTGGTCAGTCAAGTTCGGAAGTTCGACAAGCATCGAACTTTGCAGCGCAATAAGTTCGAAAGTTCGAAAAAGATCGAATTTTTTTGCGTAATAAGTTCGACGGTTCGAAAAGCGTCGAACTTCTTAGCTTAACAAGTTCGAAAATTCGACTTCCGTCGAATTTTACGATGTCGACAATTCGAAAAATCAAAATCTTTCGAATCTTTCGAACCGCTTGATTCGATCATCGAAACTTCGATTCGAAAAAAGTTCGCGGCATCCCTATTTAGAACTGTTCCGAAGTCGTTTGACATAGCCGGGACATCTCACCCTCATTGGAGGCGCCACTTACAAGTTCGCCCGTAGGATCTTTCAAAGTTGAAAAGTATCAATGGTCAGGAAAACCCCATACATCTGAACAGACAAAATGCTGAAAATTTTGGCATGAGCAATCTTATTGGTTGAGACCCAAAACTGGGCTTACGATTGGTCTTGCCCGGTGACATGATATTGTGCCACCTTCAATAACACCCTTTTTGACAGTGTCTTTCACTTTGGATCAAATTGTTGCTTTCCTGCTTTTTCTTAGTATGATCTTCCTCTTAGTTCTCACTAGTTTATCTGTTAAGGAATGCCTGCTACAAAGGTTAGCTCGTCAACAAACGACACAAACTGGTAGCTATTGCCAGGGGAACAATAAGGTCTCGAAGAGAAAGGTGGTAACAATGCTCACTGTGAATTTTGTGTGCTTGGGTCTCCTAGAAAATAAAGAAACTTAAAGTTGAAACTTCAAATGCATTTATTTTCCAGTTTTCACTTTTTGGCAGGAAATGTGTTACGAGGAAATGTATCATTTGACATTTTAAAAGTGTGAAGACTTCGTTTATTCAGTGGTCTTCTGGACTGAAATTTTTCAGGAACAAGTTCAGGAATACTCATAATCTGAAAAGGCTGGCTTTTTCATAATAAAAATGCAATATTTTAAAACAAATATTCATGAAAAGTTTTGGTTCTTTTTTGGGGTTTGCTGTTCTCTAGAATTGAATTTTCTACTATTAATTTTTACCCCAACTTGCACTATGGATATTCTACTTCATACTAAGATATAGAATTTCGTAAATTGCAATTAAGAGCTTGCTAAGCATAGTACATTGTAGAATTGGCCTGCAAGACTAAAACTTCAGATGTCATTGTTTCTAATGGGGTTCAATTTACCCTGAAAGTCAAAATCAATGTGAAGGAGTGTGCCTTTCTCCCAAACACGCATTTGCAACATTCATACTTAAAGTGTTGATCGCGGCGGGTTACCCTGTTGAGTGCGCTTCTTACCGAGCACCGGTGCACTGCAGGGAAGCAACAACAGCGGCAGTCGCTTTCGCGGGTGTTGCTTCTCCGCAGTGCACCCGTGCTGGATAAGAAGCGCACTCAACGGGGCTATCCCGACGTGATCAACACTTTGAAAAATACGAATAGTGCATTATTCAAAACAACCGTTCGAAGTTTAGAATACCCACGCAACTCTAGACTATAATACCTTTTATGTTTTTGGCCGAAGTTTTGCCAGCGCCTTCCGAGTTTTCTTTTCTGCTAAACCGCGCCGCAATGTTCTTGGCCCAAAATGACCCCTTCATCAACAGTAGTTATTATCGAGAGGTTGCGTCGATGGGGTTTGTCATTTCAAAAGTGTCGCATGCATAAATGTGTCTTTCGTGGTTTCAGGTTAACGAGGACTCGAACGACACGGTCACGGCCGACGGGGGAATGGACGCTTGCAACGACTTGGCACCTCAGTCGGAGTTCGGCGATGCGCTCGAGGACTTTGTTGGAGATAACTTAGTGGCCAGACCCTTCAAGGTAGGCGGAGTTTGGCATCGGATAGCATTCATTTTTCCTCGCGACATTTTTCCCTGTAAAGCTAAGGCACTTTTGTCAGACAGCATTCTTTAAAATAGTGTTTTAATACTGTTTAAAATCCTGTTTCTTTAAAAAAACTTAAAATTTGTGTTTCACAAAAAAAAAGTTTTTGCAGTTTTTTTTTGGGAAGTTTTTTGGGGAGCTTTAAACACTGTGGGGAAGTAGCCATACTTTTAGCCTCTCAAATATGTTCTCGCACAGTGGCGTCACAAAGCAGTACATGCGCCAAGACTGTTATTTGACGGGACGATCGTTCGGCAAATCGTGTCAGGATGAAGCGGCCTCTTACCACGATTCTTTGGCATGCTGCAGAATCTGGATGACAGATCACTTGAAGTTTCAGAATTATCCAAGGTGCGTAAAGCGTGGTGTAAAACCCTTAGAGTTGTAAGGCCTTTAAGCCTTTGCCCATGTACTGCTTTATTTGTTCAAAAATAGGCCTACCTTAGAAACAGACCTGTGCATCTGCTTTTTCACAGAACCTATGGAGACCTATTATCAAAAGAACACTCACACCCTTCAAAATATTGTTTTTTAATTTTTTGCCAGGGAATTATATTTGGTGTTGGAAAACTACCCAATTAAAATTTTGCTACAGAGTCGCGTATATTTTTAATAAAACTGGAAAACTCAGCTGTTCGAAACCGAAAAATGAGCATGGAGTTAATGGTTGCAACATGTGAACTAGAAAGGAGAGAGAATTGTAGAAGAGGAGAGAGTTGGCCAGAACTCACATAGCTACACCTGACCACGTTTTTTGGGGTTTCTTTTTATTCCGTATTTTTCGTTGTGTAAAGCAGAAGCAGATGACAGTTTTTACATTGTAATGTTCAAGATGTTCAAGCATGTGAGGAGGAAATCTTCACTCTCAGTACTGCATCCAGTCGACTGTAAATCAGAAAGTTTGCTGACAGTTTCCCTGCAACAAAGGTCTTCCCCAGGCTCTCGAATCAGGTTGCACCACGCATTGGCCACATTCGCACCTAGTAAAGATGTCATACATATTCAACACCAAGAGCACACTTTGTGCTTGACATTTATGCGTCTTTCAAGCTCTTACCAATTCGTGTTCGTAAGACGAGCAAGGTCTTCAGCCAGGTAGAAGGGGCGACGACTTGGCATGTCTTCGTGCGGATCAGTTTGGTGGTCGGGCTCATTGTGTGGAATAAATCCTAATCGTTTTGCGCGGTGAAAGATTTCTCTTTCGGAACGAGACAGATTCGCCAGTACCGCGAACGACAGTTCTAAAATAGAGGTTTCACACCCGTCATCCGCCACCTTCACTTGGGCAGTTTTGTTCAGCCGTCAAGAGTCCATCCCAGTAGACACCAGTGTTGCGGAATGGGCACCCCCATTCCATTCTACTTCCATTCCGGGGAATTAGAGTTTTCGACGATTCGATTCCTTTCAACTCCTAGGAATGGGGACACGTGGCCCATTCCCACTCCTGGAATGGCTTAATCATTCCATTCCATTCCTCTAATTCCTAAACGTTAAAAGTGTCACTTGACAGCTCCATTACGTTGCAGGGCTCGGCAGAAATATTCAAAAATGTATTTCGAAATACAAATACTTGGATGGATGAAAATAGTTGCTAAGATACTGATAATCAAATCTGTAATCTCAAATATATCTGGTGTCTGATTCTCGTCTTTGTGTTCTCGTTTTTGAGCGCTAAAATATATTCCAAGTTCCAAAGCCAGCTAGCCCAACAATCTATTTTAATGTAAAAATGTATTGCGATATGCATCAGAAATACATTTTAAAAAGAGGCAAAAATTCTTTGGAAATACAAATACAAGGATACATTTCAGGGAGGGCAGAAATATAAATACTGATAATGCAATACATTTTTCAAATTTCTTTGAGATGCCAACTGAGATTAGACTTTAAGTTTGAAGTGGAAGTTTTTTTTTTTTTGGTTTCGAAATTACTTTTCCGGGGGCTTGGCATCTGGCCTTGAAGGTAGTGGTTCCGGACGAAGAGTCCTTTAAGGGCAACTCCGCTTCATTTTTGATATTTAGAAAACTATGTAACCCTCTTCAGTATCATATAGCAAGACCCCATGTCAAATATTATGATCTAATTCCGTTTATATATTTAATAAACTGGCCAGCAAACCTTCAAGCGAGCCAAGTCGCCGAAATCTGCCAACTCTAGCGTGCGGCGCGGGGCGCAATCATCAGCGCAGTCAATGCGACGGAGTTGGAGCGGCCAACGTTGAACCACTACGTCAGAGGCATGACTACGTCATTCTCACGTTTTGATTGTTTTTACTTCTCAGAGCGAAATTGAATGATGACGTCATGAGTTTCTCCTCCCGGTGTTGGCTGACCGGGCTAACACGGATGCGCTAGTTTGCGCTGCCCTGCGCGCTTATCGGTCTGTTTCTCCGCTCCCCTTTTCTTTCGTCTTCTCCCCTTGCCCCTCTCCCCCGGGCCATCACCGTCCACGCCATGCGAAGCGACCTGCCCGCGTCCAATAAAAAAAAGAAAAAAAAGACCTGCCCGCGTGGCGTGTCCTGTTTCTCGCTCCCTCCCGAACGACACAAGACCACGTGGTTCGACGTGACGTGGCCATGACTCTGACGACCCGAGACCAATGTTGCCTGACGCAACCGAAGTTTCGGTTTCGGTATCTGCTGATGTTTAAATTAGGATTGCACAAATAATATTCCACGTTTCGCGAATCCGAAGACATAGAGTTGTTTAGTAGTGTTTTGTGAATTTGAATCACATGGAAGCCTAAATTTTTCGGGATTGAGCGGAGTTGCCCTTTAATGGGTTTAAAAAACGTTCCATCGAGGATTGTCTAATTGATCAGTGATGCGAAAAGACTACGACCTCTAAATAAATTCCATCAAAACATCACTACTTCCCTGCCAGCACTGATCACATGACGTCACGGTGGGATGAACTAGTATTCTTGAATCTGTAGGTGTTGCCTTGAATACTAAACTTTACCCACGCTGCTGTATGAAAGGACAATACATATTTTCGTTGTAGGCGACCTCGTTGAAGACCATGCAGGCAATTGCATTTGGAATTTTCGAGAAATGTGGACCACCTGAAGCATCCTGAAGCACATGTCTTATCTTCTGTTACGGTTGAAAAATCAATATGGTGGCATCTCTGTTGTGACGGTCCTCCCTGCCGACTCTCCGCCTCCAACGCATGAACGGCAGTCTTCAAGTTTCGCCTAGCATCATTCAAACAGAGACCTCGTGGATTGCGACCTAAGATGGCCGGCACAGGTGCGAGCTCTCCGAGAAACAGCGTGCTCTAGACGAGTCAAAGGTGTACGAAGTCTGGGTCGGCACAGTGAGGCAACGTCTGGCCTCCTTCCTGGGTATCGGATCACCAGAGCAGCGGGTCAGGTTCACGTCGGCTGATGACGTATCCTTGAGCCATGCAATATTACAGGGGCAGACGCATTCGGATATCCGTTGAACTTCACTGGTGAAAGGCACCACCGCCGCCCCTCTGCCCCCCTCCCCCTCTGTTCTTTGCTCTGATGCTTGTTTTTTGTATTGCTTTTTTTTTTTCGTATAAGTTTGTTAGGGCCTTACGCGGGTTCGCAGTTTCCAGCTCTTTTTATTTTTGAGCAACCGACTCCCTGACTGGCTCGGCGTAGCTGAACGTAAAAAAAAATAAAAAAAAATATATAAATAACCTGGCCCATTCTATTCCCATTCCATTCCGGGCAAAAGGCATCTAATTCCATTTCCATTCCATTCCCCTGATTGTTGCCGCCATTCCATTCCCATTCCATTCCGGGGTCGCAAAAATGCGGAATGATTCCGGAATCATTACAACTCCGGAGTGGCAACCCCGCAACACTGGTAGACATAGCGCCGATGAAATCGGAAGAGCAAGTGACGCGTGGGAGGCAGCGCGCTCGTTTTATACACTCGTGATGTGGTGCCACCTCCTCGTCATTGACTGCGCCGTCACATGCCCAATGACGCACATACTAGGCCACACCTTTAGTCGGCCAGATGGCTGTGACGTGACGTGTGCAGTGACGCATGCACTAGGCATACCTTTAGTTCAGTCAGAACCGTAGAGCCACTGCGGCGTCGAGGAAGCGTGCTCGTTTCGCACCCTGGAGGTCGGTGTTCGATTCTCACCCAGACCAAAATGTACCAAATTTTCATTTCAGTCATTATAATTTACTTTGCTTACAGGAATCCCATCAGAAATTTGACATCAATCCAAGCATTTTTGACGTGTTTTTACTCTTTGTCTTTGGCCAATTTGTGTGCCATCGCTCGGTCACGCCGCCAACGATGCCAGATTTTCGCGTAATAAACCATATAATGCTTTCGCATTGAAAAAAATTCAATCCACTTAGATTTTTTTTTTTTTTTGCATTTTAGCATTTTTGGTGTCTTGTTATTCTCCAGGCCTCTCGCGTAAATCGCAATGATTATCTTTTCCTGAGCATTGCAGAAAAATGTACATGCAGGCATTGTTCAGAAAGAGGTTGACTTATTTTTTTATTAAATATAACATGTACAGTAGGCTCGCAATAATTCAAACTCGGATATTTTGTACTTGTTGATAATTCAAACAAATTTCAAAATTTTGGTTGTCTTGCTATGTTTTTAATCTATTCATAAGCCGCTTAATTCGTAGAGTGTTTTCGTGCAATTCATACTTTTTGCTCCTGCGGCCCGTTGAGTGCACTTCTTTCTGAAAACTGGTGCACTGCAGAGAGGCAACATGTGCAAAGCTTGCTTGTGCAGGTTTTGCTTCACCGCAGTGCACCGGTGCACGGTGAGAAGCGCACTCAACGGGGCTCACGCGGGCGCTCACGAGTTATGAAAGCGCTTGCGGGCATTACGCGAAAATTTCTATAGCAACTTGCGCGGACGCTGCAACGTGGTGGCATGGCATACGTCAATGTCACAGCGTCCGCGCAAGCTGCTATAAAAATTTCCGCGCGGTGTTTGTTCTCATCGCTCGTGTGTCCTGTGCTCAATAAATGGTTCATATTGGCGGCAGGTTTTCCGTGTTTCGTGTGCTGCCAGTCACGGGCACTGCCTAGTGCGTCATTGCGGTCGCTGTCACTCTCGTCGTCATCCGAAGTTGTCTCGTATTCACAAGCAATGTCAGACTCGCTCTGGGAGACAAATTCGAGGTCTCAACATTGCTGCTGTCTTACTGCTGCAAGATACAGCTCTTTTTTTTGGAGACATCGCCGCCACCAGCATTCCTCGTTCGTGTCGCCATTTTTAAATCTCCAATGCCAGGCCACCGACCGTTGTCCAGCTAAGCACATGGCAAAGGCGCAAAACGCCGTTGTTTTCTGGACTTCTATTGCCCCCTGGTGTTGAAAATAGAAACCGAAAGCAATTACCAACCGTAACTCGTCTGGCGCAGAGCGGCACAGCATTGCGGGTGAATGAGTGTGACTCTTCATTGGCGGTATTGGTACAAACTCCAATGACTAGTACGGCTCGGGCCTGGAAGTTAGAGGGTTGGACGACTTCTTGTCCCAATGAACAAACTTAATTTTGTTAAGAGTTGTCCACGATAAATGACATTTTTGAAGGATAAATAAACTTACCCTATGTGATACATCTCACAAATGTTTCACATGTGTCATACCTGCTTATGATCAGTAGGCTTATGTAGACGAAATCATCAAATATCTGCTTCCGGTATGTGTAGCCATTTATATAGCAAATCAGAGTTTTATCTTGCATCATATTTAGTTCAATTTCTGATAATGCAAACAAAATTCGTAGCTTCCTAGAGTTTGAATTAGTAAGAGTTTACTGTAGCCCGTTCAAATATGGAGGGGAACTTTTTTTTTTTTTTTCTTGGGCCTGATTTGAGCGTGTGTTGCTCACTTGTCTCGTGGCATGATGGCCTCTTGCTCGAGCTGACAGTCGACTACGAACAGTTATCTTTGCCAGTGTTTTTGTTATCGCCCAATAAATTCTGTACTTTTGGGATATAGACACTAACACCTCTTTTTTCATTGTGTTTCTTTGTGCAGATCCCCAAGCTGGAGATTCCAGTGTTTAGAGCCAACAAGCGGTTCGACATGAGGCAGATGAAAGCGGCCATCTGGGAGACGATCTCCCCAGGGACAGAGAACAAGGTGCACCAAGGATCCGACGCTCTTTTTTCCGTTCCCTCCGCAGTGGTCCGCGACTCGTGAGCAAACGACCGTGAATGTATAATCGAGTTGCGCGTTTGTTTAGACTGTGGAAACTTAGTCACCCCAATAGGTGGCATCCGGTATCTTTGCCGTAGATGAGAAATTGAGACGGTTAGTGCCACTGCTAGTCTGGGGTCTTTAACATGCACCACGCAGCAGTAATACACAACCGCACACCAGTACGACGCCCGTCCAGATCGGAACTGGCAGGGTTTGTGGATCCGCCCGGGATTCCGGGTTTTGCAGCACGGGCTCTCACTCCACGTGCTCCAAACTGCGGTGCATTAACGCGCTCAGCCAACAATCCCCAGACTTCAAACTCAATCCCGTGTTTGTTGCGCCATTTTCAATTTGGTCGCAGGAAAACGTCGGCCCGAACCATCGAGGCAAAGGAAGCCCTCCTCCCCCAGCCAAGGTGGACGGTGCAAGGAGCTTCTGCGTCATGTACCGCGAGCTCCTGCCAAGGCTGAACGCCGTGAACCGCGAAAATATCAGCATTCCGGTGGCCTTTGTGGCGATGCTTCACCTGGCTGCTGAACGGGCAAGTTCCCTCTCACGGCGGCGTGCACTCCACTCTTGCCATTTTGAAGCCGGAAGGGGATATGTACCGGCATCTCTGGGACCAGGAACGATGGACCCGTGGTTTGATTGATAATGTGGGAAACGTGAACGGTAGTACTTTTGACGGTCTTGGTGACATTGTGATTGTCCAGACGGTTTCGTCGTAGATTCGTGGTCCCGGCAGTGTCGTGACTATTAGTGAGGTTTCGTCGTAGCCTTACGGTAACAGCAATTTTGGCGTTGTTAAAAGTGTTTCGTCAGTTTTAAAGGCACATTGCAACGAAGTTCCAGTGCCTATTTTTGGTCTATTTGTGTTCGAGGGAGCAGTATCACATCAGACACACCAATCTCTTGTTGAAAAAGACAGGAAAAAGAATTTTAAGACAAATTAGCTAAGAGCACCTGGTGGTTGTCACTAACGCCTCGTTTGTAATGCCCGTCTAAGAACCTTGACAGCTAGTGACGATAACTGTCTTGCCTCAGGCCACCACGAGAGAAGAGGGGAAGGAGGAACTTCCCTCTCCCCGAGAATATCTTTTGTGTGTCCCAGAAGTCGCTATTGTCCCTGTACAAGATTACAGAAGATTAACCTGTCACTCAAAATTGTGTACAAAAGCAGCCGCTTCGGCGGCTGGAACGACTAGGCCATGCTCTCAACGTCAGCCTCGCCGCAGCTTTGCTCTTCCCGAGACGAACTAAATCACGATTGCGGCGGATGTGACGTGCTCTCCGCTGGCTGCTCTCCGAGCGCTTGCCAGAGTGGGCCGTTTATAACGAAAAATACATCCACCGGGCTCAAAATACAAACGCGCGATTATGATTTACGGATATTGTTTATCATGTTCATCCTATTTCTGAACACTTCAAGTTTCAAATTTGAAGTGTTCAAATATTTCAAATTTCGTTGCAGTATTCCTTAAACGCACCAGCGATGTTTGGATGCGATTACAGCTTTAGAACTCTAAAGGTGCTTGCTGCAGACGTGGGGACAAAGTTATTTAAAGACACATGCCTCAAGCCTTTTCGAAGCACGTTCGCTCCATTCATTTGTACGCTTCTAACATTTCTGTAGACAGTGACCCATGCAACGGGGCCGTCATTACGAGGAAGCAAAAAAAAATGCCTCAAACAATGTCTGCAGGTTGCATTTTGTGCGATGTGCAAGCGGTATGGTCGTGGCTTTTAAGGGGAGAAATCTAAATGCTCCAGAGCGGCGAAATTGAAATGGTAGATGACGTGCTAATTTTAGTTTGTTTTTCTTTTTTCTTAGGGCATTTACCTGCGTGGCAAAGAAGACATGTCGGACGTAGACATCGAGCTCCCCGAAAGTTTGGTCATGGCGAAAGTTCTCGAAGGTGCCAACGACCGTAACTCGTAGCGAAACCCCGTTTCGATGCCATGTTTTTATAATTAGAAACTCTGACAGAAGGAGTTGCTAACTCATTTTATTTTTGTGACAAAGGCTTTTGCCTTGACTGGCTATGTTTAGCGCTATATTTTTGCTGCTTTTCTGAATATAGCTTTTCAACTTATCTTACTCCTGCGTAATTCACTTCGACAAAGCACGTTTACGCGCCTGTGCTTGATTGGATGCATGATAAGAGTTGGGAGGTGCTTGGGGATGAACTAGCAAGGTCCAGAGACATTTTTCTTTGTGAAGTTATCAGGTCGATTTCCGTTTGCATGATATTCAATCCCAAGATTCTGGGAACTAGGTACAGAGAAAAATTGATTTCAATGTCTTGTTTTAGGAATTCGAAATACAGTAAAACCTCGTTATAACAAAATGGGATATAACAAACTAATGGATATAACAAAGCAATCATAATTCCCCTTGCTTGAATAGTTGGAAGAAATGGACATTGGCTATAACAAACTAATGGTTATAACGAGATAATTATGACCGCTCCTTCAACTTCTTTATAACGAGGTTTTACTGTAGTGATTTACTTTGTCAAGGGAAATCTTTTTCTAATTGGTCGTTCAGCTGCTTCCGAGCAGACGTGCTTTGTTTCGTCTGGCAATTCTGTCGCCCATATGGCCACACTTGTTTTACAGCGGTAACTGTTATGGGCTCTTCACACCTCTGAAAATGACGTCAGTTGTTGATGATGTAGTTGGCGACGTAGGGCATCTGTCGTCGAAAAGGTAAAATGCTTGGAAAAAATTGGCAGCCGCCCACGAGAATCGAACTTGGATCCCTTGCGTGCAGAGCGGAGATGTTGCCACTGAGCTACGCCACAGCGTTTATATGGCATCGTCATATGTAACTAGTGGAAAACGACTTCAGCAACAAATTTTCCGCATGTTTTTTTTTTGTTTGTGTTTTTTTTTATGGGGGGGGGGTTTGTTTATTGAGAGTAGTGCCGTATAACTTTTCCACTTTCCTATCGGTAAGCTTTTGCATTAGTTTAAATATCGAGCCAGTGTCTCGTTCTGAGCCGCAGCACTGTACCACGCTGCTTGCACTGCGGGATGTTTCAAGTTGGTCTCGCGTGGAGCAGGCGCCAGAGTAAAGGACTGAAATACGACGATGGCCGTAGGTCGGAAGGCATTGCCACGAAGCTTGGAGCTGCGGACACGGCGCCTGGTAGATTCCTGGAAAAAAAAAGATATGGAATCTGTGACGGGTCATGCTACGAGTAGTACGTAGTTGTTTGGAAGAACAGAGCATTCTGCAAAGTTGGACGGAGTGTGATGTCGCAAAGGCATCATCGTCATTTGCCTTAGATGGTCAACGGGTAGGTAGCGCCATCTTGTGTGGACTTTTCGCAACTTTGAGACGGCCTGTGGCCACGATCATTGGACACGAGCTCTAGCCGCAGGGCTCTGTTCGACTGCGGTTTGGTGCTTGCAGTCGATATTGCCAGGAGCGACTAGGGCTATTCCAAGCCATCGTCCTTGATTCTTTTTTTGTTTAGTCTTAATTGTGATATTCAATGAATGGAAAGCCTAAGCCTTCCCAAAAATGTTCTGTGCCTCCCCACTGCCCCACCACTATGAAAAGCCTGGGGCCATCTGAGCACATGGAGCGAAATCCCCACCCCTGCCCGTTTCGTTCTGGATTAGCATCGTGTTAGCTTGCAATCATGTGTCACTACTTTGGCATGGTCATTCCGTGACAAAGGAGATGCGGCAATATTTTCATGTCTAGGATATGTACGAAAAAATCAATTTGGATCAAAGAAGCCTCTAAACTCTAAAAACATTGTCTTTTTGTGAAAAAAAAAAATTAGTTTTGTTGGTATTACACTTTAAATTACTTGATTTGGCATAAAACCCATATAGTTAAGAAAAACATTGTGAAAAAACGGTTGCATACCACAATAATTTAAGCGGGCACCTAATTACTTAACACTATTGCTCATCATCAACACGATTCATTTGTACTATTCCATTTCATCATCATTAGAAGCGGCACTGCAGCGACGAGATGTTTCGGTGGCGCCACCTCGCAGGCGTCCTCCTGTGACTCAGCTGGTAGGATTCGAGCAGACGACGCGTGTCAAAGCACGGAGTGGCTATGTTAGTTTGCATCTATGCTGATTACAAACGGCTTATTTATTAAAGAAACGCGTATAACGTTTTTGTGAGTGATCTTTCTTATAAATAACAGCGCCTCAAAGTTACTTTTTATATTAGAGAAACTTTAAAATGATCATAAACAAGCCTGGAGCTTCACATTACTGCTTGTGCGGCGTGAGCCAGGCCTATTCACAGCCTCTCTCATTCTCGTTCCTCCGGATGTAGAGGTTGCTGTAGAAAAAGGTTTTGCATTCATCAGGGTAAATGACGTGTTGTCTTCTTAGCTGTGCACGCGTGCACAGTTGTGTTGCAATGTGCCACGCTTGTTTTAGCTACGTCGAGCCTGTCGATACCGACGCTTCTATCCAAGAGTGACTATAGTCGCTGCCGAGCAAAAGCTCATCAGCAACTGACGCTTAGCTTTTTCCAAATCGAATACGTGGCGAAGAAGTTCGTCACGTCGCGACTTCTGCTCGGAAAAAAGCAGAAATTTTCATAAATTCTTAACATGTCGGCCATGGCCCGGCAAATTCAGGCAATTGATTAATTTGTTCTATCCTGATTTTACTGAGTGTTTACAAATTTAAAATCGCTCGCTAAGAAGCGCATCACGCATTAGGCACATTTGGGTCTGCAAAAATTAAACATACAAACGGTAGTACATAGAACACTGAAGTGCCACCAACTTACTTAATTTACGACTTCTATAAAAAAAAAAATTAAATACTTTGTTGGTGTCCCTTTGGGACACTGACAGGGTATTTATATGCCCGCCAAGGTTTTTATTTGTACATGGCATATGAGAGCCCAACTACCCAGAACACAATTTACGGCTCGAAATTTGATATCTTTCCACGCCCTCTCTTCTCCGTGATCACGGGCCGTTTTTTGTGGTTTAGACCGTTAGACGCAACCACCAAAGATAATTAGTCGTGGTCATCGAAGGAACGCAGTCAGTAGTAAAAAAGTGCATATATATATATAATACCAATTTTTTGTAGCTTCTAAAAAGCTGCACCATGCGTTACCTGAAAAAATAAAAAGGTTGCACAGCCACGTGATTTTCGCTTCTCCTCTCCGGTCCAATTTCGATTTCCAGCAGTTGTTTTTTGTTTGTTTTTTTACTTTATTAAAAATATATGTGATGCTGTAGCAAAATATTAATTAGGTAGTCTTCTAACAGCATAATAAATCGCCTGGCAAAAAGAAGGGGAGGGGGGTGTCAGTGTCTCTTTAAATGTATTTTGATAGAATATGTAGTGCTACCAAACGCAGTGTAATAATGGAAAAAGCACTCCACTCTTTGCGGCGGAAACCTCACACCCTTGAGGTTCCTTACATGTGCAGTATTTTAGACTCTCGAATTCTGAATCGACGTTACACGGGTGCCGTCTTCGCCATCTGAGTGTCGGGCTTGGCAGACATTAGATGGGGTAATAAGCGTCATCGCAAGTCGGTTCATTAACAAAATTGTTGATTACGATTTTAATTAATGGTCTCATGGCTCATGTGGCAATTGCAGTATTGACGCCGACATACTATCGGAGGCATGGCCAATTTACAGAATTTGCGAAAAGGTAATTGATTTTTAGATATTCATCACTCAGTTTTATTTCTCATTTCTACTCCCGATTTTAATATTGCTCGCAAAAAGATTGCGGCAATACGCTTAGGAGGGCTCAGTTAGGGAGAATTATTAGCTTTCAGTATAACTTGGTAATTAATTAATTTTAGCAATTGCTAATTATTTATCTTAAATATATGGTTTAAATTCGAATATTGCTGGGCATCATCGAAAACTATTAAATATACGCATTACAATGACATAAGGCATGCGCAGCACGTTCCTGGGTGGCGGTTCCTTATCGGAGCGCATCTTCGCGCGAGCAGTCCCGCTCCCCGTGGCCAAAGTAACTTAATTAATTGTTGTACAATTCTTTGAAATTTTATTTTGTCAGATGTGAAAGATTGGGGCGTTGTATCTACTCGGATGGGGAAGGTTGCTTCCATGCGAACAAATAGATAGAATTCTTTTAAATGCGAAAGCATTAACTGGTCTCATGGAGCGAGCTGACGTCATCAGTTTGAAGCGTGAAAACGGCTCCTGGTTTCCGCGATCCCAATAGGAGCGATTCGCCTTCGGTTCCATTGGCTGGCGCGCATCGACGGGGCTCCATGGCCTCTGAGATCCCGAAGCGCGTGCGCGCTAGTACGCAGCAGACGACAAAGGGGGTGGACGAGCGGCTTGCATGCTTTCGCATTCAGAACTCATAAGACATGCTTAGGTATGCCTCGAGCTTTTTTTCAATTACTTAGGTGTTGAATCTTCAACCCTTCCACTGTTATTTACTAGCAGCTATACGAGTAAATAACAAGGGGAGAAGTGAAAAAGAGCATGCCTCGCGTGCTTGGAACAAATGGCCTTGTTCAGGTAGTGTCGCCGTTCCAAAAGATTCTCCTACCGAAACCGCAAAATAGTATGAGGTGAAAAAGAAAGGAGCCTGGTGTGAAAGGTCCAAATCACCACCATAGCTTCTGCTACCAAATACAAGGGCAGTTACACAATACACAAAGAGAGTTTTGTGATTTCGTTATATTTCCACTCGATGGCATTGATATCCAACGTATTCAGAGGGACGACACCTTCTTGTCAAACAACATAGAGCCTTTTCTACTGAAGTTTTATATGAAAGGCCAGACTTCCGCTGAAATTCCTCACGTAGACGAGTTGTCAGATCGAATAAACTGCCATTACTCCCGATCTGGGAATCTCTCGATCTTCGTTCGTAAGCCATAGTGTCATGAGATCGAGGGGTGCGGCTCTTCGTCCGCCGAACAATGCTTCAGCGCATGTTTTTTTCGTGGAAGATGAGACCGTCGCATGCTGCCGGAAGAAAAACCTGGCGATTCTTCACTGACCTGCTTAATTCTTCCGTAAGCTTCAAGAGGGCTTTCTTCGTTTCGCACACCATCTGTTCTGCTTGCCCGCTAGTTGCAGGATGGTATGGTGCACTGATCTGGTACCTGATGCCATTTTTATTTTTCTCAGAAAATTGTATATTTTATTTGAAAGAAGATTCGGCGCGTTATCAGAGAAACATAGTTTCGGTAGGCCAAAAGTAGTGAAAAGAGAGCGTAGAGCGGCAATGACGCGTTTGGATGTGGCATGCATCGTGTAAGCTTCCAATCATTTACAGTTCGCATCGACCATGACTCCGCAGATGCGGATACGTTTCGCCACCCACAGACTGAATAGTGGATCGTTTTCAGTTACTGTTCATGATGGCGCTGGACTCGAGGAAGACTTCGAGTCTTTCCGCAGAGTTAGCTTAGGTGCCAACATTTTGTCGAAAGCGGTAAGTGCTCGAAACGTCGGTAACGACGTGGTGTGCTTGGCACTTGACGCTTACAATTTGCTGAGAAGAAACTTGCTTGTTCGTCTGCCACAAGTCGTCCGATAAGGTCATCACCGCAACTCCATCTCCCGACAAAACAGTTCTTCATTGTCCGCATATCCATAGTTAGCAATCATATGAACTTATAAATTCCTGAACGCTCATCATGCACTTGCCGTCGCTAAACGCCGCTGAATCATAGCATCTTCACTGCAAATAAACGTCTTCCTATTTATACTGATGTTTTTCATCATATTCCTCATAAGCTGTACTTACAACATAATGAGTGTCGGTACTTCCGAAAGTATTGCAACGGCCGTTTGTTTTTTGGGAAATATAATGTAACAACCTTTTAACATCTTCAGAATCCCGTGAAACACAATATTCCGTGACGTCACTTTTCAGTCGTCATTATAATGGCGAGGTAAATACCGTAAATCGCGAAGCTATTTACTAGACGCCCGCTTCCACTGGTGTCTTGGAAGATTGAGTGAGCGTGCATTCCTGCAGAAGAATTTTTTATTGACAGAATAATGACACGTCAATCAACAATTGATTCCTTCTTGGTACGATTTATTGCGAAAGCCCATGGCAACCGCCGAACCGCATATAGCGGCGAGATGTTCTGGTGGTGCCCTCCTATGGTTCCCCCTTGTGACGTCCATTACCTTGCAAACAACAAGTTCGATGGTGTTTGTAAATAGCGTGGTGGAAGCCTGAAATCATTGTGCTCTCAAAGCAACACCGTCGAAATTAAGGTTCTTTCATTCCTCTTATTTCCGTCGAGGGTATACCCTTTCCCACGTCATAGTCAGCTTTTGGGCCAATCGTGGAAGGCCGACCACAGCGACGCTTTCGGTCGCGCATGTCGCCAATATCAGCCTGACATTCTCGCATACATGAGTTTGCTGGGCCAGGCTATTGAGCCAGCTGAGCGCAGCTGGCAGCGGTGCGAGCAAGGCCACGATTCGAACGTGATGGTGCTCGAGCCATCCAACCGTGAACCAATATTTCGGACACTCCACGGGTGCGTGTCGCCATCTATTGGTTGAACTAACGCCTTGTTCATGATGGTTGCCATGGGACCGCAGCCTTAAACATTTCTTGTAATGCCGAATTAGAGCGCAGCTCTCGAGGAGGAGGAGGAGGGTACCGAGGGGAGAGTAAGCCCTCCTCCTCATTCGTACCCTCTCCTCCTCCTCCCCCCTCATCTCCTCATCCTTATGTCCCCTCCTCCTCCCCGCACGTTGCATCATGGGACGTTTCCCATAATGCAACGCGCGGGAGTTCGTGACGTCACGAGTCCCGCGCATTGTATTATGGGGCATTTCCTGTAATGCACCGCGCGGTTATGGCGACGGCGATGCCGCTCAAGCCGGAAACGGGAGCCTAAGAGCTGCGCTTTAAAAGCCTCCAATGAGTTGAAAAACACCATCTACGGCATACAAGCATACCTCGGCAAACCTCCCTCACGAGGTCCCTCACTCACCTTCAGAGGTGAGGTGAGGGTGAGTGAGTTTCTGAACCAGAAAAATTCATGGGTGAGGGGTGTGAGGGCTATGAGTGCGTAAGGGGCGTGAGGGTGGTGCGTGTGAGGGGCGTGAGTGCGTAAAGGCCGTGAGTGCATGAGTGTGTGAGTGCATGAGGGGTATGAGTGAGTGAGGGCCGTGAGTGCATGAAGGGTATGAGGGCCATGAGTGCGTGAGGGGCATGAGTGCGTGAGGCCCCCTTCAGACGGAGCAATTTTCTCAGCAATTTTGGTGTTGCTGGCCGGGTTGTTCCCTAGCTTTCCCTAGATCGACACGAATTGCTGAGATCAAGTTCGACTAGAAACAAGCGAGCAACTCGGAGCGATTCGAAGACGTTTGAAGTGACTGCATCCTATCAGGGACGCAATATTTTCGCGTGATACATTGTGCCGGTGATGTCGACAACAAAATACTTGGACTTGTTGTTGTTTTGTCCGTTTTTTTATTTTTCCGTGTCTCCGGTTTACGATGAAAATACTTGGTTCTGGATTAAAATTGATCGTTTTTGGAAATAAAATGTTTCAGAAAGATGCATTAGTATTCTCAACGATATTTAAATGCTTTTAAAAAATATGTTTATAGCGTGTAATAGTGTGTCTAAATAGTGCAAGAAAAATAAAATTTCATGATGAAATTGCCCCGTCTGCGTGAGGGCCATGAGTGCGTGAGGACGGTGAGGGCTATGAGTGCCCGAGGGTGGTGAGTGCGTGACGGGTATGAGTGCGTGAGGGCCATGAGTGCGTGAGGGGAATGAGTGTGAGGGCCACGAGTGCGTGAGGGGTATGAGGGCGGTGAGGGTGGTGAGTGGCGTGAGGGCCACAAGTGCGTGAGGGGTATGAGTGCGTGAGGGCCATGAGTGCGCGAGGGCCTTGAGGGTGAGTGAAGGGCTGAACGTGAGTGTGAGGATGAGTGTGAGTGAGGGGTTGAAGGTGTGTGTAGCTGTGAGGGTGAGTGAAGAGCTTAGGGGAGTGTGAGGGTGAGTGAGGGCTACCTAAAATGCCGACCTGTGCAATGTACAAGAACATACACGCCCTAAGTCGGTTACCCAGCGCTTTAAAGCAGCAACTTACACCCAACGTGGCAGCGGCGCCCCGAAGAGCACTTTGGCCAACGTTTCTAACCAGTCAGCATGGCCGCAGAACCTGACGCTTGCTAGATGGCGCCACAGTATTAAAAATGGTAGGGAGCCTACATACTTAGACTGCCGGCGAATATGTAGGCTCCCTATACTTCGTCTCACCTTAGTATGGACTATTGTTAGCCGCGCGTGCTAAAAGCGCGAGCTAATCGCTTTGAATGAAGCCGCGGCGGCTGCACGAGTGATCGTGCAGCAAGTTCTCTAGTCAAGGCTGGCCGCTCGCGCTAGCACAGCCTTCGCGGTTAGTCCATGCTAGGGTGGGACGGAGTATAGAAAATGGATCTTCCCACGATAAAACGATCTATATACCCGTTTCATCTTATTTTGTACCTCAGCGAAGGTTGGGGGCGCGTGCTCATACACTCTCAAGAAAAAAGGGTGTATCGTTACACCCTTTTCCCCATATAATACACCCCAAAACTTCCATTCGACGTACAGTGCCCTGCAGTCGAACAGACGGCCCCAAATTTTACGAGGGGCTTGATAGCCATGGTGGTACAACTTATTAAAATAGCTTATGTACGTCTTATTGACAACAAAAAGAATAATCGGGGTTTTCACGGCCCTACTGTAAAAACTCGGTGTTTTCTTTGTGTGTTTTTGATACGTACTTTAGCTACTTAAAAAGTTATATCGCACCGTTATCAAGCCCCTCGTAAAACTTGGGGCCGTCTGTTCGACTATAGGGCCCTGTACGTCGAAATGAAGTTTTGGGGTGTATTATATGGTACAAAGGGTGTAACGATACACCCTTTTTTCTTGAGAGTGTAGCATTGGCAGCCGCCCATGGTGCACGAGAGCTTGTGCCGCCGAGTTGAGCCCTAGAACAAGGAGCTCGCGCTTGTAGCCTTTCCTGCGGTATTAGCCCCGAGAGCGAACACAAGCGTCGCTGCGGTCGCAGCGCCCTGATTGGGTGAGGTGTACCGTGACGTCAAGGGGAGTACTCCGCTCCACGACCTCGCATCGGCTCGCTTCTCTGCCCCCGGTTTCCCTGTTTGGCGTTGTGTCCCGGAAGCTCTTCGAGGAGCTGGACCTCGTGTACACGGTGTACAAGACGTTGAGTTAGGCCTATATTGACGTGCTTCCGTACATTTTATAAGCCTGCTTGCCCCTGTTACCTTTAGAATTGGGTTACAAATCCCGAAAGCTATCGGAGGAGGCAATTCCGCCGATGAACCTCCCCGTCCGTCCACACGACACAAGGCAATCTTGCGAAGGGTCGGTGAAGCGGTGGCGCAAGTGTTTCAGACGCTGGAATTCTGTTCCTTGCCTGTTCATGATTTAGGACGATATTACATCCCGCTTTTAAGGCATTTCAAGTGGCATTTATATCAAGGGCCTTTGGGTGGTCGGCAAATTAGCTCGCGACCCCGACTCTGCGCTGCCACTCTGCATGCGCTGGTTCGCAGATGTTTTAAAGACCCTGCGTCTGATGATCTTTGAAGTGCTCGTGGATCAGGGCTGTTTTACATAAACGCAGCTCCTTCGTGAATTAATTATATAGTTTATACAGGTATGCAGGCATATTTCTTAAAGATGCAACATTACTGAAAATTAGTTTGTATGGTAGCAGCAAAAACGGCCGAATTGTCCCCAGTTGCCTGTATGATATACAGGGGGAGCAGCGCACCCGGAGAACAGTCATTCAAATCAACATACACACAAAAGAAAGAAACACTTACTCAGCGCTGAGTAAGTGTTTCTTTGTTTCTTTCTTTTGTGTTTCTTTCTTTTGTGTGTATGTTGATTTGAATGACTGTTCTCCGGGTGCGCTGCTCCCCCTGTACATCGTGAGCAACCAACTCGCCCGAACCTCTGTGTTAACCTGTATGATATGTATTGAACTGCCCAAAATATGCACAGCAATGGTGCCGTAATTTGGAATGTTTATACTTTTTCCTGACATTTTTTATTCCAGCCTTGGGTATTAAAAAAAATACACCGTTTAGTCTGAATTGTCATTCCCAATAAAAAGAGACTGCTGCAAGTCCCCAAAAGCTTCCTCAGCCTCCAAACTCCCTACAGCTGGACTCTCTGACCAGAGAGGAAAACAGGAGTAAAAGCAAGCATTCGAACGTCTGTCCAGCGGTAGATGCAGCACTAGTAGCAAAAAATGTGGAACCTGTGAAGGGCGACAGTCTGCGTGAGAAAAGCTTCTGGTATTTTAGCTTCAGGGCAATTCGATTTAAGTAAGGTCTCAATTTAGGGCTTAAGGGACTAATAACGAGCTAGACATCTTCGCTTACGTTTGTTATACATTTCTTGAAGGTTGATATAAACAAGTCCACAAATACCACCCCGTAATCCTGCAAAGGTTAAATGCGAGCAATTTATATAATAAATGTTCCTTGTTTTTTTGCTTTGCTCCTGCACTTGGGCTGTCTTACTTGTGATTCTCTCCCCACGGCCCAGACTGTATTTAGTATGTTCCTCTAGGAGCATGCAGCTTTTCTGCTTCGGCGATCTTGTTTAAAAGCAGAGATACAAAAAAAAAAAAAATAGTATAAATAACCTGCCAATTCATTCAGACCATCAACAGCATTTATTGTGCGAGATGTAAATCTATAATGATGCTCCTGCAATTGTGGCCATATTTCTTTATTTTCATATACCAGCTGCGATTCATGCGTTGCCTGCCCTGTCAACCATGCTTAAAATGTTGGTTGAAGTTTCGCCTGTAGCTACATGTCATAGCTCAATAAAGGCACATATAAAAATTTACACTTTTTACGAAAAACACGCCAAAAAAAAATTAAATAGAAACGAGCGCGCCGACAGCTAGCTTCGTCACGGCCTCCACAGGCCGAGCGGGGCGAGTCGGGGAAAAATTCTCTCCTCGCCGTGACGTCACCCTGGTTCGCCGTAAGGGGGCGCCACGCGAACTTCTCGGGGCTAATAACATATATAGGGGTAGTGCAAAAAGCGTCGGCGGCGCCGTAGACTGCCGCGAGTGGCGCTGTTGCCTAAGTCCGGAGGACATGGCTACTGACATGGCATATGGCGTCGCGTTGTTCTCAGATGGTTTCTGTGGTGTCTGTGGTCGTTTTCGAAATTTGGTTCCGTGAATATCAAGTTGGCATTGTGACTATCATAAAATCGAGTCTTGTCACTAAGCGATGAAAACGAAGAGAAAGTAGACAGATGCGCACCGCTACGCGCCAGGATGCAAGACTGCATGCAGGTACCCCCATTTTTCACCAGTAAGCTTTAAACATTAATTCCATTAGTAAGCTTTAAACGTTAAAACAAAACCCAACTAAGCTTTACACAGGAATTCATAGACGTTGCGACACTCCGTATATAGGCCACACTAATGGACCGCTAAGGTCGAAAACAGCCACGCTTGGCGCGCAATTCGCTAGAAAGAGTGCTCCAGAGTCGATCGCCTGTTCTACATGAAGCACCTCACCCGAAGGCCGGCTATTTTTTCCCACTACTCCTATTCTACCAACGTAATCTACAGGGTATCACCAAAGAAAATTTACACGGTCTTTTTTACCGCAAAAATAAACTAGGCATCGCCGAGCGCTCATTCTCCGCCCAAAGGTAGCGCTAGAGGTCACAACCAGATGCCAAAGTTTCAGCTCGATCCGATGAGTTAATCAAAAGTTATAAGTGATTTTCTGAAAATTTCAATGGGAAAATGGCGGCCGACGGTGTTTTCAAACACATGGGGCTCTATGGCACCAGAAACCGAAAACGGGCAGAATTGGGCTCCATTTTCCCATTGAAATTTTCAGAAAATCACTTATAACTTTTGATTAAGTTATCGGATCGGGCTGAAACTTTGGCATCTGGTTGTGACCTCTAGCCCTACCTTTGGGCGGAGAATGAGCGTTCGGCGATGCCTAGTTTATTTTTGCGGTAAAAAAGACCGTGTGACACCCTCTATACAGCGTGAGCGAAATGGATTGAACGCACTTTAAACTGAGCGCATAAATCGCGCAGGGATTTACTACAGAGGTGATCGAAGCTAGTGCATTCATTAAATGGGAGTATGAATACATGAAACCTCCGGAATCAAAAGAAAGAGAATACAAACTGGTTTGTCTATGGAAAAATTATCGCTAAGCCTTTTATCTCAAAATTATCAGAATATTGCTGTGGGCAGGGACGGGCAAAATACATGCTAATATTATTGAAATACAAATACAAAATACTTCGTCAAAAATGTATTTAATTACAAATCTAATTACATTTCCAAAAAAGTATTGAGATACAAATACAACCAAATGTATTTGGTCTCCTCCAAATACTTTTCCAAATACATTCCTCGAAATTTGCGTCAGCGACTTCAGGGCACCTGCAACGGGTTTCTGGGTATCTCATTTTAATTTTACATCGCACGCTCGGGAGTTAGTGTGCGAGGCTCTAGTAGCGTAATAGAAATATAATCACAAAAAAATGTAATCAGCTTGGACGTAATAGGTGAAAAAAGTACAGAGCTTCAAGCAGCTTTTTTTTGTCGATTACATTTTGGCATAGACGAACAAAGAACCGAGACGACCAAGACGCGCAGCACTAGCTAGATAATTTTTTATTGTTGCAACTCGCTCCAGTTACAAAAATCTGGACGACCCTCGCATTTAGAATGTTCCAGGCAAAAATATGGAGGGAAATCACGCTGGAAAGCATCACAAGTTGTCACAGGCACTTATTTAGCCAGTCTGCCTGTGAACGTCGATTTCGTCACTATTCTTGCTCTGGACTAGCACCGTAATCACAAAGTCACTAAACGCTTGAGCTTGATTAAGAGACACTGCATTCGGTGCAGAACGTAGTTTTCTTCCTGCTCTGGACAGTGACAATAAATTTGAGGGATGTATTTTCGCCCACAAAATTGTATTTAATTACAATTGTATTTGAAATACCCACGTTTCAGTATTTAAATACACACGTCAAATACATTACCCAATTTGTAACTAGATACAAATGCAAAATACACAAAGTATTTGAAATACGTACTTCAAATACTTGTATTTGAAATACTGCCCATCCCTGGCTGTGGGCTATTCTGGCGTTTACTACGATCTACATACTTTTTGAAATAGAAAGAAAATAGAATTGGCTTACTTATTCTTCACTATATTTGGCCCAAGTAAGCGACACAGTAACAAAATTTTTTTGTGTACATGCAAAGTACGGGAAACATAGTTGTTTTATTTTTTTATTTACTCAGGCGAACCAATGTTTCCACCATTTTAGCGAAAGCTTCTACCAATTTGAGGCGCCTATGTAGTAAATTCCAGCGCGATAAGTTAAGAAACCGATTATTGCGGTCAGCTTAAAGTGCGCTCAATCTATTTCGCCCACGCTGTAGTTCACTGTACCGTAGGGTGTGTTCATTGGCGACCATAGTTGTGTACGCGGCTGCTTAGCGCGTGCTGACGGCAAGCAGTTCTTTCGCAACCTGCATTCCGCACCACCAAGATTACCGTCCTAGCAGCCTAATAATATGTGAGCTTGTTCTGAGCATGCGCTCTAAACATCGCCCTCAAATATGGCACCATGTGAATACCCCCTATACTGGTGCTCCGCGATCGAAAAGGTGTGGCCGGGAAGAATCCCTTTAGGTGATAAAACGGACAATGTTAAACGCACGGACAGGCAGGGCCGGGCGAAATCCAAAAGGTGGAAAAGGTAAAAAAAAAAGGGGGGGGGGGGAAGGTTCCCCCCCCCCCTTTTTTTTTTCTTTACGTGTTATTCAAGTCGTAGAGGTCTCACACACCCCAGCCCGTAAAAAAAAGTAGGCACCTGATTTCACAATATAAATTAATAGAGAGGGGAACTCTTGCATAAAGCCAAATTTTTTTTAATTGTGGTTTTTTAGGTAAATTTAAGAAGTGCTCATAAAAAGGGTAGAAAAACCGGTAGAAAAACCGCACAGCCAGCTACCTACCTTCGATAATGTGTCTCGCGAGCTTGCAACCATGCCCAGTCGAAACGAGACAGGGGTGACGAGCTCTTGCTTGGTGGAGGCGGAGCTTTTGGCACGAGGTAATTGGCGCGGCCCTACATAACAAAGCGCAGAAATACAATATTCTTGAATATTCGTCGATTGCCTAACATCGTTTTATTATTTATTACAATAGGAACATTGCAACTCGTACTGGAATATTCCAGAAGCACCCACGGGGCATTCTTCCAGAATAACGAGTCAATGAAACCACACGCTGTATTTTCTGTGACTTGCGTGGGGCCGTATTATATGTTATCATTGTAGTACAGCTTTCTCGCATCCGGCACACTCGAGAAGGTCAGAAATGTACGTGTGGCAGAATAAAGAAAGAATCAATCGCAAAGTTTAACACTCGACGGTATCCGTCTTGTCGCAGCCAAACACCCTGGCAAAGTCATCAGACTGAGACACAGCGTAGGTGCACCTGCTCGCCCCGTCATCGTCGCCACACGACCGGTGGCAGAACCTCCTGAAAAACAGTCTGTCCCGACGGGGGTCACCGCTATCAGCGGACCCAAGACCGCGACTCTTGGACGCCTTGTAGGCAACCTCCAGGGCCCACCGCGAAGCGGCCAGTTCTCTCGCGTCTCTGGTAGACGTCACTCTCCTGCCCAGAGCCGCGGACGCCTTCTTTGCCTCACAGCTCAAGAAATGTCCTCTGAGCGAACCAAGAATGCCGCTCGCCTGGAACCATTCTTCGAGAAGAAGTGTGCCCACCGTGGCGTAGTTGAGCTCTTGCTCTTCGGCGTCGGCGACGAAGATGTCGCCAGTCAGGAACGGCGTTGGAAGGAAGTACTCGCGCCCGCCTGGTGCCTTCCACGGGAATCCAGTGATCTGGCGGCTGACATCACTCATGGCGATGGTGTCCTTCGGGCCGGCTTGAAGTTTAGCCGCCGCCAGCACGTTCGTCAGGAACTTGCCACTGTACGTCGGTGGACCAGGGTCGCTCGTGTTGGGAAGGCCGGGTGCTTCGCCTCCTGTTGACATCGTGAGACACTTTATTGGCCAAGAGAAACAATCGACATATGGGTGTGTGAGCCTCGAGTCTGATAAAGCCGGCTGTTGAGGCATTTTTGCCCGAGTCGAACCTATATTCGTATATCGGGCCTTTCTCGATATCGGTAACTCGGTATCGGACGCTTCGATCAGGATTCAAAATTAGAACCATTAAATAAGCTACACTTAATAAACACTAAATAAGCAGAATTCACGCGTCCCGACGAGTCCTGCGGCGCGACCACGTGGGTTGCAGAGCAGAAATAAAACAACAACAGAGGAATCGACATCACAGGTGTTCTTTGCGCGTTTAGTTTCGGTTTGAAGCCGAGTGTACAAAGGCGACATTTCTCACTCCGTGGCGCGCACTGCGAATTTTTAAATCAAACATCTACGGCACTGTTAGATCGTATTGAGGTCGAGCGTGAATTCTCTAAATGTAATATGCTCCAAAAAATGAACATTAAAAAAAAAGATTAATTAAAACCCATTTCGTCTCTTTTCAAGTAGCCGTCATGGCCACCAACTTAGCTCCAGGGCGTAAAAAATCGGTTACGCAAATTCCTTTAAAAAAATCTGGACCACATAAAAAAAAAAATATTTTGTATATTAGACCTGTTCAAAGCCGCGGTCACCTTGTCAATAGAAACGAATATTCAAGTTCCGCGATTTCTCAAGCAGCGGTAAAAACAGAAACACTTGCCGTATGTCTTCAGCTCAACGTTCTCGAAGAAGCTGACATTCATCTCCACGCCCGAAGACAGATGTGTGGAATCAATTGCAATTTTCTTGAATGCGTCCACCATAGCTGCGACTTTAGAGGCCGTCCCATTGCTCTGCAAACTTCTTGCCACCCAGCTTGGAAAAACGCCCTGGAAGTATTCCCCCGTCACCAGGAGGCAAGCCCCTATTCGGTCCTCTTCCGTCGTTTTTTCCTCTTTAAAAAGGGTAAACTTCACCAAGTGAGACATCGCTATCAGTAGCGAGTAGATGCTCGCAACATCCAGTTTAGATTGATATAAGCACCCGATGAGAGTTTCAGGATTTCCATCTCTTTGAGATAAAACTATAAACCGCGTGGATAAATTTGCGGCCTGTGCCGGCGAGGGAAGGATGTCAGACCAGCGCAGTGGAACGTTCACAGCCAGACTGCTGTGGTGGTTGACACGAATTTCCTTGGAGCCTGGTTCCGATTTCCACATGACGTCATCGATTCTGTCATCCAGACTGACGAGCTCATCTTGATGCTGTATGATGGTACCCAGGTCGACGTGCGACGCGACGAGTTGAACAAGGGGCAGTCGATCGTCCACTCTCTTCAGGTTTCTTCTCAGCGTGGTTCCTCCCGCCACATGCAAGACAGAATCCTTTACGAAGGCGGAAACAGTCGACGGTAGACCCGTGTCCAAACTCGCGGTTATGATACGCCCGAACAACTTCCGGAAGTCCGCTGCGTGCAGCCACGATTTCGCGTTGATGTTGAGCAGCTTCAGCACGTCCTCAATGCCTGGTGCATTCGTGTCCGGTACCATGAACTCAAAGCAACTGGAGTAAAAAGAGGCCATGACCTCCACTGACCTCGCCGATCTAATTCGCCTTTCGATTATTGGTTCTAGCCGCTTATGGACCTCCATTATGTGGCGTGTGATTTGGACACCTAGGTACGTCGCCTGGTCGGGGGCCTTAGCACTCCAGCGACCACACACGTTCTCGTAGAAATTGATGCACGGATCCCTTGTGGGGTTCAACGACGACTGCATGTAGTTGGCCACCGTCGTGCACTGAGTGGAAGAGCAGGCTTCTGCCAGACTTTCCGAGGTGGTCCTATTTCCGCCCGAAGGAAGGTGGAGTATCGTGAATAATAAGAACACTAAGAGGACGGCTGCGGCACCCAGGAACAGGATTATCCCGACGAAGAGCAACGGAACTTTGAGGTTCTCGGTGGTCGTCTCTTCGGGCACCCGGAGGAGGCCAATCTTGCGCGGGTTCACTGCGCAATAAACGTGAAGAAAAAAAAGAGAAGTAATAAGTATGTTTATTTGGAAGTCCTGTTCAGTGGCGTCCATCCGGCACCCGGGGCCCTTATGTCTTGTCCGTTTCCAGTTTCATTGTCATCAGGCATCATAGCAAGGGAAGACAAACCCATATATATCGACAAAGAAAAAAAAAAGTCACAAATTTAAAGAGTGGACAGAAGCTGATGTAGTAAGAAAACGCATGATGGACACCATTTGCAATAAAATTATTATTATTATGTTACAAAATCCCGTGCATTATATAAACTGACAACAAGGCTTCGCGCATAATTTTGGCACGAGTTCAATAAATGCAGTGACATATAAAACGACATTTCCACATTCTCATTTCCATTTTCAAGTTCCATGATGAAAGGGCGTAGGCAGGTGCAAGTAGGGGCAATCTTACTTGCCCTTGGAATTCGAGCGCTAACGAGTTGAGCGGACGCGCACGGCCAAGTCTATTGCTTCTGAGCGCGTGCTTACGTCGGGCTTGCATTGCCGCTCTTATATACGTGACTTACACGTGGCGTCATAGCACCGGTCTGGTGGCCAATCCCACTTTCTCTTAGTGAGAAAACATTGACGTTTGTACGAAATGCATGCTGCATAAGGAAAGCGCTCAGCCGCAAGGCCACGACAATGGCCGCCGATGTGACGTTGGTACAAGCCATATATAGTAAAGGAAACGAGTGCCAACAAAGCGCTCCAACATGGCACCCGGTGAATGCGACTTTGATGAGCGCGGAGAACATACTGTCTATATACCTTGGTAATCGGCAGTGCCCGAATATCGCGACTTGGCAACTGGTCGGTCACCTGGTGGCTGGTCCAGCGACTGTCTGGTCTGAACTCCTAACAGGATCTTGAGGAGACCCAGGCTCGCCCGATGCACCCAAATTTTTCTGCTCTGTAACGAGGGACGGTTTACAACATTGGATTGTGCCGGACGCTGCTCTTCGACGGGCCACTGTTCATCAGCTGGACGTTGCTCTTCAGCTGGACGTTGCTCTTCAGCTGGGTGTTGCTCTTCAGCTGGACGTTGCTCTTCAGCTGGGCGTTGCTCTTCAGCTGAACGCTGCTCTTCAACGGGCCACTGTTCACCAGCTGGACGTTGTTGTTTAGCTGGGCACTGCTTTCTAGCTAGAGGACGCTGTTTATCAGCTGAATGCTGTTCTTTAGCTGAGCGCTGTTTATCAGATGAACTCTGTTTTTTAACCTCAGCTGGACGTTGTCTTTTAACTAGACGGCTCTGTTCTTTAACTGGACGCTGTCCTTCAGCAGGCCACTGCTCCTCAGCCAGAGAACGCTGTTCACCAGTTGAGTGCTGTTCATCAGCTGAACTCTGTTCTTTAACCTTAGCTGGACGTCTTCTAACTAGAGGGCTCTGTTCTTTAACTGGACGCTGTCCTTCAGCAGGCCACTGCTCTTCAGCTAGAGAACGCTGTTCTTCAGCGAGTCGCTGTTCATCAGCTGGACGTTGCTCTTTATCTGGACGTTGCTCTTCAGCTGGAAGCTGCTCTTCAGCGGGCCACTGTTCATCAGCTTGACGTTGTTCTTTAGCTGGGCGCTGTTTTCTAGCCAGAGGATGCTTTTTATCAGCTGACTGCTGTTCTTTAGCTGAACGCTGTTCACCAGCTGAGCGCTGTCCATCAGCTGAGCGCTGTTCATCAGCTGAACTCTGCTCTTTAACTTTAGCTGGACGTTGTCTTATAACTAGAGGGCTCTGTTCTTTAGCTGGACGCTGTCCTTCAGTAGGCCACTGCTCTTCAGCTAGAGGACGCTGTTCTTCAGCGAGTCGCTGTTCATCAGCTGGACGTTGCTCTTTATCTGGACGTTTCTCTTCAGCTGGAAGCTGCTCTTCAGCGGGCCACTGTTCATCAGCTGGACGCTGTTCTTTAGCTGGACGCTGTTTTCTAGCTAGAGGACGCTTTTTAACAGCAGACTGCTGTTCTTTAGCTGAACGCTGTTCACCAGCTGAGCGCTGTTCATCAGCTGAATTCTGTTCTTTAACTTTAACTGGACGTTGTCTTTCAACTGGAAGGCTTTGTTCTTTAACTGGACGCTGTCCTTCAGCAGGCCACTGCTCTTCAGCTAGAGGACGCTGTTCTTTAGCGAGTCGCTGTTCATCAGCTGGACGTTGCTCTTTATCTGGACGTTTCTCTTCAGCTGGAAGCTGCTCTTCAGCGGGCCACTGTTCATCAGCTGGACGCTGGTCTTTAGGTGGACACTGTTTTCTAGCTAGAGGACGCTTTTTATCAGCTGACTGCTGTTCTTTAGCTGAACGCTGTTCATCAGCTGAGCGCTGTTCATCAGCTGAACTCTGTTCTTTAACGTTAGCTGGACGTTGTCTTTTAACCAGAGGGCTCTGTTCTTTAACTGGACGCTTTCCTTCTCCAGGCCACTGCTCTTCAGCCAGAGGACGCTGTTCTTCAGCGAGTCGCTGTTCATCAGCTGGACGTTGGTCTTTATCTGGACGTTTCTCTTCAGCTGGAAGCTGCTCTTCAGCGGGCCACTGTTCATCAGCTGGACGTTGTTCTTCAGCTGGGCACTGTTTTCTAGCTAGAGGACGCTTTTCATCAGCTGACTGCTGTTCTTTAGCTGAACGCTGTTCATCAGCTGAACTCTCTTCTTTAACTTCAGCTGGACGTTGTCCTTTAACTAGAGGGCTTTGTTCTTCAACTGGACGCTGTCCTTCAGCAGGCCACGGCTCTTCAGCTAGAGGACGCTGTGCTTCAGCGAGTCGCTGTTTTTCGGCGACTTCACTCCGTTCATCCTGATCTTGATTCACTTCCCGGCTCACCATGGTGACGCTTTCTTGCTTCGATTCTGGCATCTTCCTCAAGCTGGCCTTGCACGGCTGACATTCGTGTGCAATTTCGAAGGCGGCGGCTGGAGTCTCTTCGGTTCTCTGCGTTTTCGACTTCAGATGTTGCCGTCTCTCGGGAGTCTTTGGTGTTCCAGGACTCGGGTTCTCGTTCCGACGAGGTTCCGAACTCGGGGACTCCGCTGTTTCCCCCCGCTTGGCTGTAGGCTTGGACATCGTGTACGCTTCGTAAGATACTGCGGGAGGCTACGACGCGAATGCTTCTTTTCCTCTCGTGCACAGCAACACGCTCGCTCCCCCGCACGCGCTTCGAACTCGTAGAAGACAAAGACGTCAAAATAACTTTGACGGTATTTCTCTATATATGATCGCGCTGCTTCAAACGAATAAATATATACATCAGAAATTCGGCCCATAGTGTTTCGTTTTGCCTTGTGACTTTAGCGTTCAGAAAAATCTTCGCTTTTCCTATCGGCAATCTCCAATGTGCGAAAACATATAATACCTTTTTCAATGCAGTGATAATAGACCGTTTTCGAAATTCAGTGCCATCTGCCGACTCAAATAGCAGTTTACTTTTTTTGCCGTACTACTGGCGGATATCGACCTGTTGCAGGAAAAGCGCTAAAGTAGACTCATCACTTACCCTCACATTCACACTCACACTCACACCAGAAAAACGGTCACTCAAGTCGCGCTGACGTGAGTGACCGTTTCTAAGAAGGATATCGAGCGGCAATCTGTAGTATTTTGCCGGGCACCATCACTTTCGCTAGTCAACAGCAGTCCAGACTGTCTCGTTTTACCATACAATTATTTCTGGATCTCTCAGTTGTAATGTAATGTTATGTAATGTTTTATTTGCTCAGGAGAGCCGCGGCACCGCAGAAAGGCAAGAGCCCGTACCAAGGAGGCCCGCGGTGCCGTGTTTAGTGATGGTGATTATGTGATGATGTAATGTACAGATGAAAGTTATCGTGTGTTAGGCCTATAGTTGGTTGCAAGCTAAGAAAAAACCGGAAATGCCTCTCAGAGGAAAATGTAATCCCACGCCGAGAAACGCCAGCCAATCGTTTTCATGACGTCACGATTCCGTGGACCAATCGCGATCCTTTTGAAAAAAAAAAAAAAAAAGTTCAACATGGCTGCTGGCCTTAGCAACGCGACGCTAGTTTCTCGTGACAATTATTCTGCTTTTTTGCACCGTGGTTTACGTGCCCGAGGTTACGCCACGAAATCTTAATGGTATCGGCTTGCGTTTGCAGCAGTTTTTGCGCAAAAACGTGAGAATCCAGCGACGCTATAGCCAACAAAAATTTCGAAGCGGGCGCGAGGCTTAGCACTGCTGAGAGGTATGTTAGACGGTATGTTAGACAGTATCTTGGACAGAAAATGAATTGGGAAGACGGTACATTGGACATGACTTTCTTTCCTTACTAAACAGCTATTTCGTTGACAAAAACGTATTCTAACTTATTTAAATGTCCCGAATGAATTAAATAAATATTGTGGTAGTTTAAGACACGTTTCCTGGAGGAAGGAAAAGCAACGTTGCTAGCGAACTACTTTCTCGACGGCGGAGGCACTTCAGATGGGCGCAGTGCGCTTGTGGGTGGAGCTAAAAGATTATTCTTAGCGCGGTGATGGTGATGGTTTCGATGGTGATGCACATATACAAGCGGTAAGAATGAAGCACGTATCCACATTGACGCCGTGATTAAGCTTTGCACAACAAGGGGCTTTAGAGCCGATTATGTGCCGCCAAAAGACTGACTAAACCCGAGTTGGAAATGAACGCTTACGCAACTCTTGTATTCCATTCCTGCGTCGCATCGTACTCACGTTTCAAATATACAGTCCACGCATCATCCGCTTCGGAACATCTTCAACGTCTACCATATACAGTAACCACAAGGCCACCATTACTACGACGCATATGCCATTCCTCACATGATGACTGATACTGATAGTGACCAGAGTGAATTTCGGAAATGGGAATACAGGAGACTCTCGTCATTTGCATTAAACAGATCGACGGCCGCGCCATAAACCACCCCTGGTGGAGTGGTTTATTTGGCGACGCTTCTTTCCCTCATCCCCCTCCTCTCGCCACCAGAGCACGCGTGAAGGCGATGCCTCAGAATCCGGTGCGGTTGACAGGGTCGCGGGTGCGGTACCGCTGCCGTCGTTACGCGTGTTTCCACAGATTTCCGTTGCCGACGTTTTCTATGTATTTTCGTGGAGTATCTTGTATTTCCTTAGTAAGGTATCTGCTCTCACAGTCACATCCCTCCGAATTTCGGACACCAAGCACAGAAACCTATGCTACAACCCCCCCCCCCCCCCCCCCCAAGTCCTTAAAAAAAAAAAATGTTTAAAGAGGTCCGGTAAAATTTTGTGTTTCAGAAATAAAACAACTAAATTATTTTGTCGTTGCTTTTATGAATAACTTACGCACAATATCTGAATTTTAATCCTCCTCCGCACGATTAATTCAATGTTAAACAGAGCCCAACCAACTGCTCAGATTGCACCCACGAAACACACTACGTCCTCGCTGGCAATAGCGGAAGCTCTGACGTAACATCAGGCAGAGATCCAGAGAGAGAGAGAGAGAGAGAGAGAAGTGTTGAAAGGAAAGGAAGCCTGGAAAAGGCAGAGATCCACGACAGCTCTGGACTGCTGGTTCAGAAAAGCAACCTCGTTCTGAGAGAGACAAGATTTACGGTGTTGAGCGAAGCTCACTGCTTCGACGATAATCTTTGTACGCGCCATCAACCATGCTGATCAAAATTGGAAGTCAACATCCGCGACTCTTACGTTGCCATGCCTGATGTGACACCACGACACTTGGCGTGCAGCTCCGTACTGATGAAATATTCTGGCTCTTTTTCATGAATTAAATATCACATCTGGCCATATTTCAGCCCACTCTACGTGACCAGCGCAAAAACTTAGCGACTTCCGGATGTCGCCTGACAATGAAAGCCCCTTGGTAAAAGCGTTTTTTACAAGTACCGCCAATCATTGTTGTGGAAGCGCGCGAGACACGTGCCATGAGCGGGTGCTCCGCCGCCATTCGCTTCCAAGGCCCGCTCATTTCAGTGCTGCGCCGCCATTTGCTTCCAAGGGCCGCTCGAGACATGGGCCTCGTGCACTCGCGCATTTGGCGCTACTTGCAAGACAAGCGCAAACATATCGAGGGGCTTTACTGACAATTCCTTTAACACGCCCCCAATCGGAGATTCCTGGGTAAACTGCCAAGAGTAAGGCTTGTTACCTGTGCGAGCATCGTGCTTTTATCATAGCTGCCGTGCACTCACGTTTGTGCCTAGTGCTTTTCAGAACAACGTCCTCGCGCCTTATTTCTCCTTCCGCCATTCTTTCTGCAAGAGCTGCATGAGTCCTGGGCCCACGCACTGCATGCCATTGGGACATTTTTCGTTACTTTAAAATATAAAAACACGCCAAGCGGCTACACACAGACAACACTCCATAGTTGCAGCATCGAAAACTAAAGCCCCTTGTTCTGTTGTGTTTCTCTCACAAGTATAGCGTCAAAGGCGCCATTGCACGACGCGTAACCTTCGGAAGCAAACGGCGGCGCATCGCTCGCCCTTGGCCCATTAAAGAAATGCTCAACCGAAATCTGGATTCCCAAAAGCACGTGGCAAAAGCGTGCAACGGGATGCTACAAACACCAAAACATCCCTCATACCGCGATATCTCGAACGGATGACCGTATTTTTCAAAAAAAGAGGCGCATTTGGCAGGAATGTTGACGTCATGTTTCTCCGAGAAGGAGAGGGAACGGCCTCGCGTCTTCTCCGCCTCGCGGCCTTGAGGGAGCGAAGCGAAGAGAGGAGGAAACTAGGTATCTTGACGGTCACGCGCCTCGTCGGCCTGGTTCAATCTCGACTTCTTTTTCCAAAAATACGGCCGTCCATTTGAGATATCGCCTTTTTAGTAGTGTTGTACGGATTGTAGCGTCCCGCCTACATCTCCAGCATTGTTTTTTTTTTTTTTTTAATCCAAATTTTGGTTTACCATCCCTTTGAAGAGATACTTTAACGAAATTTCTGCGCTCATTTTTTGGTCTATATGTGTTCAAAGGAGCAGCATCACATCGAACATACCAATATCGTGTTAAAAAAAGTCGCGAAAAGGAATTTTAACACGAATTAAACGATTAGCAAAGAGCACCTGGTGGATGTCGCTACCGCCTCGCTTGTAATGCCCGTCTAGGAACCTTGACAGCTAGTGACGGAGGTTGTCTCGCCTCCGGCCACGATGAGAGAAGAGGGGCAGGAGGAACTCCCCTCTTCCCGAGAATGCCTTTTGTGTGTCGCAGAAGTCGCTATTGTCCCCCTACAAGATTACTGAAGATTAACCCGTCACTCAAAATTCGTACAAAAGCAGCTGCTTCGGTGGCTGGAACGACTAGGCCATCCTCTCGACGTCAGCCTCGCCGTAGCTTTGCTCGTCCTGAGACGACCTACGTAACGATTGCGTTGGATGTCACGTGGTCTCCGCTGGGCCTTCTCCGAGCGCTTGCCAGAGTGGGTCGTTTATAACGAAAAATACAGCCACCAGGCTCAAAATACAAACGTGCGATATTCATTTACGGATATTGTGGATCATATTCAACCTTTTTTTGAACACGACGGGTATATTTCAAATTTCGTTGAAGTATCTTTTTAAAGACACTCGATAAAATTCACGCGTGGCGTTTCTTAAGTAAGGGGCCGCCCACACTAGCGAGAAAACGCGCGCGGCGCGCCAATCGCGTTGAAAACGCGTTCCGCAAAATCGAATGCTTCAAGAATGCGCGAGGCCTCCTGTGCGGTCACGTGACATTCGCGGCGGCAGTACTCTATCTAGTGTGGTCTTCAGGATGCGGGATGCGTCTTCCCGCGATCGGCGTGCCACACGCGTTTTCAGCAGAGTGTTTTCAGCTTCCGTCCGAGCGCAGCCAAAGCTACGTGTGGCCTGAGCCAATCACACGCCGGCAATAGGTCACGTGATCTCGCTTGCACTTTTGTATCACTCCGCTGCGCCGCTGGTCGTCCGCGCCGCGCGAGCTCGCCGGGTATTTCGTCTGCTACAGTGTTTCAACGGTATCGTCTGCTACAGGTTTAAAAAGTGCCCTTTCACGTTCTGAAATTTAGTCACAGGGGATGTCAGTACATAGGCTAGCCGCCGGCGTCTGTGTCCAAGCTTTCCATCTGTTCGTCTTATGGCATAGTTTCGAGATGTGAGTACACATTGCAAGGTGCCCGATGACCCGGCCGTTGATGTTTCTTTGTATTGTCTGCATAAACCAGAGCTCGAGGCGCAGTGCTTTCCACCTGCTTCTCGTCGTTCAATGTGATCGGCCAGTAAAGGGGTGCCCGATTTCGCCGCGTATCAGTGAATGGACCTTTTCCACATACCGACGGCACCAGGCGGCGGCTGCACGAACTAAAAATCGAGCAAGTGACCTACCTGCGCTACCAATCGGTAATGGGAGCTACGCTACCTGTTTCTTCGCTCTCCGAGCTGCGGCGCGTGCCCAACGCGAGCTTAAAGATGGGCATCAGTGGCGTCTACCCAATCGTTGTGTTTTTCCTTCCGTCCACTTTCTCTTTTTGTGTAACCCAATGGACTTCTTCCAAAACCGACGCGCCCCATCGCGGCGAAACACCACGCAGTGCACTCTGGGAACTAGTTGGCCACTCAGTTTTGGTTTCGACTGAGCAGCCTCATCTCATGCTATCACGCCGCGACCGAACGCTCTGCTTGCGTTTAAGATTATCTGACTTTTCACGAACGTACAATACACTCATAGTCAAGCGATACAAAACGAAGACCGGGGCACTTTCCTTAGTTCCCGAAACACCGGATATTATGAGTGCGTATGCAAACGTTGTAAGACGTGGCTTAGTCACCTTACCATTAGTTCAATTTCAATAATCCCGTCTAATACCAGTGAACTACAACTGAAATTTGGTCACCTGGAGCCTTACACGTATTTTGTTTGCCAAACGTCTGCCTCTTGTTACTTCATTGAGCGAAAAGGAAGCCGCATCCTCACAGGAGTATCAAAGTTGTGCCCAGCGTTGACGAATGAAGTTTTAAGGAAACGCAATAAATTCGACCTCACTACTGCACCAAACTTACTATGATGTCTCCCTCGTGTCATCATATATCTCCCACTCAAATTTTAAGCTGATAGAAGATTAACGAAAGTAATCCCTGGAGAAGGGGAACAAGAGGGACAAAGGACAAACATAAATCTCCAAACACAGCTAGGTGACTGGTGAGCGACCGAAAAAATCCGCCTGGTCCGGGTATCGAACCCGAGGTCCCGGGTTCGATACCCGGACCAGGCGGATTTTTTCGGTCGCTCACCAGTCACCTAGCTGTGTTTGGAGATTTATGTTTGTCCTTTGTCCCTCTTGTTCCCCTTCTCCAGGGATTACTTTCGTCTTTCTTGTCCAGCTCGCTTGCACCTTTGCATTTAATTGCATTATAATTAGAAGATTAAGTTTTCGCAAACGCTGAGATCGGCTAGCTACGGCGGAGGCCCTAACAAGCGTCCCCTACTCCTCGCTAAGCCTTTTTGGACGAGGTTTTACTGACGCCCAAGATCTGTGCCTGAATGGTGTGTCTGAAATTATCTCGGCATACTCAGGCAGGAAGAAAGCAAACACATAACAAATATTATGGCCACAAGTAACAGTCAAATGCGCTTTGAATAATTTCGTTCGTTTGGCGCGCAACCTAGGGGCTCATGCCGGTCCGGCGCACATTCTGGAGAACGGTGCGACATTTTTCACACAAGTGCTCGACATCTGCTTTCTTACAACGATTTGTATGTGCAAATGTGCCTATACGACTGCAGGATAACGTTACGCGCATACGCGATGTTGAATATTAGTAAAATGGAAGTAGGTGGGGACTTCGCTTCGTGCAGTGCTGCGCGTCAGTACAGATAAGAGATAAGAATTTGCGTTGAAATTGAGCTTTACAATGGCGCCTCCGAGTTTTGCCTTGCGTACTCAGGCGTATTAAGAAAACCGTAATTGCAAAAAGTAATATTTCGTCTATGGAGGCACGAAACAAACAAACTTCTTGATCAACAACACTAATGTAAAGGCGCGAGCTCGATATATGTGTACTTATTGGGTGCTACAGCTTGTTGATTCGTACATAAACAAGATCCCCGAGCTTCGCAGCGTCGAGATTCCCAGCACTGGCTCGTCCACATACCTCGAAACGCTAACAGGAAGGCTCAAGTACAAAAATACAACAATCATGTGTTAAGACAAGCTATACGTCTTGGGCTTGTGCTAAAGCTTCGAGGCCTGGCCATTTAGGTTAGTTTAGAGACCACAAATGACGCTCCCGGGACCAGAAAACATGAGATAGCGGCCGTTAATAGTCCACGCTCTCGACGTGTCGATCGAAACCGAAACCATACCACTCTCCTCCCTGACCAACTAGTTCCCAGAGTGCAACGCGCGCCGTGTTGCATGCAGGGCTTTATGGAAGTAGTCTATTATATATATGCTGCAATTACCTGTTCTACTCGCTTATCCACAGGCTCAATCCGAATTTCCTCAAGTTTTCGTTCCGACTTCCGCCGCTTGGCATCGGGCGCTCGCGCGTGCGCAGAACGCTTCTCGGAAAAGGTCCATTGTAGTGGCCCAGACGCTTTTCTTGTTTACAACGCATTCGCGGTACGACGCGGCCGAAGTCACCTGCCGGGTTTGAAAGTAGACATTCATCACGATTTCTCGCGCCTGACGCCCAAATGTGCCTTTGCGAAAGGACGTTTTGAAACGACTCGGTGAGGAAAGCAGCGAAGCACATGATTCGGCCAATACCGGAAACGAAATCACACAGAAAAACCGAGCGTTGCAGCCGTGTGGCCAGCCGATGTACGCGTTTTCACCAAACCACATGCATTTACATATATTAATAAAAACATACACTCGCAAATAATTGTCAGAAGTACACATCTGGAATGTTGTGCAATGTGTACGCACAAAACAGTTATTTTAAGAAAATTACTTTTGCGGACTACTTTGTGGTGCGTAGGAATGCTCTTCTTGAAGTTGCGAACCGTCCCTCAGCCTTCGGCTGCGCTCGGACGGAAGTTGCGGGAACGCGGAAGACACATGCCACGAGTGAGCGCTCCTCTGCCGTTCGCTTCCAAGAGCCGCTCATTTCAGTGCAGCGCCGCCATTTGCTTCCAAGGGCCGAGCGAGGCATGCTCCTCGTGCATGGCAGATTTCACTCCGCTTGCAAAGACAAACACATCAAAGGGATTTATGGCACATGCCTCGCGCGTGTGCACAGCAATGGTTGCATGGTGCTTGTGAGAAACGATGCGTAGTACATTTTTGAACCGGCATTGACGACAAACGGCAAAGTCCCCTGTCCCCTAACGCGTTGTCTTACAACTTGCGACAAATGCCTGTTTGCGCGAGACGCACGTCGTGCGTATCATTTCATAGCTAGGTAGGGGTGATATAACTTTATTAGCATACGTGAGCCGTACCGCGGGAAAACTCAATCAAGACTGCAACCACTCACATTTACATCTGACTGCCAGATATGTGGTGAGCATGGGCGTACCAACCGGGGGGCAAGGGGGGCGCTTGCCCTCCCAGTTCTTAGAGTGGGGGGCCAAGGCGTGTGTTTTGGCCGGCCGCCGCCGCCGCCTCCCCCCCCCCCCCCCCCCCCCCCCCCGCCCCCCTGAAACAGCCGACACTGGGCATAGGGCAAACACTGGCCGGCGGCGCCCAAGGGATACCAAGGGCACCCCCCCCCCCCCCCGGCCCTGGGGGGGGGAGGAGAGCTGGTTTGTCCCCCCCCCCCCCCCCCTACGACCGAGAGAGACCAGACCGGTTTTTAAGCCTCTTGCGACCTCTTAGGACCGGATGCGCCGCAGCGAAGCTGGTCCTAAGAGGTCGCAAGAGGCTTAAAAACCGGTCTGGTCTCTCTCGGTCGTACTGGGTTGCAAGAGTGTGAACGGACCTTTAAGTGAGGCCGCCAATCTCAGAAAATTGTGAGTGTGAGAACTCATGAGTGTGAGTGTAAGTTCTGAAAACTCATGAGTGGGAGTGTGATGATCGTGATGAGCTGAGTGTGATGACCGTGATGAACGAGGGTGATGACCAAGCTGTGAGTGTGATGACCTGTGAGACCGATGATCTCTGAGCACTGGAATTCGTTTGAACTGGTTTGTGTCCCGTGATTTCCCGGGGCATCTTAGTGGGCGAGGAGGGTCTCGCTTCGCAGCTGCTGCGCGGTGTTGAGCTTTCGCCTTCGACTAGTGCACAGGAAAGGGGGGGGGGGGGGGAGTGGGGGAGGGGACCTTCGCTTGTCGTTCTACACAGCACGAGGAGGCGCCAATGGATCGAGTAAAGCGCGATCCAAACCAACGCTTCTTTTTGCGCCTGTAGGTCGTGCGGCTGCGGATGTGACGTATTTTCGTGACGTCGCGCCACTTCTTCGCTCCTTCCGGGCGCGCACAAGAAAGTTGGATGATTTCAACTTCTTCTCAACGCGCACAAAAACGCGCGGTGACGTAGTAGGGCGCTCCTGTGTCCCGGCCAATCGGTGGAGGGCAAGGTAGTTCCGGCTCTGCGTTTCTCGCCGTCTGGCTGCCCTCTCCTCCCCCCCCTTTTATTCTCTTCCAACATGACAACGCGATCTCTCTCTCTCTCTTTCTCTCGCCGT
Source organism: Ixodes scapularis (assembly GCF_016920785.2). Lineage (NCBI taxonomy): Eukaryota > Metazoa > Arthropoda > Arachnida > Ixodida > Ixodidae > Ixodes > Ixodes scapularis. The sequence goes on along the minus strand of NW_024609879.1, from coordinate 129,080,709 downwards.
CTGGCCGGCCAGTCTGTCGCAGTTGCACTTAGCTTGTGCGCTCGTGCCTGCGTGCGCGCGTGCGCGCTCGCCCGAAGTTTCGCCCGTCCAAACCAAAGCGCACGGTTCTGACTCAGAAAGCGCGCCCGGAAACAGCAAAAACGCCACGAAATGCGTCACATCCGCAGCCGCACGACCTACAGGCGCAAAAAGAAGCGTTGGTTTGGATCGCGCTTAACGCAGAGTAGTAGAGTTGCGCATACAGCCTCGGCGGGTGGCCGTAGCGCCGGCTTTTCTGCCCGGGATGCTTTGCTCGTCACGTGACTGAATTTGGCGAATAGCGGCGCCGCGCCCGCCGCCGCGCATGGAAAACAGAAAAGGAGGAGAAGGAAACGAATGTAACGGTCGGCGCAGCGACCGTAGGGGTGGCTTTCCTGCACGGCGCTGGATGCTTTGCTCCTCACCTGACCGATCTCGGCGAATAGCGGCGTGGCGGCGCGGGGAAAACAAATGCGCAACTCTGCTTCTTTTTCGGGGAAGCATATTGAGGAACTCTAGACTAACCGCTCCATGTGGGGCCTCTTACGTGGAAATTTCACGCCCCTCTCATTGTGGCAAACGCAGGCTCGTGCAGGGTGTCGAACCGGAACCAAACCGAACCGAAAACCGGAACCGAACCGTTATTTTGAGCCGAACCGGAACTGAACCGAACCGAAATCTTCGCCGCCATTTTGGAACTGAACCGGAACTGAACCGGGAAAAAGTATAACGGTAACCGGTTCAAAACGGTTCACGGTATTTTTTAAATTTTTTTGTTAGGATTACAAATTTAATATTTGGGAATAAAAAATTGGGACGTGTATTCCTCTACGTATTGATCAAATCGTCATATACAGAATTGCAATGTATAATAAATCCTGGGTTTTTGCGGCGCTTTCTTATCGGCACTATGATTAAACATGTGTCACATGGTCACGTGACGTCACGATGTCAAGACATGCTGTCAAGTAATGTCACATCACGTGACCCCCTGACGTCACGTGCCTCACCGCGTTAAGTCGATTCAAATTGAGAACATCACTAGACCTATTAATGTTGTTGATACCGTGACGTCACATGACATCACAACTTCACACTGAGAGTCAGGTGACACCATGATGTACCTGATTGTCATGACCCCGACTCAAATGCTCTGCTTCATGACTACCAGCATCGCCAAACATTCGGGTAACGGCTCGTGTTCAACTCAAAGATTTTAATGGGCCCGAGTCCCACTAGAGCTAGAAACAGAAATAAACGACAGCGACAGGCCTCAGACACATGCAGCATGCTCGCGATGGTACCTTTATACGGCTTTGAGTCGTTCGGTGCTCGTGAAGTTAGCATGAGTGTTTACAAGCCTGCAAATGGTACCCTCGTGTGCATGATGCTCGTGTTTCAGCATAGCCTTCTTTATTCTACAAAGCCTGTCAAATCGCGAAATACTCTGATTTGAGGCTTGCCGCTGTCGTTTGTTTCTGTTTGTCGCTTTAGTGGGGCTCGGGCATTATAGGCCAACTAAAACTATATCTGAAGATCAGCCCATGCTCTATGCTTTGCCAACCCTGCGTACGACTATGATAAACACTGACGGTGTATATATTAGCATCAGATCACGTGGCTGATATATAGTTCTAATTGCGAGTTGAGGAGGGGAAAGCTGTTTCATTTCTTCCTTTCGACTGGGTCTGCCATCTCGCGGAGGGGCAAACTAATGGATGTTTTTGCAAGTTATCAACGTCAAGGATTACATCTTAGCGGTATCTACTGAACTTAAGGTAAAAAAAAAATGTTGTGCAACCCATTTTACATGTCTACACACCATTGAGGCTCCCAAACATGCTTTCGTTGTTGCTGAACTGCCCCAGAAAGTTGTCCCGAGAATAGAAGTGTTGAAAGGTCTAAATGTGACGTATTTGTCCAACGTTACATAGAACTATTAGTGTGTAGGGGAGGGATACCTGAAAAGAAAGATCCTATCTTGGCAGCCGCTCTAAGTCTCACAGAAGTGTCGTTCTCAAGTTCACCAAGTTTCGACCGCCCCTGTATTTTGTTTAAACTTCACAGTTTGGTGCAAAGTAAAAGCAAGGAACAATTACTGTTAACAAGTGACGCAAATATGATTGTCGAATGAACACCACTCAATACGGAGCAGGCAATCCCTGAGGAATAAATTGCATTCTCTCGAGGAGCAACTAAAAAGAAAAAAGAGTGGGGAGGGGGGAGGGGGGTAGTTTTAAGTTCCTCCGCCCCGCATTTTCGGCGCAGACCAGAAAGCGTGGTTTGGAAACGATAGTGACAGATGGGTAGTTGGTACAACGTTTATTTGCAAAAACACTCTTGCCAGAAAGCACGTTTTCGTCGTGCCAGATACTCGCGCCGTGCCTAACGACGATGCACCAACAAGAAAAATGTCCGCCTCTATAGCTTGCACTGAGCGCGAACCTTTTGCAGCGTGCATTTTGCCCCACCGGATTTGATTTTCTCAGCAAGAACAAGTGGCAAGGACCACCAGCAGATAGTGCGATCACGTCACGTGCAAACCACGTTAAACACTTCAGCTTTCTGGTGAAGTGCGACTTTTGCAACACTAGCAGTAGACGTCCAAAGTGTAAAGTTGTGTGGTATTTATAGCAATCTCGCAATGATATACGGCAGCCTAATGAAATGTTGGAGCACAGGACTGACAAAGGACAGAGTCGTGAAGTAAGGTCCCAAAACAAGTTCACGTAAAACCGAATATAACTTTAGCTTCTCGAGGCAGTATCTCGCGACGTTCCGAGCTGAGGCAAGCCGAGGCCCAAATGTGATTTATTTTAGGATTCTAAGAATCTTCGTTTGCTCTGCGCTCAATTTATGTTTAATTAGGAATATCCTTTTATGCATTTCTTTGCATCTCTTTTTTTAGTAAAGCGTTGTGTAAGGGATTATTTAGAAAAATTACCTGTCATCTCCTTATTTCTGCACATTTCGTGTAGTTTACTTCCGATATATCATGTGACCACAGTCTTTTTTGGCATACCCTGCAACCCAGTATTTTACACTGCAAAACAGCTAACAAAAGCACGTTTCCGAAGACTCGACAGCTGGCGTATTTTCGAGTATCGTCCTTCCGTGTCGGTCTCAGGCGGTTATGTGAACTTCATAAAGTCAAATTTAACAATGATAATAAAAATATATTTAATTCCTGTCTGAAGATTTGGCAACATAAATAGAAGATCCTCACCTCAAAGATATATAAGTAAATGCACCTTCAAATTATATGAAATATGTTCGCAAATGTTTCTCGGCGCTTTTATCCTCGATAGACACGTTATAGGTGATTTGGGAAAGCTTCAAATAAATTTTTGATTTTGAAGCTAATTTAAATAACTACGTGTTCCTCACGCGTATGTAACTTCTCAGATATATGCAAGTTTATTATCCCGTTTTTTATGTGGTGAACAGAACTTTTACCTGTCTGTGGGTCGGACCAAAACAAAATACACTGGGACGAATGGTGGAACTATGACGATTACACAAGAAAACTGTCAGAAACTGTCCAATTAAGTAGCTTCCAAATCGAGTAGAGCATGAAATACGACTTTGTTCTATTTACCAAAAAATCATCAATCAGCGAGGGTGATGCTTATTTGCAAATTAAATTGACCGGCATCTTGTCAAGAACAAACCTCAACATCCAGGCTATGCCAGTTTATCCTGTATAAGAAAATGTTCCCTTGGGTAAGCACTGTTTTAGGCCAGATTCGATCTCAATACGAAGGTGCTTATAGATTAGAGTGAAAAATTTCAGTCACTCCTTTCTGCATGATTCGTCGCCTGCATCACGGTGCTGAGAGCAAACAATGCTGGTTAGAAAAATAAGCATTGCGACTGGCGCTTAGTGTTTCTATAAAATATAGACTGGAAGGGCTTGTCCTGTGGCTTTCGTGACATTTTGAAAATTATATTGCTTTAAGCACAGTCGTGTCGTCATTATATATATATATATATATATATATATATATATATATATATATATATATATATATATATATATATACTGTGAAACGTATTTCGTAAAACACATATGGTATATATGGCGACGAGGTGCCCATGTCATGATTTTATACACTGTAATTAATTCCTTAGTTTAAGGATAAAACCACGATTCAACTTCTAATGCTGCGATGCAAAGTTGCACCAATTACGGGTATTTTAGGTAACCTACCTCACTTCCCTAAAACATTTCGATTCAGGTAAAATATATGTGACTCTGGTAAACGAAGGGATGTTGAGTCGTATAAGCACGACATTTTGTTTGTTAATGTAGATTTTCTTTTGTTGTTGCGTAGAAATAAATAACAGAATTTTATAATTTTGGTACGTAAAAATAAAACTGGCTTGAAGAAACGATAGAAAATAAAAAAAAAACTATATACTGTAAACGACTTATTTTTTCTGGGCTCAACATTTTGCGATTTAGGTCAAAGCTGAAGTTTTGAAATAATTCGCGGGTCGTAATTTTCGCGACGCGGTGGAATCTCAATATAAATTCCAATGTGTTTACATTTTACGAAAAGTGTTCGCGGGGCCCATTTTTCGCGAATTGTAGGCGATTCGCGAAATTCTGAAAAATTAGGTCCTCGCAAAAATTATGTCGTTTACAGTAGTTAGTTTCACGGTGTAAATAGTGCCTATTGACCGAACAACGCGGAAAATTTAGGGTGGCTCAAGTCACCAGGCTCGATCTAAAATGGACCCTAAAAATCAACGCCTGCACGTAGCCATCTAAACTTTTCGTCAAAGGTGTATATCAAAGGTCGGTTTTTTCTTGTAAAATTAGAAAGCGTAGCTCATTTTCTGTAAGAAATAGGGCCAAGAAACTTCCCAGGGTCTACAGCGGCCGGCGACCCAGACGACCAAATCCAGTAGCGGGGTGTGTTTGGCGTTCGTATTGATAGATGGCGCTAGCTCCTAATCGCGGCGGCTCACGACCACCGTGGTTTATTAAAATGAATATAATCTTTTTGAAATGTACCTTCGGTTAAAAAATGAATTCGAACAATAAAAGCAAAACTGAAAGTAAAAAGACGCGTCTGCATGACGGCGGCGCTTTTGCTGCCAACGGATTTCGTCTGCGTGTCGTCTGCTATCTTTCGCTGGTCGGCTGCACCTTCAGACGCTGCTCCCGACGCCATCTATCAATACGAACGGCAGACACAGCCTGCTACTGGACCCCTGTCGTCTGCGTTACTGCCTGCCGTAGATCGTGGCAAGTTTCGTGGCCCTATTTTTTTACTAAAAGAGAACTACGCTCTGTAATTTTACAAGAAAAAACCGACCTCCGAAATACACCTTTGACGGAAATTTTAGATGGCTACGTGCAGGCGTCGATATTTACAGTCCATTTTAGATCGAGCCTCGTTACTTGAACCACCCTATATATTCTCAATTTAGTGGTTCAAACCGGTTCGAACCGGTTCGAACCGGTTTGAACCGTTATTTCTTTCGCCCCGGAACTGAACCGGAACTGAACCGAAAGCCGTGAACCCGAACCCGAACCGAACCGATAAAAATATCGGTTCGACACTCTGGGCTCGTGTCGTGTTAGGGTGCCGTTCGTGACGATGTGCGTATAGATTCTTGCGAATGCGTAAAATATAATTGTCGCACTGTGATAAGAACAAGTGACTCGTATTCCATTACCACCCGTTTTCACCTAAAATTCCATCTTTGTGCGGATCCTGCAACACTTCCCATTCATCGCTGGACAAGTGCAACAAAGTGGCGTCGTAATTCATCAGCTTCGAGTGACATTTTAACAGCTTGCGATAGGTGCTGCAGATTATGTGTTCTATGTGTGTGTGTGCACGAACTTGGTGGTTGTACGTTCGTACATTATCTGTGTGATGAGCGTTTGTAGGTTACGGTGAGACGGAATAAAAATGAATTGCTGAAAATTGTCTTTACTGTCATGAGGACCTGACTCTTGTTTGCTGCTGCAAAAATAGCTGTCGTCTTATAGGCCATGATTTCAAACACGTGCTCGTTTTTCACCACACGCAATAGAAGTCGCAGAAAGAAAGAAAAACGAGCAGCGTTCACTCTCCCAACTCGCAGCAGAGCAAGCGGCCACGTGATCTGGAGCCGATTGTATGCCGCCAATGTTGATCATGGCCACGCGCTATCGGGTTGGCAAAGCACAGGACACGCGCCGAGTTCCAGATATTGTTATGGTTCGACTATTGTCGTCATTGCAGCGATTGAACACGGGCCAGCTACCCGAATGCTTGTCGAGCTATGCATTAGCACGAGCCCAAATCGAGTGCTCACGCAATGCTCGGGTCCAATTTATGAGCCGCAGTAAAATATCGTCACTGGAAGTTGCTGCGACCCCCCCCCCCCCCCCTCCTCCTCCCCGTTAAGTCATCAAGTTTTGCGAAGGAGAGATTGTTCTTGAAATTACACCGTAACGAAGGAGCTTCTTGGTCAGAAGACCAGTGTATGCACTCAGAGCCGTATGCACTGCTCCATGGGCGCCGCCATGTGTCATTTTATTTTATTCTGATGCCATGACACAGTAGGGGAGCTGTGATTTTAGCAAGACTCCTTTTCTTTTTTTTTTTTTAGAAACCTTTGCACATGTCGTAGTGCAAGAACGTCAGAAATTCGTAGTCACAAAGCCCCAAGAACAACTTTGATGCCAATATGGCTGTTAAAAGCTAGAGTTGTTTATGTGCAGCCCCTCTCTTCAGAAGAGCCTGGGTATGAGATTATAATAATAATAATAATAATAATAATAATAATAATAATAATAATCTTTATTTGCAAGAGCAATGTAACCCCGGGTGGCTTGCGAGGCGATGACAGAAAGGCGAGAGCCCGTACACTAGAGTGCCTGTCAGCCAACCACCCGGGGCATGAAATAACACAACAAACAACAATAACAGAGAACGAATAAAAACAAAATGAAACCGAACACTGATCATGGCGTAGAATCAGTTTAGGTGCTTTGACCGCGAAAATGCACGGCGCAAGGCAGCGGACTCGTCACGGTTGTTGGGGAGTGGAGATCGAATCGACAGGGGGGCCGCAAGAAAGTCTCTGAGGGCGGCGGGGAGTACGGAGTGCGAGTGGCGCACTGTTCGGGCGTGCAGGAGTTCTGGCTGCCCGGATCGCTTCCCGATCCTGATGCATGAGTGGAGGTGGGTATCACTCATGGACCCGTCGAGCAACCTACAAAGGAGCCCAACCCGAGCCACTGTCCGGCGGTGGCAGAGGCTTTGCCACCGAAGGGCCCTAAGGCGAGCTTCATATGGCGGCACAGGAGCTTGCCGGCCCAACATCCGAGAATGAAGTGTTCGAGTAGCCCGGCGCTGCACGCCCTCCAGCCTGTCGATGAGGTGAGCCTGGAAGGGTCCCCACACGGAGCAGCAGTATTCCAGACGAGGCAGGACTAAGGCAGTGTAGAGAGCGCGGAAAGTTTCATGTCCCCAGTTCCTTGAGACACGTGTGACAAAGCCAAGAGTCCGCCGGGCCCTGGACACAGTGTCTGCAATCTGAGGTGAGAAGTCCAGAGTTGAACTGAACACAACCCCAAGGATTGGGAGAGACTGAACACTAGGAATGGGAGAGCCTGACAAGTAGTATGCAGGAGGAACGGTGGAACGGCTGTTGGAGACTCGCATTGCAGCACTTTTGTGGAAGCTAATTGAGAGGCAGTTCGTTCTTGGCCAGCAGTCAATCTGGTCCAGGAGAGACTGGACACCCGGCGTGGAGGAGGGTACGTCTGCTGGGGCCAGAATGGTGGTGTCGTCTGCATATTGCACCAGCAGAGACTCTTGCGATGAAGGCATGTCGTTCACATACAAGAGGAATAATGTGGGCCCCAGTACTGAGCCTTGGGGTACCCCTGAGGTGACAGCGAACTCATCGGAGGCCTTCCCATGGAACAATACACGGTGGGAGCGACCGATAAGCAAGCGGCTCAGCCAGAGCAGCAGGGGGCCACGAATACCGGATTGTGCAATTTTCTGGAGGAGGATAGAGTGGTCGAGGGAATCAAAGGCGTTGCACAGGTCTAGTTGAATGATATCAGTTGGGGAACGGTTATCCAGGTTATTGCTTATGTGGTGAACAATAGTAGCGAGAGCTGACTCACAGCTTAGGTTGGGCCTAAAACCATGCTGGGAGGCAGAAAGAAGGCCGTTGTTGTCCAGAAAGCGAAGAAGGTGCTGGTTGATGGTGCGTTCGAAAGTGCGGCATAGGATAGAAGTAATAGAGATGGGCCTGTAGCTGGAAGGGTCGTTGAGAGGTTTCCCTTTACCCTTGTGAACTGGTGTCACAAGGGCCTTCTTCCACGCGGAGGGCACGTAGGAGTGGTCGAGAAAGGATTGGAAAAGTGAGAGCAAGGAGAAAGATAGGTAAGGGAATAGGGACTTGATGAAAGTAGGGGCGAGCAGGTCAGGCCCAGCGCAGTGGGAGGGCCGGATCAGTCGGGCAGCTTCATGCAGGTCGTCGAGAGACAAGCACAAATTTGGAAGGCAGGTTACAGGTTGGGAGGTGGAAGCTTCGATAGTCTGCACAAGAAGGTCGGGATCTGGAGTAGAGGAGTTGTGGCTGAAAGCAGAGGAGAACTGTGAAGCGAAGAGTTGGGCTATGTCCCTGGGGGACGTGATGGGGTGATGGTCTCTGGAGAAACAGGGATGCTGTCGGCTAGACTGAAGCCCATTGAAATACTGCCAGAACAGCTTAGGGTCCTTTTTTGCCTTCATAGAGATGGTGTGGGCGTAAGCACTGTGAGCACGAGAGATGGCAGACTTGATTGAGCGCTGCAAATCTTTAGCACTCTGAAGTGAAATCTGGCACTGTACGAGCGGCACGTTTGAAGAGGGCTCGTTTCTGGCCAGCCATTTTCCTGATTTCGGGGGTGATCCAAGGGGACCTCTTCCTTCGCGTGGAACTACGCGAGCAGGGCACGCATTCTTTCTGGATGGCGCCAACAAAGTCGCACCAGAGTTCGTAGTTGTCAGCGCAATCGTCCCCAGTGGTAAGACACCAGGGTGCAAGATGGGCTAACTTAGCCATATGGGCATGGTCGGTCCGATAAAAGTTCCACAGAGTTCGTGCGAACCGGCCTTTCCGAGGGAGACAAGTGGCATACTCAACCTCTATTGCTTGGTGGTCGCTCCCGGACAGGCCAGGATACACGTCACAGGAGAGCATCCGAGTGATGTCTGTGGTAAAAACCAGATCGAGAAATGATGAGGCACGGCCCTGCGCAAGCTGGGCTAGGTAGGTGGCAGAGCGGCACACTTGTTGGAGGCCCACAGCAGATGTGACGTCAAGGAGGATATCATCGGTGAGGTCGCTAGGATAAGGTTCTTGGCGGCTCCACCAGTCAATATGGGAGTTGAAGTCGCCAAGGAGGACGACATCCTTGTAGCACTCGAATCTCACGCGAGAGAGCGAAGCGTCCAAGAGTGAGTACGATTCTTCGCGGCGATTGGGTGGGCAGTACACACAAGCAAGCAGAACAGTCCCACGCGGGAGGAACATCTCCACGAAGACAGCTTCGAGGTCAGAGGACTCGAGATCCTCCCTGCGATTAACGCAGAGACTGGACGGTGTTGCGATGAGTACACCACCACCCTTCCCGTGTCTGTCCTTCCGGAACACCGTGTAAGAGGGATCGAAGAGCTCGCTGTCGTGGACCCCGGGATCGAGCCAGCTTTCGGTTAGGAGGATGACGGCAGGACGTGCGAGTGATGCGACAGTGGCTTGGACGTCGAAAATCTTGTTTTTGACACTACGGCAGTTAGTGTACCATAGCGTCAACCCCTTGTTGACACCAGAAGGATGGGTCTGGTTTCCGGCAACGACCCGACGGCCGTCCGCGATGTCGGGGGTTGGCGACGGTAAAAGGGGGCTTGGAGCTTTGCTAGGGACGTCGAAATAATCGTCCGAGAAGTGCGGCAGCGAACACACCATGCACAACCACGGATCGCTGCAGGAGCCCAGTCGACGGTATTGTCCCAGCGACATGTGGACGCAGCCGCGGTGAAACCACCCCTCACAAGTGTCACAACAGAGAGCGGCTTGGTTGTCCCGTATCCGCTTCGTGCAGCAGGCGCAAATAGTTTGCTGCGGACCCGGGTTGGGAGCGATATCGCCTGCGAGAAGCAGGCACCAGACGATGTGGTGACGAGGAGTGTGCATCGTGAAGCCAGCGGCGGAGGACCGACGGCGATCCGGCGAGTAGCCCGGCCGGTTAGGCCTAAGCGACGTCGTAGCCCCAACGGCAACCCAGCTGGAGAGGGGTGGGTAGGTCTGCAGACGGGTCAGGGGATGCCTGGAACGCTCATGAGTCTCGAGGCCCGTGAAGTCGTCTAGACGTAGCTTGAGTAGCGCAACAAAAATAAGGCAGAAGCGGAGCCGCGAAAACGTGCGTGCGGACGCCATGCTTGTGTAACTAACTTCAAACAAGCAATGCTCTACGTTCTTTTGCTGCAGAAACCGCTGAATTCGATGCGCGCGCACCCCTTGGTCGCACCCAACATTGGTCCAGTCTCTCTCATAATCTCATATCGCCTAGATATAATTCACTCTGCGGGCTCTAAGCACGGGTCCCCGCAACATCCGTGGATCGAATGCCGCGCGTGTCAATCGTTATCCTTGGACTCATTGCCATGCTGCACTTGAAGCACGGATCTCGCAGTGGCTCGCGTTCGAATCTTTATGCAGACTATCTTTTGTATGATGTATAGACGATTGCAAGCTGGGCGATTGCAAGCTGAGGGATGGCTTATTTACCGCATTTCCATGATTCATGATTGTTATAGATTCTTTTATCAAACGCTTCCGATCATCCTTTTCTGATAAGATGACTGTTGTTGAGTCCCAGTTGGGTAGACAATTTTTGCACTCAACTACATGTTTTGATACTTCCGAATAAGGATCTTTGTTTTTGACACAACGTTTGTGTTCGGTGAGACGATCGTTTATGCAGCGCTTGGTCTGTCCCATGTAGCATAATCCGCAATCAAACGGGATCCTGTATACTACTCCCGACACGCAACTGACCTCTTTTTCCTTGTGTTTTTTAGTGCATCCTGCTCTGGCGGAAGCAAACGGAGTCAACCGATTCAGTCTGTAATCATTGCTGAAAACCGTACTATGCCAGCCTTTACATGTTTGTCAATTGTTCTGTTGAGGCCTTCGTCCGATTTTAAGTAATTTCGCTTTATTGTTTTCTGGTCGTTTGTTCGTTGCGTCCTTCCTGTTAGTGTTGGGGTTTCTTGGGGACTAATGCACTTCAGTCCTTTTACTTTGTTTTTGTATAAACGACTAATGCACCTTAGTCCTACTTTGCTTTTGTTTTTGTATAAACGATCTCACCACTTCTCAGTTCTCTTGTAATACTTGTTTTTTTTTTTTTGTTTTTTTTTGTACTGCTTGTGGCACGGGTATCCCTTTCTTTCTTTCGTCTCTTTTGTGTTGTGTGGGTTTCTCCCCCTCTTTTGATTTGTGTAGGATTTGACGCCTATATAAGCACCCTTCGTTGTCAAATAAAATTCAGCTGTGCTTGAGACTTTGTGTGTGTCCGTCCCTTATTGTCCCAGTCTCGTTTTTGTTTTGTTTTTTTTTTCGAAATGTTTAACCCCCACCAGCTCGTTTGTGCCCAAACCTTTTGTTCACTAACTAAATTGTACCTCGTTCAGTGATATAGTATTCATAAAACGCTGGAAAGTAACGACAAAAGTAATGTCGTTACTTTCATCGTTACCTCAGAAAAAAGTAATAGAACTACAGTTACAAGTTACATTTTAAAAAGTAACTCGTTACAGTTAAAAGTTACCAGAAAAGTAACAAAGTTACAGTAACGCGTCACTATTCAAGACTGCTCATGACACCCCCAAAATGTATTTTTTTACTTTTTGCCAGGCGATTCATTATAGGTGTCAGAAGACTACCCCATCAATATTTTGCTACAGAGTCACGTATATTTTTAATAAAGTAAAAGAACGCAACTGCTCGAAACCGAAGCTGGACTGGGGAGGAAGAGGAAATATAGAGGAGAGAGGTGGCAGAAGTCACGTGGCTGTGATACTCCCCCCCCCCCCCCCCCCTTCCCAATCAACGCATTTGCAGCTTTTTAGAAGCCACAAAAAATGGATATCATATTTCTTTTCTTTCCTTAATATTGTGTGTGTGCCTTCAATGTCCTACGGCTTTGATAATATTTGGTGGTTATGTCTGAACTAGTGCCACTAAATAAGCTACGCCAACTCATTTAGTGGCTCCAGTCTGAACAATAGAAAACGGCACGTGGTCACGGAGAAGAGAGTGAGCGTGACTCAAACGAATTTCGAGCCGCGAATTGTTTTCTGGGTAGTTGGGCTCTCATATGTAATGTACAAATAAAAACATTGGCGAGCATAAATACCCTGCCAGTGTCCCTTTAAGATAAATTAAGTTACGAGAAGTTACAAGCTGAAACAGCAGTTATCACAAGAAAACGTGCACTTGCCTTGAGAGCATGGCCCATGTTCGTCGACGGTACAGCGGTAAGTTCTGTGCGCGCTCTATTCATGAGATGTTTCGAGCATCGAGAGGATGGCGCCGGGGAAAACTATTTTCTGTTTTCGGATGCAACCCACTGCCGCCGGAGGTTTTTGTCATCTGGAGCCCTAAGCTGGACATTTGGCGAGCATGTCGGCGAGATTTCTGACCGCGCCGCGCTTGACCTTGGCGCTGGCCAATCGCGGCTGTCAGAGTTCTTGGCGACTTTTTCGCCGAGTGTCTAGCTTAGAGCCCCTGCTAAACAACGGAGTTTGAAGACATTGCAGCCGCAGTTGCCTTGTCGGATCCCGTGCATGATACAAGTGTCATCCGATAATATTCTGCGCTTTCGTTGTTATTCGTGCAGCCTATTACCGAACAATGATGTCCCGATTACCAAGGGTTGTCTTCATTGATTTTGCTAACTCTAATTACACCTGGAAGTAAAATAAAATTGAGGAAACCGCGAAGAAAACAACCGAACTAAGAAACACTGATTTCTCCTAACCACTCAGGAAAGGAGGAAAGCGCCGGCAGCCCTTTCACAAATTCTCTCTTACCCTCTTTTCTATCTTACTCCAGTCCAGGGTAAGGCTTTTGCACATTTGCGTCCGTTGCAACTCTAGAAGGTAGGGCGAGGGCCTTCCTACACCGTGAGCGAGGGAAAGGAAGGCCGGGGAGGAGGAAGCAGGCGGAACGCTGGAGTGGCGAAGAATCTGCGTTGTCACGTGACACGACCCGCCGGAGTTCCTCGGATCCATTTCGGTAAGATTTGGAACACATCCGGAGTTTCCGCCCTTCAGAATCGCAAGTGAACCATATTTTTTTCTATTTCCCACAAGCCCCGGCCCTGTGCGCTCCATGCGCGTCCGAAATCAAAATCGAAACTGTTCTAAGTCAAGTCTCAAGTCACTCGACAAGCCGCTGCGTTTTGTCTGGAAGCACGTGACCAAAGCCACGTGAGAAAATAAACATGGCGACGTCCATGTTTCCAGTCTTCTGGGGGCTCTCCGGCGGCCACGTAGGAATGAATCTCAACTTCCTTGGAATGACGAGGTGTTGATAAAAAAAAAGTCTAGGTAATAACGGACACCTCAATGCCTTCTTCTGCATGTGTTCGTAGTTGACTCTGTTTCATCATCTCAAACGCCTTGACAGGGGTGCCCCGCCCGACGTTCCACGTAGACAGCTCTCTTCATCTTGTCTTCGTTCCAAAGCACCAGTCACCCTTAACTTTTCTTCTGGCTGTGGCTTTAAAGAATTTGATTTCCGCCGCGTTTCAAGCATGACCCGTTGCATTTTGTGATCTCGCGTCGTCTCCACTAGCTCATAAACAGACGATCAAAAATATAAAACAAGATCGGATCATTCGACCGAAGTTGAGCACAGTTCGCGCGCGCGTTAAATTGACCCATATTTTCTCCATCGTCTCACCGTCTTGTACGGCAGTCGCGCTGGCAGTTCCGTTTGCCCGTACATCTCATTAAGGCGATGGATGGTGGTGGGTAACTTTATTTTAACGCAGCCAGGAATATGGGCAGCTCGGTCCTAAGAGCTTAGGTCGAGTTGAATATCTCTGCCCTCACCGTTCCCGCAACCGCTCGAGGACCACTGCCCGTGTCTGATGGAGTTTCCAACGTTCTGAAGAGTAGTACGCTCTACAGCTACAGGCACATCCAACGCACCATGGAGGAGCTAGAGCAAAAGGATCTGATGATCCAGCAGCTCAAGGACATCGTCAGAGCCAACGAGCAGATTCTGCAGCAGAAAGAGAAGGAGCTCCAGGTATACTTGGCTCTTCTTGTGCCCATATATCTCTGGAATGGAATGAGCATAGATGCACGTCTCTGCAGGAGACAACTGCCAAGTTCCAGAAGCTGAAGCTCCAATCCAAGGCCAAGATAACGCAGCTCACCCATCAAGTGAAAGCACACGAGTCTTCTCCAGGAACGGTGAGCTTATCTAGCCCTTCTTCGCGGTTAGACCATGGAAGTTTTCGAGATCGCACCTGGGCAACTTCTTTTTTTGGAAAGAATTGGCTCCCCTAGAGTTTCGTTTCTTGAGCAACCCACAGCTGGTCAGAGTGGGCTTTCCTGGATCATGCAGTAACAGCAGATATCTGTGAAGGCTGCTGTTCTTCACGATCGGTGGTGACTGGGTCAAGCCAACAAGTCAAGCACGCTTAATTGCAACCTTAATTGCAACCGTGCTCACCTTCAGCTATCTCTGCTACCATTTCCACCAAAATATTCGGCACCCTCTAGTGCCTTAAAAAGCAGTTTACCTTTGGCCATACTAATGGTGACAATCAAAATGCAGCATTTTATTGGGCACCGTCACTTTCATATGTCACTGGCAAACGATAATGCATTTTTCACTATACCATTCTTTCTCAAATAATATGTATAAAATGCTGACTTGACCCTTGATAAAATTCACTGTATTGAAGAGCTTCAAAGCAGAGCTTGCATTTGCAGACTGGCTGAACACCTGTTCGAAATTAATACTGATGCAATTCACGTGTCACATTGTGCCAACGTATATAATCAGTGGCTGGTTTAGAGTTTAGGGAAAACTCCTCCCACCCCTTTCCACTATAGCAGAGCGAACGCTAAAAAAAGGAGGCAACCTTATCTCCAGCGTTCGTTTTGCTAAACTGGAAGAAGGTCGGAGGAGCTTCCCTGAACTCTTGACCTTTCACCAATTGTAGAATGCACTGGCCTCCTGTCAACCCGTTCGGGTGCACGTCTTCATTTCTTTCTTTATCAGCCACCAGAAAGCCACCACTATACTCCGCGCACCCTCTAGCTAAGGCAGGGGATTGGTGGCCGAGTGGGCCAGTGCACACCTCGGAGCACATGGAGCAAAAGCTCGCGCTGCAGAAGCCAGAGATCCTGGGTTCAGTCCTTCACCCCTGTCCGTTTCAATCTGGATGAGCAGCGTATCGGCATGCAATCATGTATTACTGCTTCGTGGTGTACGTTAGAGACCCCAGGCTAGCGGTTGTACTGCACTGGCTAAATTGCTCATCAACAGTGGGTAACAATGTCGCCATGTTTTGGCAGACTAACCCTTCTGCTGTATAAACAACTAGCGACTAATTGCTTTTCTTAGCTGAGGCTGCGCAACCAATGCAGCAAGCACGAGAGCACAAGATTGCAACTTTAAAACATTATTTTGCTGAATGAGCGCTCGTGCTAGAAAGGCACAGCTCAAAGTCAGGAGCGTCGGCCAGCTCCGTAAGCGGAGTATAGTATGGGCACAGATGACATATTCAAAATTGAATAGGATTGGATTGGATTGTGGAAGCTTAACTTTTTATTTTGGGCAGTCACAAAGTAGAAGACTGGATCTAGCAAAAAAAGGAAAAGAAGATGATGATGGTAGTAACTGGAGCGGCCATTCTGGATCTTGGAAAAGGTTCATACAGCCCTGCGGTTGGATCGGATTGCGACAGCTTAACTCTTCGTGTCAGGCATTGGCGGCATTCAGCTGACAAATGACCAGAGTGGCAATGCTGAATTTCGGAAAGGGTCCCCAGTCTGCTAAGTACATCCCTCGGGTCGATGGGAACTGATCCAGACTACGGGTGCAGGATGCAGGCGGCGAAGCCGGTTCCGGGCCATCGTCTCCCGCGCAGTCCGAGGCCGCAGACAGGGGCCGGCTGCGGATGCTCAAACATCAGCTGGACGAGGCCAAACAGCGTCTCGAGAAGAGCGAGCGAGATGCCCAGGCCAGACACAGGGCCCTTGAGGCAACGGTGGAGCAGCTCCAGGCACAGCTGCTGCAGAGGGACCAGGCGCTTGCCGAAGCGCGGCCTGCGACTTCCCAGGCAGAATTGCCCCACCAGGTAGGCCCTGGGGTCACCCTGTCCTCATCAAACAATGTAATAGTCTGTTGCAGGTTAACTAAAGCAGGACGAGCCCTTCCGAAAGAGCTCTTGGCTCCTCATATTTGGCGTTTTTCTCCTCTCCACTCTCCTCCATTCGAGCTTTCGCTCTGCTATGATGTGGAGGGGTTTGTGGGAGGAACTTGTTCTGTTGTTCTCAACCTGCGACAGACTATAGATTGCTTTGGTCGTGGAACTTCCCATAGAGGCTGTATGGCGGAGTGCGTTTGATACCGTGTTTGTTTCTTCGAGATGGTGGCACTGCCAGCGCCTTAGGCACGTGTCATCTGCTAGTTGCGAGTTTCGGACAAAAATTGCACGTCATCAGCTACGTGTTTTAAGTGAAGCATGACAAACGCACATGCAGGGACCACAGTGTCCCGAATTAGCGACCACTCGTGCTACTTTTGGGCACATTCTGGCTACGACTTGAGCACCTGTTAACCTTGCTGTTTTTCCTTCAACTCTCCACTTCTAGCAAATTACGTTAGCTAAGCTTTCCAAAATGAGAGCCAAAGAAAGCTCCAAGCTGTCCCGGAGAAGAAAAAAAGTGTGTTTTCCAGCGGCCTATTTTGTCAATCTTACTTTCTTCAGGAGGACAGGGAGAAGCTGTACGCCCAGATGGTGTACAAGGACTCCCGGATCCTGGAGCTGAGCAGGGAGGCAGAAGCCCTCGAGGCACGGATCTTGGATCTCCAGGAGAGCCTCCGGGAAAAGGACCAGGTGCTGCAGGCACGCACCAGGGCAGTGCAGGTACACTCGGTTTGCTGCCTTCATCTCCAGCCGTACACTTTTCAAAGGGCAAACTTTACATATGGGAACTCTTTAATGACCTTCTTTGGTCGCGTTGGTCATGCCTATGGTGCTTGGAATGCGTCTCACACTTGTGTGGTCCCCAAAAAGGGTCCTGCAAAGCCCTCGCCTCAACCTTCGACCCCCCCGTCTTTTCATGAAGAAACATTTAGTGTTTTGTTGACCCTGGCTAGGTGGCGCAAGCTACTGCCCGTTATGAAGGGTATAGCCGTTACTGTCTATCCATCCATTTGTCCTTTTACTCGATGCTTCTCACTTCTCCTGTCTATAACAGTGAAGATGCATTTTTTGCATTGCAATTAAGTTGTCTTATTTTATGCCTACCCCTTTTTCCCTTCCCCCGCTTGCATGGGGTCCCCATCACTTTGACAGGTCCTCAAGGGGTCCTCGACACATATATGGTTGAGAACCACAGCTGTAGCCGGCGGCAATCATGGCGGTTCCACAGCAATGGGGGGGGGAGACGTAGCAGACTCCTGTTCTGTTGGGGGTTGCTTTCTAAGTTGGCAGCCAGGAGTTGGGATGCCGTGATGACAGCAGCGATCACATTTGCTCTTACTCTTTACCGGCACTTCTTGCACCAGCCACTAGGGCTTGTGACATCGGACAGCATAACACTCCGGTTTTTGTGACATCATTTATTTTTGCCCCTTCGGGACCACTTCTGATGCGTGGGCGGAATGGGATGCTAAACGCACCAGTCCGAGATGTGTTCGAGGCACCATAGTCATGCCCTTGCAAGTAAGGTAGTGAGCGTGTGTCAACATAGGGAGTTTAGGCAAAGAGGGTGTCAACATGGGAGGGTATTGACAAATAGAGTGTCAGCAAAGAAGGAGCATAAGCAAAGAAAATGTCACCTTTGCTTACACTCTTTCACGTGAGAGGGAGTCAACAATCGAGTGCTGTCGCACCTTCGTCTTCCCCCAAGAGAGAAAGCGTCAACTATGCATTGCATTTGACGGGACTTTTCTTTTTTTCCTTAGTTAAAAAAGCACGTGCTGCTTGATGGGGACGATGCATCTGTATACTGGTGTCGTATCTTAAGGGGGCACTCAAGGTCTTTTTGTAGAAGCTTGTTTTTGACGGCATATTGTTTGTTGAGCTTTAGACAATAAAAATGACCACTTTTAGAGGGCAAGCTGTCCTCATAAAACTCGCAGCAATAGAAATATGCAGGCACTATTTTCTCTCAGGGACGGGCCATGCTGGGGTGCCCACCACCTCTACAAAATTTCACCGATGAAAGAAGTCAGTTGCGTGGAGATTTCCAGCGTTACTATTGTTGCTCTTTTTACGTGCGGTGTGCATTATGTTTTGACAAAAACGTCAAATCATGGGGTATGGAAGTCGTAACAGAGCAATTATTGTTTTAAAACGCCGTCCGACGGCGCCCAATGGTGTCTGCTCTAAGTTGCAGAAATAGGGGCATGTCACAATCTTCGATTATATTTTTAATCATAAAATCTGCCACCTATGAGGGTAATTTCTGGGTTTTTTAGGATGCTTAGCGCTCATCGATTGAGTTGTCGCCGTAAATAGACAATCCCAGAATCCGCTTGAGTGCCCCTTTAAGGTTTTCAATGAATTTGCAGAAAGGAAGAACACCAAACCGGCTTAGAAAGCTGGTTCAAACATTGTGTAGAGTGTGATCGTAAGCAGTCACTAGCGACTGCTTACGATGAGAGCAATCTCCGGCACACTGACGCCGTTTACATTAGGTATCCCTGGAGAAAGAGAGAGGAAGCATTGATGTGCTATTCCCTACGGCTCTGGAGCTCCGTTGTGGTGGTCTGCCATTTTGTGCCAAGCAGGCTCGTCGCGTTGCGGTCTTGAACACCCCGGGTGGGATGGCTGACTCTGTCTCGATCCGAGGGTAAAAAAGCAGCTGATAAAAGAAACAAAAAGTCACGCAGGTGTGTTCTAGCACCAGCAGCCTCTCGCGCCTGTTGCACCAGCGGTAACTTTTTAGCACCGAAGTGCTTCTTATGCTCTTCAAGTGTTAAAAAAAATTGACTGATTTGGTAGTTTTCGAGGGCACCAATCAAGTTTATAATTGAAAATAAGTGTCAGCAAAGAAGGAGTATAATTAGGATTCCGTGTGTTCAGAGTTTATTTCTCGTGAAATTCTGAGGCTGTTTTTCGGAATTTATTTTTTGCTGAAAATTCAGGGTTTATCGGAGTTTATTTTTGTTAGATATTCAATTCTCGGACATACTGAGTATATTTTAATGTGTTCCCGATTTCCAAAAAGGAAAAAATGCAATAAAGTTTGGGTACCATAACCCGTTGTCAAAAAAGAAACCTCAATGAGCCAAAAGGCAAACCATATTTGTCTGTAGTTTGAGATTTCAAAAGAAACTCAAGTGGCACCTCCTCTGGACCACTGGCCCTGTGCTCTTATAAGGTTGATATAAGAAAAGAGTTGTCTTTTTTGCTTTTTATTTTATTGTAATCTCGAAATTCAAAGTTCTTTGGATAAATCCGAATTGATGAAAAAATTACCGAGTGTTTTTCAGATTTTTTCGGATTTATTTGAAAACACGAAAATCGTAAGTATAAGCAAAGGAAGTGTCACCTTTCCTAATTAAAAAGCACTGGTAATTAACAAATATGAGTTAATTGACTCATTTTATTGATTGGCCTCCTGTATTACGTCCCGCTAGCAGACCGCGTTGGTGTGGCATTCATGGCTTTTTCAAAAGCAGACTGTAAAGCTTAAAAAAAGAGCACCAAGTATGTAGACTACATTTTCGTGAACAAACTGAGTAATTGCATGCATTTTCATATACTTGTTATGAAAGACTCGCATTACAGACGACTCAAGAGGAAACTACCCCCCCCCCCCCCCCCCCCCCCCCAATTTTTAATTTTTTTACTTTTTGCCAGGTGATCTATTATGGTGTCAGAAGAGTACCCAATCAATATTTTTCGTTAAAGCTTCGCATATATTTTTAATAAAGAAAAAATGCAACTGCTCGAAACTGAAACGACTGGGGAGGAAGAAGAAATATAGAGGAGGAGAAATTTATCAGAAGTCACGTGACTGTGCTAATTTTTTTTTTTTTTTTTTTTCAATTAACATATTTGCAGCTTTCTAGAAGCTACAAAAAATGGGTATGATATTTTTTGTCTATTTTTAGTATTGAGTGTGTGCTTTCAGTGACCCACGACTTTGATGATATTTGGTGGTTGTGTCTCAACCATAGAAAACGGCACATGACCACGGAGAAGAGAGTGAGCACGACTCAAACAGGCCAGTTCTCGATCGGAAAGAAAACGAATTTTGAGCCGCGAGTTGTGTCCTGGGTAGTTGGGCTCTCATATGTCATGTACAGATAAAAACCTTGGCGAGCATAAATATCCTGTCAGTCTCCCTTTAACGAGATGCCGCTGTGTTTAAGCTGCCTTCAGTTTAAAGTTCCCGAAAAATTTTGATAGTCATTGATCTGCCTCACAATTTGTTCAGCAGATTAATCGACACATCTGAACTATAGTCCGTTGCAACTCAAGAAGGTAGAGCAAGAGTAAGACGGGCCGAGGAGGAGGAAGCAGACGGAATGCTGGAGAAGAGAGGGGGACAACTCCTCTCTTTAGCGGCCCATCTGCTTCCTACTTCCCGTCCCGTCTTACCCTCGCCCTATTTTCTTGAGTTGCAACGGACTATAGCACCCAGGTGACACAATAATATAAACTAGTAACCCCAAGTCACAAAGTTTTTTTTTTGCAAAGTTATTGAAGCTTTACCGGCAACACTGTAAACATGACGTCAGATGTCATAATATATAGGGAAGCAGTATAGCTTGTGCCCGACGGGTTACAAGAAGTTCCATGGTGTGAAGAGAATGCTGGATTATCCCACGCCAGCAGGCCGAAAAAAGCATCCGCAACATACCATGTTTCCTCAGACTACGAGGGTGAAAATATGCATGTGAGCTGCTGAATTATTTTTATGTATGAATTTGAGATGGCGTGTGTGCTTGTACGTTATTTTATTTATTCCTAGTCTCGAGTTTTTTTGTTAGGGAGCATTTTAGACTGTCTAATTGACCTGCAAGTTATACAGTGTGTGACGTCACCCCCTGGAGTTTGGGAATATTTGAACGTTGGTTTTGGCATTCTCTTTATTTTTCATTTTTTTAATAGCTATTTTGAATTCGGAGATAATAAATAACACGCCAGAAAAAGTAAAAGCTGGGTATCCTGAAAACGTGCCTACCGTAATATCCCAAGAGATAGCCCACCTTAAATCGGATGAAAATAGGGAGTGGGCTAACTTTCGGCGTACAACCAAGGAAAGTAAAAATAAAAGCGCTATTTTTAGATCGCGTTTTCTGCCAAACTGGTTATTGTGGCGAGAGACAATGAGGAAAAAAGACTACTTCCCAGCCAGCATTGTTCGGTAGCTTATATCCCGTCATAGTTAACTAGACACATTTATGCCGAGGTCATCATTGATCCAAACACTACAATTACTAGCAGTGGGCCATCTTTCGGTGTTTAAAAGAAAATAGCAGATCAAGCTAAAAATACCTATATGGCGGGTTATTTTTCGGGGGTTGGGGCATCTCCCGAGGTGTGACAGCATTTTGGGTAGCTCAAAAAGGCGCCATGCTGCGCAGCTGGTGACGGAGGATCTGAGCCTGCGCAGCAAGACGGCCGTGGACGACCTGGACGACACGCGCGCCGAGATGCAGCGCCTGCAGCGGGACTTCCTCGAGAGGGAGGTGGCCTGGAGGGAGCGGGAGGCCTCTTTGGCGGCGGACCTCGCGGCCGGACAGGCCAGGGTAAAGGAGTGCGAGGAGGCCGTACGGAGGGTCGAGTCCACGCGCTTCGAGCTGGCCGCCCGCAACGCAGAGCTGCAGGAGCGCCTGGTCGGGGTGCAGGAGGCTGCCGCCAGGGGTAGGGCGGAGCACGACAGGGTGGTGCAAGGTAGGGACTCCTTGATGCCCCACTCTTGTCGGCAACATGCGACACTTCGGTGGCTCCGACGCAAAGTGCCGGCCAGCGTTACTAGATCGACTCTGTTGTGGAACTCCCGTGAGTCTGCCTCCCCTTCGGTGCGCCTCTCTTAATTTGAAGCGCCACCTAGGGTTTAATTTCAAAGCTGTGTATTTCATGGAGCACGGCGAAGTGCCATCTAGTTGCCATACTTCAAACCATAGGTATTGCATAGAATATGCAGAACGCAAGTTTGTCTGCTTTTTGCACAGGGGTTGCGATGATGTCAGAACGCAGGGCCCATATTGGCTGACTGAAAAAAATAGTGGGTAGACTTCAAGGCATCTAGCATTGAGGTCTACCCACCATCCTTTCAATCAACGCTAATCAGAGCTCGGCGTTGTTCTGACGTCACCGGAGCTCTTGTGCAAGAAGCAGACAACTTGCTCGCCGCATACACTGCAGTTCCCATAGCAGCCGTCCCCAAAACGGTGGCACGTCGAACGAGAGGAAGCAGACCATGGGGGGGGACAGGGGGAGGGGGGGGGGGGTGCTGTGGCACATTCGAATCTCCGCCAAGGCACCCACAATCCGCCGGAGGCCCATTGCAGCGGAGGTGTTCTGTAACCAAGATTTCGGTTGGCGTTGGAAGATCCTTGGGTGGGCCAAATTATTCCTTGGCCCTCCACTGGGGCGTGCCGGACACCCTTCTACGGGTGGGCACTTAAAACCCTCCAATTTGTTTTGGCGGTGACGTGCGGATATACGCGATGAAACCTGTCGGTCCCGGTTGACACGTTTCCAACCGGTTTCACCTGGAACTAGTTGGAAATTTTCATCCGAGGGAGTACCTATTGAAAAACGAGCGGATCGGTGTCCGGGTGTGTCGGAGCGCCGCTTTACGGAGCACTTGAGCAGAAAGCTCCCCGTGTGCTCCGAGCCAGGGTGCGTTAACACAGTCTGCCGCCAACGTGGACTGAAAGCTCCCGCTTGTCTTGATCTAGACGAGCACCGTACCGATGTGCTGTCACGCAGTCGCCTCTGCATGACGCACATTAAGAACCCAGGCTAGCAGTCATACTGCACCAACTAGATCTCCCATCTAATACGACGGAGGCATCGGGTGCCCACTGGGGCTGACTTACTTCCCGCTGGCTAAACGTACATGCAACACAACGACTTGATTTATTGCAAAATCAAGGTGCCACTTTGAGAGTTTGCGGACTAGTGAGGGGAGGGTACTTCGATGATGTCACATGGCATTGCTCGCGTTCGCAAAGCTTGGGCTAGGTTTTGGCCTGGCCGCATGTTGTGGAGAGAGCAACCGAGAACCGTGCGTGTGGGCCGTCGTCTCGCAGAGAAGCTCGACTCCCTGAACAAGGAGCTGGAAGCTAAGAGCGCGGCCCTGGAAGAGGCGCAGGGAACCCTTCGGGAGACGGATGCGAGGATCCTCAAGGCCAGAGCGCTGGAGCGGCGCCGAGCCAAGGTTCTCGAACGAGAACTCGCAGAACTCAAAAAGGTATGCCTCCCCCCTTGGGTTTTCATCTTTCTTCGACAAGATTCCGGACGTCACCAAACGTGTTAAAATGTTTTTATGGTGAAGCTGTCTATGGCTAGGTTCTGGCAGATTGTCTCCGAGGTCATACTGAGCGTAAGCCAACAGTTTTGTACAGTTAATGCTGCAGACGCCGGCTCTGCACGCGCACGCCCTCTCCACATAAAAGATTCAAAGTAAATAAAATAAAGGGTTGACGAATGCACGTGCAGGACGCCATTTGTTTTATACTTTTGCTTTAGTACAATTACTGCTGCAGATGCCAGCGCTGCATGCGCACGCCTTCCTCCTATAAAAGATTCAAAGTAAATAACCAAAATAAAGCATTGACGAACGTGCGTACAAGATGCCATTTGTTTTAGGCTTTTGCTTTAGATCAGTTAATGACGCAGAGGCCAGTGCCGCATGAGCGCGCCTTCCTTACGCGCGGCATCTCCCTCCCCCCTGTCGAACATCGCGCCACTGCCCTCATCAGTTGGAGTTCAGACGAGGAGCATCAGCGCGCCCAGAATCGAGAATGGGCATGCCGCCAACGTGAAACCGCCATTGCCGCTGCTCCCAGCCCGACAGCAAATCCCACCAGAGCGCCAGCTTCGCTGGACTTCCCTCTTCACAAAATGAAAAAGCTCTAAATATTTTAATTCTTTTTTGTGATATTTTTTGCAGCAAGAAATTGAGAGAGAGAGAGAGAGAGAGAGAGAGAGAGAGAGAGAGAGAGGAGGAGGAGGAGGAGGAGGAGGAGGAGGAGGAGGAGGAGGAGGAGGAGGAGGAGGAGGAGGAGGAGAGCACGCAGTATGTCAGAACGTCGAGTTCTGGTTGGAATGGTATGTGGGTAGACGCAAAGCTGGCTGCCTCTCCACTGCACTCGTTGGATGTGTTCGAACGAGAAAGAAGGACACCGGCGTTGTAATGCGTTTGGGGAGTGGGTAGACAGCTTCGCATTTACCCACTAATGATTCCAACCGAAGCTCGGCTTTCCAAAGTTCCCGCTTAAACTCTCGTCTCGTCCTCTCCCCCAAATTTTCGCTTTATAGGCGTTTGCAGGCAGCCATGCTCCAAAAGCTAGTCTTGCCACAAAAAGGGAAACATGCTTTGCTGGGGCACCAGTCTGGCAGCAAGCCACTCCCTGGTGATGGCTGCAGAAAAAGGCTTAGGAGAGAACGGAAGAGTAAATTGTATGTTTTCTTTTATTTTTTAAATTAGGTTGCCGATTATATGAAGGGTACAGTTGTATTCAATCATGCATCCAGGTTCGACTATTGGGCGGTCTACACATCGGCGGCAAGATTGGCTGCACCCAGAGGCTGTACTTGCACACATGTACAAATGGGGTGAAATCGAAAGTTTGGAACTGGGTGACAACACACTTTCGCGGTGTTGAGATTACATCTAAGGAAAAAAAAGACTTTATAAATCACGCGTCAAACCATCCGTCTTCTCTGTGCGGGATTTTGGCCTCAAAGTAACCGTTGCGCACGGTGCCACCACAGGTATTTTGTGACAGGTCATGCCACATAACCCGGCTTACGTGCCGCCTCTCCGTCCCACGTCTTTTTATGCTCGGCAAAAACTTTTTTTGTGCCACGTTGTCAATGCGAGTGTAGTTTCCACGGTGCTCTAACGCTGTCGGAGCTACTCGCGCGAGTGCACGTTTTCGTTTGGCATCTTTGTGTGCGAGCGCATTTGAATGAGACGCAAGACGAGGCCACATGCTTTTACGGCAATGCGGGGCTGCAACGCTGTGGAAACTATGCAAGCCTTGACAATGTAGTGCAAAAAGGTTGACGCTGAGTATTAACAACTTTCCCCCATATGCCACCTAGGCAAGTTTGCTGAATGAATTGTGTTTCTCT
Source organism: Ixodes scapularis (assembly GCF_016920785.2). NCBI lineage: Eukaryota > Metazoa > Arthropoda > Arachnida > Ixodida > Ixodidae > Ixodes > Ixodes scapularis. Next base: position 129,055,100 of record NW_024609879.1, on the reverse strand, counting down.
TCTCTTCAGCGTAGAACTTCTAGATTAAATCTCAGCTATGGGAGGGCCCAGACGTAAAAAGAAGTAACCTGCCTCAAAAAGTTATTTTCCCCATATGTCTTAATGTTTTCATGTCCCAATTTGTTAAAACCCTCCAGAAATGGGATGTTCGGGCTAAGCGCTCTTTTCAGGAAGGGGCTCCTACTGAAAGAAGAAGTTCTGTGGCGTAATGAGACGCGGTCGCTTGGTAAGAGAAGGGTTGTTGTTTCTCAATGGCTCCAGGACCTACCTGATGGGGAGGCAATGACCGTTCTGCAGCAGCGCATTGCGGAGTTGGAGGAGGAGAAGGGGGCACTGCAGCTGAGGGCGCTCGAGACTGAGGACACACTCAGCGCTCAGGGTGAGCCGCTTGGCAGACAACATTCTTTTCTGGGGCTACCAAGGGCGGCATAGGCCCTTTCTTTGGGCAGTGCGCCCCCATCTTGGGGACGCACTGCCAGCGGAGTTTGTTTCTGAACTCTCCACTCCGAGTGAGCCGGTCTGAATTTGTGGTGACAGGTCGTTTCGTAAAGGCAATTTCTCGTACACTGGCATTTTGTTACACCTGCAGTGTAGCATGCTGTATTAGAGATTATTCTTCATTGACCTTTAAAAACAGAACTTTCAAATAATTTTTTTTTTTTTTTCGTTTGTTTTCGTACAAAAGGGTGCTTTTTCAAATGGAAAGATGCAGGAAAATGAGCGGACGGGTTCATAGAGACTCCACTATACTCCGTTTCACCTTACGACGGGCCGCGACGGACACTACAAGTCGTCGGAGCCAGTCCGATGCCACGTGAGTGTCACGTGACATTCTAGATAAGCACAGCGGTAAGCGCAGTGCGTCGAGTAACGTGACACGCTCAGAGTGCAGGATTGGTTATGACATCCGCCGAGATCCATCGTAAGGGGAAATGGCGTATAGACGCTGCCACTTGTGGCACTGAATTTCGATGCTGGTGGCGGTATTGAAAGGTCATTTTTGAGTATGAGAAAGGTGTGAAAGATGGTACTATTTTCTGGAGATTGGTGTAGATAAGAAAGGTTGTGCAGTTGATTGTGTGTAGAGGGCCAAGAAAGCCGGCATTAAAAAGAAACGCCTTTGGCACGATGGCGCACGACCACGATCTAGGTGTGACCATAATTCAGAGTGGGCTCAGAAATTCAGTGGACCCAGAATGGCAATTGCTGCGCCAACCGCCCAAAACAAAAAACATAAAGAGATTCTCGGCAAGAGGGGAGTGATACTCTGAAGACCTACCTAGTGACTCGAGGTGCCACTAGAAGATGCCATGTAACCTACTGCCTAGCACGCATTCAAGGTACCATATATTTGGCGCTTAAAGACCGAGGACCAGTTTGCACTTTCCACTTTTCTCCCCGCTTTCTACCCTGTCCCCCGTTGCCTGTTTCCTCCTCTCCCATGGTGAGGAGGATCTTCTGCCTTGCAGAATTTTGAGACCGGTGGTCGGCCTTTAATATATCGATTTCTTTGACTTTCTGCTCAGAGGAGGCTAAGTGGGGGTTAGGCTACGAATGGCAGTCTCACTCATGACGGGCTACTTTTAGCAAGGAATAATTGCACGCAAGGGAGACGGTTATCTGCTGAGGCTGAAGATGACCATTTCAGTGTGTCCTGGAGGTTGGACGTCCATGTTGGTTACATCACCTTCCACTGGTATTATCATAAGATACTGGATGAATGCCCTCCCATGGTAAAGAGAAATGAAAACTGATATGATATAGGACGGGCAATCTTTCGGGATGTGGCAGAAAACTTCGACTAGAAATGAGCGATAAACACGCGGACACCCGCCACAAACTCTCACAACGTGGGAATCGGAAGCGGTGGATCGCAGACATGGCAATCTAGAATCACTGGTGCTGTTCCGGGGCTTTAAGAATGTTATGGATAATGTCTATGTAGAAGATGGCATTGTTGGGGAGCTTTCATTGGAGGTTAGGTACGTTTATAAAAAGGCTCCGGTAAAATTTTGATGGTTGCTGGTTTGCTTCGAGGCTGGTTCGACACATCAATGGACACGGCTGAACTAGTTATTCAGATTATAGGTCAAAATATTTTTTTTTCATTGTTACTGAAGTTTTTACATTGGTTTTTGCCTGTCCTTTTGAACTAAAGGGATCTACTGGAAGCACTGAAAATGTGATGACAGATGTAATTTGGCCAGTTTCACTTGTTCTCCACGGGCTTGATGGTGTGAAATTAATGCTGAAAAAACTCGCTCCTGCAGAACAAAAAAAAAAAAAAATTTAAGCATACTGTGCTTTTTAGATTGCGTGCTCAACCTGAAAGTATTACAGCATGTGACGTCACCCCACTGGGAACCGCAGTAACATTTAAATGTTTCTTTTGGCATCACCTTTATGGATCGTTTTCTTAAACAACTATTTTGAATTGAGGGATAGCATGCCTAGAAGAGTAAATCCCGGGAATTTTGAAATTGTAGTTGGTAGTATAGTGTGGGTAGCTCAAGAAACCGCCAGAGCTCTTCTTTAATTAAGAACGATTGCACTCACTGGTATGACACTGTGATGCAATCCAAATGGAGGATCTGTGATAGCTAACAAGATCTCCTGTGATTGCCCTCCCACTTTCCGTAGCCTCCAAACTGGAGGAGATGGCTCAGAAGGAGGCTGCCATTGCAGAGCTAGAAAGGCAGCTCAAGGAGGCACAGGAGGAGAAAATCTCACTTGAGATGCGGGCCGCAGAGTTGGAAGAGCAGAAAGAGAGTGAGACTTCTTTTTTTTATTCATTGTTGCTTCGCTAGTGTTGCACCGTGTGCTCAAGGATAGACTACAGTGCTTCTCGCAAGGCGTCAGTAGCTCTTCAAAGGTGCACTGAAGAGGTTTCTCACTTTGTTCTTTTTTGACTCTAATTGGATCTGCATGCTACTCCAAAGATTCAGGAAATCCAGGACTCGTTGGTGCCTGTGCCATGCTTCAATAAAAACAAAAAGCAATCCAGGTGGTACTTTTGATGAGAGTGTAGCAGAGGAGGAAGGTCCAGGAAGGATTAGCAGGGCATCGTGAATCTTGTTTGATTCACACCGAAATCCTATAGACCAACTGTGGGGGACATCTCTTCAAGCTGACATGAACAAGCAGACTCATTGTGACCTTGCTGAGATATCCCCTATGGTTGGTTACCAGGCTCTCGGCATGATGAAGCACATTTCGCTAAGCTTCACTAAATAGTAATTATTCCATGCTCCTCCTCCTCCTCTCAACATGTCTCTTGTCAAAAGTCACATATTCAGTTCTCTTTCTTTATATCAAAGTGGGGAATGTACAATATAGTCAAACCTGTTTACTTCGAACTGTATAAAATGCCCGGTGTCGTTTGATATACCCAATAATTTGTTACAGCAAGACCCACTTATAACAAATTTTTACAATTTGTTCTTTGTACGCCGAGGATGCTTAAGGGGCAACTCTAGTCAATATCTTCTTATTTGTGATGACGACTGTTTTCAGCTAAAGCAATCCCCTTAATTACAAGGAATTTTTTTTTTCGATATTGTGTGTAGTTTTAAAATATCACGACTCAAAGTTTGGTTTCGGGCGTCTACGACGAAACCAAAACTATCTGCTAGACGGATGGTAACACTGTTTATCAGCCGTACGGCCATGACATGACATCACAAGGGTGCTGTGGTGCGCGGTACAACCAATCAGCCGCAGCTCCATCGCGACATGACATCAGTAGGGTGCTGCACCAGTGTTCCTTGACCTTGCCGCCCGCTAAAGCGCAGCTAGTCGCATATTTAAAATCGGGTTCACTGCAGTACGCGGCTTAGCTTTTTGGTGTACCATTTCGGCTGTGATCATATTTCGTGCCGCTAAAGCGATACCAGTAATTTATTTTGGTTTGGTTTCCGACCGGAGTTGTCCTCTAACATTCTCCCAGAAACCTTGAAGGCGGCGGCAACGTCCGAAATCTTTTCACCATGTTTGATGTGGCAAATGTTATTGTCCGACAAAGAATTTCACTATATGCGGAACCAGTAAGGCTGGTTTCATAGGAGGTGTGTTTACACCTTATCTTAGTGTTCTGCCAGCACTGGTTTCTATTTTTATTTCTACGTTTTCCTGAATAAGTCATTCAGTTTGAAAGTTATGCCACGTTCTGTCCAAATCTTTCTTTGTTTTGTCAGTGTTGTTTCGGCGTATTATCCAGTAACGACGTCCACTCTGTCTGATAGCTGAAGAGCACACCGCTACTTCGTTGTCCTTTTGATTTGTGAGCCACACCCGATTGCAGAACAAAATGGCAAGCTGCAGGAGGCCTACGGAAGCAAAGTTTGCTTTGCCGAGGCTCGGTCTGCAACGCATCGACTGCGTGCGCACGCAAATTCTCTCTGTTCCAAAACCACTGGTAACATCACAGAGTCGAGTGGCTGAAAAGCGCTGCGGTTGTTACGAAATCTGGAACCTGATAGGGTGCTAAAGTGCTAGGGCATGACAAAGTGTAACTGAGGGGAGGAATTTCCGTCTGCATTGCAAAGAAGCCGAACGCCAGAAGTGCCAGAGCTCGCTTGTTTGCTGGTAGACTCTAGAAATGTTATATATCCATTGTGTAGTTCGTTATGCAAGATATATTTTGCATGCATATCGATAAAACATTTTCGCGTGTTCGATATAAGGGCTAACTCGCTGTAGCCAAGTACGTTGTAGTCGGGTTTGCCTGTATGAACCTTTACATTTTTTGGAATCTTTGAAGCATATAGTTCAAACTAGAGCCTTAGGAGGTCAAAGTGAAAAGCTTCTTCAGTGCACAATTACCGTAAAGGGAGGCTGAAGAAGTTCTCAAAGAAAACGAGTTAGAGTTGACTTCCCATGTCACTTTATTTTCCCGTGCATTTGAATATGATAACCATTTGCCCTGAAAATATTAATGAACATGAGAAGACAACAAAAAGCAACCACCCAATACTGCCACATCTCGCTATTGGCGGAATCGGTCATGATGTCATCTGCAGAGTTTTCGATTGCCCACATGGTCATTAGCTTTCAGGATGTTTCTACCACATACCATTGCCACCTTTCGTTTCTCTCCAGACGGAAGTATTTTGAACATGCCTCTCTGAGCAGCATTGTGGAGTGTTCTGGGCCTCTTTTGTGGGGGAGAGATTCTTGTGGAAGCGGCAAGTGCGTTACAGCTTCCCTCTTCTCTCTGTGTTCTAGTTGAAGAACGCAAGATGCAGTCGCTTCAGCAAGAGCTGGAGGTACTGAAGACGGGCGCTGCACCCCTCCTGGAACAAGAGCTGAAAACCGCGCTGGAAGAAGAGGTCCGCAGGTTGGTCTCGCAGCACGAGGAAGACGTCGGACATGCAGCTCGGCTTGGGGAGGCCCTCGCCCAAGCCGAGGCTGAAGCCAAGTCAGCAACGGCACGAGCAGACGAACTCGCAGAAACGCTGCAGCGCACGCTTAGCGAGCTGGAAGTCGAGAGAACGGAGGCCACGAAGTTGAAGGGGACGCACGCTGCCGAAGTCAGGACTAAATCGGAAGAAGTCGAAAGGCTCAATGACGCCCTGCACAACATGTCAGAGAGTCTCAACGAGAGCTTGAGGGCAGCAGAAAAACATTCTCGAGAAGCGCACGACCAGATTGAAGCCAACATGGCCAAGATCGAAGAGTTAGACACGACCCATCGAGACTCTCTCATCGAGCTGAAGAGAAAATCGGAGCAACTTGAGAAGCTTAAGCTTGTGCTTGACGATGCACAGCAAGCCCTGGAGAGCAAGACGAGGGATGCAGACATGCTTTCTGACACCTTGACTGCCTTGAAAGCTAGCCTCGCGGAGGCAGAAAATAAACATGCCACTCTGGAGGCGACACTGTCAGCGAGGGAGCGGGAAATCCAAAGCACACTGGAATCGCTAGGCGTATCTACTCTCGGCGAAGTCAACGTAGCCTGGGAGGAGCTTAGGCGAGCGAGCAGCCTAGAGGTAAAAAAGTATTGTGAGAAAGTGGCCGAACTCGACACTCGAAATAAAGAACTCACCGGAAAAGTAGAGAGTTTGGATAACGCTTTAGAAGAAGCTGAATCCGCTAAGAGTCGTCTGGCAAAGGTCGATGCCTGTCTTGAGTCGCTTGCGGTCTCTTCTCTTGAAGAATTGACACACAAGTGGAACACACTTAACGAGGATCTGGCTACAATCACCAGAACTCAGAAGCTTAACAATGAAGACATTGCTTCCCAGATTAAACTTCTCACGGTTGAGAGAAGTGGTCTGAGAATGGAGATTGCAGCGAAAGAATCTAAGATTGCTGAATTGGCATCTGAGGTCATAAGCATGAAGACGCAGCTTGAGGAACGAGAGCTTGCATTGACACAAGAAAAGGCAGCACTCACAGAAGCACGCGACGACGTGGGTCGGCTCAAGAAAGCTCTCTCGAATTCCAAGAAGAAGACAGAAGTGAAGTTCAAGACGTTACTCGAACAAAGCAGTGATCTCGAAAAAGAGGTGTCTGTTTTGCAGTCACAGCTGGAAGAGAAGTGTCAACTGCTAGAGAGTGTTCAGCATGCTCTCGATTCAAAGTGCACTCAAATGGAAGAAACCACGCGAGACTTTGCATCAAGGAAAGCAGCCGCTGAGGCTCAGATTGCTGAGCTGACACAGCAGCTACAGGACAAAGAACAGGATGTCTCGACGTTGCGGGAGCAGTTGAGCATGGCTGTTCAGAAAGCGGATTCAGAGATTACTTCTCTTCAACAGAGCTTGGGGGCAAGTGCACAGACATCTTCGAGGTTGCAGGCAGAGTTGATGGACCTTAGAAGCAGCTTGGAAACAATGACGGCTGAGAAAGATTCTGTCGACAAGCAACTGAAGGAAGTCGAGAATGGACTGCAAAAGGCTCAAGATGAGCGCAAACAGCTAGAACTCTCGCTGAGTACAGTCGTCGCAGACCTTGAGAATTCTCAGGCTGCAGTGGTCAAACTGGAAGATGCATGCACTTTCCTAAAAGAACAGCTCGGTGTTGCAGAAGCCGAAAAGGCCGAACTGTCAGAGCGGCTGACCAACTCGCTTCGATGCACAGAGGATGTCAAGCAAGAGAAGGAGGTGCTGGAAGCAAGGAGCGGCATGCTGTCAAAGACCATTAAGGAACTTGAGTGCAAGTTGTGCGAAGCACAGCAAACGGGCCAGCAAAGAGAGAAAGAAATGGTTGACGAGCTCAGCAGACTACGAGCCGAGAAAGTGGACGCTTGCAAAGAGCTAGAGAGGGCGAACCAGGAGAAACAAGAGCTATCCCTCAAACTCTCTGAAATGGAAGACAAACTGGACGGGCTGTTGAAACAGAATGAGGACTGGAAACAGAAAGAAGAATTTGTTCTCGGGCAGCTTGAGGAACTGCAGAAACAGTATGACAACAGCAACGCCGAATCCAAAAGACAGCTAGAAGAGATGGCCGAAACATGCTGCAATGTAACAGAGGAACACAGCTTGTGTAAGGCCCTGCTTGATAGGACCACAGAAGAGTTGAAGGAGACGCGCATTATCCTTGCTGAGAACCAGAAGGAGAGCGAAGCCACGGCGCAGGCTTGCACGAGCTTCAAAGAGCTCAGTGAGCAGCTGGCAAAAGAGGTCAGCAGTCTGCATTTGGAGCAGACAAAGAAGCAAGAAGAGCTGAAAAGAGTGAATTCAGAAAAAGACAGTCTTTCTGAGGCAGTGGCAAATCTCAAGGAGTTAGTTGCAACGAAGGCAAGCCAGCTAGATTCCCTTCAAGTTGTTTTGGGGTCAAAAGACGCGGAGCTACAATCGCTGAGAGACAGCGCAGAATTGCAGCAGTCAGACATCGCCATCAAGTTGTCGGAAATGTCGAAGGAGCTTGAGTTGAGAACGGGAGAGCTGTCGCTTATGAAGGTTGCACTTGAAGAGCGCGATGCACTTGTGGTTAGCTTGAAGGAGGACGTTGCTGCTCGGTCGACAAAACTGCAAGAGTCCAAAGAAATCAACAGAAACCTGAATGCACGAGTTGAGAGCCTTGCGGAGAGATTGACTGAAGCATCAAAAGCAATCAAAGTTAAAGAGGCGAATCTTCAGAAGGCGACAGAAGATCTGAAAACCTTAATGGAGAGCAACGAAGAGCTTTCAAGGGATCTTCAGGTTCTACAAGAGTCATGCAAAGAGCTGAACGACGTGAAGCAAGATCTCGAACTGAAGGTGAATATTGCCGATTCCAAGGTTGCCGAATTGGAGACAACTCTAACCGAACAAGATCACATGGTAAACAAACTGAGATCTGAATTGGAAGCCACTAAAGCAGAGTTGGTTGCCACTTCCAGTAAACTCGAAGATGCCGCCGGGAAAGCTGAAGAACACGAACAGAAACTGAAGACAGCGATAGAGTCAGGGAGCGCTCTGGTAGAAGAGGCTACAAGATTGCAACAGGAGAAAGAATCCATGGCTAGCACACTTGAAAAGCTGAGAAGTCAATCGGGTACGGCTCAAGAAGAGTTGGACAGATTGGCCGAGGTGATTGGCTTACTTAGGGCTGAGCTAGAAGATATGAAGAGTCGCTACCAGGACTTGAGAGTGAAGAACGACACTGAAGCAGCCAACCATGCAGAAGAAATTTCAGAGAAGAATAGTCATCTTCTTGCCCTTGAGGATGAGGTGAAGAAATTAAGACACGAGAATGTGAAAACAAAGGAGCATCTTGGGCTGGTGTCTGCTGAAATCGAGAGCCTGGTTGGCGCTCATGACCAGCAGCTGAAAGAACTGCTGGATGTCGAGGCCAGCCTCAGGGCCGAGGTGGCAAGCCTCACCGCTGAACTCGGTAAAAAGAAAGCTCTTGTCAAAGATCTTCAGGAACAGCTTGAAGCATCCCATCAGGAAAATGTAAGGATGAAAGAACAGTTGGCCATGTTCTCAACAGAATCAGAGAACATGGTTGGCACACGTGACCAGCAGCTGAAGGAACTGCGTGATGTCGAGGCCAGCCTCAACATCTATTTCTATCTGCAACAGTGCCTCAGTCATGGAAGTCGGCTAAAATTATCCCCTTGTTCAAGTCAGGCAACAAACAGGTGGTCACAAACTACAGACCCATTTCGCTCACATCGTCTTCATGCAAACTTTTGGAACATATTGTCTATAAACAGATATCTGAGTACCTCGAGACTAATTTTATTCTTTGCCCTCAACAGCATGGTTTTCGTCGTGGTTACTCCACCTCAACCCAACTTCTTGAATTCACTCACGACATAGCTTTAGCTTTAGATAAAAGAGTACAACTTGATGCCATCTTTGTAGATTATTCTAAGGCTTTTGATAAGGTACCACATCATAAGCTTCTTCAGAAATTACAAGCGATATTAAATAATACGTCATTAGTTAATTGGATTGAAGATTACCTAAAAAATAGATCACAGTTTGTTTCATACAGGGATGTTCATTCTAGCAATGTCTCAGTTAGTTCCGGTGTCCCACAGGGATCAGTTTTAGGTCCTCTTTTGTTTTTACTTTATATTAATGACGTTGCAAATGGTCTTCAAGTTAAAATTCGCCTCTATGCAGATGATTGCGTTTTGTACAACGAAATCAACTCGGTAGATGACCATGCCTTACTAAATGACTCTTTTGAACAGTTTTTGAATTGGAGTAAAAAGTGGCAGATGGAAATTAATTTTGAGAAATCTGTAGTTATGTCATTTACTAATAAGAAGGAACCGTCTGTTTTTAGCTATGGTACTCGTAATATAAATCTGCGTCAAGTTCACGAATACAAGTATTTGGGTATTTTTTTCACGCCTAGTCTCAAATGGGATAAGCACATCAGTTCTATTTGTTCTCGTGCTCTGCAAAGGCTAGGATACGTCAAGAGAACTTTAAAATCTTCAACTAGGGAAGTTAAAATAACGGCGTACAAGACCTTGATTAGACCTATCTTAGAGTACGGTTGTGTGGTGTGGGATCCCCATCTAAAAGGTGATATAAAGCAGATTGACGCAATACAATCAAAGGCAGCTAGATTTATTTGTAATAGATATGACCGCAATTTTTCTCCTACATCTGCCATGACTGACATAGGACTTACGCCTCTTGATTCTAGACGCGCTGTAGAACGGCTCAAGCTCCTGCATAAAATAGTGAATAATAACTGTACACTTAATCGAGAAAAATATGTTAGTTTTGTTACTGAATCACGCACTAGAAGCTTCCATCCATTAAATCTTGTACCATACAGAGCCCACCTTAACTGTTTTAAATATTCTTTTTTTCCTAGAACGATAGAAAACTGGAATAACATAAATGGATCCATTCGTTGTCTCGATTTTGACAAGTTTGTGTTAGAAATACAGTAGGTGTTCTGGTATGGTGCCTGGAATCTGTACTTGAAGTGTATGTGATTGTTTTTGTAATCTTTTGATATTGCATTTTCAAGGTTTTCTAAGTTTTGTTTGTAGGGTGTGTACATCTTTAATCGATTGTCTTTTTGAAAGTATATGTATGTTTTCTCTCCACTCCTGCGATGACCTCATCGAGGTCGCAGTATTTTGAAATAAATAATAAATAAATAAGGCCGAGGTGGCAAGCTTCACCACTCAGCTCAGTGAAAAGCAAACACTCATCAAAGATCTTCAGGGACAGCTGGAAGCATCCCATCAGGAAAATGTAAAGGTGAAAGAACAGCTGGCCATGTTCTCAGCAGAGATAGAGAACATGGTTCAGAACCACGACCAGCAATTGAGGGAGTTCTCAGATGCAAACATGAAGCTAGAGTCAGAGGTCGCCAACTATATGACAAAAATGGCTGACAACGAACATTCCATCCAAGACCTGGAGACAAAGCTTGAGTGCCTTCATCAGGAGAATGCTTCCATCAAGAACCAGCTTGTACTGGCCTCGGCTCATGCCGAGGAGTCTGCCCAAGGACATGACAAGCAGGTGAAAGAACTCAAAGAGCAGCTGCAAAAGCTGAACGGAGAAGTTGATCGGCTCCAGAGATTTGAAGACCTTTACCAGGAGGCAGAGGTTCAGTTGGCAGAGGCTCGAGGATACCGCAAGGCTGCTGAGGCCAGACTTGATGCCCTGAAGCATGCAGCAGACAATGAGAAGAGGCATGAAACAGCTGCAGTAATGGAAGAAGTTCTGGTTCAAAGTGCGGCAAAACTTCAGGGTGCTTCCAAGGACAGCCAGAAGAAAGGTGAAGGTGACGTGCAGATGTCGCAGAGCGAAGAGCTCTCTAAGGAACTTGAGTTAAAGAAAGCAGAAGTGGAAAAACTGAAGTCTGTACTGTCGAGCCAAGAAGAGGACACTAAAAAGCTTCTGAAAGAGCTCGAGACTGTGAAGAGGTCGTTGGAAACAGCAGAGATGCAGCTGAAATCAAGCCCTCAAGAAACACAGAAACTCCAAGGCTCGACAAAAAGTCCTCAGTCGGAAGGAACCCTTGAGACAGGAGATGAACTTAAAAAACTGAAAGTGGCATTCAAGAAGTCGAGAGGTGAGCTGAGGCTGAAATTAAGGATCTTGGAAGACAAAACTAAAGAACTAGATGCAGTGAAAGCGCACAACAACTCGCTGCAGACGGACTTACAGCAGATGGTCGAGGCACTTTCGAGTGAGAAACTGGCGGCCAAGGAATTGCTCCATAAAATGCAAGACCGTGACGATCAGCTGGCGCTAGCATCTGAAGAGATCGCAAAACTGCGGGAGGAATGCGCTGCGGCAAAGACAGACTTGGCAGTTTCATTGGAGAGGATTTCCGAGGAGAGAGCACTCCAGGAGGATCTGCTGGAGAGGCTCAAATCTGCTGAGATTGCTCTCAGTTTTTCACAGACCCAGGTGGAAGAGCTACAAAGTAAAAAAGCAGTGGCATCTGTAGAAGACATCGAACTACTCAAATCCAAGCTTGCGCAAGCTGAGACAGAGCTGGAGAGGCTGTCAGAGGAAAACAAGAGCCTACTGGCATCTCGCTCCGAAGAGGGACAAGGCCTGCTTTCAGAATTGGCATTGGCAAAGGCAGAAATGCAGCGAATGTCTTTGGAGCACGAGAGAAATATCGAAGCGAGCTTTGGCCGTGAGCAGGCCCTTCAGAGCGAGTGTGAGGCAGCTTCGGCTCTCCTGGGGGAGATGCAAGCACAGCAAGCTGAATTTTCTCAAGCCAAGTCTCAGGAGTTCGAAGCATTGCAAACCCAGCTGGTGTCGCTAAGTGGGGACTTGGCAAAGCAGCTGGAGCTTGTAGATGCCAAGGTGGAGGAAGCAGACACTTTGAAGGAGAAGTTTGAAGCATGTCAGCTTGAGCTCGAAAGGTTTTCTGCCGAGTACTGCATCTTGCAGGATGTACTTCTTCAAGAATGTGGCGAGGACTTGCCGGTAGTTGAGAATGATTCTGAAAGACGAGAGTTCAGTGCCTTTGAGTACCTCAAGAAGCTACTGGAAAACGCAAAACGCAAGAGAGAGGCCCTGGAAAACCAGCTTGCTGAAAAAGAAGAGCAGTTCAATCTGCTTCAGCAAAACTATCAGTCCTTAGAGGACCGGTACCAGCGGCCATTACAAGATCTTGGGGCGTTTGTCCGGAGCATCATTGAGCACACCAACCAGTCATCAGAAGCTGCAGTGTCTCTTAAATCAAGTCAGCTGGAAGACTTGAACTGGCTCCTGGCAGTGCTACAGGAACAGGTCACATCCTTGAAAGTTAGGAACGAGCTTCTCACTCAAGAAAGTCAGCAGTGGAAGTCATCTTGTGAAGATGCGAGTGAAAAAATTAAATGTTTGTCTGATGAAAGTCGCCACTGGCAGCAGAGATTTGAAGAGTTGGCGGAGACTTTGAAAGAGAAAGAAAATGTTTTCAAGTGTCACATTTCGTCGCAGACAGAATCAGACGAAGGCTTCATTACCGAGAAGGAACAAGTAGAAGTGCATGCAGAGAAAAAAGAATTGCTTAATCAAGTCTCTCAGTTAAAAGAAGAAATGGCAATGCTGAAAACAGAGTCTTTTGGTTCAAATGACAGCACAAAGGACTTACAAAAAGAACTTTCTGCTACTAAGCTCAAGTTTGAGAAAATGATGATGAAGCTAAAGCTCTTCAGGGAGAAGAACAGTAGACTTGAGGAGCAGCTGAGCTCTCTTCAGAAAGTTAACGGAGACCTTGAACAAATTCATCAACAAAAGAAGACTGAGGTATCTCATCTTGAAGAAAAGTGTCGTGCCCTCCAGGAAGAAGTTGAAACTTTGTCACGAAATGACCATACCGAAACTGTCGTTCAGCATCTGCAGCAGACCTTCGAAAGAGCGGAGAAGGCAGAAGCAGAGTGCTCAAGATTGGACGAGAGAGTCAGCAGTCTGCTTGAACACAACGGAAAGCTAGAAATCGAAGCCAACTTTTTGCGTTCAGAGCTTTCCAGCCTGAAGGAGCAAGCTGAGATGCTTGTCAGCGACAACGAAAACTTTCAGCAGCTGGCAGAGAACCTGAAGAAGGCACGGCATTGCCTTGAGGAGGAGCTGAAGACTCAGCACGAACAGCACGTCAAGGCCACCAAGGAGTTGGAGAACGAGCACCGCAGGGTACTGGATGAAGCAGCCAAGTGTGAGGCAGCACTCTCAGCGCTGAAGACAGACTACTCCCAGCTGCAGGAGAAGTATAACCAGATTGTATACAGGCACAGGGACCTGCAGGAAGAGTTCCATGTGGCAGCACAAGAGAAGCGCCATCTGGAGGAAAGGTGCGCACAGCTCACGGAAGAGTGGGCGACTGCCAGACAAGCTCTCGCAGTCTTCGAGGAGCAGCAGGGTGCAGTGGGACAAAAAACTTTGCAGGAGCTGCAAGAGCTGCGGCAAGCAAACCAGCAGTTGCAGGAGCGCTTTCACCTCTTCAAGGACAAGCATCTCAAGGCTGAAGAACGTCTGGTGCAGGCGCCAAACCAAGAAGTGGGAACCTCGATGGAACGTGTCACTGAGGGCACTGGGGGTACAGCGAGAATTTCGGAGGCACCAGCGAACCGGGTTGAGATAGAGGAACTCTCCCGGCGGTATGAGTCCCTGGTGGAGCATTCTCGAGCCAAGGAGAGCAAGTGGAACCAGGAGAAAAAGCAGCTGAAGCACATCGAGGAGCACCTTAAGGAAGCTGCCGAGACCCTGTCAGCCGAGCTGCAGGTTTTGAAGACCAAGCACGAGGAAGCACTTGAAGCCAAGCTGGAGCTGAGGGGTCAGCTTGAGCAGATGACCAAGGACAATCGGGCCCTCAGCCAGCAAGTGCAGAACTGGAGGAGCTACATCAAGGGCTTCGAGGAGAACAAGGAAGCAGGCAAGGGCCTGGAGGCCCCGGAGGTCGACAGGCTGCGTCTGGAACTGGACCAGACCATGAGGAACCTTCACCAGCTGGGGCTTAGGAATGAAGAGATGTCTGTTGACCTCAGCAAGGTGAGCTGTTGCATTATCAGTGCCATCCACTGACACACATGTTGCTATTCACTTTTGACACATTCCAATTGTTGCTCTGCCTGACTCAACTATGCATAGTTCAGCTTGCGCACACCCAAGCAATGCCAGTTAGTTGTGTGTCACATGTGTCCTATGTGGAAGTGACCAACCCCTGGTGTGTGTTTCAGTACTACTCCACAACTAGGGTGCATTTCTTTGCAACTTTGCATGCAGCTGTGGTTTCAAATGCATATCATTTTTAAGGCTAGCGCCTAGCATTCTCATGCCTGTGCTGGGATGCAGAGCCGTGTATAAACAGAGTTTGGTCAGTGGGTGGAGCAGGCAGAGCTAAGGTGCGCACCAGACGCAGAAAGAGGGCTTGACATGCTCTCTTGGCCGACCAGAAACCGAAAAGAATCCCCTAGCAGTGGTAGCGAGAAACAGTTTTAATCATAGATATGTGGTTTTAATAAGTGCAAAAGAGTTAAATGCAGTTACTCTTCATGGTTGAAAAGAGAGTGCACGGGATGTTTTGATAATGATCATGCAGAAAGATCTAAGAAACTAATGGGTCTCTCGAACTCTGTTTTGTTTGGACAAAGTGTGACCGCTTCGATGGCAGATTCCCGGCCCTCGGCGCCTGGCATACGGATTATGTCAATCGTTCCGCTAGTTGGGCTCTTCCACCATGATTTTGGATGACCTTGATTGAAATATCACGTGCACCATATTTTCCGTCACCAAGAGTTACTCTGACGCTCTTATAAATTTCTTTTCTCGCGACCAGCGCCAGGGTATTATTTCCGGTTTCTGGTTGGCTGCATTCAAATTTGTGAAGACGCCCTGGAACACGCTCGGCATGCTTTTGGCCGATGGAATCTCCTCCTTTGACTCCTATACTTCCCAATGAATGGCCAAAGTCTTTGTATATATGGCTCTGGTGGGATGTAGTCTTGATGACATCATGGTGATGTGATGTCCACGACCAACTCTATAAAGGGCGACCAGGTCAGCTCTCCCCTCTCTATGGGAACGCGCGCACCGGAAAATACCACGTGACCACGGCTGGGGACAGCGAAATCCGCCAGGCGCCGCCGCGTATCATCTCCAAATGCGCGCGCGGTCATACGCGACGGGCGGCGATTGTGTTGATAAAACCCATCAGTTTGATTGTAACCTTTTCTGTCGACAACCGCATAGCTTTCTTGACATGTTCTGTAAACAGAGTAAAGCGACAGCGCTTTCTATTGCCGGTCTATTAATTAAGTTATTTATTTTTCCCTTTTGAGAAGAGCTAATTTATGTGAAGCCAGAGCAATGGGAGTAATTGCTTATCAGTATAGCTTCCAGTCTTATAGCGCGGCCAGACGTACAGTGTGTTTTCCCACTTAATACGACCGGCTTCAGTTTGATACCTTTTGTAAAGAATGCACACCCAGAAATACTCAAAATTTCTATAAAAAGATATCAGTTTTGGTTTTAGGGTATGGCTCTTCTCCACTCATAAATTTTTTTGCTAGGCCAGTAATGAACTTGTATACATGAAAAAACATATACTCAATCTCTTGAAATAATGCTGTAGGAAAGGCAAAAGTGTAAAACTGTTTAAAATAGACCATTAAAATAGGCGGATTCATAACAATGGTTAAAATAGGAGAGACAAGCTGTATATTTACTATTATTCTTTCATTTTCACTAGGACACAGACAACTAACTTCTTTATTAGTGACGCACTAAATCGAAAACAGTAACGAATACAGTAGGCAGTATCAGATAAACAAACGACGTCTAACATGCTCATAATTAAAATATACACCCTGTCAGCAAGTTCCCCGTCATCTGAAATTCGCGAGCTCGCAACATTAACACGTGAACATCATTCCTTCCGATGAATAACGGCTGATCCGGTACGTAGGTGTATCAGCATCACTGCATATTTAACTAAACGCTCAAAATGAGGAAGGTTATATACAGCGTCCAACATTGGCAACATGGCGTGTAAAGGATGACGCTGTAAACTTATATGTACCACGACCTATTTTGTGTTATGGACATGAAGAGAACCTATTTTCTCTTCATGCTACATAGTTTGGTGGGTAACTGATTCGCCTTCTGCTTGGCAAGAGATTTTCTTCAGCCAGTCGTTCCGGATCTCCGTCACCAGGAACTCGTGGAAAGCGACCCCCGTCGAAGTCCGCGTGCTCGATTTGCACAGCGGCACACAGCAGAGGACCATCACAGCCCGTCATTGAGTTCCACTTTACCATTGACGTTGAGCTATTTTACAACCAGAAAAACCACGCGTCCACGCTTGCGCGTGCCAAAAGACAGCTTGTACTAGCCTTCCCAGGCTTCCCGAGCGTACTATGCAGCAGGGAAAGTGGAGATTCTAAGCAGCGCTAGGGGGAGCGGCGGGAACTAGGCGAACTAAAAAGAGCTAAACAAGCAAAACAAAAAGTGGCGCGCTGGGGCAAGAGAAGGTGAGCTGGTCGCCCATTATAGAGTTGGTCGTGGTGATGTCATAGTGTTGTCAGAATAATGTCACTGGCATCATGGTGTTACAAATGACATCACTGGGATGTCACCATCACAGTAGTGTAAATGTCGCATGACGTAGCATTACATGGTATGGTTACATCAGGTGGAAAGGTCACGTGACGTTGCGACATCACATCATGTGACGTGAGTGTCACATGACACTGCGGTTATGTGACACTGTGACATCATGTCACTATGACATCACACGAAACTCTGATGTCACTAAATGTCACATTCCACCATGATGTCCCAACGCCACGTTTTCGTGTCACCCGACTTGCCAGAAAAGCATCAGCTCAGCGAGGCAAAGGGGACCTAAATGCTATGCATTTCAAGTGCTTTTAGATATACCAAAGAGACAGGCAGTCTTTTCATCGTAAGCGGTCTTTTTCCCTGCCCACCTGGCCAGGTATTGGAGGAGAGGAACGGCCTTCGGCACCAGCTGTCCCATGCCCAGGAAGCCCTGCGGCAGAGGGAGGACCAGCTGGTGAGGCTCCAGTCACGGCTGCCAGTCAGCAGGGACAGCCACTTCGTCGTCGTGAGTGTTCACTTCGGGACCTTTAATTAATTGCATTGTGCGTATGTTTCATGTTTAGATAGCAGGAGGTTAGTCAGCCCTAGTCAGTGTCTGGTGGTCTCCCCTGTAGGCAAGAAATTTAGCCGGTGCAGTACAACCGCTAACTGAAATTTGGAGCCCACAGAATAAGGCTGGAGCGATAGGCGGGACAATGCAAAACCCAAAAACATTGCTATTACAGCGATATCTCTAACGGATGTCCATAGTTCTGAAAAAAAAGTGCACAATTGAACACTGCCGACAAGTCCGACGAGACACGTGACGTTACAATTCTCATTCCCTCTCCTCTTTTGCTTCGTCCCCTCGAGCTGGTGAACCGAAGTGAGGAGGATAGAAGCGAGGCCGCTTCCCCTCATTCTCAACTGTTCCAGGAGGATCGTGACGTCGTAGCCCTTGCTTGATCGTGCCCTTCTTTTCCAAAAATACGGCCATCCGTTTGAGATATCGATGCACGAGTGACATTTTGAAGTTTGTAGCGTCCCGTTCTGTGGCCTCATTTTCTAAAATACAATTTTGGTTCAGCATTCCTTTGAAACATGCATCGCACAGTACTGATGCACGACCTCACTCCAGTACTATGCTCATTCAGATCAAAGCGGGCAGGGGTGGGGATTGAACCCGACATCCCTGGGTTCTACGTTGCGATCTTTCACTTTACACGCACCCGAGCTGGGCTGCGTTAACACGCTGGGCCACCAATACCCTAACCTCTCGGCAGGGACCATGTTTTGCCAGTTCACCCATTTGCCCTGTCAAATTCATACCACTGGTCAAACAGTGCATACTTTTGATTGCGTGTGCTATGCCAAGCCACATTATCTGAGACACTGTTGAGTGTGGTGATGAAGCGAGTTTGTAAGTTGTGTCGTTAAGCTAAGGAACCTCTTTGCATCATATGGTATCAAAGTGGTCACTTTCTGGTTAGTTGGCCAACATTATCCTTAAAAAATTATAGATTGACTCACGAGCTAATTTGTAAAATGCCTAGCGAGTACAAGTTAATACCAAAGCGGTAACTATGTAGCAGTTTCACAAAATACTTTTCCACCTCTGGTGCATAGTTTGTGAGCGGACTTACGAAGCATTATTACCACTTGCTCTCATCTTTTGCATGTAGGTGTTTGTGTTCTCTAGCATTATTTCTGGTGTTGGTAAAAGGCAGGAACATGGCGAGTTGTTTCGTCGATGAAAGAATCCAAGAGGTAGGATAGAGTACTAAGTTTGAGAATCGAGTATCAGCTGGTGCTCTTTTATCTTTCTACTACCACATCTGGTGCAGTCGGTCACTATGCAAAAGAACTCGAGCGAGCGTGGATTTTGACGACATTTCAAGGCGGAGGTATGCCACGTGAAACTGTCCTTTATGAAGTCGTCTTCCAAAATGATTTCGAAAAATGACTTTTGTTGGAAAAAATATAAACACATACTGCCGCGTGCGCAGCTAGCCTAGTACGTGCTTGGCTCCCACGCAGTGCTGGGATTCGAATCCCGCCACCGCTTGTCTTTTTTTTTTTTTTCTTTAGGTAAGCAGAAGATTCTAGAACGTTGGAGAGCAATGTAGCTTGTTCATGCTCAGAATGTATACTTACAGAGCGAATGAGATAGAATGTTCTAGGCTCCCAGGGAAGGCTCAAAAGAAGCCGTGTCGTACCGTACGGAGTCACTCTTTTGCCAGCGCTCGACTATGCGTTCACGCCGACTCACGACGCCTGCAACACTCTCCTGTTGCCTTCTGCTATTCTCCTTTGCTTTTGTTGTGACACAAGTTTGCCACATTAAACGTTTAGTTTCTTTCGTTATTTACCGCCTTATCAATTGTCATTCATGACAATATGGCATGAGACAGGTAACTGCACCCTTTTGAGGCTGTTGACCTGTCTCTCCAGGTTTTTGTCCTTCTCTGTTGAGGTTATGACCGAACACTCAGTTCGATCGATCTGAATCAGACCCACTGTTTTGGCATTTCAGTTGGAGGATGACAGCCAACAGGCAGACCTTCACCAGAGGTAAGGGCCAAACACTGGTCTTCTCTTTTTACTCTCGTGACAAGAGTCGCCGAGTTTGGGGCTGTGGCGAGCTTCCACTTACCCGGTCACCGATTTCCTCGAGATCAAGGCAACAACTTCATGATCAATGCCCACATGTCCTTTTTCCTGCACAGCATGCAGAGATCCAACCTGCGAGATTGGCCGTTCGAATTGCATTGGTTCCAATCGTCACTTGCTCACTTCTCACGAAGTTCTTCAGGTCCCAAAAAATAGCTAACTGTTTATCTACAGCCTGATCAATAAAAGAGTTTGGCTTGGTTTCGGAACAATTTACTGGGATGTCAACAGTACCTTAATAAGATAATCTGTTAAGAGCCGACCAAGTCAAACCTGGAGCTTAAAGGGTCCCAGGTCCTGCATTTGTTTGTTTATTTATTTATTTACTTATATAAGTTCTCTAAGAGCTCTGAGGGTCAGGGTATTACATAAAAAAGTTGTTTAGTTAAATAACAGGGTTAACACTTCACGGAGCAAGTTGAAGTTTAGTGTCGAAACAATGGCTTCAGGCAGGCCATTCCAGTTCATGTGTTTTTTGTGCTGAGGCCCTGAGTGTAGCAGCTTCCATAAAGTCAGCTTTTCTCTCGGGGATTTGCCAGAGCCGAGAGAGCCGAGGCTTTTAATAAACTGCCGTACAATGCTGCGCAAAGATTTGTCGGTGGGACAAGTGATTTACGGAGGGCGGCCCCTTAATAGACCCTTCTCAAGACCCTATCGGGCTACATTGGTGATAGCCATTTGTTGGACACGGAGCGTGCGATTAGGCTCGAGTCTTTGCCGAACACCGACGCAACCCTCATGTGCAATATGTGCTCAAAGTATGTACCCAAACAACGGCGGACTCTAATGATATTTGCAGTGGCTACTAGAGGATGTGCGCTTTTGAAAAGGGTCGTATTGCTAAAGGTGGTGCACTTACACGGGCTTGCAGGTTGACAGAAAGCGAACGGCTCCGTGTGGAGCTCCAGGAAACTGTGGAGGAGCTCCGGAGCAGTTTGAGGCGGGAGCGGCAGCGACGGACTCTCATCGAGGACGAATGGGATCTCCTCGAAGAAGGCAGGAGGATCGAGGCATTGCCGTCCGACACGCGAACGGTGAGCGTGCCTTTGTTGCTGCTGGTACCTTGCAACCGCCAGCTTTATTAAGGGGAAACTCTGATAGCCTCCTCGGCACTTCCGAGGCAATGTGCTGGCCTACGGATCCCCGGACGGCGGATTTGAATCCGGCCGACGTGCCTGGAATCTGACCGAGGCCTATTGCAGAGAAAGCGCCATGTAACCAGAGTCTTTGGTTGCATGACGAGAGATCCCCGCGGGGTCGAAATTAATCCTCAGTTCTTTCGGGGGCGTGACAGATGCCCTTCATTGGTTTAGCATGTGTTTTAATTATTGCATTTTACAAGTGTGTATTCATTTACGTACACCAGTGGAATCAAATCTAGGCTCTTTAAAAGTATGTTTTCAGGTACTGTAGACTGGAATGCAATGGGAACATTTCTGTCACTTTCTCCTGCACCTGAAGTAATTCATACATATCATTTGACGTAGAAGGCTGTCGTGGAATGCTGCATGCACAGTCCCTCTATGCATAGCTTTTTTGTCTGCCTTCCTTCCCAGACTAAGGCTACACAAGGGGAAGTTTGGCAGTGTGGACATCACTGAGAAAAACTGTTTGGGGGGGGGAGGTAAACAACCAGAGGCCTCACATTCTTTTTACAGCGAAGCTGTTATGCGCTAGTATCTGGGGAAAAATGTGCCCCGGATGTTGACAGAAAACTCCCCATTGGTCGTGACAAGTATGAATAAATAAAGATAAAAAGAGGGGGCGACCAGCGTGAGTCAGCCTTCCTCGGCATTACTTGATAGTGAGGTCCTGATCCCTTGTTATCATCACTAAGCATCATCCTTAAGGTCGTCCTAGAAGACGTCTTTGAGGTCGTCCAAGTAGTCGTCCTAGGCATTGTCCTCTAAGTCGTCCCAGAAGTCGTCCTCGAGGTCGTTCTAGACATCGTCCTCGAGGTTGTCCGAGAAGGCGTCTTCTAGGCGGCGTCCTTGAGGTCGTCCTAGACGTCGTCCTCGAGGTCGTCCTTGAGGTCATCCTAGGCGTCGTCCTCGAGGTCGTCCTAGAAGTGGTGGTCCTCGAGGTCATCCTAGAAGTCGTCCTTGAGGTCCTCCTACACGTCGTCCTCTAGGCATCGTCCTCAGGGTTGTCCTAGAAGTCGTCCTTGAGGTCCTCCTACACGTCGTTCTCTAGGCATTGTCCTAGACATCGTAAAAATAACAGCTTCGCTGGTCCTCCATCTTCACGTGAAGTGGAAGGGCTCTACATTTTTTTATCTTTTTATTTCCAGCTCCTGCTCCATGAAGACATCATCAAAATACCACCCACGGAATACTCCATCAGTGAGTTTTGTCGATTGTTTCTGTGTTAAGCAGCCTGGACTTGCCTAGACTTTAGCGGTTATATACTACCCTAGCTCAGGGGTTCTCGAAACTTCTCAATTTCGAGAAATTTTGTCTGCCTTCAGTGGCAACCAATGAACCCTTACCGGTCTACATTGATGCAATAACGCGGTACAGAAACCCGCAGACCTCACCAACACTATAATGCACGTAAACTAGCAGGTGTTTGGCTCATAGTTATGCATTAATAGGTGGCTCATGTCGGCTAAAATGGTGCTGAATTTAAACTTGAAAAACACTGCTTGGGCAAGAGACATTCGAGGAAATTCGGGAGCCATCCGTTGTTGCATAACTAATCTATTTACGAAAAAATCACGAGCATGTGTATTATTGAACTGTACTGCGTAATTTCCTATCAGAGCACTCAACTCACTATGTGCATCATCGTTTGCAATATCTGTTGGTTTGTGCACTGCTTTCTTGCATCATTGCTGAGACTGGGAGAAATTCCTCAACTTCCTAATCGAGAGATAGGAGTGACTCGAGATAGAAAATTTTCAAAACCCATGCCCTCGTTAACTTGCTGAGGTGAACAGTCCTGTTCAGTCTTGTAAAACATTATTTACTGGTTATGATAATTACTATATTTACACTAGGGTGCCTCAATGCCCAACTGTCCTGCAGCTGATAGAAGGCCTGCGGGCTTGGAAAAGTTAATGACCTGCCCTGTGTGCCAGGGTCTTCTACATTTTTGAGTCAGCTTAGGCCTCATTCACACAGCCGTTTTCTCGCCCGACCCCAGTGCTGGCAGGGAAGGTGCCATGCCGAAAACGGGACGGTGGAGTGTTCGAACCAGAAGCGACGGAGCTGCCGGCGTGTGCCGGTGGCGGCTGCATGAAAGGATGGATGGACGGATGCTGGTGGCTGTACCCCCTATTTTGGGCGATAGCTTGCGCCACCTAGCCCAAGAACCTTTCTGCACCTCTTTAAAATTATACTTGGAACTTTTGTGCCCCGTTAGTCTTTATAACTGTATAACTAAATTTCGTGTTTTCAGATAAATCCGAAAAACACTCGTTGGTAAATTTTCCGTCGATTCAAATTTGTAAAAAAAAAAAAAAAAAACTCAGAATTTCGAGGTCTCAACAACAAAATGAAAAGCAAAAAAAGAAATAAAGACGCTCTTTTACAAAGTAAGTTTTATGAGAGCACAAGGAGATGCAACTTCAGTTTCTTTTGAAATCCCGAACTACTAACAAAAGGAATTTGCCTTTCAGCTCGTCAAGGTTCCTTCGGGACAACGGGTCATGATACACAAACTTTATTTATATTGTTTTTGAATTATAGAAAATTGGGAACACAGTAGAAAAAACTGTGAATTTCAAAGAATTGGAAGTCTAACAAAAATAAACATAGATAAACCCTGAATTTGCAGGGAAAAATAAACTTCGAAAAACGCCCTCCAAATTTCACGAGAAATGAACTGCGAAAACATGAAATGCTATGTATAACCCACCAATTTCAAACGCAATTTCACACTTCCCTTGATCCTTACCACCAATCTTATAACCCCCCCCCCCCCCCCCCCCCCTTTATGACTACCGATCACCAAATGTAGCGGACAATTTGCGTCGATCAGTGCCGTCATGACTTCTTTGTTTCTTAGAGCTTGCGTTTGGGTCGACGACAACGATCTTCCATGTCTGAAAACATTTTATTTGTCTCTACATCTCTAAACGAAAATGACAGGACCAACTGCGAGCACGTTTCACATCAATCACTAGTTACGCCACATTTCTTCCCGATGATCAGCCACCGTATTTTCTGCCTTTGGCTGCTCTTCCTTAAAATCATATTTGCGTCCGTCGTAAAGGAATTGATGCGGTCTCACCATTTTGAGCAGCAGCTCAGCGGTAAATCCAATTCTCTGTACGACCGCTGTTGAAGAGCCGTAAACATCAAACAATGAGCGCATACTCCCGCTTTTTTCCGTAAAGAGCTTTGTTGGCTTCGTCATTGTGGCATGTTACTATCAGTTCTCCCTCCCACGGCCGTGCCCATGGTCGCCCAACTTTTGACAATCCACCAGATGTAAAACATCATCCTTTGGCTCCTTTCGGCTTTGGCAGCGCGATTTAGGGACCAAACCGGTCCGAAAACCCTCTTCCCTCGCCGGGTGGAAAGACGGCTGTGTGAATGAGGCCCTGCAGATAGACTGGTCCCTCCTGCAATGTTCTCACGCAAACTGTTCTTAGTTTTTCGTGAGCGCTCCACCAGAGTACAAATGGGTTTTCAACGATTCATCAAATGTTTCGATGATCGCCTTTTGTAGTCGGATACGAATTAAGAATGGCCATAAGCTCCGTCTTCAGTGCGAGATTTCTACTTTCGGTAACGTTTCGGAATCCCATGGTCACGCTCGGCCAAAGTGTGACGGAATGCAACAGGTGCACGCTGGAGGTGGAGCTTCTGACGCATTCTCAACTTGTATCCGATTGTAGAATTGGCTAAACGATTGCACTCTGGCATTTCTCGTGACAGCAGCTCAGGGATCTCTCTGCACATCTGTTTTTTCCAGCTCGACAGTTTAGGTCCCATGCCCACAAGCTCCGCCAGTGGCTGCTGGGAAGGCAGTAAGTTAAGAAGATGAAAATACTGCTCCTTCGCTGCATACTGCTTCGTTGCTTGGCTTGCGCAAATTTAAGACACTTCACCCTGTCCCAAGCCTCAAATGTCGGTGACAGTGGCACCTCAACAGTTCATTTGTAGAAAGGGGCAGTTATCAAAAACTGTGGTGGAATCCAAATATTTCTTTTCGTTGACGCTCACAACGACAGTCTATCACGAACGCAGGAGAGCTTCCTTCTTTCGTGCGTCCGAGTTGGCCTCTTGAAACCTGGCATGCAACCTTGATTTCCTGCCTACAATAGCACTCTTAATATCTTCCTTTCTCAACTTGCAAGGTTGACAAATGAGGAAAAGAAAAGGAAACAAGCATGTGGTGCTGCACGCTTTCTTTCTTCTTTTTTTTTTTTCCTTTTTTTTTTTAGGATAAAGGTTTAAGCACATCTTCAAGAATCGTATCTGACCGCTGCATGCACACTCTATGTCGGTTTAGGTCTCGAATCATATTTTGAGATATTTTCTCAGCGAAGCAGTACATCGCAGCGAATAGTGTAGTGTGTAGCGTGGTGCAAATATTCAAATTCTCAAATAGCGGTTTTTGAATAATACGCCATTCGACATTCACTTCGAGATTAACTGCGGTGTTCATACTTCTTGAAGTGTTGAACACGGCAGAGTAGCCCCGTTGAGCACGCTTCTTGCCGAGCACCGGTGTGCTGCAAACAAGCAACACCCACGAAAGCGAGCTCCACGGGTGTTGCTTCTCTGCAGTGCACTGGTGCTCTGTAAGAAGCAACGAGCTAACCTGCTGCCATAAACGCTTATAAAAGTATGGATATCGCAGTCGCGTGATTGGGAGAAAAAGCACTTTCAAAGAAGGATGGTGCATGCATGTGCCTGGTGTATTTAACAAGAAATGTAAACTTCGTGAATGCTAACATCTACATTGCAGTAAAATTTTTATAATTAAAGTGGCTATTATGCTAGTCTAAAACTGTAGCTATTATGCAAGAGTATATGTTGGGCAGAGATGTGTTGACAACCTGCATTTTATTGTTCACAATTAATTTTTTTCTTCAAATTCGACATTGAAGAAAGTATACTTTCATATAGCAAAAAGATTTACGATTCCTTTTGATTAAGTATAGCTGGGAATCTTTACAGGCATCATTTTACGTCAAATCCATTGTTTACTTGCCATCCTACTGTTGGCATAAATATACCGGTTTGATTAAAATTCACGTAGCTTAAAACTGGACAGGTGGAAGCTTGGCATATTCGGCCAAAACCGCTAGATATTCGCTGTGAATTCGCTTGAAACCCAAAATCCACTATTCATGCATGCCTAATTGTGTATCCATGGCTTGGTGTGCATTGCATTGTCGTGCTAAGTAGGCCTTTATAGGTCACTGAAAGGGTTCCTAGCTCGTTCTTGTGCAGTCACGCTTGCACAACTACAAGGTGCATACAATGAATCTTGCGCTGTAAAAAAAGCCGGAAAAATCAGTGCCTGCACATTGATCTGGCACATTTTACCGTGTTAATTTCAAAGCGTAATTCTCTTCATGTAAAAAATTAGACCAACAAACTTGCCGAAGTCAATGGCAGACGTGTTCGCAGACGGCCGAATTTCAATTAGCAGTGAATGTAGGTTGTGGCGCCGTCTCCCAACAGGCATAGCGAGCAGGCGATGCACTTTCTTGTCTGCTACCTTCACTCTTTCAAAAAGAAAGGGCCCATTTTTTGTTTCTACTCCTTTTGCTGCCCTTTGCAGTGGGAGGCTCTGGAGAGGAGTGTGGTTGCCGCTTAACATTTTGCAGCATTTCAGGTGTTGGTTTGCACAATGAGTGTCACAGGGTTATCCCTGCGTGTGTGAGCTGAACCGGGTGGTTTTTCGCAGGGAGACCTCGGGCCTGAGTGTTCTACACATCTAAGCCTTTTTGAAAACAAGGGAGAGGTACTACTTATTTGTTTTTGTTCTGCCATCACATTGCCATTTATTGTTCTTTTTGAGTTTTAACACAGGAGGTTGAATGGGCGAAGCGGTCTGCTAGGGGTTTACTACGGTTGATAGAATGCCATTTCATCGAAGCACGTTTTAGATAATGGGCACATTTTATCGAAGCACAGTTTAGAGAAAGCAGAGCCTCAGTTTAGAGAAATGCCATTTATAGCAAAGGGGATGCTATTTAAAAAAGGGCTTTCTACTTCAAGCGTGTATCACTTGTGCGCGTGTTAACCCAAGCCCCCCCACTGCGCTCCCGCCGCTTCGCGGCGGTAGTCTCTGGCGGCTCATTACAAAAATGTTAACTCACCTGACTTATCCGCACACGCCGCTTCGTGGCGGCCGAATTCGCTAAAAGGAGGCTCATCGCCATTTTCTCTAAACTGGGTTTCTCTATAAAGGAATTCGATAAACTGGGGTTGGTAAAACGGCTTTCGCTAAAACAAGCTTCTCTAAACCGCATGACTCTGGTCTGCTAGCACAAGTTTGAGTAGTCTGAAATGGCAAGGGTGACTGGAAGTCTATCAGAGTTGAAATCAAATGAGCTGGCATCAATGTCACATGTTCCTGCAATCCCCTCTCACTAATAAACCTTTCGCAAAGCGTGCAGTGCCCTTTGTGACGCCAAAAGGAATGCTGGGAACTGGCTCTATAGAACCGGCTATAGCAGACGACGGAAGTGTCAATGGAAATGCAGGCGTGAAGATGAGGGCAGGCAAGCGTGCGCTGCCGTCTTTCTCTCTTGCTCCTTTCAGTGTCACATGGTAGATGATGAGCAAGGAGGAGCATACAGGACGTTCCCATAATTCATTGCTTGCTTCGTGCATAGTAGCTTTCTGGGATATTCGTATAGGGTCCATTTGTAACAAAACAGGCAGTCAGATTTATCAGTGTTTTATGCACAAGTGCTAGAAAAAAATCTCAAAACGCAGGAGTGAAAGGAGATGGACATTGTCGACTTGGACATGCAGCCTAGAGCAGATTTCAACGTATGATTTTTTAATATTTTTCTATGGAGTAGACCCGATGCAAAACTTGGTGGTAATGCGGTAGTCTGTTCTCGGACGATCCTAATTCAGCTCGGTACATATCAAGTGTTGGTTTGCGTGACCAGCTTGTAGCTTTTGTTCTTGTAATAAAAGTGGTGAGAAGGCCACAGCAAGCGGAAATGGGTAGAGGCAAGCCAGAGCCTAGCATTTGACCTTGACCTTGGCGACCTCGTCAGCGTAGACCGCTTCCTCTCTTTTAACCTCCCCATGTTGTCTGAGATCCTGTTTTGCTCTTTTCTCATTTTCAAAGTGCACGGGCATCAGTAGGCCTCTCCTAGGAGTGCATGTTACGACCTGAACTTGCATCAGCCGCAGCATATTTCGGATTGATGACGACAAATAATAAATTTTTTCATGTCCTTGTGGAAAGTTCAATGGGACCGGCATGCGCGAATGGAATAGCCGGGAAAATGTATCAAGCTAAAAGGTATCAGCGGGGTGCTACTGTGTGTCGGTCTGAAACACCCACCCAAGGTGCTCCCCACGTGATCCATAAGTTCTCCAATGTCGTATCGTTCCACATGACTCTACTAACCAGGCAATCTTCTAGCCATGCCAGAACTTGGTTATTGTTGAGGATACGCTCAAATTTATGGAGTAGTTTATGGCAGGACACATGGTTAAGGGCCTAGGAAAAACCTGTGAACACCGTGCTTCTCTGTCCACTGCTGTCGGACGTGCAAAACGGAGGTTACGCGTTACCTTTACCAGTTGCATGACCCCCCTAAAGCCAAACGCTGTTGCAGGTTAAGAAAATTAAAAACGGCAAGCCCACAAAGCTCCCTGCTCGTCATAATCAATAGTGTCCTCCTCTCGAGCGTTCGCTCCGCTAAAGTGGAAAAAAGCCTAGAGCTTTGTGGGAGGGGCCCGTCCAGTTTTTCCTTAAGTCTGCAATGGGCTTTAGAAAATTACGTAGTGCTCGCAAAAAACGTTGCGATATATTTGGCAACGGCGTAACTTTACAATTTGTTTGTGTTTACGTCTCTATAGTGGCACACATACTGGCTTCTGTCGCAGTTGCGACCGTGAAGGCGTCAAAAGTTTGTTCGGGACTCTCGCACAGAGCGAGCGTCCGAGGCAGTGCAGCTGGCGCGTTGCGTGTTGCAGGCGGCGTTGCCTGGGGCGGCGTTGGCGGTGCAGTCAGCTGGCCCTGGGTCTCTACCTTCTGCTGGTGCATCTGTGCCTGCTCTCCTTTCTGCTGTGAGCAGCGCGGCTTGCAGACGATCGTGCCCAGGCGGGCATTCGGACGCCCCTCGTCCTACGGTCGGGCGCATCGCTTTCGAGCATAGTGTGCAAGAAGGCGTTGGGCGTCAATGGCCGGGTGACCCGCAGAGCGAAATCCCCGCGAGTGCAAGCCAACCATCGCTGTGGACAGTGCCTCGCGCAGCTTGTCCGCAATACCTCCAGACGCGGACCACCGCTGGCAAGTCTCATCCGGGCGTGCACTGACCTCTCAAATCAACGACAGCCAACGTTGACGATTGAAGCCATCGGGATTGAAGCTCTCTCTGTCACCATCACGGCAAATGAATTGATTTACGAGACGTCGAAAAGCCCGAGGTGGATGCAAGCAAACTTTCCAGTTTGGCGTCGTAAGTTGGATGACGTTGCAGGTATCTTTCTCATTCCGTGGTGAGGAAGGCTTGCTTTGTGCCTTGTTTTATAATGCAAGGTGCTGTTGAGGATTGCCCGGCGGAGTAGAGGGACCAGTTGGGAAGTTGGTGGGGGAAGAGGAACTGGTGCGGGGAGCTAGTTTTAAAAATGATGCGATAAAGGTGTACAGTGAAGTAACGAAAATAAAATTAATTTAGTTTCGCAAACAAAAAGTGCCACTGGTATCAATGCACACACTGCACCAAAGTCACTTGGACCTTGAGTTGAGCAGTTTCTCCTTGGCCTCTGAGCGATCAGATTCGAAGCCACAGTGACACACTGTTTCATAAAAGCACTTTTTCATATGCCATTATTTTGTTAGATCTGCAATCAATACAGTGCAATCCACTTATAACGATACTACATATAATGATATACCACTTATAACAATCAATTTATAGAGTTTCTAGACTAGAAACAACCAGTTTCGTCCTTTTTTTTATCGTTCCCCATCTCCGGGTTTACAAGATGTTGAATAATTACCAGCTCACTTGCACTCTATCACTGCTTACAGTTTATTGTTCAGATACAACGATAATCGGTTATATAAATGCATTTTCAAGTTTTCTCATTATCGTTATAAGTGGATTGCACTGTACCGTTATTCATGCATAGGTAATATTTTACATATCTCTAATGACACAACTTAAGTTATAATATTTTTACCATTTGTTGTCACTCTCGGAGGCCATCAAACAAGCATGTGGCTCCTCCAGCATATGTGGTGCTGATTCTTGGTGGCATTGAAACAATGTTTGTGTTCCAGGAAAAGCATGCAGCATGATGCCATCCTAAAGCCGGACGAAGAAGGTGATATTAATGTCAAAGACACTGACATTGGCTAGGAATACTTTCAGTATGACGACGCGTCGCGGCAATCTAGGCACAGCCGGTTTGGAAGGGCTGCCTCGAAACTTTAGAAGGGCCAAAATGGCGATTTCCGCGGCAATGCCACACCTCAACCAACTGCTCTGCAAAGTCTTGGTTGTCTGTATGGACCTGTTTAGCTAGCAGAGAATGCAATGATGCTACTTTCCCAGGACCCAATGGCCTGAGCAACATCTAAAACATCCAGAAAGTCCAACATAGGGGGGGTGTGTTGGATCGAAGATGAAGTTGCGTCTTGAGTGCCAAAAGGGCAGCAGTGGAACATCACGAGGACACAAAGTGGTGTTGTATTAGAAAATTATAGCGGGTTTTAGGTAAACCGCTTTTGTGTGCTCGCTCCGCTCTACGGAGCGGCGCAATTGCTTCTGCGCATGTGCGGTCGCTCAGAGTTTGAACGTAGCCGGCGTAGATGGGCAGGCTCGGAGCGGAGCGGAAAGTGAAGATCATCTGCTAAAACTACCCAATGTCTCAAAAAAAAAAAAAAATCCTGAAAAGATTTTTTTTTTTTTTTTTGTAGTTACATTTATTACATTTTGTTGGCACAGAGTATCACGAACATGAGGTATGTAAATGCAAGTTTTAAAACACTGGCAACTTTTGGCCGCATGTGGAATGCAAACGAATTTGCCCCAAAACTCTCTGCCGGAAAAGGGAATTTTATACGCAGGGCTGTGTGCGAGTCGCATACACAAATGTCCACCGAATCGGATAACCACTGGTACCGAACTGGTGAACCGGCGCCAAAATCGGCAAAGTGCCAGTGCAAACTGGTTAGCCAGCACCGAACCGGTGGACCGCTGGTTTCAAACTGAATAAACAACGCCAAACCGTCATTGTGAAACCGGATAACTGGCACCAAACAGGCGGCGCTGGGCTGGTTAACCGGTGCGAGACCGGTGAACCGGCCCGTTTAAGTTAGTTAGTTTGTACAAAATGCAAGCGCAGAGGTGTGCACGGGCCCGCATCTCCAAGCTACTTTCTGAAGAGACTACTCTGTTTCATTTTCTTGCTGACGGTCATCATTTCCTCCGATGAGACCGGGCGCTTTGCGGCAAACTGCTTGAGCTTCGCGGAGGCCGACGAATGGCCGGACGTTTCAGCGGCCAAAGAATTGTCGTTCGTTGTGGCTTCGGAACCGGAGGGGGCCGCCGTTGCGTCTGGGAGGCAGAGCCGGGAGTTCTGCAGGCCGTACTTGGCCTGGAGGTGAGCAAAGACCACCTTGATGTGGCTGAACTCGACGTACTCTGGACAGAGCTCCTTGACGGGCGTCAGACGGCTCATGTCGCCGCCCAGCGTCCTCAGCGCCTCGGTTACTGCCTCCAGGATCCGGGGGGTGACGCCGAGACTCTCCAAGTCCACAGGCAGACCCACCTGGTGTTGGAAGATGCAAGCGTGGATTGTCCCAAGAAATCTGACAACTTGCTTGTCTGTGCGACAGCCAAAAATTAAAGGAAGATCCATCCATTGGCGGATCCTTAGCGAATGCATTAGCACGACCCTCGAGAAACGCCACACGTCCCTCTTTGGGATACGCTTACACTGACCCCTTCACTTTTCTCTTTTGGCTTTCTCTTTTGCTTCCTCTATTTTTTTGCTGACTCTTTTTGACTTCGTTACAAGGTCAGCGTCAGCATTTCCCAAAAGGGGATGACATTTGTGGCGTTCCCTAAAGATCCACCAATGGATCTTCCTTTAATCTTTTTCCGGCCTTAAGAGTCCTCGTTAGCCCGCCTTGTAAGCTTAGCAGTGGCATCCACTGATGCTGCTTTGGCAGCCTGTCTCTTTCGTTCACAATCCGTCTTCTTTTGCCTCCTACTCCGACCAGCGCTAGTAGTACTTGGCTCACACTCCATCTTGTAGCACAAACCAAGCATACGCACTCTGCACACCTGCAAGTTCAGACTCGCCCCAGCATCCGCGCGTGCGTCGGCCACTGCCCCGTGACGTTGTCTCTGCCTCCCTCCTGCCTTTGTCCTTCACAACTTTTTTTTAAAATTTATTGATTTACACAGAGGCCTACATCGCCGTCCGTCAGGCATTATAGCAGGGGTGAGTACATAAAATACATTAATTTCTAGCATGACCATCGAAACACAAACAAACTTGTATACACATCAAACATCCTTCAATAGCCGACCTATTCTATTCTTTTATTGTCTTCGGAAAAAGAAAGAAAAAGCAAAAACAACAGCACGGCAAAAGTAGGGTCGGATTTGGTTCTGGTGGTCTGCCCTTCCTGATATATAAAAAGGTTCCTGTAAAAAAATTTCTCGACTGATTAGAAGGTGAACGTGTTAAACATATCGTGTCAAAATTTTTGACCTAAATATTTTTCTGAATTCAACGAAGGATTTCTACTTTAAATTATCCTAAATGGTAGTGACACTCACCCTGCATTGGTAATCATTTAAAACAAATCTTGCACACACATTTTGTATTTTTTCGAGTTTTTCTATTAAGTTGCTGCGTCCCACACAACCACTGCATATTCAATACAAGGGCGAGTAAACGTAAAGTACAAAGTTTCTTTAATTTTGCATGAACCCTGTCGAAAATTTCGTCGTATAAAATTGAGCATGCAAGCAGCCTTTAGAGTTATCATTTCCACATGAGCTTTCTGCAATAAATCGCTAATGCTATAATCTCGTTGGCTTTGGAATGATAATAAGGTGCTTCGTATTTGTCATTCACCATGTTTTTTAAAAGGAAGCTGAAGAGGATCTTGAAAGAAAAAAATCAGTTAGAGGTGAATTCTAGAGTATTTTTATCTCGTAAATCCGAATATCATGTTCGGTTTCCCTGAAGATGTGACTAAACGCAACCAAACGCGAGAAACCTCCGACCAGTCATTAGTCGTAAAACAATTGTTCGGCCACCAAGCGCGTGTTGCTCCTGTGGGCAGCGCGTGCAACTGCAAGCTTACCAGGTATATTCCCCGAACCGACACCGGTAACGACGTCTTTTTCTGACCTTCCCGAAAAATAGCGGGTGTCTGTGCGTAGCTTCGATGGGCACCGAAGATTCCGAAATCTCCTCTTGCGACGTAACGTTCCGGGAAGGAAGTGCTTTGACGGTACTTAAAATGAGACTTTCTGCAGCCTACATGCACCAAGTTGAAAAGTAATCTCAATATTCGTGATCCTGGAGGCCTAATGAAGACGATTAACATATTTCTACTTAAATGCAGAACCGCTTCAGTTTCTCTTTGAGCAGTGTCGATGACTATAGTCACCAGGGCCTTTCCTCCCCTAATGTATTTTACCTTACGACGGACCATAGCAGACGCCACAACCCACAGAAGTCAAGGCAATCCCAAACCATGCAAGTGTCATGTGACCTTCAGGTAATGTGCACGACTTGTCCTCTAGGTTAATATTGCTTGGTGTTCATTTGTTTTTACAAAAGACACACAGCTAGAAAAGAGAGAACCTGTGGGGATTAGCTCCTGGACAAGAAGCCTTTTAGCCAGGAAAAGAAAGAGTCTGAGAAAGAAACTTTGAGGAGAGCTTCATCTAGACAAAGCAATTTTTGCGTGACAGCCTTTAAAGTGGTAGTAGTGGAGCGAAAGCTCTAGTGCGAGCGCTTGCCAGAGCAACGGGGCTTTTGTTGGAAGTTTTTGGGTTCATTATTTAATAGTCAGAGTTCCAAAATACACCCTCAAAGCATCCTAACAAAACAAGATTAAAATCGTGCACAGCCTATTTTCTTGTGATCAAACAACGCAACATGTTCCCAGAAAAAAAAGGTGTTTCAAGTTTGAGTACATTTTCAATAGGCGAATAGGTCGCATACAATCCTAAATTAAGGATTTTTTTTTTTTAACATTTAGCGGGCAGATAGCGCCAGAAAAATATTTTTGGAGTTTAATGTAACTAAGACGAATAGCAGTGAACAAGTGGATACCACTTCAAACGGTGACCAATGGTAGGTCCAGTTACAGAATGCAAAGTGCCAGTAGGAAGCATTTGTTTCCTCGAACTTCTTGGTTTCGACAAGACTCCTGCACCCCACAATGGCTAAGACGCACAAAAGTAATAGAGAACAATTTCGTGAAATGTCATCGAGGCTCACCTTTAAGGCCTCGGCAAGGTGAGTGATGATAGTGTTGACCGCCAGCCCCCGAGCTGTCGCAACGACCGACACGTCCCGGTTGTCCTGCAGATACCTCGCGTACGTCGTTTGCTGCGTGTCACTCAGCTGCTGCAGCAGGTACGGGCTGGCCTCCAGACTTGTCGACGCACTCTGCGGGGCCGCAACATTCTCCAGGGGGTTGAGCTTACGTTCAGCACAGAAGCGAGCCACCATCTCCACCACGGGCCCCCCAAACTTGTTCAGCTTGGCCTCCGAGACCCCTTCCACCCTGGACAGCTGGTCCAGGGACGAAGGACACACCCTCGAGATCTCCAGGAGCACCCGGTTGTTGAAGACCATGTAGGGTGCAAAGCCACAGCCCTCCGCCAGCTTGTTGCGCAGCTCCACAAGGCGAGAGTAGAGCTCCGACCGCAGCTTCTCTTCCTCAGTCGACTCCACGGGCTCGCACGATGGCCCCGAGTCGGCGGGCTTGTCTTCGTCGCGCCGTCTGCTCGCCAGGATGTTGAGAACGTCAGCGCATGGAATGACCTGTGGTTTGGGAGGGCGCCGCGTTGCCTCTTCGAGGGCCAGCAGTTCAGTGGTGGGCTCCAATGAAAGCCCGTCTTTACCGCGATCGAGCCACGTGCTGCCTTTGGGAGTAAGCACCACGGACGAGAGGAAACGGGACGAGAAACCCCGATCGGCCATTTTGCCATTGTGGATGGCCTTTTCCGCCAGGTAGCCTTCGGCCATGAGGAGCCTCGCAAAGGCTTTCCAGAAGGCCTCCGTCCTCTCCTTCCCTGCGCCAAAGTTGGGACCGTTTCGCAGGTACTGCGGCACCTTCTGCGACACTGAGCCCCGGAGAACCGCAATGGGTGTCGCAAGCCCGTACCGCTGTCCAGTGTCCTTGACCACGCGGAGCAGCAGGCGTCCCTCTCTGGCATAGTCCCGCCGGTCGTCCCGGTCGCCTTTGCTGTTGCTGCGCTGCAGACGGTGCTCGCAGTTGTCGCAGCAGCGGGCTGTCCCTCCGACCCGCTGGGCCTCCTCGCTGGCAAAGTGGGCAAGGAGAAGCTTTCGGCGGCACCGAGTGCTGGTCAGGTAGTGCTGCATCTTGTTCAGCATGTCTGTCTTGTGCTGCAGAAAGGTAGGGTTGGAGATGTCCTTGAGGAAGTACTTGTTGGTCACTAGGTCCCCCGGCGAGTAGAGGACTCGACAGGAGGCCGGCAGCCCGTCCCGGCCCGCCCTGCCAATCTCCTGGTAGTAAGACTCAATGTCCCTTGGCGCGCCGTAATGGACGATCCTGCGGACGTCCGGTTTGTCGATGCCCATGCCAAAAGCCACCGTCGCTACCACCACCTGCACCCGGTCATTGAGGAAGTCTGCGTGGGACTTCTTGCGCACCTCCAGCGACAGCCCAGCATGGTACACAGCGCACTTGAGACCCTGGTTCAGCAGGACTTTGTAGACCTCTTCCGTCGACGCCCGCGTCGAGCAGTAGACTATGGTCGGGCTGCCGTCATCTGGCACCACATCCTTTAAATCGTCCACCATGACCGCCTTGCGGCTGACCTCTAGGTACAGGTTAGGCCTGTCGAAGCTAGTGCACGTCAGCACGACCTGCTTGAGGTTAAGTGCGCGGACTATGTCCTCGCGGACGACTGGAGTCGCCGTGGCCGTGAGTGCGAGGAAGGGTACGTGCCCGAAGCGGGTCCTGAGCTTGCCCAGCTGCCGGTAGGCCTGCCTGAAGTCGTGGCCCCACTGGGACACGCAGTGGGCCTCGTCGATGGCGAACAGGGTGATGCCCACCTGTTCATCCAGCTTCTCGAAGATGGCCGAGCCACTCTCCGCGAACTCGGGAGTCACGTAAACCAAGCGGTAGCGGCCGGCTTCGACGCCGTCGGTGACCGCGTGCTTGTCGCTCTGCGCCGAACCTAATAGGCAGGCCGGGATGTTTGCGGCCGCTAGCCCCCTGACCTGGTCTTCCATCAGCGATATGAGAGGCGATACGACCACGGCCGTCTTGCCCGTGAAGACAGGCGGGAACTGGTAGCAAAGAGATTTGCCGTAGCCCGTGGCCATCACGACGCAGTTGTCCCGCTTGGACTCGAGCACGGAGCGGACGATCCGCCACTGCATTGGCCGGAACGCCGTGTGGCCGAAGTGGGTCCTCAGGGCGCGCAGATGCGCCTCGGACGGTGGTGGTTCTTTCTCAAGGACTTCGTCGGGAACGGTCGTCACCGCCAAAGTCTTGTCCACTTCATCGTCGTCGTCGGTCTCGATGTCGTAGTCGTCGATCACGGGGTCTTGGACGTCGATCACGGGGTCTTGGGCGTCTCTCTCGGTGTCGCACCTCTCGGCTCTGGCACACACGTCCAGCATGCTTCTGTCAAAGTCGTCTTCGTCGTCGCCCCAGCCGTCGCTGTCCATACCGGGCTCCTGACGACAGTTCTTAATGTTGTTCTTGATCTCTAAAAGCGTGCCAGCGACCAGCTTAAGCTGCCCGCCAGCCCGCGCGAGCACGCTGTCGTTGTCTGCTGCTTCCCCAGCGTCCTCCACCAGCTCGTGTATGTCGTTCAGGACGCTTCGGAGTCGGGACACTTGGGCACGGATGTCCGACGACATTCTGCCCACCGCACGCTGCGAACGCCGTCAGTCAAACTGTCAACCTTTCAGCTGTCTTCGGTCGCTTCATAACCATCCAAAACACAACTGATTCAGCGCGATACAAAAGTGAGCGGGATCGAGTGCGTTCGTTTTCTCCACTTGTAGTATCAATTCTTTTGAAGGGTTTATTCAGTCATGGGGAGTGAGTAGGAGTGAGAACTGGGAGAACTGCGACCCTATTGACCCTATCGTGAAAGGCTCCTTCGGTTGCTTCGGCCCCTCTAGCAAAAATACTCGCAAAATGCCTTTCCATTTTGAACTTTCTCCTTTAACCGTTTTAAATCATTTTAAACTGCTCGAAGTAAACGTAATCAGAACTAGGGGTGTCGCGAACCGGCCGCGGGTCGAGTTCGACCAGGTTCGACTTTTTCGAACTCTCTGGTTCGACAAAAGTTCGCGACACCCCTAACTGTAGCTCGCCTCTTTAAACAAAGATGGAGGCGTTACATTTGTTTACAGGGGTCGCCACAGTTCTATGCGTCTTTCAAAATATTTGTTTTTAATTTTTGCGCTCGTCAGTCTCCTCATCTTCACAGCATCTCGTCGCCAGAACTCTTCTTTGCAACTCTTCCAACAAAAGGTGACTACTTGACGCTCATTTATCGCTCACGCTTGAATACCCGGACCCCTCTGCATTTTCCCGAGTGTTATTATCGACGCTTGCAGCTTCTTGCGCGGTTATATCCGATCAGAAAAAAAGAATACCTCAAGACCCTGCGCTTCAATACCGCTATAAACCGTCCGTTTTTCAACAGCTATTTATACTGCCGAAAGCTTGGTTTAGGCTCCCGGTTCACCCGTCAAAACAAAGCGAAAAACCAAACAAACAAATTTGCTTTACTCCACAAGTATTCTCGGTTTGTCTCCCGTGCGGCGCTTTGTTTTACTCTGTTCACACCGAGAATGCAGCCAAGACTACAAGCGCGAGAGCACCAGACCTCGGCTTTGAAACGTCCCTTTGCAGAACGAGCGCTCGCACCCGTAGCTCGCTTTTGCAAGGAGCGCGGGCTAGCTCGCGCCCGTAGCTCGCTTTTGGGCTTTGGTGCTCGCGCGGCACATCATACGAGATCGCCTTCCTGCGTGAGTCGTCTCCTATCTGGGTCGATCGGCAGCGTCACCCCGAAAAAAAAAAAAAAAGAAGAGGGGAGAGCTCGCACGACAACTTTCGCTCGGCGTACCACTTTTTACGGGGAGCACCGATTTCCCTCTGTCTTCTGTCGGTTGTATAAGGGCTCTTCCGGTCCGTGTGATACCCGGCGTCTCCTCGCCTCCTCCGAAAGTGCAATCGGACGTACACCCGGTTTTTGGTCGAACGGAAGCTGCATGCTTCGAATTGAGAGCAAATACCCGCTGGAGAAGTGTCCCCGAGTTGCGACGGCGGAGGCTGGCTCTTACGTAAGCGCCAAAAGTGGGAAACAAGTCCTTAAAATCGGAGCGGGATACTTCTCCAGAAGCTGGATTGGCTGGGTAGACTTTTTTTTCTATCCTTCTTCTCTCACATTGAAGTGCCTTGGGTACCCCTTCGTCACTGTCATATTCCCAACCCGTTTGAGCAGCCATCCTGTTGCATGGCTGGCTTGGCTTTCACTAGTTTTCACGCAGCTACGGCTGAATTCAAGTGGAGGCCACCTCAGTTTCTTTTTCAGGACTGAAAGCTTCCCTTTGTGACTTGACTTGGCTTAGCCGATGTTGGCCGGGGCCGGTCGCCTGCTCTCGCATGCAGGTGGAGCCATGAATGCAGACGACGAGTCCACGACCGACTTGTCCGTCAAGAGTTCCCTCGTCTGCTTCATTCAGCGAGAGACCGGGGAGGACACAACAGAGTATGTTGGAGTTTTGCTTTACAGGAGAGGGAGTTGCAACTCTTTTTCTGGGTCCCTTTTTTTCGTTCCTTCTTGCACTTTCCCCTAATGCTTGCACAAATGACATTTCCTCTCCCATTGATAAACACTAACAGTAGAAAAAGAAAGACATCAAATTTCACAAAACCGTGAATGAAGGAAACCAAAGCGTATGTCAATCTGAGTCATCCACCCATGTTTATGCAGGGCAGCAGTTCCTCAGCAATTCCTGAAAAGAGCAATGAGTGCCTGCCCATTTATTGTGGCGTGCGTTTTGGAAACATTTCTCTGGTTTTCTGTGCATATGTTCATCGAAACCGTGTTCTAAATATTTTCTTCTTCTGAACACGTCTCTCGGTAGCTTTGTCCGCTATGGAATCATTACATCAACGTAAACCACAACAATGAAGCCATGCATGCTGACTTGCTTCACTGTCTTTTCTTTTCATTTTCCTTCGACATCAGTTTGAAAAGTTGTCTACCGGAATCCTCAGAGTGTCTGCTGACGTTTTTGGCAACGGACTTGGCCACGAAGATGCTAAGTTTCTCGGCAAAATATCCCTTACCTTCATGTTTTGTTTGGATTTCAGCTGGCTTGCAACCAAAGGGTTGTGGGTTTGAATCCCACCTAAAATTATTAAAATATGAGTTACTTTATAGTGAAATCATTTGAGACTTGTGGCGACCTTTAATTTGCATTACATGTCATGTTTTCTAATCAATTTCATTTCACGTGTGACGTCACAATTCACGAGAGCTTTGTGATTTGTTTGAAATTTCCGCGCAAAGTCATGTGGCTGCGACATCATGAACCTATCGACCACTCGGGACTTTCCCGTCGCAACGCCACTGACGCCGGCTTTTTTGCGACACGAGCTCCTTAACACTACGCGTTAAAAGCAAGCACGAATGATGAACACGGGCTGTCGAGACGTTGCTGCCTAACATAAATCTGCATAATCGCAGCGGGTTAGCCCCTTTGAGTATGCTTCTTGCCGAGCATTCGTGCATCGCGGCAAAGCAGCGCTCCCGAGCTCTGCAACTATTGCTTCACCATAGTGCGGAAGGTGTCCGGTGAGACGCGCACTCCACGAGGCTGACCCGTTGCGATCAACACTCCAAAAAGTATTGATATCGCAGTTCATCTAAAAGTGAAAATCGAATAGCGTAGTATTCTAAACTGCAATTTGAATATTCACACAACACTACTAACTAACTATAGCCACTGAACGAGAATTGCAGGGAGGTCTTTTGGTTGTTCTGCCTCAAGTGCAAGCTTTGTACCTTCGATAACACCTCGGCTTCACGCGAACCTTGAGAGCGCACGTGCAGCCAAAACACAGTAGAAGGCGGCCGCCTCGTGCCGGAGGCCATGCGTTCGAAAGACACCTCGCCATTTTGGTCCTGCTGGTTACTGTGGTCCCGGGCATTGTGCTGGGCGGCCTCGACACCTGCAGGGTGATAGACGAGATCCTGCTGTCGTACGTGGTGGCCATCCTGGAGTCGGACATCGCGGAGGAGGGCTTTGACGTGTCCGAGTTCCGGGAGATGCTGTCTGCCTACATTCCCAGCTTCCAGCACATCCGAGAGTGAGTGCGCCTGCTCCCATGTTCTGACCGGGGTTCAAAGGGGATTTCGCGGACGTCGCCGAACCTACCGTTCGTCCCTAAGCCAACGGCGCAGTGCAAGCCACGTGCTCGTTGCACTAGTTCTGCGTCTGTTTGGCAACAGTCTAGTTTAGCAACAGCAGTAATATGATTTTTTTTATGTTAATATTTGATATGAAGGTTTAAACTTTTAACCCAATCCAATTTGGGGGTCTTTTGTTTCATTCATTATTCTGCTATTACTGCGAGCCTCTCCAATCCATCGCCCAGAAGCCAGGGCGTGAAACAACCCGCTTTTCGTATTTGCCGCATCATTACCGCGATTCTCAAAATTATTGTCTGGTTGTCTTTTAAATGCCTCGGCATATCGTAATTAGAACGAATTGACGAAGGGACGGAGGGGGAAATGTCCTTTTGGGGGCCTGACGGCAGCGCTCTCTGATTGCAGCGCGAAGATCTCGTCGTGGGTGCGTCTGCTGTCTGGCCAGGTCAGGAAGCAGCCAGGTGGGGCCATT
The DNA here is from genome assembly GCF_016920785.2 of Ixodes scapularis. Lineage (NCBI taxonomy): Eukaryota > Metazoa > Arthropoda > Arachnida > Ixodida > Ixodidae > Ixodes > Ixodes scapularis. Next base: position 129,014,215 of record NW_024609879.1, on the reverse strand, counting down.
TCCCGTTTTTCCACAATGCTTCAAGAGCGCTAGGATTGTGTTCCGCTCTAAAGGTTGTCTTGTTTAAAGGTTGTCTTGTTTTTTCTTTGATTGAAAATATATTCTAGAAAAAAGAAGGGTTATTTTTTAGATAACGATTTTTGGGGGAATCACTTTGTCAGCCGTAGAAAACGTAGGAGCATGCTTGTGAAGTTATAAGTACAACTAAGTACCATGATATCCAGTGAGATGCCTCACCCCTGAAAAATAGCCCACCCCAAATTTAGGCATCCTTTTCTGTTTGTGCAAAGACACCGAGGGATTGTCTCAGAATTGCTGCCGTTACATTTTAGTCCATAAAACGAGTCTCTTTAAGGGGTGTCATTGATGGGCGAGAGTGCAATTTATTTTATTGACTAACTAAAAGGCCCCTAAAAGAAAAAAAAGTTGCAACAGAAATTTTAAAGATTAACCCCTTCAGTTTAAATAAATATTGGTTCGCATATATTTTTTTCTTTTCAACATTTTTATTACCCGGCAATATAAATTTTATTTGTTGTCTGCATGACGAACAATGGACAGCATTCATTCGCTGCGGCCTCCGAGTGCCTCTTAATGGAGTGCCTCTAAATGCGTGACTGGAGACGGTATGCCGCAGCCAAGCACACTGGGAGCAGCGCACAGCCCAACGGATGGGCACCCTCCAAGCCCCCATCCTCCGCGGAGCTCAGGTCGTCATCCAACAAGTCCGCGTCGCGGTCGAGAAACGTGAGCCAGTCGGAAGACGACGCCGGGAAGCCCAACCACATCGCCATCTGCGTGAGTTTGACACCTCCGAGAGCAAGCTGCTCACTTGCTAACGTCCGGCGAAAGTATGCCGATCGCGTTGCTGACCGAATGCATACATCGACTCCGACTAAAAATTGTGAGAACTGGCAAGTGAGCAGCTTCAATCTCCACGGGAGCCAATCTGTCGTGGACTCGATAGATCTTTTGCAAAGCATGTAGCGCTTTCCGTGGTGCCCGAAGTGCCGGGAACGGTCTGTACGGAACCAGTGTTGGCAGATGACGAAGGAAATGCAGGCGAGCGAGCAAGTGCAGGCAAGCAATTGCGCTACTTTTCTTAATCTCTCTTACGCATGTTTTCTTCTATGTTACATGCAGGCATTCACGTCCACTCTTTTGCGATTTTTGCAAAGGTCTACTCCTCAAACTTAACACATTTTAGGAATGCCCAGGCTGTAGTCTTTCCGGCATGCTCTTTGTTATCTCTAAATTTGATATAGCCATCGAGAAAATGGCAAATAAAAGTTTATGCCAAAACCAACGTTATAATTCTTTTGTGCTCCTCTCCAGCGGGGGCTTTCGAGCACGAGCCTGCTTACCCTGGAGGCAGAAGCAAAGTAGCGTGCCATGCTTGGGACGAGGTGGCTCGTCTGCAGGCGGTTAGTCGACAGAGTTGGCTAAAATATGGAGCATGCACCCATGTCACAAACAGCGCCCACCTGTTACTTTTGAAACGTTTGAAAAATGAGCAAAGGACACCATAAAGCACCCACTCTATACCTCCGAACCTACCTAGCTAATCAAGGAGCTCCCCCAGACCAGTCACTTCTCCCAGCATGCTGCCGCATGGCAGAGATGCCCGACAAGCACGTGCGTCAATGCAAGGTAAAGAAGTTCACTTCATTGCGTGCCCTTTCTACATGTTTTCTCTGGGACTTAAAGGCAGGCTCACACATTTGCATTTGAGTTTGACCGATTGCGTTGTGCTCGCTTAGGACTGCTTACGAGATAACACACCGACCCCATTTTTCGGGTTGCTCTGGCCCACTTCCGGTCTGCACATATTCCCCGGTTTTTTACGCGTTATTCTTTCGCCACGACCCGGAAATAATTCCGACAATATTACGAGCAACCATTTCTCGTTTTACTTTAAGTACTTTACTTTAAGTACTTTAAGTACTAACGTTTTACTTTAAGTACTATGTAATACTTAAATTAAGTACTACTTCAAGTAGTACTTAAGGCATTTTTTTTCTGGGAGTTTTTAAGGAAAGCATAACTTCCGACTTGAAAGTACATCCCCGAGTTTGGTCTTGGTGAAATTAGGCTCTTCAAAGATAACGCGCTCGCTTTCCCAGTAAGGTTGAGTGACAAAAAAATAATGTTAAGAAAGACTGCTTACGTGTAGGAATGCAAAACCATTATAGTCCTGCGGTTAAAATGTTTTATAGTAATGTTTCTACACATACTAAAGTTGTTTCTGCCAGTAACGTATTCGGTTCTGCCGTAGACATAGATGCTGCTGCTGATGTTGAGGCTGTAGATGTAGACGCGGTTGCCTCACAGCCCATCGCACGAAGAGCACAACAAGCACAGATGAAGTCCGAAGCGCAACCAACAGGCCATAGGCAGCGCGTCACGTCTTCCTTTGGCACACGACACTCTGGCGGCGACATTACACTCCCTCACTGCGTGGAGACGGCGCCCTCCCCCCCGGCTTCACGGATTCCGTGACGAAGCCTCTTCGTTGCTGTGCTTCTCTTGGTGTCTGCTTTGACCTTGAGCAATGCATGCTTGATGACATTTTTATGGCCATCTTTCGGGCACAACGCCGATGCCTTTTCTTGTAATAAGACACGTAAGGCTTTCGCATGAAAAAAAGGTTTATCGTCACATGAAAACGCACTGTTGATTTTTTAGACGTCATCCGGTCATTTCTGTGTAGCGCTAGAACCGATACAAATAAGTGCCTTAGAAGTTTAATGTGTTAAATAGTTCATCAACGAGAGTTAAACAACTACTCTCTGGCGACTGAATTTTATCCAATATTTGCCGCCATTTCTGAAAATAACTGATGCCCCCCAATCACCCCTAGGGCAATGTCTACCAGTTAAAAAATAAAAGACACTGTATAGGTGAATGAAAAGTCATCATGAGCGATTGTGTTACAAAGTACTTGTACATTACTTTGAAAGTACATTGCACCAATAGTATTTTACTTAAAAGTACATTGCACTTATAATACTTCACTTCAAGTACATAGCCCCTCATTTACTGTGTACTTTACTTTAAGTACTTCTTAGATGTACTGTACCCAACACTGTGTCTCAACCAGGCTTGACACTGGTAAAGTGGTAAAGCCCAACACATCACTCTAGTGCAAAGTGGTGAAGCTTGACGTGCGCTTGCCGGTGCAATGCAGTGAAACCCGACATCGGCGTAGAGTGGCAAAGCCCGCTGAGGTTCCTCTTCCCGAACCGCAGGACGAGTCCTCACTGTGCGACGAGGACACGTTCCGGACGCTGTGCGAGATGTTTCCCGGAGTGTGCTCGCTGGAGGTGCGCCGCTGCCTGCGGGTGGCCGGCGGGGACTCCGAGGAGGCCGCCCAGCTGCTGCTGCTTGAGCAGAGGGACCCTGAAGCGGGGGAAGGGATCCCCGCAACGCTCTCCAGGGGTCCCCCGCACCACTCCTCCTCGCGTCAGGGGCTGGCCGCACTCACGCTGGGCGACAAGGAGCTCCGGGAGCAGATTCTCACCAGGTGGGAAGGCGCGGAGGCCGGGTGTTCGAAAGACACGTCCGAACTTTCTCGTTCTGTCGGCGACCATAGTTGCGGAACCGGTATGCGCCCGAGAACCTCGCTCGCCAGAAACAAACTCGGCAACGGTCGACGGCCATCTTTGGGTCGATGCAGACTGAGGCACGCTCAGAGAACAGGGTACCTGAAATGCGTCGCGACGGGCGTGTTTAGCGTCCTACGCCGCCCGTGCATCAAAAATGGTCTTGAAGTTGTAGCAGACGACGTCGCAGGAAACACGAAACTAGAGGCTGGATCATGAACCACGAATTGCGCGTGTTAATTGAACTGCGCCTTTCAGTGTCGGAGTGATAAGGGAATGCCTGTTAAAGGTCCAAATGCACCAATAAGTAAAGAGAATGGAAGGTGTGCTTAGGGTAGCACCTCGAAAAGAGTCAATTTTTTAAGACTTGCGAGGTCTATGTTGCGGCAAACGAATTATAAGTGTGTGTCGTATCAAGATAAAGAAGCGGTCGACAGCATGCCGTGCAGAGAAACAAGAAGATAGTTTAATGGACGTAGGCGGTATTTATCAGTCGCACCGGGCGTGATCCGATAAATGTCGCCTACGTTTATACATGCATAGGGAGAACGTTCTGTGCCAGTGTAGCCACAGCTAGGGGCAGTCGCGTGTGCGAGAGCCAATCAAAGCTGTGCAAGTGCACAATTCGCTCGAAAACTGCCGAAGGAAGTTGCATGGTCTCTTTGTAAAATCGAGAAATGGTGGGGGTGACCCCGTGTGGAAAGGATAAAACGGTAGCTCCTCTTTCCCCAACAGATACGGCTACATTGACCAGGACGAGGACGGAAAGGAACACAGGCCCGTGGCACCCAAAACGGTATGACTTATCGGAAGTATGAAGGTTTAGCAAAATGTCCAAAGATGTGCTGAACTGCAGCAATGATAAGGTGGGGCAACAGGAATGCATTGTCAGGAGGGTCAGATGTAGAACTATAGTCGGTTACAAGTCAAGAAGGTAGGAGAAGCTCCTCCCACAAGTGTGATGCGCCCGTTTCAAATCTCTCCGCAGTCGAAAGAAGAGTTCACTGGAAACGCTCCTTGTTCCGCTTCAATGGATTCCAACTCGTCTTCGATCCCACTTTTTAAGAAAGCGACCTCTGTATTCATCGGAGAGGGAACCGAGCCCCTGAAAGCAGCCTTTGTATCCATCGGGGGGGAAGCTAATCCCCGAAGGTCGCATTTGTTTCCGTCGGTGGGGGAGAACTCTAATCTCCCTCTCGGGGGTTCCACAATGCTAAGTCAAAGTCGAAAGATAAAACAAATATGTACAGAAAGGCAAGACCCTCCTCGCGCGTTGGCCGCGACGTCACGGAAACGGTGGGACGCTGTTGGATGCGAAGGTGGCGGAGGGATATCCGATTCCCTTTGAGGGGCATTTGCCGCTACCTTCTTAACCTGTAACTGACTATAGCTTTTTTATTTATTGTCAGCAACTGTTTGTAAAATCTGTTGCACTTGTGTAAAGAGAATTTGAATGGAACATGTGCAAGCGGCATATTTGGGATTGAGGCAAGCATGAGTAGACCTGTTGCAAAACGTACGGCGCCGCAACGGCAGGGTATTTCGGGAACCTTCGGCACAGATCACGCACTTTCTCGTCGCTACTGCGCCCGAGTAGCGCCAGCAGTTGTCACAGCCATCCGCCATCCCACCTATCTGCCGGAACATCGTACGTCATTGGCGGCGCAGTGTCAGCGTAAACACATCGCGACAGGTGTAGCTATTCCCTTCATCGAATGCGTTGTTTGTCGTAACTTACCTTTCCGTCTGGCAGTGTCGCTTAATCCACTTACTTTTCACCACGAACGCGGTAGGGTTCGGCTAGGTTCGACAAAGCGTTGGTGCAGCAGACGACTGAGTTGGTGCAAAGGAGAGGGATGAGATAGGGGCAGCCTCGCAAAATAGCCAACGCGATACCTTCTCTCCGATTTCCGTGCGCTCGTCGCTTGTCCGACTCGGCTCTTGGCTGCTTGAACGTTGTTGCCATGGTAACCTGCGCCTGCTCGCCTATACCACATGTTAGCGGGAGGAAAGACTAAGGGTGGGGGGGGCATATCAGACTCCCATAATTCGGCACGCGCAGGCTTTTGGGATTTTTGCAAAGCGTCTATTGAAGGGTCACACTGTTTTAATGGTTCCAAATCAGAACGGGTGCTTTCAAAGGCTGAATTCCAATAATTTCTACAAAATTTAACTACTCTTTTAGACAAGCGTGCTGCTTCTGACTGGGTTGAGAATGAACATACTTTCTTCTTTTCTTTTGCGGACACTACCCGCAAAAAACAATTTCTTAAAAAAAAGTTGATTTTGAAAAAACGCCATATTTTCATCCACCAACATCTAGAGAGTATTCATAGAAAGTTTCATTAGTTTACACTGTATATATAGTTAATTTTTGATAAGTTATTTTCGGTCCACCAATGCTAAAGAAAAGGTAGGGGTTGGAGTATTTTAAATGCATTTTTCTCTGTTCCACTTTTCGGCATAATTTTCACTTTAGGAAAACTGTCGTTTTTCTACTACACAATAAAGAATTATTCTTAGGTGGTTTTCTAGGGTAGAATTTTGTGAGGAACATGCCTGGCTGGTTAGTTTTTCTACTTTAACATTCTTTTACGCTAAAAAAACTACATTTGTAAAAAGTGCAGACATGAAAAAAAATTTAATCTTTTTAGGGAGTTATATTTACGAAAAACAGTGCAATATAGCAAAATAATTAGCTGGGTATGTGCAATGGGTATTCCTACGACTACATTCCACATAAAAATCGTGAATATTTATTTTATTTTAAAACGCTAGTTTTTCTAAGCAAACACACTGACTTTCATATTGTAACATTCGTCACAAGTTTCAGAATTGACATAGGACAATGAAATTTGGCAGGGATGGGCTTGCCACTCATAAACTTCCGCTGCAAATTTGATTGAAATCAAGCAAGCGGTACAGAAGTTGACTTTTCTGGGTAGTGTCCCTCCTTAATTAACAATATTTGGCAGACTGTTTTCTGCCAAATGTTGAAATAGTCTGCCAAATGTTGAATGTTCAAATAAAGACATTTCACTTTTAGAGCAGGAAAGCGTTGCAACACGAACAGAGACGTAGTTGCGACGTGCGAAGGAAAAATGCTCTCGACAAAGTTAAAGTGGCTTGACATAAAATGTTTTCAAAATATTCTAAATTATCTGAACATCAGCCCTTATAATACCACTATTTGATTCGGAGATCCAAGTGAATGCACCAATGTCCAAGTCAGTGTTCAAAGTTTCCAAACGTTTGCACGGCCAAACACGACGAGGCAGTGAAAAACCAGTCAAGCGTTGAAAGCTGCTTGAACATCTGGCACCAGATGCTATAAACCTGCCGAAAAGCAGGGAAGGTGCCTGCATAAGCTGAAGAGAGCAAAGCTAACTTGTGGCAACATTCTGTCTCGCCCACAGGAGCCCAAGAAACTCATACGTTACCGCGACAACAAAATCGTCAGCGTCAAAGGGGAGAAATACTCGGAGGTCAAGCGGGAGGAGAGCGATGACATGAAGCGGACCTACGTCACCCTAAAACCAGCACGGCAATACAGGTTTCACTAGACGTGCCGGCAACGGTGGCGACACCCGTCAATCAAACTGAGAAACGACGGCACTTGGACGCGACGGGCACCCGAGACCACGAACTCGATGCAGTCGCACGTGCGACTTCGGCAGGTTGGTTCCGTCTTTTAGTTACGTGACACCGTTTCTCGCTGCATTTCGATAATCGGAGGGCGCAGTTGTCAGCACACTAACGACGTGACAGTGGTGTGCCACTTTGAGCCCCGTTAGCGAGAAGAATCTTGGGCACCGCTGCAGGACTAGTCGGAGGAATTCAGCCACAACAACTTGAAACGGGGAGGTAGCACCTTGGAAGAGCCGACAGCTTCTCGTCCCGAGATGTTGCCAGGGAGCGACGAGCATTCGGCTGTATTGCTGCCCTCCCGTAGGCCAGAAAACACAAGAACGCCTTGTGGCACGGTAGGTATCTTTACGGTCAGACGGAAAATTGAGGCACGCAGAGCAGCTAGTCACTCACTTCTTTCTCATTGGTAGTCTTATCGTTCGTGGAGCATGCAGTCAGTTAGCCTTTTACTGAAAGGATAGGGACTAGCTTCTCCGAACGGAACCACCGATACCGATTCTCGGTGAATCTCAAACGATTGCACCCAAGTTGCCGAAGCTCGGGTCAAGCTGTCATGGTTTCAACGCTGTCTTGGGTCAGCGACAGGAGTGTTTTTACTGAAAGAGCTAATGGACTCTGTTTGTCTTAGTTTCTCAGTGGTAGCAGTGTTTGCCGACAAGGGAGGCAGGTCCGCGCCGAACAAACACAAGGTCGTGCGAGTCACCGTAACGCCCTTTTCCCCTCGCGGATTTTTAGTTAGGCGGCAGTTTTAGCGTTTACTGATGCACGAGTTTGGTTCGGCAGTATTTTTTGTCGTAGTGTACAGTCGGTGTTTTACATTTGTACTTCATTCTCGGTGATGTTCCCATTTTCAACACTCGCTGTCCTTTCCATCTCAGATGCAGGGCAGATTTTGCATTTGTGACCCTTAGGTTGCTTTTCAAATTTATTTGTTAGGTTTCTCTTAGACTGTTTGGGGCAGTTCTCGAGGCTGGGCTTTATGCCGCCTTCTAAGCTGTCTTCTGAGCAAGCTTCTAGGCTGTTTCCTAAGCTGTTGTCAAAGCTGGCTCCTGAGCTGTCTGCTAAGTTGGCTTCTAGGCTGGCCTACAAGCCAGCAGAAGACAGCTTAGAAGCCAGCTTTCATGCTTTCTTTAAGTCGGCTTCTAAACCATCTTCTGGCCCAGCGTAGAAAGGCAGCTCGTTCAGATTTTTCCTCAGGTGAATATTAAGCTCCGACGGGCATTGCTCGGTGCTGACGCAAATCGAGATGTGGGTGGAAGACGTCTGCATTATTTTTGTACAGGGACAAAGCCGGTGCCCAAGGAGAGCAATACTTGTTTACACATTCCCAGAGATTGCAGTGGCACCCTGTTTGGCTGCTCGATTGTCCCTACGAGGAAGGTGCGCCGGTTGTCTTGCATGCTTCGGACAGTTTCGTATGCAGGGAGCATTTTCTAGACGAAGTGTCACGGCAGTCGTAAAAAAAACTCGTCTAGAAAATGTCATTTTTTTTGTTTCCGGCGTCCATGGACGACGAAAGCAAAAACTTTGTAGTCTGTTTGTCGGGTCTTACAAGTTTCAACTTGTTTTTAGCAACGGGTAGCGTCGGACGTCGGTGCCAAGGCAGTTGAATTGTAGCGGCGGCAAACAGGAGGTGTTTGTGCTGGATAAATGTAACTCGCAGTGGCGCATCTCCTTTTCGTGGAGACGGCTCTAGCAATACCAAACAGGCAGCCACGCAGCACAGTTCAACTATCGACATATTTCTGCAAACTCCATTCAAATCGCGTTTAGGAGTTTCACGCTTTTTATTATGCATCTGTCTCGGTGTGTTTAGCGTGTCTTAGATACTGGAAACAGCTGCTACCATTCTCCGACTTGCAGCAATCCAACCGAAGTAGCGCAGAACCGAGGTGGCGAGAATTTGGGAAAGCACTGAGCCAAGTCTCACAAAATTAAAATAGCTCAGTGCACACGAGTGCCACTTCTAAGGCGTAGTTCGAAATGGAATGTTCCGTCTTGACCGGCCGAACAGTTTGTTTTAGACTAAAAAAGGAGCTACTGAGAAAAAAAAAATTGTGAGTCTTGTTTGGTAAACACAGTTGAAAACATAGAAAAGCTATCTGGTGCTGGGTTGTCTACAAGGTCTGCTAGTGTGGCTGCAGATGAGATGAGAATGTGCGTTATTGGCTCTTGCATGGTCTCGACAGCAATCACCAATCTTGGTGATTGCATTTCGGGACAGGTTGCGACCTAGCGCAGCTTCGACAAGATTCAACCTTTAGACCTGGATTTAGCAACAACCTTTAGCCATGCTAATGGCAAAAGGTCGTTGTGCACACGGCTAAAGGTCATACACGACCTTCAGCCGTTAGCAGATAGATGACTTTAGCCATAAAAACCATGCAAACAGCCAAAGCCATTTGCACACGGCCTTTAGACGTGCGCAGATGGCTTTCGGACTTTTATTCAAATTAATACTGACGTAGCATGTCGCAAACTGCCACCAAGCTTAAAATTTGTATTGGTGGCATCGAAAACATGTCAAGCTGTGAAGCACCCGGTCTCCCTGCAGGGGAGGGGATAACGTAGGAGTGTCGAGCCCTTTTTTTTTTTGTTTTTGTTGCTAGAGATCCAAGTCTGCAGTGTACAGTGTCATTGGTGTTGTGCCGTCTACAAAGAGCCATTACGACACCCGTGTTTTCGAAATAAATAAATAAAGAGATGTGTGTGTATTTATGAACTTGCAACGGGCCTGTGTTAATTTACTCCATGGAAAGTGGCACTAAACTTCAGGCAGGTGCTCCGAGAGGGCTGTTTAGAGCATCGACGATGGAGGCGTACATGTTCTCGACTCAAATGGTCGCCTGGTTGCCAACACCACCTACACTGTTTCATAAGGCCCGCTTCAGACAGGCCGATTTCTCCCAACAACTTGACGTCGCAACATCAGCAACACGGGCCGCCCACATTCACACGCAGCAACCAATTGCTGCGATTTGCCATTATTGTCATTACATTTTATTTTTCTTGCACTATTTAGATGCACAGTTATGTGCTACAAATCTGTTTTCATACCTTTAATTGGCATTGAGAGTACTAACTCTTCCAAAAACAATAAATTTAAAACCAGAACCAAGTCTCTAGTTGTCATCATCACCGCCACGGGGTATCATATGAAAATGCCACACCCCTGATTGGCTGCTGCTGCTTTAAATGTTCAAGTTGCTCACTTGTTTTAAGCCAGACTTGATCTCGGCAATTCACGTCAATCTAGGCAAGGCTAGAGAACAATCCGCCAGCAACCCTAAACTTGCTAAGAAAGTCGCCCCATCTGAAGCAGGCCTAAAGCAGAGCATTGCTGTAGATGTTAACTGTTGCAGTGTAACAACAGTGTAACATTCACATGTAACCAAAGAAAGTTTTGGTTATGGTCCCCAGTAACCTTGCCAAGTATAGCCTGCACGTCCTTCTGGGTTGCGACAGCTTGTTTCTCGTACGAGTTGCACATGAATTGACGAGCAATGTGGTCACTAGGTGCCGACAGCAATGGAATATTCTCAGCTTGCACGACGGGCTCTTCCAAACCATATTTGTATCGTCCCTATAAAGGGGCTCCCTTTACCGCCACTCCGGCAAGGGTACCATAGAGGCTAAGGACGAACATAGATTTAAACATAAAAAATGATGTGATTGGTCCAAGCCATTTCGGAGCAGCTCTTGGAGCAGCCGAAAGTCCATTTTGGAGCTGCAAAAATAACTCTTGCAGCATCATTTTTTTTCTATACTAACGCGGACATTATGTCAAGATTAACGTGTTGGCATGTCCAACTAAAAGGCAATATCTTCATTGACTTCTCACTGACGTGCAACTCTTTGTTATCATCAATTCCACAGCAGGAGCGAGTCTTTCAAACGCAAAACTAGCATTTAGTTGTGTGGAGCAGTACCAGACAGGGTGAGTGATGAAGGACAGCACAGACGGCTTCGAATAGTTATCTTAGGTACTGAATGCCAGTGAAATAATACAATATTATTTAGCCCATAAATTAATGCTTTCTTCAAGTTCTAAAGGTTGTGATAAAACAGCAATTCTTAATTCAGATGAAAAACAAAGCACTTGTCATTTTAATATGAACGTCAATTATGTTTTGTGTGTTTTATAACAAAAACGGCATGCGAACAAAACTTAAAAACAATCCTGTCGAGCTCTTTAAGGTTCTTCCCGAGAGTCCATCCACTGCTCCTGCCAACTTAGTTCTAATTTACTCACATCTATATAAAAGTCATAGCTAAACAAATAAGTTGGCATAAATAAATAAACATACGAAAGAGCACATATGAATGTCCTTGCAATACCGAAGTATCCTTGCTAAATCTCGATTTGGAAAAAGGTATCGCCAGGATATCGTAGTCTATTATTAAGGCTCCGTGTTTTCGGATAAATACGAAAAACTCCGAAAAACACCCACCGGTAAAATTTTTGTGAATTCGGATTTATCCGATAAACTCCGAATTGTTATGTGCCCCATGCCACCTCCCCCCCCCCCCCTTTTTTTTCCACTACAAAAAAAAAAGTTTTTTTTTTCTGTTTTCTTTTTTTTACAATTTGAGCAGCGCATAAAAAGACACCATAATTATCTTTCAAGCCTCGGACTATTGTCAAAAGGAGGTCTTACGGCTTGTGTCGTCAAGGTTGGTTCAAGGGAAACAGGTCATCGTACCATTCGTGTCACGACAAAAGCCACTCCTTTGGCTTCCAGTTTGGGCCATGGGATTTAAATTTTAAAGAAAGGAGAGGGTATGTTTCTGGGGGTAACAGTGAAAACTATGGACCATAGAGATTGTATAAAATAGGGAAGAGGGGAAGTTGAAACTTCTCTATTACATCCTTAACCACTCCACCTCGCGCGGCCGCGGGATAGATTGATGGGATGACTACGAGCTTCCTTGCGGCTACATCCGGCAGTTTATTGATTTTAAGGTATCGACGTTTATCGAAGCCACACTTGTGTGCGACTTTTGTCGTGGGACAAATTAGTATTGCCGACGACACCAACGCCAAATTCAACTGAAGAAATCTTAATTGATACAAGCGCGTTTTATTTTTTATCTGGCATACGTTTACATCCGGTTATTATTTATTATTTTTAATAAGAAATACTGCGAAATTAATCTCCGAATTTTGGAGAATTGGGCATTTACGAAAAATAAACTCCGATAAACACCGAATTTTCGCTAAAAAAATAAACTCCGAAAAACACCCTCCGAATTTCACAAAAAATAAACTCCGAAAACACGGAGCCCTATCTATTATATACAAGCCGAAGTTGTATTCAAGAATTGTGACGCGTCTTGCTCTGGAGGAATGCTCTTTCTTTAGCACGGGGGTGCGCTGTGGCGAAGCAAGACACGCAAAATTGCGATGCTTACTTTGTGGTTTTCGCTTCTCTGCAGAGCATCGCTCCGCGAGAAGAAGTGCGCTCAACAAGACTAGCTAATCTCCAGCAGAACAGACGACAAATATGAGAACTATTGCAAAACTTCCAAGTACTGTCAGCCTTTTGTACGGAATGAAATTGAGCAGTACATTATTTAAGAAAATAGTCCAAAGTTCTAAGAACTCTCATAAGCATATCGTAACGGTCCGGCCGGGCAGAGAGGCCTGGGCTTTTAAATTTTCAGTATTATTAAAGGTAAATTAAGTTTTGGCACAACGTTAACGCAAAGTCCTCACATTTTGGTAAAATGTAGCAGGATAAGCACATTGGAACAGTTTGCCGCAGCAATCACATCACTGCATAAATTGTTCTCATCACTGTCATGAACCAGCAAGCCCTAGTCAGTGAAGCAAGTTCATCAATCACATTAAACAGGTGCTGTTGCTTTGTCAATGTGTTTTTATTTCAAAAGCAGGTAAATATATCAAAAGACCACACAATTTCTTTCCTACAATGCATTGAAGATGAAATGATCACTCAAGGTAACATACAAATGCCAGAAGCAACATTCATGTTCGTTCCCAGTATCGTGCGACGACTGACTAAGCATTGCTTCGTCCACAAGTTGGCGTGAAAAATCATTGGACGCTTACTTAGGAGCCCTCTATTATATTTTCCCCATAAAGTCCTAGACAATAGTACTGTGTAAGTTAAGTACAATTATATACCTAATAGTAAAATTTTACAAAATACTTAAAGCAGAAGTACAGAGCACTCTTACTTCTCAACAGTGCAGTTGTGCAGATGTTGACTGTTTATACAATTGGGATTGCAAAAGTACATAATTCGACTGTTATCTAGAGTGAAAGAATCAATTTCAAGACTTAAGCAAGAATCTTTTTCCAAATTATGAAGCACTGCAAAGCCCTCAGCTTCTACACTACTATAACTTAGTTATCTCGACTCATATAAACGTCAGTATGCGGCCATCTTCTCCCTTGGACAATAATGCCTTGCGACGTCTTTGCTCCTACATCCTGCACGACATCGGCTGCAGAAAAAAAGAAGTTGTGAAAGTGCTATATATATACCATCAGCAGTTTGCACTTCATACGTGTTTACCTAGGCAAGCAATCGCAGACGAAACCTAATGAAAAGCACTGGTTTTACATTCACGGGAATTTTTGGCCGATACATTTAGTTATTCCAGTTATACTGCACTGCCCAAGGGACTTGAGTCATTGAAGGAGATCAAATTATGTTTATTTTTGAGTCAAATGAATTTACACAAGCACATAGATACACAAAGAACACTCATATAGCACTCAAACCATGATGATATCCGATAACTGGGAAAGCACCCATTGATGTTGGCTTAACAAGAACAAGTTATATGAAAGCATTGATAAACCCTCGCTGGTACGTATTGTTTCACAATTTAGATGTATCCTGAAAACTTGGTTCAATTTTGACTTTTGGACAGGCTAACTGATAGTGCTGTCTTCCAGATACTTCATCATCTTTAGTTTTTAGGCAATGCCCGCCATGCGCCGTAAGAGAAACAAAGAAGATGGACTAAGGGCTGTGGTTGCTACGACAGGCTGATGAGAGGCTTGTCCTTTCAGGAATTATCTATCAATCAATCAAAGTTTACTTTTCTTGCGCTGTGTACCAAGCTAGTATATACGGGGAAAAGCCACAACAGCACCACAGGTGCACAATAAAAAGTGTTTTGAATCGAACCCCCCTTAAAAACAACAGAACACGTTTGGCGTGTGCAGAGGGCATAAAAGCAATGCAGCACAATTGAAGGACGTACACGAAACGAATGCCTGTACCTTCTTCGCCAACTTCTAGAACAGTCTGTATACGAGCTTAAAGCTCTGGAAAGTTCGGGGTTGTTCAGGGTCGACACAAGTAAACATTCGCAACACCAAAAATAGACCCTTTTCGAAGGTGCGCGCCATCTAGTAGCTGATGCGCTGATTATCCGAGGCCGCCATTGTTTGGGCGCATGATCTAAGCACGTATTGGACACGAGGGCCGAGTCGCAGTATCAAAAACTAATGCTGTGTCGGCGTTCAGCGAGGACTCGAATCCTATCACAACGCCTCGTGCCCAAGAAATGGCAACCGCCAGTGTTGCTTGATGGGGTTTCGAGAAGGGCCTATCAAAGTACCGCTGTGGTAGTAGGGGTCTGCATCACCAGGGTGAAGTTAACTAGTGTAGTGCTGCTCTCACCTCCGAACAGTAGGGACACTCCCCGAAGAACATGTTGAAGTTCTGTCTGACCATGGGCAGAGACCTCATCCACTGGAAGGCAGGCAAAATAGCACTGTTCTCTCTTGCGTTGAGGCAATGCACTGAATACCTGCTCGATAAATATCAAATAGTGCCTGCTCAATAAAAGGTAATTTTTCTATAAATCTTGTCGTTCCAGCATAAATATAGATGTGTCCAAAACCTGGTATCATCGACAAAACTTTTATTATGTCGAGTTTTAGTGGCGCCATCTATCCAAGGTCAAGAAAACCGTCAGCTCTATCTGCTACTGCAAACAGCCGCCAGAAGCCGGAGGGGGACAGGGGCACAGCCGGACAAGGATGGCTGGACCCAGGCACGTTGGCATTTTCCTCCTTTCGCCATGTTGATCGCGCTGCGCGAGCACGTGGTCATGCGGTCGCGAGCAGGTGAGTTCTCGCTGCTCACTGATGGCTCTAGAGTGAGAGCTTCACCGGAACCTCACACGTCCCCCTTTCACGTCACAGCGCACGTGGCTCGGAAGATGGTAAAAGAGTTGAAAGGTGCCAAAAACCCCAATCTCTGACCATTTTTAAAATAAAAACTACCGTATTTACTCGCATATTGGTCGATACGTCGTATAGGTCGACCCCCTAACTTCGGGACCCCCGAAAAAAAAAAAAAGTTGAAAAATATAATACCGGGATTCGCGTATTGGTCGACCCCCCAGTTTTGATGAGGCGATTTTTGAAAAACAGGTCGACCTATGCGCGAGTAAATACGGTAAGACATGCAGGCAAAAGCGGTTTTTTGTTCTTTACTTCAGAAAGGTCGAGACACCAATTGCCAAATTATTTAAGCAAAGCACTGAAATTGTTGCACAACTCTAAGGCCCATTCACACACTTGCATTTGCAAAGGACCGAGTTCTAGTCTCTCGGGACGAGAGAACGCAATAACAAGCTGGGGCCATCTATGACAGGGCCTTGGAAGAACATTTCATTAAAGCGAAGGCTTTGCGGCATTTTCGAGAACAAATGTACCCACTGTCTATGAGAAATGGTCGTTTATAACATTGTCAAAATTTTTTTCGAACTCGTGAGAGGTCATTATAAGTTGTGAAAAGTGTGTCCACCAGTCTTAGGAATCATGGCTTCAAACGGGAAATGAATAGAAGTAATCACATAAATAGTTGCCACTTCCAACACAAAAAAGTACACTGGCATGGCCGTTTGCACTCTCGCGTCGAGTCTAGTGTTTAGACTTTTAAAGGTGATGATGCAGGAACGAAACTTGCCTCGGAGAGGCAGCTCTGGTGGAAAGGCCGCGAACAGCGGAAGTTCTGGCACAGCTCGTCCGGAACTGCGCCATCCAGAAGGAATGAATAGCAGATGCCACAAGTGCAGTCCACTTCCTAAAACAAAATAGAAGCTTCTTTTTTTTTTTCTGGAAAAACATGCTTCCACAGAGGAGTAAAGGCCCATTCACACTTTTGTAACCGAGTACGACCGAAAGAGACGAGACTTCTTGAAACCTCTTAAAATTTCTTAGGACGAGAGAACACACTGGCGCGCTGGTTCCATCTATGCGGTGGCCCTGGAACTGCATTTCGCAAGAGCGAAGGTTTTGCAAGATTTCCGAGGTCAAATGTGCGTAATACCTATAAGAAAGGCTCGTTTATAACGTTGAAACAAGTTTTTCGAGCCAAGAAAAAAAGGATAATGCGCGAGAGAAATTGAAATAATGCTGGGCCGCAAAGTTTACGCTGCTACCCAATAGATGGCGCCAGTGTGTCCTCTCGTACGAGGTTTTAAGGCACCCAGTTCTGAGAGGTCACAAGAGTGTGAACGGGGGCCTTAAAGGGGCCCTGCAATGACTTTTTCACTAATTTTTAATTTGCACCAAACCTGAGCGCACTGAACGTAGTAGTAACTTAGTGAAACTTTTCTTTTCTCGAAATTCCCTTTATTTTAAAAGTCATAGGCAAATTAAAATTACAAAAACAAGCAAAAAATAACCTCCCTCATGACGTCATTGGTTGCTTGAGAGTGGCCGTGAACTAGATGAGGGGTAGTGAGCTTATCGAGCGCTCATGGCTGCCGCACTCCGAGTCGACGGCGCGAGAGGGCGCCATCGAAGCGTGTCCTGGGTAGGCTGCATGCAGCGAGCAGCCACAGCGGCTTTCATTGCATTTGCTGCACGATTAAATACTAATTCGGCATGACACTTCATTGGCCACAAACAACAGCAAACATGGGGTAGAGATCAGTTTAGAATGGGAGCTACTTTGCGCTGCCATACCGCAAAACAGCCAAACCGCAAGACAAAGCTTCTCGTCGAAGGCCTTCGGAACGCTCGGAGCCGCTCGGATCCTCCTGCCCAAATGACCGCAGCGCCGCCGCGTACATCCGTGACCTCTCTGTGTCGGCGCCTGATCCCACTACTCCTTTCTAGTATGCGCCGCCTTTTCCACCGCTCGGTGGCGGGTATGCCGACGGGTCATTTCTTGTTTCCGTACTTTATGAACTGCATTCGTTTCTTTTTTTGATCTGAACTACAGAACAGAAACTACTTTTATAAAAAATTGAAACGGTTCGCGCCACTTATATTTTGTATTTCGACTAAAAAGAAGCTTTTAGCGGCTCTGACCAGTAGTAAGCCCAGGACCAAAGACGTCACATTTTGTGCGCTTTCGGTACCGCGGGTCGCCCTCGTCGGTGGAGGAGGTTTCCGCGTCGTCCGGTTAAAATATGACACACTGATATTTAGTTACTCTCTCCGTGCCCGCTGGATTGCCTGAACCCCAAGAGACGTGGAAACCGCAAAAAAGGTGGACGCTTAAATATGATTGCAGGGCCTCTTTAACGCTGAGCTGGTGTGAAAGAGACAAATGGACTTTTGACTTTGTCCCCTTCTCCTGTACTGAATGTTGATTGTGTGATACTTCCTCAATTAAGAACTCACTTTCATGTGGCCCTAGTGCTCCAGCTTTTTATTTGTTTAAAGTAGGCACATGTGAATAGTGGACTTTTGAGTTTGAAGCGAAGTCGAAGCGAATAGTGGTTTTAGCCGAATATTTTTTAGTCGAATATCGAATAGTTTCTTCAGGTCTTTCACTAACATGCACCATGCTTAAACGAGAATTCAACTGAACTTGTAAAGGTTGTTTCCAACCTTCCACTTGTCCACTTCTAAGTTCAGTTAATTTTTATTTAACTATATTTATGAACTGTGGCATGTAAACGGCAGATTCGTCGCAGCTATCCTAATAGAAGGGATTTATAAATATGCCTACTATATGCAAACATTCTTTCTTCAATTTGTCAATCTGACAAAAAAAATTAAGCATGAATGATGAACGCAGACTGTCAAGACATTGCTAACATCTGCACAATCGCGGTGGGTTAGCCCCGTTGAGTGCGCTTCTCACCGAGCACCAGTGCATTGTGGCGAAGCAATACCCGCGGAGACCGCGAGCTCCACGAATATTGCTTCACCGCAGTGCACAGGTGTCCGGTGAGAAGCGCACTCGACAGAGCAAACCCGTTACAATCAACACTTCGAAAAGTATGAATATCGCAGTTCACATCGAACTTCGAAGCGAATATCGAATAGCGTATTATTCTACACTGCTTTGCGAAAATTAGAATATTCGTGCAACACTAGTTTAAAGCAACAGCTTTATATGGAACCCTTCATGGGCCCTGCTTCCTCGTGCTCGGGAGGCCATGGGATAATGTCGGCAACCGAGCGAAGCTGTTGGCTTGTTGTAACAGCCCCTGCCACAAGAAGTCAAGTGTCACGTGATACTCTGGTTCACATCACAATGTCACGTCATGGTGTCGCGTCATGTGACGTGACGTGACGTCGCGACATTCTCACTAAATTTAGCGAGGAAATATCTCCGCTAAATTCTGATAGCAAGTGCTTCTCGTTGAAAACCCCATAAAGTGCCTTTGCACCTTCGTCGAATTCGGCAGAACGTCTATGGCAGGCGATTTCTTTTTTTCCCAGTTCTAGGTCAGGTTTAAGAGCAACTCCTCCACTGTTGAGTGCCTCTCCCGGCAGGGCTGAGGGGGAGGAAGCCCATGGGCATACCTCAGACGTCGCATTTTCCCTGGAAGGCACCTCAAATCCCAGCAAAGCCGACAGGTTGGCCGAGATGGACGCACTGGGGTCCCTGCGGGGGCAGTCGAAAGGTCGCCAGCAAAGCGGCGCTGGAGCCTCACTCTGATTGCAACCCTGCGGCCGAGAAGGGGAGAGAAACCTCCCCCTCGACAGTCGAGCAAACCATTGAATTCAAGAAGCTGCTTTTTTATGTCGGGCTGAAGAGAGGAAAGAGGAGAATGTTTCCTACTCTGCCCAAGAGCTTGCAGGTTGGCCTTCGGGCATCATGGCTGCTCTACCAAAACGACAGCTTTGAAGCCACACAGGATTGTGCCTAGAGCAATGCAAGGAAAGCAGAGTTTCGATTTGGGCCCGGAGCTGTGCAGCTCGAGGAACGCACACTCACTGCCTCTAGAAATGCGTTTTGCAGCTTTCTTTCCTCATAAATGGACAACCCTTTATGCATGGCACTCCTCACACAATGCTATAATCCTTTGACTCCTCCCATTTTGACAAAGTGAACGCCAATGAGGAAATGAGCAGAGAGAAGGAAACCACCAATTGTGACTAGCAGAGAGCTTGTCATGCTTTTCTTAAGATCTGCAAAAGATTAACGCGATTTTTATCAGACGTTCTTAAACCTACTTTAACGACTTCGTCGTTACATTGCCAGGTGCCCTGAATATCTGATCCGCTCGAGAAGGTTGGCGAGCGAACCTGCCGCCACAACTTTCTGTTCTAGACGCTAGGTGCTGCAAATTTCGTTTTAGTCGCCAATAGGCCTCCAGGAGGCTTGCCTTTTGCCTCATCGAAGATTTTCCTCCTGGGAGGTCTTTCCTTGGGAGGAAAATGCCCACTCACCATTTGTCCACATTGTCCTGGACAGCCTTCTCATGGAGGCTGACCTCTGGAAGGAGTGCTCATTACTCATTTGGAGCCAGCTTGATTGCTGGGCAATGGGAAGGGCAATGGGACTCACCCGCCTCTGGCCCTGTAAACTCCAGGCGAGGTAAGGTCATCGGTGTGTGCGGATCGATGACCACCATCATCGATACGTTCTTGCCTTTATCGTGAAAATAACAGAAGGATTACACTCTAGCCAGGATGGAAGGGCCTCCAACGAAGCATTTAAGTGTGCACCTCTATGGAAGCGCCATCCACAAGGACTCAACAATCGAGAACACTAAGAGGCTGAAACAAAGATGGTTTAAAGACGCCACCAAAAACACAATGATTTAAGACACTGGCTCCTGTTTTCTCCTGGAGTCTCTAGCACAATACCAGAGTCCTCTGTGCTGGTCCTAAGTTTCCAGGTGGAGAGTTCTTTTCCTCAGCAAATATACAACCCTGCAGAAAAAACATCCCTTGGTGGTGTCTCAGCACCATCACCTAGTGCTTCACACAAAAACACTTTCATTCTTTTTTTTCGAGTGTAGGAGGCTTTCATGCCTGGCACTGTACTGCTTTTTCTATCCGCACCAGTTGGTGTCTCGACGGAGTGCTGGTGTATGGCCCACCCCCAAAGGACACTTTGGTGTAGGCTAAGTTGCCTCAGAACAATCGGGAGGATCTAATAGTGTTCAAAAAAACGCGACGTTTACAAATCTCTGTAATGCGACATTAGAGCACAGCTCTTGAGGTATTTTGATTTTGTGATATACCGTGCTAAACAATTTGAGAAAGAAACTTATATATATACAAATATAGAGCACTCTCCTCACATACTGGTTCTGCACCCTCCTCCTTTTTCGTGTCCTCTTCCTCCTTTATACCCTCCCCCTCCGTATCCTCCTCCCCTCTTCTTCCATACTGTCACCTCCTCCTCCTTTGTACACTCCCCTCCTCCCACAGCTTCCCCACTAAATTCAGCTGGAAAATTGACGCCACGTGACCTCAACACCAATTCAATTTCCCGGCTAAATATAGTGGAGAAAATGATGTCACATGACTTAGTGTTACGTCACATATGAACAAATTCAGTTCCCTCGCTATAGCAGTAAAATTGTCGTCACATGACTATTTCCCCGCTAAGTTTAGCATGGAAACTGTGAAATCACATAATGCAACGCACGCAGTTCCACCGACGGCCACAGCGATGCCACTCAATGAGAAAACGGGCGCCTAAGAGTTGCGCTCTAAAAAGCATGTGATACTCACATCGCTGTTTTCTTTATGCATGCAAGATAGCATGTTTATGATGGAACTAGAGTGCACACACACATATCACTTTGAGAAAAGGTACCAACCTCTACCTGCCTAGCTTCTCACATCAGCACATGAGCTGAAGACGGTGCCTGGCCAACACCACCAAAAAGACATGACCAGCACCTTTTATGCCCTAAATACCATCAATAGTTGATCCACGACATACCGCCTAGCTTGCAACGAGTGCATGGCAACAACAAGATGCATGCATCTGATGCTTTGCCGCATACTCTAGTCAAGCTCCCACTAACAATGCTATAATCCACAAGCCTTGTCTTTTAGGTGGCATCGTGTCTATGACCCCGGGGCCAAAAGCACAATCAGACATGTCTCCGCGAGCCTTACCTAGCGCGATCCGGCGGTACGCATCTCCCGCCCTAGGACACGGGGGATCGAGGACCCAGCAGCGTGCGTCGAGGTCAGCTGCGGCCTCCCAGAAAGGCACCAGCCGGTCTGCCTGGCGTGCGAAGGCCTCAAAGACAGCCGCCAGCGTTTGGCCCTGCGTCGTTTGGAGAGGGCACAGAGCTCTGCGATTGCCTCCACGTCCGCACCGTCGGGACTCACCTTGTGCCACTGGAATTCGAAAACCACCGGCAGGTCCGTGTCATAACTGGGAGCTTCCGCGGGAAACTGCACGGGAGCAGAGATGTCCGGTCAATCCACTCTAGAGCCGCGAAATGAGCCATGCTTCCAAGTAACGACACTTGAGCCATAGGACAGATGGGTCGATGGAGAAAGATGGCTATACCATTTATAACAGGTAGTAGCTTGCGCCATCTGGCCTTGATGCTTAAAGTCATTGCTGCCAGCTGCATAAAGCATTATTCAAAATGGCAAAAAAATGCCTTTACGTCCTCCAGAACTGTTAAGACAGTTTGTGACAGAGCGACACGATACTACCTGAGCTTCTGACGCCACATCTAAAGATTGGAAAGTCGCATTTCTGAATCGTTATGATTGCCAGTTGCACCCGTGCTGCGCAAAGCACCAAGATGGCAATGCAGGCAAGGAAATGGGGGGATGACGTATTGATATTCCAGTTGGCTCCAACGGGGCACACTCAGATTGTGCCCATACTTGACAGCATTTATTGTTATCTACAAAAGGGGGCAAAATGGCTTTGTGGGCCTTTCCCCCAAAAAGCCATTGCATTGTAGAACTCTCAAGCTGCTAATGTCTCCAGTCGTCAAATGTGCCCCATTTTGGAAAGCGTACCCTGCAAGGCACAGATGGGTGGTTTTTATGACGGCCATTGGTCGATACAAGGGCCAAGGACATGCGCATGCATAGCAAGGAGTGTGAGAAAGAGGTCTGTGAATGTGAAAAAACCCGAGGGAGTGCAAAGGTGGTCCACAGTGGGCACACCTTATATCGGGCATGTAAGCTGTATGCATGTGTGCATTTTTTTTTTTAATGTTATGTCTTTTTTAACTTTATTACAGTTGTATTCGTCTATCTGAATGCTGAAATAGCTACTTTTTCAATGTGAAGTGACTAAACAATTTTAGTAGCACATTGATTACATGCACTATATTTCACGCGAGTGTTTCTTTCATTCTGTTCAGTTATTTTTGTGTAAACAGTGTGTACATGACTGTTTGTTTTCTTTGTATGTGTTACCACACCTCTAACAGCCCTGTAGAGGGCTAATAATACCACTCAATAAATAAATGAATAAACAAAAATGACAGACAGGATGGGTGGCACCTACCTCTGGGCTCAGGTGGACCTTGAGCCAGTGCTTCTGCTTTCTACTATCAATGTAGTTGAGCTGGATCTCATCCCCAGCCACACTCAAATGTCCCAAGCTGGAAATGGGCAGATTTACTGAGGACCTTGCAAGCATATTCTCAGAGCTGACACTGCCAGCTTCTTTGAACACTCATGGACATTGTGTACAAACAATGCTTAAAAGTTGCTCGGAAGCATTGCAGAGGTTTCCAAATTAAGGGGCATCTGATATGGCAGTATACAAACCTGACACATTTTTTTACAGTCCTCCCTGTTTAAGAGAGAAGCAATGAATGGGAAAATGCCCTCACAAGTTATAATTAATTGATATGACATAGCCGAGCAAAAGTATGACGAAGCAAGCGATCGTCCATCCTCGACACATGTCTGAATCTTACGATCAGTCACGCCGATCTCCAACCTAGCTGTCACCATCTTCCGCTGTGATCGCCAATATGGCTACTGCTACCTTTTTCTTGCCTAATAGATCAAGACAACCAGGACTTGTATGGCCTGACCGTATGACCACTTCCCTAGTCAATGTGTGCATGTATGCATGCATGCCTGCTGTTGCCATCATGTTCATACAATGAGTACAGACAAACTTGCATTGTGGCCTGTACCTCACGCAGAAGATAACAAGAGCCCGTAGCCATAGAATGGCAGACCTGAAAAATTATCCTATTGCATGCATAGTCACGAGGTAAGAATGTCTTGGAAGGATACAACCTTGCAACTTGGAGACTCTCGGGCGGGTGAACGAACCAACACAGACGTTGTCTACTCACTTGTGCCAGCCACAGTGCTCCAAGTCGCTCAAGATTCTGGTGAGGATTTCGGGGGCCCGCTGAAACTTCTCTGGCTCCCCTTGGGCCTTGAGAGTTAATTCCTGCATCGGACAGAGGTGCAAAGTAGCCGAGCCCATCCACTAGCCACTTACGAGCCCCTCGACATTAGTTCGGTAACACCGCAAATGGTCGGTGACTCACCATCATGTTGCAGAATTCCATCAGAAAATGACTGAGCGACTTGCACTTCCCAAGAATCTGAAAAGCACACAGTTGGGTAGTTTCTGAAGTGTCCCAGTTTACAGGAAAGGTTGTAATAAGTGCCATTACTAGTCACAGTACCGACTAAGCTGAAAGGTGCATAGAGATCCTAATTCTCCAATATGTCTAACGCATCTATAAAAGGAAAATCTTTTCTTTCATTTCATGTATTTTTTTTCCCGTGATAGCAGGATTTTGGTTCAGAGTAAAGGGGAAAATATGCACCAAACGTGTCAGAATTTTCTCGAGATTAAGGACTGCAGAAACTTCCATCATCAGCTAGGTCAGCGATTAACGTATCTCCCAGGTAAAGACCACTTGTCGGTTCACGTTTGCAGTGTCAGCCACCCAGTACTATACGTCGTGCAAGTTGGTCTGCTCTCAGCTAACACCTATTAGAGCACCGCAGTTCATTGAAAGGTAAAACTGGGTATAGTTGACGAAATGACGGCCCAGTCTCGGGTTAAAATCATCATGGTGAGTGTAATTGCTCGCTTCGCTCTGCTACTGGATGTGATAGAGCTCTCACCTGTTCGAAGGCCTTGCCAGAAGCCGTTACCAGCTCGTGAAGACTCCAGTCTCCATTCAGGGAGTAAGTATTCGGCTCGGCCGGATCAGCGGCACTCAGGTGAACGTAGAAGTGCTCGTCCTGCAAAGACGAGGGCTTCGTGTGGTAACTACCGTCGCGTTGGACACGGAGCCGCTTCGAGCTTTACCAAAACCTCCAGGAAGCCTTTGTACTCTGTGCAGGACTCATTCATCGGAAAGAGCAGTGGAAATCTCTTCGACATTTCGTCATCCGAATCGGCGACAACGGGACACGGAGACGCCGCGGCCATTTTTAAACTTGAGCGGATTGGATTGGATTGTTTTAAAGTTACATGAACTTGCGCAGTAAGAACACCGGTTTTACAGGCTATGTTCTGAATCTTACCCGAGTAACCTGTCTCCTACGTCAGCGGGTAATGCCACGTCAAAATCGCGAGTAAACGACCCGCGACTCGATTTTGGAACGGCCGGGCCAACGTTAGGGCGGGCTAATCACCAGAGGCCAGATTCACGAAGAGCTTCTTAGTTTACGACAACTTAGCTAAGAAGTTCGTAAGTTAAGAACATCGTAAGAAGAGGAGAAATCGGTATTCACGAACGCGTTCTTAAAGGAGCTGTGCAACGATTTTAACGTTGAAAGAATTGGCATTTTCTGCTTTTGATATTGTTCACTGTGTCACAAATGGCAGAAAACACACCTCCTTTCATCGCAATGTTGCGATTCCGCCGCGTAATAGCGAGGCAAAACTTAGAATATTTCCCGACCTGCAGCCACGAGCGGCGGCCATGAGAAACAAGCGGCGTGACGTCACTTGGGTCGTTGTAAGAAAGATAGCAAGTTGTGCGAATACCTGCTCGATAAAAGGTAACTCTTTTTACAAATCTTGTCGTTCCAACATATATATAAATGCGTCAACACCCTGGTATCATCGACAAAACTTTTATTATACGGAGTTTTAGTGGCGCCATCTATCCTAGGTCCACAAAACCGCGAACAGCCGCCAGAAGCCGGAGGGGGAGGGGGACAGCGCCGGACGGGCAAGGACGGGTGGTCACGCGGTCGGCAGCGGATGAGTTCTCGCTGCTCGCTGATGACTCTAAAGAGAGAACTTTTCCGGAACTCCGCGCCTACTCTAGTGACGTCACTGTGCACGTGACCCGGAAGACGATGCACGAGTTGAGAGGCGGCGAAAACCTGGATCTTTTTCATTTTTTTAAGTAAAAACTAGGGTATCCAGGCAAAATCTGTTTTCTGTAGTTCACTGCAGAAGTGTCAGGCATCAACTTCCACAATTATTTAAGCAAAGCCCTGAAATTGTTGCACAGCTCCTTTAAGTGAGAGGAGGAAAGCGACGTTGTCGTACGGAGAAACTAAAACTTACCGGTGCTGTTGCTATGGCGACGGCGTCTTCGGCAGCACGAACAACCAATCGGAGAGCTCGGCATTTGTTCGGAGCCGTTCGGAGCCGTTCGGAGCACGTGGATTTTTCATAACAAACACAGGCGGCCTTTCTGCCACCGCTGGTCTCGGGTTCGTATCCGTGCAGTGATATGTCGACGCTAACCCGATTTAAACTCGCCGGAATCCGAGGCCGGGATGCGTAACCATCCCCATTGACTGCTACGAACTCGATCGCTACCAAGTCAACACAACTGTCATCGTTGGTAAAAGACGGCCCGCAGTCGTTTGCAGAGCGACGCAGATGGGAACAAATTGCCGCGACGTTTTTTGCGGCCTCGGAGATGCTGGAGCGAGCCGACGTTAAAAAAGATACGTTTGAACTATGACAGTGTAAGCAAGAGCCACGTAAATGCCTGTTCACACTACGGAACGGACGCGCGCGTTTGATCGAAGTGCTGGATTTGCGCTGTTGGACCGCGAATTGATAAGCGCTTCGGGACCGATCCTTTACAATTGCAACTCGATGCTGACGTGACACCCGGCGAAGAAAGGTTGGACCGGCATTGCGACCCACGAACTGTTACAGCGATCGACTGTGAGGTGCAGTCGTGTCAGAATAAAATGGAATACTAATAACAAAATGTACATACCATGTTGCGAAGGTAATCCATACGGCGTTTATTTGAGCTTGATATCACACAAAACAGAGATAGAAGCGATGAGAGCCCCTTTTCGACGACAGCGTTCGTCACCGTTGCCTCGGAAAACAAGGAGATGACAAGAGGAAGAGATCGACCTCTTAATCTAGAATTGAGGTCAGCGATCAAACTATATACGGGAAGGGTTCACAAGGGTCGCGCGGGCATATTCCATTCAGCGCGCCAGCCGGTCGTGGGCAGACGGTCTTCGCCAAGGACCGTCAGATCATCGCTGCGCCGAGTCGGAGTGCCTGCTAGGCCTATCTGCCGATCGGTTGGAGTCCGTACTCGTGGCCCTTGGAGTTTTTCGCGGGTGTCTGTGGATCCAGCGTTCTTGTTCGTTCGTCGTGGTCTGTTTCAAGTAGTTTTTACTTGTTTCTTGCTGCTTGAAGTCGGGACGCGTGAGAGGCGCACGTAGAAAAATAAACATCCGTTGGTTGTCGCGACCAAATGAGCGACGCTGTCGGCCATGGTAAGAAGTGCGTAAGACAGCTTCGGAGCTGTCGTAGGATTTCGTCGTAACCTGCGCAAAACTTACGAAAATTTCGTTTCGTGAATACGGATTTGTTCTTAAGTTTTGTCTTACGCACATTTTTGGCGTAAGATCGTTTCGTGAATCTGGCCCGGATTGGCTTTGTCTTAGGCTACGGCAAAGAGAAAACACTGCAGCGCGACAGAAAATAGCAGACGATAAGGATAGATAGCTGAGCGAGTTGGTGAGAGTTCATGTTGAAAAAATAGCGCGACTGAGACGAGGACACAAAGAGACGAAGAGAACACAAGGCAAAGCGCTGACTATCAACTGGTTTGTTATTACAACATGGTGTTCTTTTTTATGATGCAATAAACCAGTTGATAGTCAGCGCTCTGTCTTCTGTTCTCTTCGTCTCTTTGTGTCCTCGTCCCAGTCGCGCTGTTTTTTCAACATGAATAGCAGACGATCTCTTTTCATCATGGAGAAAGCACTCGAAGAGACGATAATAGTAATGACGACGCGATGTTTTCTTAGGTGGCTCCACCAGCTCCTTTTGCTCACCTTCCTTTAGGCTGTATATTGAGATCAAAATTACTCACTCCTTTCAACCAAACATCAATTTTTTTTTAATCAGCGCGATTGTTGTAGATTTTTGTTCCACATATCGTAATTTTCACCTATTACGCTTTGCAGAAATTGCTTCCACACGGTGTAGCGGTACAGCGCACGGGATTTTCTGTCGCGAATATGATTATAAAATCAAAAAGAAAACTTCGTACACATGAGATCTTCGAAGCCCTCACTGCTTTACATGCGTTATCCTCTCATTACACACACTCTGGGGAAAACAAACATACTTCCACATCATTTATTGCGTTCGAACATGTTCAGCCTTGAACGTGAAAATGCCGCATTTCCTCCAACGCCGAGAATGCGGAGAAGCTCCTATTTACGCTCGCACTCTGGTAATAACAGCGCACCTTGGATGTAATGCAGTCGATTCCTGCATTCAAAGCAGCAAATCGCAATAAGAACACATAAATGGCTGCACTTCATTTTCTTGTCATTTCGAACGTCCGCCACAACGCCAACGGAGAAAACAAGCTGTGACGGCTGTCGGTGCAGAAAGCAGACGACGAACAGATCACGCGACGGATTTACTCGATTTTATCCGATGTTAACCCCCGATCGAGGTAAGTAGCTTGAGTAACCGCCGAATTCAGAGACCTCACTCAAACTACACTCAAACTGAAGGGCCCCTCCACTTCCTCGAGGAAGGCGCGAGGGCCGGCGCTGGCCAATCGCGATGGCGGATCCGTCCTCGCGATTGGCCAGCGCCGGCCCTCGCGCCTTCATCGAGGAAGTGGGAAGGGGGGGGGGGGGGGGGCCTTCAGTTTGAGTGAGGTTTCTGAATTCGGCGGTAATTGCTCCAGACTAGAGTAAACTAGAGTACTATATAGCTCCCACGGAGCAGAGTAACGCAATCCTTTGATCCGCGTGCTTTGCCGAAAACATGGCCGACAGAGCAGCTCGGCGCGAGTCACGTGGTGCTCAGGGTTCCAGGAGGCGGCCCGCCCTATGGGAGAACACATGGAGATCGATGTAACACGGCTGATTAAAAAATAAACGCCGAGTTCACACCTTTCGAAACTAGTCTGTCGTGAAGTTGGTAAAGCACTAAACACTTTATCAAAGTTTTCATAATATCGGATGCGTGTGAAAATTCTGATAATGCAATTTCTAAGGCAAAGGCGTTTGAAGCAGACGATTTTTGTGCGCAGCGGAGACGGACTTTCTGGGTTGGCCGGAGCGGGTCACGTGGACGGTGCGACGTCGACGCGACGTCGCCGCGTCGTCTGCTGCATAATGCCGCTCAGGCAATTAAAAAAAAAAGTTACGTCCTTACATGGCACGCAACTTGGCGCAAATTATTTGTTAAATGTTCCTTTATTATGTCAAAAACTATTGACGTTCCGTACATCCCCACAATATTGAAGAAACAACGATTTTATCACGTTCCCCATGCATATCTGATCGGAGTTGGAACCCCCGGGCGTTCGCTCCAAGAGATGGCGATCTAGATTGCGCTACTCAAGAGCCGCGTAGACTCGATTTTTTCGAACTTGTGAAAAGTTCGACAAATGTTCGACTCAGGTTCGACTGCTATGCGCATGCGCGACAGGTTGGCCAGTTGGCTTGGGATTGGATGGTGATGGCTAAGGAATGAAGTAAGTGCAGCACTGTTTGGTTATATCTTGGGTGTCGGTAAAGGCTCGTCCACAAAGGCTTCGCGAGGAGTAGGGGGCGCTTGTTAAAAACCAGAGGTCGGTATTTTAGGTTGCCCTCACTCACCCTCACCCTCACAGCTACACTAAATTTCAGCCCCTCACTCAACCTCATCCTCACAATCACACTCACCTTCAGCCCTCCACTCACCCTCTCTGAACCTCACGCCCCTCACGCACTTATGGCCCTCACGCCTCTCTCGCACCCACCGCCCTTACGGCCCTCATGCACTCATACCCCTCACACCCCTCACGACCCCACCACCACGGCCCTCACGTACTCTTACCCCTCACGCCCCTCACGCACTCACCGCCCTCACGGCCCTTACGCACTTATACCCCTCACGCCCCTTATGCACTCATGGCCCTCACACTCCTCACGCGCTCATCGCCCTCATGGCCCACACGCACTCATACCCCTCACGCCTCTCCCGCACCCACCGCCCTCACGGCCGTCATGTACTCATACCCCTCACGCCCCCCCTCCGCCTCACAGCCCTCACGCCCTCACCGCCCTCACGGCCCTTACGCACTCATACCCCTCATGCCCCTCATGCACTCATGGCCCTCAACTCTTCACGCGCTCATCGCCCTCGCGGCCCTCACGAACTCATACCCCTCACGCCGCTGACGCACTCATGGCCCTTACGCCCCTCATACACCCACCGCCCTCACGCCCCTCACGCACTCATACCCTTTACGCCCCTCATGCACTGAAAGCCCCCACCCCCCTCACGCAATCACCGCCCTCAAGGCCCTGATGCACTTATACCCCTCATGTCCCTCACACCATTTATGCCCTTTACGCACTCACTGCCTTCACGCCCCTGACACGGTCACTGACCTCACGCCCCTCACGGCCCTCACGCACTCATACCCTTCACGCCCCTCACGCACTCATGGCCCTCACGCACTCGCCGCCCTCATGGCCCTCACCGCCCTCACGCCCCTCATGCACTCATTCCCCTCATGCACTCACAGCGCTCACACCCCTTGCTTCGCTCACGCACTCTCCGCCCTCACGTCCCTCGAGCACTCATGGCCCTCACGCCCCTGACGCCCTTTACGCACTCACCGCCCTCACGCGCCTCACGCACTCACCGCCCTCACGGCCCTCACGCACATCCCCTCACGCCCCTCACGCACTCACAACCCTCACGCCCCTCACGCACTCATGGCCCTCACGCACCTCACGCACTCACCGCCCTCACGCACTCATTCCCCTCACGCACTCACGGCGCTCACGCCCCTCACGCCGCTCACGCACTCTCCGCCCTCACGTCCCTCACGCACTCATGGCCCTCACGCCCCTTAAGCACTCACCGCCCTCACGCCCCTCAAGCACTCACCACCTTCATGGCCCTCACGCACTAATGGCCCTCACGCACTCACCGCCCTCACGGCCCTCAGACCCCTCACGTACTCACCGACCTCACGCCCGTCACGCAATCATACCCCTCACGCAGGGGGGTCTCAGGGGGGGTCTTAGGGGTCTCAGGGAGTCTCGGACCCCCCACTGAATTTAACTGATGGTCTGAGACCCCCTCCACAGCTCCCGTATGAGTGAAATCAAAAGCATATCTTGCAATAAAATAGCTTGTTTTCAGAAATCGGACATTTGGGGATTAGCAATTTAAGGGTTACAGGTACAGCGTGGGTAGAGTCAGCAGTGGGGTTTATGTTATGTGCATCTAGTACATCTCGTCAGAACCCCCCCCCCCCCTTTCCTACCTTCTTGTAGGGACACCCCCTTAACTTACGGGAGACTTTAAAAAGCATCTGACACGCAAAAAAAAAAAACATTTTCATGCTAGGCGTTGAAATGGCATATCAGGACATTACAAAAAAAATTGTTTCACTATACACCGACACGCGGGCTTGACGTCACGGAGCTGCGGCGGCGCTGAGATCGCGCCGGAGCCGGGGGGTGTGGGCAAAAGCGCGCACGTTTCGCATGGGCGTCATAGCAATTCAGCATGCCGCGAAGCTGTGTTGCCGTTAATTGCACCGAAATGTACAAGAAAAGCAGCGGAGTGAGTTTCCACAAGTTCCCGGCGGACTCTGAAACGCATAGAAGGTGGATAATATCCGTGGATCGAAAAGAATTGTCCGCCTCGCGCGAACGACCGTTTGTGCGGCAAACACTTCCTTGGAGGCAAGTGCGGCTTCCATTTCAACCTCCGTCCCGAGGCTTGCTTATGTGCAGGGAAACCGTTGTCTGATCGAGACCACCCGGATTTTGTTTCCACGGTGTTCGGGCACAACGCACCCGGGCACCCCCCAAGCGCTCGTCGGAGGCTCGCTACGCCCGTGCTACCGAGCAGAAGGGGATCGACGACAGAACGGCAGTGTTGTAGGCGTTACCAAAGAAAAAAGTAGCGAAATATGTTACTCGTTACTTGCAAATAAAAGGTACGCGTTACTGAGCTACGTTATCTAAAAATAAAAGGACGCGTTGCCGCTACCGATAAAAAGTAAGGCAAGTTACTTCTGCGTTACTTTTCTAAATTATGATGTAACACATTTTACGGTTTTGACGATACAGGTCATATATCAAGAAACATTATGTTCATGCAGAAACTGAACATAATTACTTTAGCTATTTTCACGATTTCACCTAAATACTTACGAGAAAAAACGCAAAGAAAAACATGGCTTGACGCCTAAAACACGGAAACAATTGAAGTTTAATTTCTTTAAGACTTGGGAAGTAGTAACGACTAAGGTAACTACGTTACTTGAAATAGTAACATTAGTACGTTACCCGTTACTGTGCCGAAAACGTAACGAGTAGGTTACTACGTTACTGAAAAAAGTAACGCGTTCCTGGTAACGCCGTTACTTGTGACCTGTTACCGTCAAGACTGCAGAACGGACAAACCTTTATTGGTTGTAATGCCTTGTGGTCATGAGGGTATGAAAAATATCATACCTTGACTTGAAGACTCTCTGTGTATTTAATCAATTAATGAATACACACACTTCCGCAGACCCACAGTCTGCTGATCCCGCCGGCAGTGCGGAAACCGACTCGAAGTAATCGTAGACCTGGAGAGACTTGTACGCCTGCACCGTGTCGGCCGTGAACTGGCTTGGCGAAAATACTAAATAAACGACGACCTGAGCCGTCGACTTCCGTGGCAGTAACTTTACGTTGGAAGTCCAGCAGGCCTTGTTTACGGCGTACGGATCCTCGTAGGCAACGCCGTCCACGCGCAGTTTGTTTCGATACCGCTACCGTTCGGGCTCGGGCAACGAGCTCAAATAGTCGGGCATAGCATACGACATACGTTATGAGGAAATACGACGCACAAATAAAGATACAAGCGTCCCTACAACGTCAACAACGAGCGCACGCCATAGAGCGCAATGGCGAAAACACGGACAGCCGGGCTGCTTTTGCCCACATAGCTACCGCGCATGCGCGGCCTTCCGGCCGTGTTGGTAAACAGAGCCGCTCCGCGTGTCGGTCTATAGAGTTGTGGTTTTAGAGCGCAGCTCTTAGGGGCCCGTTCCCGGCTTGAGCGGCGTCGGCGTAACCAAGGTCACCCCAAGGTCACGCGACCCCCCAGGGTCATCCCAAGGTCACGTGGCTCCCAAGGTCACGTGACCCCCAGAGGTCACGTGTCCCCAAGGTCACGTGACCCCCCCCTCCCCAAAGTCACGTGACCCCCTACCCCCGAGGTCACGTGACCCCCCCCCCCGCCGAGGTCACGTGACCTCCCCGATGACGTCATCGTCACTGATGACGTCACCGGCATCCGCATTGTCATCGTCATCATCACTGATGACGTCATCAGTGACGTCACTGATGACCTCACCGGCATCCGCATCGTCATCAGTTACGTCACTGATGACGTCACCGGCATCCGCATCGTCATCGTCACGGATTACATCACCAGTGACGTCACCGACATCCGCATCGTCATCGTCATCATCGCTGATGACGTCATCTGAGTCCGCATCGTCATCGTCACTGATAAGGTCATCAGTTACGTCACTGATGACCTCACCGGCATCCGCATCGTCATCGTCATCATCACTGATGACGTCATCAATGACATCACTGATGACGTCACCGGCATCCGCATCGTCATCGTCATCATCACGGATGACGTCATCAGTGACGTCACTGATGGCATCATCGGCATCGTCACGTGACCACCCCCCCAGGTCACTTCACCCCCCAGTACCCTTCCCTCCTCCTCCTCAAGAGCTGCGCTCTAATTCGGTGTTACAGGGAGTTGTAAACGGCTTTCACATTTTTTATAAAAAATAGAAATACGAGGCCCAATTCAAAGTTCCCGCCGTGCACTGTACGTAACAGTGTACCGCAAGGTGTCGGGACGGTCAGAAGGGAGGCATCGCCGGAAGTCAGGTGAGTTGTATCCCTCCTCGTCAAGCAAGTTATAAGTACTAGGAGGGGGCACGTTGCAATATTGGTGAAGCCTAGTCATAAAAAGTTTAAATAATTAATAATTGGGGTTGTGTGGATATTTATACAGCGAGTCGTTGGTCAGCCATTTTTAAAGTTGCGACGAGTCACTCGCTGTAGATGAGCAATTTAGCCAGTGCAGTACAACTATGGTGCCTAGATCGCGTCTTCGACTGGTGTGTTTAGCGTCCTATCCCGACCATGCATCAAAAGTGGTCTCAATGTGGCAACAAATGACGCGAGTGTCATGCTGTTGCCTGTCGCGATCCTGGCGGTTGCCGTAGAAATGCTGGCGAAAAGCACGAGCGAACGCGAGTGTCGCTGTCGTCACGGCGTCCCTTTAGGCGTCCCAACTGCCGGCTGCCCTAGCTTTTGTGAACTGTCACAGTGGAAAGCGACCTGCAGCAGAACAGGCGTCTGCCACTTATACCACAACTGTTGGGACGCCGCCAGTGTCGCGACCGGCGACGTCATGACACTTTTATGACGTCATCAGGCGAAATCGAGGGTCCACTTTTTTGGCCGCGGTAAACACACCAGTCGGAGACGCGTTCCAGGCACCATAGTACAACCGCTAGCCTGGGGTCTTTAACGTGCTCACGCAGTAGTGATGCACG
Organism: Ixodes scapularis; assembly: GCF_016920785.2. Classification (NCBI taxonomy): domain Eukaryota; kingdom Metazoa; phylum Arthropoda; class Arachnida; order Ixodida; family Ixodidae; genus Ixodes; species Ixodes scapularis. Next base: position 128,979,752 of record NW_024609879.1, on the reverse strand, counting down.
ACCGCACGCCGGTACGATGCTCCCAGATCGAAACGGGCAGGGGTGGGGCTCGAACCCAGGATCCCTGGGTTCTGCAGCAGTTTGCGTTCAGCGTGACCACAGATCTCTCTGGCGATTGGTGCGCGTGACATGTCACGTGTGAGATGGATGGTTGATTCTAGAATGACTCCTTGCAGGCTTGCGCGCGCACCGTCCGGTAGGTTTTATCAGATCGAAGGCTAGACTATGGTGTATTCTAGTACCCCATAGCAAGACGAAGGCTAGCTACGGTCACGTGATGTGGTTACGTTGGCCTGGTAAGTGAGGAGAGTAAGGAGGAAAATGAGAAAGAGGTGAGGCGTCAAGGGAGCATGGCTTGTGGAGGCTACGCGGCTGACGTCACGCCCTCTCCTACCCTTCTATCCTCCTTGCTCCTCGTGCTTACCGCGAGCACGTGTAATATTTTTTTTTTTTACATTTTTGTTATTCTCCGCACCTCCATGAGCGATCCAAGCAGACAAGGTTTCTTTTATTTGCTTTTCATCGCTTAATGTTGCTGCAAAGGTAGAAGAAGCGGAGCCAGTGAACTGACGTGATCAACTACAATGCCTAGAAGGCGCTGTGTGAGGGACTGTCCCGGTATTTCCGCAACTGAAGAAGAGATCACACTGCATGCATTTCCGAGAGACATACATCGGCCACATGTGCACCTAGTAAAAAAGTTCTATTCATGATCTCGACAAAATACGTACTTTGGGCTCGACGTTTACTTGTACTTGGTACACAAACCAGTTCGTATTCTTTAGACGGCGGGAATCTTTAGCCTGGAAAGTATCCGATGATTCAACGACCTCGGTGTCTGAACCTTCAGCAATGCGATCGGGCATGTCGTATGCTAGCAATCCTAATTTCTGCAAGCGTTCTAAATTTTTTTTTTTTTTTTTTTCAAAACTTGATAGCTTGTTTTGCGCCCAGTATAGCCCTGTATCATTGGACTGACGGCATGCACTCGTACACTGGCTTGTACTCGCAACGCTTTCATCATTGACCTCCATCACGTCGATCCACTGACTCTTCGTCCTCAAATTTTACAGCACGCAAACTAACCAACGGTGCAGCGATAAAGAGCTAGTGGAACTGAAACTTCGTTTTCTACGATCGCTAATACAAAGAGCGGAAAAAAAAAAAAAAATCTTAGGCACGGTCGCGGAGAGAACGAGGAGTGAAACTCACGTGACTTCCGGTGAACCCACTTTTAGTGACGTAGGTCTATGCCTCCCTTCTGACCGCCCGGACACCTTGCGGTACACTGTTACGTCATAGTGCACGGCGGGAACTTTGAATTGGGCCTCGTATTTCTATTTTTTTATTAAAAAAATAAAAAAAACAGAAAAACTACGCAATGTGCTGATGTGTCATTTACACGCCTAGCATGAAAAAAAAAATATTTTTTTTTGCGTGTCAGAGGCCCTTTAGAGGGGTACGGTAACAAAAATTGAAATATTCAGATTTCGTTTGGAAATGAGTCAAGCATGACGGATAATAACCGTAAATGATAATCGCACGTTTGTATTTTGAACGATTGGCTATATTTTTCGTTCCAAACGGTGCACTCGAGCAAGCGCTCGAAGAGAAGCGAACGGAGAGCGCGATGCGTCATGGGATATCCGGCGCAAACAAAAACAGAAAAAAAAAAAAAAAAGATTTCCCGCGTTCGTGGAGTAGCAAAGCAGGCGTGGTTATGAGCTTTGCCCTTGATGGCGTTGTCAGCGTGCGTTACAACCGAGCCGTTCGAAGTACCCGTGGGGTGACGAGCGTGTGGCTGGCCCAAGGAGCACGTAGCTTCCACAACACTGTCAGCTTAGGGCTGAAAGGGGTGGGGAAAGCGACTTTTGTTCGAGTTTTGAGGGACGGGCTAATCTTCTAGGGGGAAAATGGTTGTTTCCGGTTGCACGAACAAGGGCCTAATAAATCTTCAACTTAGAAACTCTAACCAAGCTTTATTAAAAAGCAAAAATCCCGACGTTTCGGAACCAACTCGGTCCCTTGATCACGGGTGACTATTTTTGTCCCGCGGAACGGCCTGCCCACGAACCCGAACACCCCCGGGTGTTTTCCGGATTATCCCTCTTAACCCCGAAACGGTTAGAGTTTCTAAGTTGAAGATTTATTAATCATTCCTAACCAGACGGACGTCCGTCGAAAATGTTTACAACAAGGGTCTGAAAAGGAGTCCTCCCTTTCCGTCTTCTTGGACCGTTTGGTACAATACGCGATTTGTGAGTTCAGCGCGAGACACATGGACGGCAGAGTCGTCCGATCCGACGTTCGATCCGACAGTCCGAACGCCGCTCCGAATCGCCGCACGCGACAGTTGCTTCCGACCTTGCATGCGACACGACGATCCGTTCGGCTCCGCCCAGGGGATCCAGGCTCTCCAGCGGAGGTCCGCGTTCACAGATCTGTGGTCTCAGATTGACGGTTTAGCTCACACGAGCAAACTGAGAAGCTCGTTCTCGTTAGCGCGTGCATTCTTTGCCGGGGCCATCTTCCTCGAATGGGTCGGCGGGATCCACGCGTCCGGCTTCCCGTCGCCCGTCCCGTTTTCTTGTTCGTCCCGCCAGACCCAGTACGTCATCATGACGTTCGCGCTAGTTTTGGTTTTTTGCTCAATGAAGGAACACGAAGCGGACGTTTGGCAAACAAAATACGCGTTGGGCTTATTGAAAGTGAGCTCAAAGATACAATCGTGGGGTAAGGGGACCATGGATCTTTATACGTTTGCATACACAGGCGCAATATCCGGCGTGTCGGGAACCAAAACGCTTACTCTCGGCCCGAACGCCAAGAAGGCATATCCGGTATGGGCGACAAAAAAATATTAAAACGTTTCAACCTGCAAATAGTAAAAAAATAGAGGGGAAACAAAACGAGAATGGGTGACGGTTACGCTTATCTCCTAAATGCATTCTATTGGCGTGGCGACGGCAAAACTGTGTTTTCGCCCATACTGGAAGTGACGATTTTTCAAGATGGCGGCGCCCTTGTGAAAAAGGTCGCTCGAGAATGCTAAAAGTATTGTACATTCGTGGGAAGTCGGACAATCGAAAACGCAAGCAACGCTTTCGATTACGGCGTCACAGCATGAATTGAAGCTCCTCAATCGAAACCGAAACTGAGCTGCCAACTAGTTCCCAGAGTGCACTGTGTGGCATTTCGCCGCGACGGGGCGCTTCGGGTTTTGGAAGGAGTTTATTGAAGCTAAACGAGGAAAAAGGCTGGCTGGGTGGACAAAAACAATGCGCTGCGCAACTGTAGCTGCGCGTTCCCCCGCATGGCCAACTCGCGAGGACAGTATGGGAGGGCCTCAGGAAAATGTCCAAGCAGGGGAAGATAGGGATATCCCTGACTGTGCTATGCGGGCCGCGGACGCCGGCTCTTTTTTTTTTTTTTTTTTTTTCCATTTGTTTGGAGCTTTTGCGTCGTCCGCGGTTTATGACACTTTACTTTGGTTTGTAATTTCTTTTTTTTTTTTTGTAATTTTGAGGGCGAAGGCTGTACCGTGATTTCGTGGGTAACTAGCAGTCATAAAAACAGAGCCACGTGCTTCCCTTTAGCCAAGTACGTGGCTTGGCAGAGCTGAGCAGCAACGGGAACAGGGGGGAAGGGGGGTGCAAGCAGGTCTTGAGCCAAACGTGCGGGGGCTCAGCTTATTTTCCACCACTCCCTGGAAAATGTCAGCGGGTGCTCAAACCCCCGCTGCCTCCCTCCCCCCCCCCCCCCCCCCCCCCCCCCCGCCCCCCCAGTTCCGGGGTCCCTGGAATAAAGACAGGCTTTTTATCTTCACAAGTGAAAGCTACGTGCTTGTTAGACCAATTAATCGACTCCCTTTTACACCTGACCCCCACTGTGGATATGAAAAGCTTGTCTTTATTCTCCTTTTCCCTGGAGCCCACGCGTTTCACTGTAATCTTAAACGTGAATAGGGGATATGACGTAAATTTCGTTGCGTGTGCTCGCGCACATTAGCGGCTGCTGGCTCGTGAAAAGCTCGTGTGCCACTTTTATAGACACTAAAATGTTTGGTTCAGCGTACTGACCCGAAATAGGGATTTCGCAAAATAAGGCCGCACAAGCGTTGAATGGGACGCTACAAACTCCAAAACCTCACTCATTCATCCATATCTCAAAAGGATGGCCGTATTTTTGGAAAAAAATGGCGCGATCATGCGAGGACTCTGACGTCACGATCCTCCTGGAAAAGTGGAGAGTGAAGAGAAGCGGCCTCACTTCTCTTCTCCTCGTTTCGGTTCACCAGCTCGAGGGCACCGAGCGAGGAGGAGAGGGAATGAGAGTCGTGACGTCACATGTCTCGTCTGCCCTCGTCGGCAGTGTTCAGTCGCATATTTATTTCTTTTCCAAAAACACGGCCACCCGGTGTTTTTTGGGGTTCTGCAACGTTCTCCCTGTCGTTCCATCCCTGCTTTGTGAGCTCGAAATTTCGGTTCACTATCCCTTTACGAAGTAATAATATTAATTTGTTTAGAAGATTATATAAAGTCTTGTCTAGTATAGGTCACTCACGTCGTGTCTCGTGACGTCAATATTCCCGCTAAATTTAGCCGGGAAACTAGATTGGTGTATAGTTCACGTGACGTCAGGTTACGCGATATCAATTTCCCCGCCAAATTTAGCGGAGAAACTGAATTGGTGTATAGGTCACGTGATGTCAATTATCCCGCCCAATTTAGCGGGCAAACTGAATTGGGTCATGTGTCGTCAATTTTTTCCGATGAATTTAACGGGGAAACTAACGTGACATCAAATTTCCCACTAAATTGAGCGGGGAAATGGAATTCGTGATTAGGTCACGTGACGTCAATTTCCCCGCTAAGTTCAGCGGGAGATGAATGGACAGATGGACGCGGACGGACAAAGGTTTTGTATTGGGGGGTAGCGCTAAAAAGCATTTCACGCGTTAAAATGATTCGCGACATGGGTTGTCCAAAAAGGATATACCTCAGAACATGTGCGACATAGATGAAGAAAGAATAAAACAATAGTTTTTTTTTATAGTTGAAAGATGTGGTTGTGTTGTCCCTGTTTAATTGTTTTATTCTTTCTTCATCCATGACTTAAAGCAACACGCTCTTCTCCCAAGCATGTGCGACACTTCTCTGCCATACGAAGTGAAAGCTGAAGTCTGGGATTCCGTCTTCTGTTTGGATATGCACCAGGCAAACACCATGACTTCACTTTTCGCCTCCTCTGCATTTCTTTGACGCTGAGTCTCGTCAGACTTGACATCACACGCCACTGCCTGCCGAGCCTGCAAGTTTGACATGTGACGTCACCCCATCGAAAAGCGCGGGGAAATTTGAATGCTAGTTTTGGCATCAGCTTCATTTCCCGCAATAATTATTCTAAATTTAGTAATAGTAAATGTCATACAATATATATATATATATATATATTCCAAGTTTGACTAAGATGTAGTTAGTTCGCGATGTTAAAAAGCCGCCAGGGGTTTCCTAGCTGCTCCGGTGTTTTTTTTTTTTTTTTTTGTTCTGTTTCCTTTTTTGATTAGCTAACTGACTACATTTTCGGAAAACCTTGGATTTACTCTTCTCGGCACGACATTCATTATTTCTGAATTCAGAAAAAAAGCTTTGCAGAAAACGGGAAGTGCAAGATGATGACAAAACCAACACTCTACCTCACATGTGTGGGTTTCACCCCGAAGAAAAGAGGATGCAGCGAACGTTGGCCAGAAAGCAGACAACCGCTAGCGAGAGAAGGCCGTCGAGAGCAGCGAGAGCGTGCATTACCGAGAACGAGACGACTTTGTATGCTTTATTCTCCCGAGCAGGTTTCGCCGAAACGATGTGTACACAAAGTCCGAGTACTTTCCGTTCTTTGAGTTGTTAAGCCTACCGACTTCCTAGACCGCTTCCCGTAAACAAAGTGCCGAGACAACCCAAGGCTGCACCTGCAGCGGTTGGGGGCGGCAACGGTGTAATAGTGAAAGGAAAAAAGAAAAGAAAAAACTCCTTCCGGGAACAAATTTTAAACATCAACGGACGTCAAGAACTGAAAACACGCACGCACGCACACACGCACGCGGGCACACACACACGCAAAAAAAAAAAAGAAACTATAAATTTTTCCGAAAAACGGTTTAAGGAGATCGCACGCTGGGCTTAGGACTTGTAAGCATTAGAAAGGTATCGTTTATGAGTTCGGCGCGAGCTCTGTCTTTAATAACACTTCGTAGCACGCACAACTGAAACCCGGTAGAGACTTGTGCTGCGTTCTTAAGCCGGGACACTGCTCATACATCATTCAAACAAAAGACACTCTGCAAACACGAGCCAACGCAACATCCGGCTGTCTAAACATACACACAACATAATTTACCGTCGAACCATCATCCATGCGTTAGTAAAGTGCCACACGAACACACGATATATATTCTACAATACGTATGTTACCTATTTTATGGGATGCTTGATATTTTATTCACTATTTATATTGTATAATTCAAATCATAGATCCTACATCATAAGTTATAATACATAAAAGTTTGTACACACAGCAGAATCATGTGCAAAAGTGCGAGTTACCCGCGCTTTTTCGAATCGATGGCGGAAGGATACAGAAAACTTCGCGCGCTCGCCGATCCACTCGCGCAGTTTGAGGGGAGCGCTGGCGCGACGCAAAAAAGTTCCGGGCCGGTTTTTTTTCTTCTTCTACTTTTTGTTTTGTTTTTTGCGCTCTTCTCGTTTAACATTTTCCGCCTCTCGCGTGCTCCGTTGGTTCCAGTCGGTTCCGTTTGAAGGTGCTTTTGCGGCTTTCACTTTCGAAGCGCGTACGCGTTTGGTACTCGCGCGCTGCGCTACGTCGCTGTCGCCAAAGGCCGCGCGAGTCCCACCGGCTCCGAGGAATGTGATTTACCACCACTTCGGCGTCTCAACGATAACTGGGTGAGCTTTCTTTTTTTTGTTTCTTTGTTTCTCTTTCGGTTTATGAGGAGAGCGAATCGTCTGCTTCTTGCCCAGGGGTTGCCGGGACGTCCGAACGACGCTGAGCTATGATTGGCTTTGATTGGAAGAACGGTGGGTGTACACCTCAATGCTAGATGCCGTAAGGACTACCCCCTATTTTTTTTATTTTTGTTTTCTACCAGCCAATAAGAGTTTGGCGTTCTGACGTTATCGCAACCCCTGTGTAAGGAGCAGGGCGAACTTGCGCTCCATGAATCGGTAAATGACCAATCTAAAGTATCTTTAAACATAAGAAAAAACCGAAAAAACTGCCTGCTCGGTCATGACGTTTTAGAATGGTCAGTGTCACAGTGAGTGTACTGTTTGTTTATTGGTTTAAAGATAATTTCAGCCTCGTGACTGGCCGAGCTTCTTTTGTAGTGTTCAATGATTGGCTCTCCCAATTGGCTTTGCGGGAAAGTACAGACGCTTCAGACTTTTTATAATGTAGGAATAACTTTAATCATCAAAAAATTACAAAGCAGATTTTTTTTTTTTTTTTTTTTACAAGAAGCGAAATTAGGCGGCTGAGTTGGTTAGCAAACATACTATTCTAGGGTCTGAGACATCGAGAAATAAATAAATAAATAAATATATATATATATATATATATATATATATATATATATATATATATATATATATATATATATATATATATATAAAGACGGAAAAGAACTCGTTAGTGCTGCCGGGCCGTTGTTTACTCGACGACGCCAGATTAGTTTTCCTCGTAGATTAAAAGGGGGCCTCATCGCAGGCACGGGTGGATTTCAATGGCGTTCTTTTTGTGTGTCATGTACAGCATATGAGTTTCGCCATTATTTAATTTGTTTCGGAGGTCTGTTTTTTTTTTTTGTGTTTTCTTTTACGTTTATCCAACATTGTAAAGAAAGTAAACTAATGCAATCGCAGGTTGTGATAAAACGTACGCGATTGTAAGCACTTAGCAGTTTCTTCCGAAACGCGCATCTAAATCGATATAAAATGTTTATTCTTTTTTTTTTTAAATATTGGTACGTGATTAGGTTAGGTTACTAACAACCCTACCTGAAGAAAACAAAACAAAAACAAATTTTAAAACATTTTTTTTTTTTTAAGTCGCGTTAATGTCAAGCTTAGCGTCGATTGTTCAAAGGCTACTCCCATAGGCTCCATCATCCGCGCGCGAGTATAATAATTCAACTACTGTAACTTAAGTAGGGCAATTTTAATTCTGTGTGTAATTTTTAATTTTAATTTATTCCTTTTCACAAAAAAAGAATTACAGTAATAATTTAATTACATTCGTATCCTCGAAAATGGCAACATCTTAAATTGAAATTGCAACTTACTTTTTCTTTTTTTGGATATATATATATCTATATTTCTTTTTAAACTTTGGCATCATATATGCCGCTGCGATGGCGCTGCTGTCGGTACTGCGCGCATGCGCATGCAGGTCTTCATTTCACGCGAATGTTGTTTGCCCTACTGCTGTGGGCAAACGCGGGACTTGTTTCTAAACTGCACGTTGGTGCACGTAGTAACAAGCAGGAAAAAAAAAAAAAAAAAAAAAAAGCACCACGCGTTTTTCCTTTTTGTTCTTCTGCCAGTGTTTGGTGTCTTGGAAACATCCGAGGCACGGCGGAGCAACCGGCTGAACCGCGTAACACCCGCGGAGTGACACAGAGGATGCACCACGTAGAGCGGGGGGAGGGCAACGTGCTCTACATTTTGGGGGATGAAAGAAACGATCAAAGTGATGTGACTGTGACGCGAATTGCGTAGTTTATACAAGTTCATAAGGAAGTTTATACAAAAGGCACTCGAGTGGATTCTGAAATCGTTGATTTATCCCATGGTGATAACTCTCTCTACAAACTCTAAGCATAAAAAAAAAAGCGAAATTACATTTATGGGCGGTCGATTTCTCTATTAACAATCTAGTCAAAGATCGTGGCACGCCCCTCTTTCTGCGCCTTAGAGCACACAACAGGGGGCGCCGTGCGTTTTCAAACAATAAGTGCTCTACTACGTCTCCTACATCCAAAGATTTGACGTTTTTGTCGAGCTATATTGCGCAACGAGCCTAAAAAGAGCAATACTAGTAACGTTTGGAATCTCCACGCAATCAACTATTTTCGTTGGTCACGTTTTATGGACATGATGAAAACCCAACATGCCCCCCCCCCCCCCCCCCCCCCCGCCCTTCCCCCCTTTTCCCGTAGTGCTCGTGTATTCTTATTGCTGTGAGTTTACTAAGACGTCTTGCCATCTAGAACTGCTCACTTTTATGACCAGTTCGAGTGCGCTTTTAAGGGTTCGAATTCCCATTCGATTCTTTCAATGCCTAGATGCATTATTCGATCACTTCCACTCAAACTGCAACCCTTTAAAAAAAAAAAAAAAAAAAGAAACGAACACTTGTAGTGTTGATAAATAATCAGATTCACTCGCATTGTACTCGGCATTCGGATCTCTATAATTGCATTATTGAAGAACGGGAAAACAGAACGTGTGACTGTTATAAAACGTCGAGTACCGATTTAATTCTAAAAGGTGACACAAGGAACGAATTAATTCGTGTCAGTGCGGAACAATATTATTACGTTAATATCATCAAAGTCCGAGCAGCGCTGTCGAATGAAGATAATGGCGAAGTATCGTGCGTTGAAAGTATTACACAATCGTAATCAGTGTTGTACGAGAGGACGTCATTCCCGGAAAGGATTTCTTTCAGAAGAAACAGAAAAACAAAAAACCGTAACGTTTTCAACAAAAAAAAAAAAACCTTTTTTTTTTATATGTACTTTCAATCTTACCCGAATTTAGCAGTCATTTTGGGCTTTCTATTATCGACTATCTCAAGCTCCGACTTCAAGGGATGAGAAGGTGTCCGAGAGATAGTAGGAAAAACCAAAGAACTCGATAAAATTGGGATGATCCGATGGCGACTCAACATGTAGTTCGAGGTGAGCATTTTAACTTCCTCGCTTTATTTCGTCTACCCGGATCATCGGCCCGATATCTCACTGAAACTAGAAAAGTAGAAAACTAGAAAAGAACGTGACGAGAACGCGTTCCTTTCGAATTACGGGAACTTGTAACGGGGACCCGTGTTCTAAGATCGAGAAGGAACAAAAAACGTGCTTTCGTTCTTTTTTTTTTTTTTTTTTTGGAGGAACGCGTATACAACACTGATTGTAATGGATTACCTTTCGTGATTACGGCATTCTTATCGGCTTACCTGCCGGCGTGTTTGGCTTCCAAAAGGAAGCGAAAAATGGTGAAAAAAATTGGGTGGGCTATCCTTAGAAGATTCAACAGCGAAACTTTACTAAAAAAAAAGAAATTAGTGATAAACACCGGGACAAGCGCGCTACAAACCACGTGGCGCACAGCCCGCAGATCGCGGACGCGGCAGGTTCGTATTTCGCGATGCGAACCTGCCGCGATACGCAACACGATATAGGCGGGAGCAACTTGCGTGTCACGGAAACCGATATCGCGGACGCGCAGATCGCGAACGAAAACGCGGGAGCCCACTATACGAACTCGCTTATCATACGTACCGCGGTGTCACGGATCACGTGGTTGATATGATTCCCGTCGGTCATCACCCGATGTCCGACGGTTATCGGAAGGTGGCCGGCGAATTCGGAATTTTTTATGTTACGGACATTTAAACGGAAAAAAACGGGATGGGCGATCTCTCGGGGGTGGGCGTCCTTACGGTATATTACTGTATATTCATAGTGTGCCCAGCTTGTTGCTTGCCGAGTTCGCGCGTCACCTTTTGTTGCGGGAATGAGAATTCGAACGGGTTTCTGCAAAGCCAAAAGGTGTGACGTCAGCATCACTGGCAAAAGGTGACGCTAGCATTCAATTCCGCCAGGGTCTGAATCTGTTGTGGCTCCAACAAGATATGGCACCCGCGGGCTCTGTTTCGATCCATGACGAGCCCGTCGCGTGACGACGGCGTGATTGATCGCCCTGCGAACCATATTCACACGCGTCGAAAAACGGCATCTAATAACGCCCGCAGTGGTCACGCCAACGCCAAAATACCATCGATGGATCTTGTCAGTCATTTGGAGGTCACGTGTCCAACAGTCGTGGCCGACACCGGTTCTCTCTTACTTTATCACTGCTATTGATTTATTTTTGCAGCTGGTACGCTAAAGATATGCCACTGCTCAGTATACAGTTGTTTATACAGGGAGAATTCGGCAATATTTTTTAAGAACGCCGAGAACGCCGAACGCCGACATGGTATATCTAGATATAGCCAACCACGGCACCCAGTCTGGCAATCCGGGAAATGGAACGCTCCGTTCCGACATCTTGTGCTGTTTGTGCGCATAACAAACCGAGACTGCCTTGGGGAAATTGGATAGCACGCTGTAGACATAGTGACAATATTATCTGCGGAGACTGTCCGCGGACATGTCTGCGGACAATTTTTGTGTGACTGTCATACGAGGAAGAGACACGCCCCAGACATTGTCAGCAGCCTGTCTATTGAGCGATGCGTAAGCAGTGAGACCACTCTTTCAAAGAGCCGCGGTACACAACGTTGGAAACAAATTTATTCGCGGCCGATATGAACGCTTCCATTACCATGCCCAAACAGTGAAACTTTTTGTGTTATATACGGTCTTGCGGGGTTCGTTTCAATCATCACGCATTGCCATCCGGACGTTGCAAGAGGACCGCCCCGCCCTATCCAAACAAAGATGGTGTGCACACCCTCGTGGTAGTAAGAGAGTAACACCGACCCATCCGCACGCCGACAGGCAACGCCCGTTGATGATGATGCAAACTTCTATTTGAATATGGAGGCATCAAGGAGTCCGGCTCTGTTGTCGGTATAGGTTGGCAGGTGCCACGCGACGTGGAGCGCGAGCCCACGAGACAGACAAGGCCGATGGTGAGGACTATGGGAGGTATAGGAAGTATTCACTGGCGGCCATAGCTGTGTGCGCGACTGCTGAGCGCGTGCTGATGGCGAGCTTCCAGAGTTCTTTTGTAACGTGCATTTCGCACCCTCAAGATTGCCGGTCTTAGCAGCCTATTAATGTGGGCTCGTTCTGAGCATGCGCTCTAAACAGCATTCACAAATATGGCGCCCAGTGAATACTCCTTATTCACTGGACGCCATATTTGAGGGCGATGCTTAGAGCGCATGGCCAGAACGAGCTCACATTAATAGCCTGCTAAGACCGGCAACCTTGATGGTGCTAAATGCACGCTCCAAAAGGACTGCGGAAGATCGCCGTCAGCACACGCTCAGCAGCTGCGCACACAAATATGGCCGCCAGTGAATACTCCCTATAGCTCGGCGCGGCCGCCGTATCTAGATGGGACACCTCGGTGACGACGTCTCCACGCCGTAACGTACTCCGATACCGCGAGATGTCCCGCGTCCCTCGCCGTTCGTGCGCAGATTGAATCTCGTGCCGTATGCCCGGGTGCGGTCGACAATCCTCCTTGTTTGCTCGTTCGCTCTGAAGAGAGAAAGAGACATCGCCACGCGAGTTGGCCCCTCGCCGTAATCTAGCACATCGCTGCCTTCGTAATGGTGCGTGCTTTACCGGGAACAAGGCACAGCATTGACTTCGGTCACAACGAAACTGGCAGCAACGAGCTGAATAGATTTTTTTTTTTAACTTTAACTTTGAAGGGCCTAGATTTGATAGTGTTTACAATGGCTTGATTGTGGTCATGCGTTTTGTGGGCCGCGTTCGCAATACAAGCCGCGAGAAGGTTTCAAGAGCGTCTATCGTCTGCAAGCGTTTTCACGGGTTGTCAGTGTCTCAGCCGGCTATCCTTCTCGCCCCGCGCGACGTACGTTTATACATGGGCAATCAACTTGCGCAGGACGTGTCCACCACATTGCAAGCGCTCTTCACAATTTTCAATTTAATGGCGGTTTTAAATCGATGATCTCTAACCTCTTGCAAGTCGTGAGAAGCCCTCTTTGGACGCCAAAGGCATTCTCGGTCACAGGTGCGTGGGAGAGGACACGGTAGCGACCAGATGGCTCTCTCTTTTTCTCTTACTGTCTCTAGGGTCACGTGACATGGTATATCAGATACTTCTTAGCTACTATGAGAATAATGAAGTGTGCACAGGATGTTCCCTCAATTCGTTGCGCGCCGCTTCGAAGGTGGCCTTTTGGGGATTTTGGCAAATGGTCGATTAAGCTTTGTGTGTACCCAAGCAGCACCGACACTTCGAAAGAACGTCGTAAGAACGTCGACAACTTCCGCGACCAGACGTCGAGAAAACGTTGGAAGTTTGGACGTCACGTCTCTTTGACGTAAAAAGGAAAGCCTAATGTCTGGCCAAAAAGGTCGATTTAACGTCGACATGACGTCCTAATGAACGTCTATGGAGCGTTGAGTCCACTTTCCGAGGCAGCACAGACACGTCGAAATGACGTCGAAAGAACGTCAGTAACTACAGCGACAACGTCGAGAGGAAGTTTAATGTGTTGACGTCACGTCCAATCGACGTAAAAGGGAGGCCTAATATTCGACCAAGAAGGTTGATTTAACGTCGACATTGCGTCCTAATGAACGTCTATGGATCGTCGTGTCCACTTTCTGAGGCAGCACAAACACGTCGAAAGGACGTCGAAAGAACGTCAATAACTACAGCGACAACGTCGAGAGGAAGTTTAATGTTTTGACGTCACGTCCAATCGACGTAAAAGGGAGGCCGAATATTCGACCAAGAAGGTTGATTTAACGTCGACATGGCGTCCTAATGAACGTCTATGAATCGTCGAGTGCACTTTCTATGGCATCACGAACACGTCGAAAGGACATCGAAAAAACCTCAATAACTGCAGCGACAACGTCGAAAGGACGTTTAATGTTTGGACGTCAAGTCCAATCGACGTAAAATTGAAGGCCGAATATCGACCACAAAGGTCGATTTAACGTCTGCATGGCTTTCCATAGGGCTTCTATAAAACGTCAAGTGCACGTCTGAATTACACGAGATGTCAATTAATGAGGTTACGTCAACGCTTCGAAAACGTATATTTACAACGTCACGTCATAAAAAAACGAAGGCCGCATAATCTCAAGTCCACGTTATATTATTCCGCCTTCTTGTATGCAGAACGTACACTATAAGCCAACAAAACAGCGTCTATTCGACAGGTTTAGGACATCTGAATTATGCAGCATGTCTTCATTAGATTACCTCTTTCACTACAAATAAGGAAGCTGCATCGGAGGAGCAATGAAAAAAATAAGCGAAGGATCTAAACAGTGGTTCCAATTGATCAGCGTTTTATTGCTCTGTACAAAAACATTGCTTTGTTACAAAATCAGCGATCGCCTTCCAGGGGGGATGGAGCTCTGGAGCCCTCCATTGCAGTCCCAGCCTGAAAAAAAGGGATGAAAGAAAAATTTGAGGAAGTATAATGATTCAAGGCGTCGCTAAAAGCCGATTGGACAAATCAAAGGATAAGGCGTATGGGGCAAAGTTAAGAGTGATTGCAAAGTTATCATATTTCGGTGAAACCTAAAGAATAAATAACTGTATGCGAGGCCAGTGCAACGAGGTCCCTACCTTTTTTTGCTTCTGCTCCACTCGTTGACGCGCATGCTTCATCCAGCCCATCGTGGTGACTTGGAAGTCCTTTGTTATGGCTCCAGTGGCGATGACAGCGTCTGAAATAGGAACATAAAATGAATGAGAAATCGGACAATAAAATCAGCAGTGTTACCCACCATATAAGACGCTAGCAAGTTGCAGTGTGCCAAACTGCACCTTTCCTTTGGCTCCAAACCAGCTATACTGGGACGCCAACTCGTCCGTCAGGGTGGCACGTAGAACGCGGACAGCGGCTTCACGCGTCGTATCGCCTCCAATCTTGGACAGCCATTCAACCTGAGCAAGACAAAACAAAGAATATAATTGCAAAAAAAAAATCTAGAGCAGCATGCGATGAAACACATCCCCGAAAAATGGCCCTCGAGTAAACCAACAGTCTTACAAGAGTTTGGCGGTAGCCTCCTTCAACAATCCGGGACTCTAGAGCCGCCACATCGTCCTTGTTAGGAAGAGGGAAGGCTGGCGTCTCCGCAGGTGGGAAGGAGGAGTTGTGGGCTGGTGCTCGTCGCTCCGATTCCTGGAGAGCCTGGATCCTTGCCTTGATCTCTGTAACGTCGGTCTTCACTTTGAGCAGCTCTCGTAGGATCACGTGTGATATGTCTAAAATAGACGTGTGTAAGATGATAACTGGAGCAAAATGTCTAAAAATCAGTAACGCGTGATTGTCGGTAGTTTGGTTCATCTATCAAAATTATATTCCTTCACCGTTTGACTAGAAGGTTTAAAATAGCACTTAAACAGGCTCATACAATGGAAGCCAGTTGCACTAGGACGATGTCATAGGGTTTAGAAACACTATAGTTTGCCCGGTGTTGACGGAAAAGCATTTCGAACTAATTCAATTATTGTATTTCTGGAGCCCTGAAAGTTCTTTCTTTAAATAAAGTGAGAAAATCGCGTCACAAACTCGAAATACATGACGATTATAAGTGCCTTTTTTAACAAAAATAGCACGCCCTCGGCTGTGTCTACTCCACAACTCGCAATGGCAAACCTTGTGAGGGGTTTCTGAAATGACTGGAGCCAGGCCGCTGCCCATGATCCGCAACTGTGGAGACGTCCCTCCTGAACACACACACAAAAAAACAAAGTTTTGCATGATAGTCGGGTGAATGTTTAGTCAAGATAAAAATTGCGAAATAGTAAACAATAGCATGCGAATCGGAGCTTTTCGTTGAAACGCGAGGCACACGTGCTAAAAATGCATCCGATCCGACGTCCGACGCAGGGGTACGACGTCCGAATTTGAATTTTCTCGCATCAGAACAGCCAAACAGCCCTCCAACATGCGACCGACATGCTATATGACACGTCGCTTTTTTTTTTCTTTTTGTCGTTCTAACGCGTGTATGTCTCGCGCTTAACATGGAACTTTCAGCTACGTAACCATATATTACTAAGCACACAGTGAACACCGCATGTTTCCGTTTATTGCCCGCGGCTTACCCTGCATCCGGAAATGGTGGCAGACAACCCCGCTCCAAGGATTCATCTATGGTAGCAACCATAGGACGCAACGAGACGATGTCGTCCACCTCGCTCTCCGACGTCAGTTGCGCCGTGCGGGTTAATTTTTGACACTTGTGCACTGCTCTCGCGTAGTCGGCTGGAGAAAAAAAAGACATGAAGCAAAAATTGGGTAAATATCTGTTTGGATACATTTCTTTTCCCCTTTCGACATCAGGGTGAGGATGACATTCAGTCCAGAGTGAGGATGATATTCAATCTGGGCTTACTTGCAGTACATAGAATTGAAACATTATGCAGGGTCCAGTCAGCTGGGTCTGGTGCCGCACACGTAACAGCTGCCGCCTGGAGCAGCCTCGCGTTCGAGTACGGGGGCCACGAGCATTTTCCATTTTTCACCCACGTGCTAGGCACGACGTCGATCGACTTCAGGCTACCATTCGGGGAGTCCACGAAGTCCACAACGCTGTACATGCTGATATAAAAATACGAGTTTTCTATGAATATGGTTATCCAGTGATAAGATAAACAGTACGACAACTTTGCAGAAAGTTTGCGCTGGAGTATTTTGTTTTCCGGCAAACTCGGTCTCGACTTCAATGAAGCTTTTCAGAAAATTGAAAACGACACGATATCATGAAGTAATGTTCATGATATTTAATTGTTACATTAAACCCTGTAAGGTTTATAGAAATTTAAGAAGTGCTATGAAAATCGCGGGAGGGTATACTATCCCGTAGATAACTGTGTTCTTTTTTTTTCTTTTACACTGCTTGTTAACAATTACAACCGAGCTAATTTTGTAATGCGAGACACCACCGCAATTTGTTTTGTAAAAATTTTTCGACTCAAAATGCTAGAACGTAGAATTAATTTGAATAACGCAGAATGGGCTTACCTCGAGAAAATCGACGTATCCTCAACGCAACGACAGTCGAACTGGCAGTGGCAGTGCGCGCCGTGGAATCACCGATGACTGGTGATATGGTCCCCGATTGACAGAACCAAAGCGGATGTCCACCGATTTTAGCTTTCAAGGGAGGGCACGAAACCTAACAAAGACATTCTCTTCTTTCACCCGGACGAAGGGAAACAGGATACAACGGTCGGACTGCCTGGAATGTTTTTTTCTTTTTTTTTTTTTTTTTACGGGGTGGTCAGGCTAGGTGTTTCATGGCCATTCTAAAGTCTTCTGCGAATAATGTAGAAAGTGTCTACAACACGAGTTTTACTTTTACCGGTGAAGGAAACTAAAGTGGAATGGAGGGGACTTGAGAAAAATGTGACTGTAACCGAACTGCGGTTATTAGCGATAGATGATGCCCTGTAAAATAAATAGGTAACAAGGGAAATTCTTGCCGCTATTGACAGGACTGAATGTAGAGCGGACTGTTGACTATTCGCATAATTACAGAAATATTGTGATGCTGGTGACGCAACAAGCAAAGTTTGACAGTGAGGGGTGATGCAGTTGGTCACAGATTAACGTTAGTCGGAAACTCGTTCGAGTGAATAAATTATTTTAAGCATATACTGAAATGTTTTCCGAAAGCTAAAAATCAAGTCGATGGAAAATAAACTAGCATATTATTCTGAACTAAATAACGAAACAGTGCAAACGTGTCGACTCTGTCGTATTTCAGTCAGCCTTTATAGTTTGCGATTTTTTGGTGGGCGTTCCACGTTGCGAGTAAACTGGCATAAAGCGGCCTGCCAGCATCTTTTTACTTTCAAGAATAGCACTCAGAATGGGGGGGGGGGGGGGGGGGGGGGGATTTGTGACATGCGTGACCTACGGAACATGCATTAGTTTATTTCTGCACGTGATGGCAGTAGCAAAATATTTAAAGAAAACGTGTAGCGCCTCGAAGCCGCGTTGCTTGGAGAAAGAAAAAAACCTGCAAACAGGTTGTGACAGTTTTTTTTTCTTTTTTTTTTTTTTCTGTGACAGTTTGAAGTTCGACAGACTTAAACAAAAAACAAGAAAACGGCGAGTTTCTGACGTCCCTACTACCCACAAAGTCCACCTTCGAAAAAGGAGACGCTGGCGTCGATCTCGCCCCGTTCTGCTCAAGAATAAGAAAAATGAAAACCGGTGTCCTATATCAGTCGAAGGGTTCATCTCAATTTACAATATAATGAGCAGCGTCCACCCCCTCAACTCACAGCAGAACAACTGATCCCATGATCCGGTGCCGATTATGTCTCTAATATTAGAGTTTTCCTAGACCGGGATTCGCCGTCCCGCTAAGCTAGCGCGACCGCAAATGAGGCCTGGAGTTCTGCAGGCAAGGCTGGTGGCGCGTGCGCAGTAGCTCGACTTTGATCGAGCTAAGCTAGTGGGACGGCGAATCCGGTCTACGAAAACTCCCTGTTATCATATTCACGTGCTAAGGTTGGAAAGAGACGCTAGAGTTCCGCTATTCACGTCACTGCAGAGGCTGGGCACGAGCTACTACCTGAATGATTGCAGTGGCATTGTCACGACCTTAGGATGAGTGCTCACGCACTGCTCTTGCTTCATTTATGAGCTTTATTATGCATTCGAATTTCACCACCACGGGGACTTTCCGTGACTACGTCAGTATCAAGAACCCCTTGATCCACCGAGTTGTACTAAGGAAAGAATAAACAAAAGAGGTCGCTCCTATTTGTAAAATTAAGACGCGACAAGAAAGCTTTTGAGTCGGTGGCGTTGTTGGTGTACTGGGGTCGCGTAAAAGTCCTTTGATGAAATTCAGGCTCTGCGTTTCTTACAAGTTTGGAATACCGACAACCACTGTTGTGCAAACAGGACAGGCACGCAATATAGAGAGCGCAGTTGGAAGAAAATGGCGTTTCGATAACTTTGGCTGTGCACTGCCACCATTTGCTTCAAGGGCTGCGTGAAGAACGTGTCCCATGTCTCGTACGTTGGCACCTTTGACGCTGCCTCCTCAAAGCATTTATATCTTGATTTCGTCACTAATAATGACTGTCTTCGAAAATTCGATTACCACATGACAAAAATTGTTAACAAGAAAAATAAAAAATCTCAGTTAACCAACTGGTCGTGATGACTGTCGAACAAACAATAAAGTAACAGAAGGCTGAGCATTTAATATCCACAGAGTTCTATAGATAAATTTCAAATACAATCCACATCGTGGTACCCCTTCTTAAAACGTTATTAAAACTAGCTATAATTGTAATTGTGTTGTGTGGGAATATTTATACAACGCGATGTTTGTCAAATGAAGCGACATTTCTCTACGCTGTAAATAAGCAATTTAGCCAGTGCAATACGATCGCTTGCCTGGGGTCTTCAACGTGCGTCACGCAGTAGTGAAACACGAACGAGTGCCGGTACGATGCTTATCCAGATCGAAAACTAGCTTTAAGAAAGTCTATTTATGTACCCTTTCGGAAACAACTGGCTCTGAACATTTAGTTGAGTCGTTTTGCCCCAGTGTTGTGCGCGTTACCGAAAAACGTAACTAAATACGTTACTCGTTACTCGCAAACAAAAGGAACGCGTTACCGACCTACGTTACTTCAAAACAGGGAGTTTTCGTAGATCGTTTTTGACGTCCCCCAACGGCTCTCCGCAGCTCGCTACGCTACCCGGAACTCTACAGGCAACGCCACCGGCGCGCAGGCGCAGTAGCGGCTTCGACGTTGCGGAGGGCTCAGCGGAGGGGGAAACACGGTCTACGAAAACTCCCTAATAAAAGGAACGCGTTACCGTTCCCGTAAAAACGTAACGCATGTTACTTTTCCGTTACTTTTTTTTTGTATGAATTAACACGTTTTACTTTTTTGACGTACCTGTACGCATAAGCGCGTATTTCAAGGAACATTATGCCCATGCAGTAACTGAACATAGTTGCCTTATCTTTTTTACGGTTCCACCTAAACACTCACAAGAAAAAAATCAAAGAAAGACACAAGAAACACCAAAAAATTAGCTGGCTTGGCGCCTAGAAACACAAAAAGCTGTAGTGTATTTCTTTTTTGAAGTTTTGGGAATATGTAACGAGTAACGTAACTACGTTACACGTTACGCAACAAAAGTGCTTTAACCGTTACTGTTTTGAAAAAGTAACGAGTACGTTACTACGTTACTAACAAAAGTAACGCGTTACCGGTAACGCCGTTACTTGTAACGCGTTACCGGTAACACGTTACAAGTAACTGCGTCTTGCGCTCGAGCTGCAGGGAAGTACCAAGGAGACCTTGACAATAAGTCGCAATATGTGAAGGCGAAGGGGAAGAGAATGTTGACACTCTTAGGACGTGTCGTGCCCAACGTTTAAAAACGTTCCCAAATAAACGTCAAAGAAACGTCAAATTATGTATGGGACGTCAAGGTGAAGCTCAAGACGCTGTTGGCACGTCTCGTCCTCGAAGTTTCAAGAACGTCTTCAAACAGACGTTGAACAGACGTCGGTTAATGTCTAAGACGTTAAGGTGAAGGTCAGGACGTTGTTACAACGTCTCGCGTTCGACGTTCAAAAAACTTCCTCATGTAGACGTCGAACACACGTCGATGAATGACGAGGACGTCGACGTGAAACTCAAGACGTTATTAGGACGTTTTAAGTATTACCTCTTTGGAACCTCTCACGTTGACGTCCTACAGACGTCGACAAAACGTCTGTCAAGGGCGTCGACGTCGTCAACGTCTAGAACCTTATTTCGACGTCATCTCGACTTCTTGTGCTGCCTGGGTAGCTCTGTGCAATGGTTGGACGGATTTCGAGGCTCCAGTAAGCTTTCTGTAGGCAATTTACAGGCTGGCCGGACGAGTCTTAATCGTCGTCAAGTCACATAGTCGGCTCGTGTAATTCGACTGATGTTCTTAACGCGTTGTTTTTGAGAAGCGAACCATAGTTGAGATTGAAGAAAAGCCGAAATCATGCAATGACCCGCTCACCTATCAAGCCTGACAAAAAAAAAAAAAAAGTCGTAACATTTATGCCAAAAAATGAAAGTTAAAAATGAAAAAACAAACAAAAAACTATTGAATCGCGATTGGGGACGTTCCTGATCATCTAAAGGCCCGTTCACACTCTTGCAACCGAGTGCGACCGAGAGAGACCAAACCGGTTTTTAAGCCTTTTGCGATCTCTTAGGACCAGCTCCGCTCAGTGCATCCGGTCCCAAGAAGTCTTTCTCGGTCGTACTCGGTTGCAAGAGTGTGAACGCGCCTTAACGTCTTTTGAGGAATCACGGGGTGATGTTGACAGCCACTCGGCTAGCTCACCTAAGCGGCACAGAAACAAAGGGTTTGAGATCACTATGCCGACATCCGAACTCTTTCATCTACGAGGAAGTTCAGACCCTCGGTCTTGGGACATCGAACATGCGGCACCTTTTTTTTTGGGGTGCAACCAGCAAGTTTGGTCTGTGTTTCGGCAGTTCACTCGGGGTAGCTTGAAAATGAACCCCAATAAGTCGCCTCAGAGCAGTCTTGGAAAGGAACATGTTGCAAGTAACGCATTGCTGTAAGGTTATTTCTTTTTTTACTTTTAACTGTAACGTGTTGCTTCTTCGAAATGAAACTCGAAACTGCAATGCTATTATTCTTTTTTTTTCTGAAGTAAGAGGAAAGGGACGTTATCTTTGGTCATTCATTTTCAGTTTTTTTGTGTTCTTTTTTTTAGTTAAGATATTAAATAAGTACAATCTATCCATTCCATGCATTTCCAAATGATGTGCTCAGACATTTTTAGTTGTATGTTCGCCTTGCGCCAACCTGTGAATACGGACTGGCTATCGTACTTTGAAAGTATCGGCGTTACCTTTAGTTACTTTTCCGTAACACAGAAACTAATAATAAAAAAATACCCCACTCCCTAATCCCTTTGCCCCACTAACACAATTAAATCACGTTCCCGTAACTTACCCAAAACTGCCTCAGAGTTAAGGTACACGTTTTGACACACCTCCTGGTATCCCATGCACGTCCACAGGACATTCCTTGTATGCAAGGGCATCCTGAAGACATCCGTAAAACCGTATGTCTGCTTGCTAGGGATTGCCACCGGGAGGCTTCCAGGTGAATTTTTTTTTCTCGTGCACTTTGTATTAGTTTAGACCTGTCTCGCCCGCCCGCCCGCCCGCTGGAGCGTAGCGGGAAGTGTGTCCTTCAGCGTGAAACGGGCGAAAGGGTTGGGCGCACCGGGGGGTGCCTCTGGGGCCGTGACCTTGCCGCGGTGGCTCCCGCCTTTTTCAGCCTTGACCGCGTCCGAAGCGTGGGCTGGTTGCCGCGCGCGATGACCTCTGCCCCGCCGGCCGGAGAATGTTGGCGCTGCCAGAGCGACCCACGCGCCACTAGAACCGACCGGGATGTGTGCGACGGGGTCGGCTCTCTGGGCTCAAGTCGCCGAGGTGTGCCATCAGCAAACCATCTCGGCAACGCGTGTAGATGTAGAACGGTGTCTTGAGAAATGATGCTTCATCAATGTATTGGGCAGACATAAACGTGTTACAGAAAGAACCCCAGAGCCAGTTCGCTAGCACAACTTGGCAAACAAAAAAAAAAAAAAAAAAAAAAAGAGAGAAATCAATTACAAAAAAGAGAAATACGAAGAGAAGGTATGAGCAAATACTTTACTAGAGGGAATGCTAGACACTCCCTTCGAATACACCGAGGCAGAAGACGGTACCATCTTCACCTCCGCGACCCACTCAACCGCAACGAATTCCGAGGCCTGGTCACGTGCTCTGACAGCGAGAACAGGGGGAAGAGGCGTGTCGCCAAATAAACCGCTCCACCAGGAGAATATTTGGCGCGGCCGTCGTTCTGTCTTCTGCAAGGGAGGGGGGCGTCCTGTATTTCCATATAGTAAATTACTTTGTATCGGGAAGCAGAAGAGAAAAGGTGGGTGAGATGCTCAGCTTGGTAGAAATGCACGTGACACACGGTGAAGCGCTATAATTGAGCATTAGTCCGCAGCCAATGAGACCGCGGTATTATCCGATAAGATTTGGAAACAGCCAATCAAAAAGCTGGCACATACTAGACCACGCCCTGAATTTCTTAAACTGTCTGTGACTATTGACTATTCGCCCTTTTTGGTTTGGCAACAAACTCAGTGGCGCTACCTACTGTGTTGCCCCTGCACACTTCCGGTTCTATACATTTCCTAGTTAATTTTGTCATCATTATTTTATCATAGAGTGAATTAAGTATGCCACTGTTATAAGTGTCCATTTCCAGAAAATTGCGAGTATATTTAATTTCGCAAATATTGCAAAACCCGCCGCCTAGTTCAGAGCCGGAAGTCGTCGGGGGCTATTTGCACACTGGCGCCATCACGTTTCAACTCACGCGAGAAAGAGCGAATAGCGGCTGCAAGTCAGTGAGGAAGTGGAAGCTCCTCCCACCCCTTCCTACTTCAGCAGAGCGAACGTTGAAGAGGAGGCGACCTCCGCTGTGCAGCGTTGGCTCTGCTAAAGTGGAAAGAGGTGGGAGGTGCTTCCACTTCGTTCTTGACCTGTCATTGACTATAGTGTTCTCGGTGGCTCTGTCTGAGGTTCATGTGTGTTATGGGATTACTAGCGCCCCCTATCAGCTTTAACATAACAAAATAAAGGCCTAGCCGACAGAGCAGCACCATTCGGATTTCTCTGCTCAACAAACATGTCTCGTCGTGTCTCTGTGATATCGGAATAACAGCAACAATTAACAACGTGGTTAGCACGGTCGATACGAAAGTAGGCGGAAGAGTTTGTACCTGGCTTCCTCTTTAGGAGTTACCGACGGGAATCGTGAACTAATGCCGTAATGTTACAAGACAGTCGCGTAACCGCATCGAAAGGGACATCTACGAGCACGTAAAACCGGGCCATATGATTGGTCGAAGCTCGACTCGCACTTGTGTAAACGTCCGGGGACGTGTCTCAAGAAGGTGGACGCGCGCGTGTGTGTGACTCAAATTGGTGGACGCCGACCGGCTCTGCTTCTTTTTCACAATTTCTTTCGGTTATCCTTACGTATGAGTTCATTCTCTTCTCCTCGTCCATAGACGAGGCTTTGCTTCGTCTAGACTCTATAGACTCTTTGCAGAGCTATGCATGGGCGCCGCCATAACTGACCTTCATAACTGACCTTATTCTGTTTGCGTCACTTCATCACTACCACAGCAGGAGGGGTTATCTCCATTCTACATTATCCTTTTTCCTTGTCCCCAGCATAGACCTTTGCGGAGGCTCGTCAACGTCCGCTTCAGTGGCTCGGCATCTCGGTAAGACAAGACAAGGTCAGCAATGTCGGCCGTAACCTGACGTGCGTGCCAAGGCACAACAACGGGCTGTTTGCAAATCTGCGTTTGCCCACACCGGGTGTGGGCGCTACGCGTCTGCGATCAAACGTCTGCGCATGCGCCGTATCGACGGCAGCGCCACCGCAGTGGCGTGACGTCACAGAGTTGAGTTAATCTGCAATATAGAGCCACTAAAAGAAGCTACGCCGCAGAATCGCGGCCATCGATTCCCGGGAATGTCTCGTGGGTGCCGCCATTTTGTTGTTCGGTGCAGTGCGCGCCATCTAGTAGGAACTACTGCGGCTATTATCTGAGTCCGCCATTGCTTGTGCACGAACTCTGAGCGCATATTGGTCACGAGTGGTGCGCCAGCGTTCGGCGAAGACTAGGGTCCAATTTCACGCTTCGTGCCCGAGAAAATGGCGACCTGCCAAAGTTGCTCGATGGGAAAAGCCGTTGCGATTCATAAATGCAACTTGCTGAGCACAAAAAAGGGGTCACCGCTTCCTATTCCTCCCCCTTCTCTCTCGGACATTTTAGACTCCTTTCTGAGCAAACAGTTGGGGAAAAAGGCGAAAATCCGCCTCTTTCGCTACCGTCGTCCCCTTAGGTACACCTCAGGGACCGTAATTCCACCACCTCCCGAACACTTTTGACGCGCCTGTCTCAGGTGACATCGTTTCGCTCTGTCGTGGGCTGTTTTAACATTCCCAAAGGACGGAAAAAGCGTTTTGTGTAATTTGATTTCAGGTAAAGCTTCAGAAAACTGCAGAGAAGCAATAAGTTTAAGCACCAAGGTCGGTCAAGTGTCGTTGCTCTAAACATTCCCAACCAGCCTACAAATGCGAGGCAATGGCAGAAGGCCAGCGTACATTTTTACATGTACGAAGGTGCTTCGACTCCTTTTTCAGTTCGTATGTGACCGTAGGCCCGCGGAAGAGAATGCCAGTTGCGAAGCTCAGCCGACAAAATGAGTCGATCTCCTTTTACGAGTAGCCTTGACATCGCCTCCGAAGGTAGAAGCTGGGCCACCGCACTCGCGCCGACGCACGGGAGCCCCCGAGCTCGCTTCACGGCCTCGTTTGACCCGGCAAGGCATGCCTCTCCACGCCTTCGGCGTAACGAGCGGCGCATGTATTATATGCACGTCCGCAGGACATCCATGGAACGTTAGGACTAGGGACGTCGTGAACTTTGGTCGAACCTATAGGCTTTGACTGGTTCGGCGAACATCGAGCTTATAGTAAGGTGCGACGAAGTTCGACTTACAGATAGTGCTGCCCGTTCACTACCCAAAAATTTTGAAATTTCGAATCCCATCCTCGTCGCCAGTGATGGGTACTAATGTGCGTCCATACTTTTTCATTGATTTGTTTGGTTTGATTGTACAGTGATATCAGTCCCATCGAAGAGCCTGCGCGTTCTTCACGTGTTTCCATTCTCAGCAATTCTTAACTTGTCAGTCACTATGATGCTCTAATTCACGGAGAAGTTCATTTGGACACGTGTGAACACGTTGCGGGGTTCCTCGCTTACTTCGGTGGAACGGTTCATCCATCCGACAGCCAGTAAGCACGCTAAAGAAATCTGGAGCGTCAACTTACCGGCAAAGCACTAGGGCGGGAGTCGATCGTTCCAATCTACGGGGAGATATCGGTGAACGACGAGGCGCTGAGAAATATGTTTAGGACTACAAAAAGCAGTCTGCGGTATCAGGCTGAGCATGACGTAAGCACATAGAAAGTCATATTTAATGCGTCAGCGCAGTCCTGTTTTTTTTTTTCATGTTTAGACATTTTTTTTTTGTATTATTGTTTGCCAAGCCTTCTCCGTAGATTGTAGAAATTTTTCCCAAATACGTTGAGGAAAGTAGACTCATGATAAGATACAAAGCGCGCAAACAAGGGCGAAAAAGAGAGGATATGTACGACAGACCAGCGCTTACTCGCAACTGAAGTTTTATTGTGTTATATCTGTGGCAGTGCTCGTGCCTTGACGTGCAGCGTGCGCGCGAGACTATCGCGTGAACTGACTGACTGCCTACCCGAGCGACAGCATGCAGCCGTGTTCTAACCGGGCTGATTTCTGTAACCCGTTTTTCTTGTAAATACACCACATTTATTGGCGACGAGGATGTTCGGGTCCACGGGTTGGATCATCGTCTGACTGCTGGGGGCTTGACTGGAGCCAAGGATTGTCCAGCCTCGGAATCCTGGAGCGGCCATCAAGCGGCAACCCCTCAGCGAAGACCATGAGTCGCATCGGGCACATCGAGTCTTTCGACGATACGACGAGCGACTGGCGCTCCTATGAAGAAAGACTGGCGTCATACCTCCTGGTAAACGAGGTTCCCGAAGGTAAGAAGGTTCATGCCTTCTTGAGTCTCATCGGTCCGAAGACGTACGCTTTGTTGAAGTCGCTTACGGCCCCGCAGTCACCGTCCGAAAAGTCGTTTACCGCGTTACTCAAGCTTCTGGGCGATCATCTTGCGCCGCAGCCATCCGTCATAGCGGAAAGGGCGAAGTTCTACAAGCGTTCGCAAGAAGAAAGCGAGTCCATCGCCGAATTTGTAGCGGTACTTCGAGATCTAGCACAGAGCTGCGATTTTGGAGGCTTTCTTGATGAGGCGCTACGCGACCGTTTTGTGTGCGGCCTCCGCCGAGAAGATGTGCAGCGCGTCCTCTTCACAGAAGACAAAAAGCTGACTTTCCAGAAAGCCGTAGAGAGGGCTCTTGCGATGGAAATAGCAACTAAAAGTGCAGCGTTAACGCACACCAGCGGTGCATCGGTCCCTGACGTCCACAAGGTTCGGGTCGACCACAAAGCGCGGATCGACAAGCAAGTACCAGAGCAGTCAAGTTGTTTCCGTTGTGGCTCGACCAACCACCGCAGTGATGCGTGCCCCCACGTCGGTGACACATGTTTCAAGTGCAACCGGAAAGGGCACATTCAGCGCGCCTGCCGTTCGGGTAACAAGAAGCCGACAAAATCGAAACGACAAAGGCAGGTGAAAACGCTGACGTCCGTTCACGACGCGGTATCTCTGCAAGCGGTCAAGGCTGCGGGCTTGGAACCGATCACCGTACCCATAAACGTTGACGGTGTGAAGCTTACAATGGAACTTGACACAGGCGCAGCTGTGTCCGTTGTCTCCTTGGCTGAATTTCGGAAGCTGTTCCCAAGAAAGCAGCTACAACCTACAACGCTGACACTTCGCACGTATACAGGAGACTTTGTGAAGCCGAAGGGTCGGGCCTTGGTCTTTGTGCAGCACAACGACCAAAGTAAGGAGCTTCCACTGTACGTCGTGGAAACCAAGGGACCGGCATTGCTTGGCAGAGAATGGCTGCGAGAAATTCGGCTAGACTGGAAGAACCTGGTCACTGTCAACAGGCTCGACACGTCGGAGAGTCTCAAACAAAAGTTGGACGCCTTGTTGGAGAACCACAGCGACCTGTTCAAAGATGAGCTTGGCACCATTTGTGGAGAACAAGCCGAACTTTTTCTTCGTGAAGGTTCACAGCCGAAGTTTCTGAAGGCTAGAAGCATTCCATTCGCACTGCAAGCAGCAGTCGAAACAGAATTGGCAAAAATGGAAAAGTTGGGAGTCATCACGCCCGTGGCTACCAGCGAGTATGCGACACCCCTTGTACCTGTAGTAAAAAAGGATGGCAGTATACGCCTCTGCGGAGATTTCAAGGCTACGCTCAATCCCTGCCTGGAGGTGGACAGGTACCCCATACCACGTATTGATGAGCTGTTGGCGGCCTTAGCTGGCGGACAAGAATTCTCAAAGATCGACCTCAGCAGGGCTTACCAACAGGTGGTTATGGCGGACAACTCAAAAAAG
Organism: Ixodes scapularis; assembly: GCF_016920785.2. NCBI lineage: Eukaryota > Metazoa > Arthropoda > Arachnida > Ixodida > Ixodidae > Ixodes > Ixodes scapularis. Next base: position 128,951,550 of record NW_024609879.1, on the reverse strand, counting down.
TTGCTAACGCTGAACACGCACAAAGGGCTGTACGCCATGAACCGTCTTGCTTTTGGCATCTCATCAGCACCAGGCATCTTCCAGAGGATAATGGATAATATGCTGAAGGGCCTGAAGGGTGTCAGCTGCTATCTCGATGACATCCTGATCACCGGAAAGTCGAAGCAAGAACACCTCAGCAATCTCGAAGCCGTCTTGTCGAGATTACAAGAACGTGGTGTGCGAGTGCGGCGTAACAAGTGCTCGTTTTTTCAGCACGAACTACGTTATCTCGGCCACGTCATCAACGCTGAAGGTGTTTGCGCATCCCCTGAGAAAGTGTCTGCACTACTGAATGCTCCTGCTCCGAAAAACAAGCAGCAACTGCAGTCGTTCCTTGGGATGGTGAACTACTACGGAAAGTTCGTTCCGCAACTTTCTACGCTGGCACACCCCTTGTACAAGATGCTGAGACAAGGAGAAGAATGGACGTGGGACGAAGTTTGCCAGTCCGCTTTTCAGAAAATCAAAGCTGCGATGACTTCCCCACCGATCTTAGTTCATTATGATCCCAAAAGACCCCTGCAGCTCGCCTGTGACGCATCGCAATACGGCATAGGCGCCGTTCTTTCTCAAGTTTCTCCGGACGGAAAAGTTCAACCTGTGGCTTACGCGTCTCGTACCTTATCGGAGGCTGAAAAGAACTACAGCCAGATTGAGAAAGAAGCACTGGCCCTGATCTTCGGAGTTAAAAAATTCCACGTGTACATTTACGGCCGTTTCTTCACCTTGATTACAGACCATAAGCCTTTGCAAACCATTTTCGGCCCGAAAACAGGTATTCTAGCAATGGCTGCTGCACGGATGCAGCGCTGGGCAGTGACGCTGTCTACGTACAGCTACTCGCTCCAGTTCAAGAAATCAAGTGACAACACTGAAGCAGACTGCTTGTCAAGATTGCCACTTGACATTGTGGCAGATGAATCTACCGAAGGAAACGAAACTTTCTATTCTCTGCGTCTAGATACGCTACCTGTCACCAGCCGTGACATTGCTCGTGCCACACGCCACGACCCTTTGTTAAGCAAAGTACTCGACTTGACACACGTGGGCTGGCCATCGTCCATCACTGACAAGGAAATGAAGCCTTTCTTTGACAGACGTCTGGAGCTCACTGTGCATCAAGGGTGTCTGATGTATGGCATGCGGGTAGTCGTACCACCAAAACTGCGCAATCTCCTGCTTGAAGAGATACATCTGGGTCATCCAGGTATTGTCAGAAGCAAGGAATTAGCCAGGAGCTACATCTGGTGGCCTTCAATTGACAATGACCTGGAAGAGCAAGTGAAAGCATGTGAAGAATGCTATCAACAGCGGAACGAGCCAGTCCCCGCGCCCCTCCACCCTTGGGCATGGCCGACATCGCCCTGGCAAAGGGTGCATTTGGATTTCGCGGGTCCAGTCAAGGGGAAGATGTTTTTGGTCGCCGTAGATGCACACTCAAAGTGGCCCGAGGTCTATGTGATGGAGAAGACGACATCACAGCACACGATCCAACGTTTTCAGGACTTGTTTTGTCGTTTTGGTGTACCTGAGGCCATTGTTACGGACAACGGTCCTCAGTTCGTCTCAACAGAATTCAAGTCTTTTATTAAGAATCTAGGAGGCCGTCACATCTTGAGCGCGGCCTATCACCCGAGTACTAATGGCCTCGCGGAGAGGTTTGTCCAGACATTGAAGTCTGCTCTCCGAAAAGGACGACCGCAAGACTCCCTGGAATTGACGGTACAAACGTTTCTTCTGACGTACCGCAATACCCCTCACACGACGACAAAAGAAACACCTGCCACTTTGTTCTTAGGCAGAAGACTTCGCGTAAGACTCGATGCCATTAAGCCTTCCGTTGGGGGAAGAGTAGGACATCAACAGTTCGTCCAGACCTCGCAGCGAAAGGCGCGAACAAGGATTTTTAGTGTGAACGACAATGTTCTCGTGAGGAACTATAGAGGCTCCCAGAAGTGGATTCCCGGCACAATTCTGAAGCAATCTGGCCCAGTGTCCTTCCAGGTTCGAGTCACGACTGCTCGGGGCATATATATCTGGCGCCGTCACCAAGACCAGATGCTTCATCATCGTGAAAACTCGATGCAAGCCACATCAGACGGATTCCTGCCCGACCTGAGGGATCCAGAGAACTGCGTCGACGAGCCTGTGGTCAGTGAGTTTGCAACCACCCCACAGAGGGCAACCGACAGTCCCGCTGTGCAACAGCGCTACCCCACAAGACATCGTCGTCCTCCAGACAGATACGACGCATAACGTTTTTGGCATTGTGTGCAGTGTGTGTTTTCCTTTGGTTTCTTCAATTACGCCGGGGGAAATGTTATATCTGTGGCAGTGCTCGTGCCTTGACGTGCAGCGTGCGCGCGAGACTATCGCGTGAACTGACTGACTGCCTACCCGAGCGACAGCATGCAGCCGTGTTCTAACCGGGCTGATTTCTGTAACCCGTTTTTCTTGTAAATACACCACATATTGAAACTTGGGAAAACACGAAGATAGTTTTTCTCGCCGGCTGTACATGCGTCGCTCTGAGGTGCCAGTTGTTTTGAGCGCAACATAAAAATTGATACAGTTGTGCAGGTTAGTTCGCTTGTCAAAAAAGAAGAAAGATATATATATATATATTATGTGGGAAGAAACATGCAAATCAGTTTGTCAACTGCCGAGTCGGCGTCGTGTACTGCATTCCACTGTCTTGTGGTAAGACTGGACGTTGTATTAATGATAGACTGGGGGAGCACTGCAACAGCGCCACGCGGGGTGGTAACAAAACGGATTCCTTCGTTTTCTTGATTAGAACCGTAAAGAAAAAAAAAAAAAAGGGGGGGGGGGGGGAGTAACTGAATGACGCATGTAAAGCAGGCGAAAAAAACTATCTTCGTGTTTTCCCAATTAGTTTCAATAAGACGTCAGTTCCGAGTAAGCGCTTGTCTGTCTGTCGTACGTGTCCTCTTTGCTCCGTCCTTGTTTTTTGCGCGCTTTCTATTTTATCATGAACTGCTACCAACTAGCCCAACGTTCAACCCTGCCGCTGGAAAGTAGAATCTCCAGATTGCAGGGCGTGGCTTATAACGTTCAAGCTCGTCGAATGCCGCAATCTTATTGGCTGCTGAGTGATAATGAGATGCTTGGAATTCGAGGCACCCTGCGTTTCTTAAGTTGTCGGCAACTATAATGACTATAGGGACCCAAATTAATTTCGCCGAACCAAGACAAGCAGACGACCTCGCGCCCGAGTTTTGCAATTCAAATCCGCTACACGAAAGCGCGTCATTGCGTCGTGACGTCAGTCAAGAAAAGTTCGTTACTTTGCATCCTATCCCGCGCCGGTGAAAGGGGGGGGGGGGGGGGGGGGGGGGCAATACGAAAACGAGAACGAACCGTAGCAGACGATGTTGAAATCAAAACCGGTTGAGAAACCCCTCATCAGCCGGCGATGCCCGAAACCGAAACCAAGCGTGAAGCACGGCAACGCCTCTCAAAGCAAAACCAAGGTGGTGGGACGCATTAAATGTTTCGCGGCAATTTTCCAATTCTGCAATAAGTGGGACAGCAACGTTTCAGGGTTGGTCGTGACCAGAAAACTGAACAGAAAAGGAGGCAGACGACCACTAGCACCTAGAAGACAGGGCCTGCACCTTTACCCCCCTCCCCAAATGTCATCACTGATGATGATGATGATGACAAGGCGTTTTACGCAGCGCCTCCTAGCGTGCGTCAGCGTCGCCGCCAGCCCCGCCAGCACGTCGTGTAGCGACTCACAGCGAGCGCTTCGGCGTGTTTGCCGCTTGGGGGCGGGTCGAGAAAGAACTATTGATGACGTCACACGTGAGCCCTGTCTTCTAGGTGGGAATGAAACGGCGCGGGGTAGGAGTTCGTTAATTAAATATTCCCCGGGAGAGCGGGGAACGTGCGTTGACCAACCGAGAGACCACACACGTCGGTGCGTGCGCGCCTCGTGCTGAGGACCGTGGAATGTCAAGGGCGCTCGACGTAATTTTGCTGCGTGTATGTTTGGACAGCCATATGTTATTCGCTAGCTTGTTGCATGTGCAGTCGAGGGTAACACGCGACGGGGATCACTAAACATCGTTTACATATATGTATATTAAATTTTGTATAAAACGGGTTACCGGTGACAGAACTTGAAGGCAGTGTTTAAGGAGTGATCGTTTAAGTTTGCAGACATTGTTAGATTAATGCGTTTTGTAGGTTGTTTTGATGAATTTTGATATATATATATAATGACGTTTTCTATGAACGTTTTGTGAACCCACCCCCCGATAAAATGACTCACGGCAATGGAAGCCTTTATTGTAAATACATAAAACAATAAACCGTGGTTTCGGGGTGTGAATGTAAGTTTATTGTTTCATACTTTTCTCGCTATTTGAGCGGGAAAATGTGCCGACGTCACCGTGCGTATTTATGCAACACGGTGTCAAGTCGTGGTGCCATGACCGTCATTTGAAGTCAACGTCAACTTCACCGCTAAGTTTAACGCGAAAATGCGCGGGCTTACGAACCGAGAAACTATATATATATATATATATATATATATATATATATATATATAGATATATATATATATAGATATAGATATATAGATATATATATTGTGAACTAAGGGGGGAGAGTGATTATTAAATTTATTGCATTGAAAGTTGGGGAAAGGGAAAGAGAGCTGTAGAAAAAGTGTACCAGGAGTGGAGATCGAACCCGCAACCTTCGCCTATCCTGAGCGACGCCTTAACCGATTAAACCATCCCGGCCATTTTTCTGACGAACACAGCTTGTTCTTGATATAATCGTATTATTAGCTTCGTCATTCGCTGGGGTCTTTTTATCGTTCGCCGTGACTGTCTCGCTCCGTGCTCAACAGGAAAGCGAACTCGTATACTTTTTTGTTTGTTTTTCTTTCCAACGTGTTCCGTGCTGTCGCGCCATTATGCCCGCTGTTGTTTGACCGAACCGCACGTGTGCGTGCTCGGTAATACTTTTCATTATCAAGTCCACACTTCGTTTCGCGTTCCCACACTCGGTTCGAAGCAGTCGGTCTCTGAATACAAGATCGAGTTCTCCAATTCTTCCCATCAAATAAACACGAACGAATGTGTGTTTGTGCAAAAGCGGTGCTTCATGGAGGTATACCGTTTTCGGCTCGGGTCGCGAGAAGGCAGAACATGTTGTGTCCATCGACGAACATCAGTGTTTGCCGTAACTAATAAAACTGCTATGGGATATGAAACATCCGCGGACGCGTGATTCCGACTATTATGTCTGTTGATCCGCGCTGCTATACCGGTACCGGAAGCTGAGATATTCTGCGCTGACTTTGATTTCGAATAGGATCTCTTCAATTAAAGAGTCGCGGAGCGCGAGGGCGTTGAACAAAGCCGGTTAAAGTACGTCACAGGAGCAATCGGATGAGCAACGTGCGCGGTTGCGGTTGCGGTAAGGTCATAACGCCGGGCTATGATTGGCTCCGATTGGAAAGAAAGTGGGTAGACCTCAAGGCAGCTAGCACTGAGGTCTACTGACTCTCCTTCCGATCGGAGCCATTCAGAGCTCGGCGTTCTGATCTGCACCGCTGTAGCAAAATAATTTGATGGCGTAGTTGGTTGAACATAGTACACACAATTAGCGCAACAGGAGAAGAACACAGGAAAGAAAGAGAAGACAGGACAGAGCGCTACTTACTACTGACGTTTTATGACAGGAAAGAGGAAGACAAAGATACAATTAAGACTAATATCACAAAAAAAAGGAAAAGAAAGTGAAAAAAAGAAAAGAGTAGCAGTAAGAATAACCAGAGAGATAGTATTTACAAAAATCGACAAAATTATTTATAAGTATTAAGTGACAAGCTGGTGGAAAATAAAAATTAAATTAAGGCAGAGGAAAGGAAAGATAAGAAGTTGAAGAAGAAGAAATGGAGAAAAAACTACTAAATATTCAAAGAAAGGATAGAAAGGACAGGAAGAGAAAGATTAAAACAAAAAGAACAGATCTGAAGCGTTTCGCACAAAAGCAAAAAAGAAAGAAAGTGAAAAGAAGAAAAAAAAAAAGAAAAAAATAAAGAAAAAGAAAATGCCTATAAAAATCCAAGTAGTGAAGTTCTTTCGCTGGCAAGTTTACTGATGGAGCACTGACGCACACATCCCCTCTGGTGGCTATAACTTGGGCTTCCATTATTTCTCGTGTTCTCTTGTCAACGGATCGTCGCAAGATCTATCAAACAACGAATGACACCCACAATCCCTTGCATGTACGGCAAAATGCCCCGACGGAGCAGATTTCAGAGAGAGAGAGAGCGCATGTTCTCTTAGCGTAACATTGATGCACCGCCCTGATTGCCCCATATATGACTTCCCACAAGATAATGGGATATCGTAGACGACACCGCAGGAGCAGTTGACGTATTGGTGTGCAAGTTTCACGCTGCATTCGTCGTTCCGGTCTTGCGGGTTATTTATCCGGGGGCAGAGACTTCTTAACTTGTCAGGAGCAGAGAACACCACCTTTCATTTCATTTCATTTATTAATCCCTTAAATGCCCACGTGGGGCATTTAAGGGATTAATAAATGAAATGAAATGAAGCAGTCTTTGTACACTTCAGGCAGCCTTTGAGGGCAGGCGGTCTTTGAGGGCAGGCAGTCTTTGTACACTTCAGGTACACAGTACAAAAGAAAAAGAGAAAAAAAAAAACGAACAAAAGATTACACAAGTGGGCTACAGGCCGTAAAAGGTGGCAAGTGCTTCTCTAAATTTTGAGATATCCGATATTGTTACTATTGAGTCTGGTAATTTATTCCAATTATTAATAGAAAGCTGCAGAGGCGAAAATTTAAATATATTTGTCCTATGGATAAAAGAAGCTTGCAGGAGTTATCTAAGCGACGGGAGGTGTGAGGTGCAGGTATGCAGCATAAAGATCTCTGCAAAGGAAGATGATAGTAAAATTTATGTAGAATGGTTAAGGAAGATATCGTCCTACGTTCTTTAAGAGAGGGGAGGCCAAGTTGAGTTTTAAGATTACTGACACTAGCCGTGAAATTATAATTTCTATGAATAAACCGTACCGCTCTGTTTTGGACGGCCTCTAACATCTCTTCTAAGAATAGCTGATGGGGATTCCAAACCTATGAGGCGTACTCCAGCTGGGGACGAAGAAGTGAGGTGTATGCTAAAAATTTAGTAGAGGCAAGAAAAAGGTTGCGTCGCAAAAAGCCGAGTGCCTGGTTAGCTTTGCTGACAATGCTAGTTATATGACATTCCCATGAAAGACGGCATGTTAAGTAAACCCTGAGGTAATTGTAAGTTGATACATTTTCGATAATATTACCGGAAAGGTAGTATTGAAAGTCTATTCTGTTACGTTTCGTAGTGAAAGTCATTTGTTTAGTTTTATTTACGTTTATTTGCATCTGCCACCTTTCACACCAAGATTCTATAGCGTGAAAATCAGTTTGGAGTTGAGCACACTCAGAGGGATCGGAAATTTTAGAATACGCAACACAGTCATCAGCATATAATCTAATTGAAGACTTAATTAGGGAAGGCAGATCATTAACGTAGATGAGAAATAATAATGGACCCAGCACGGTTCCCTGAGGTACTCCGGATTTAACTGCTATATAAGACGAGCAACTGTTGTTAAGGGCTACGTACTGTGTTCGGTTTGAAAGAAAATGAGCTATCCAGTTGATTAGAGTTTCTTCAATTTTAAGCGAACGTGATTTTATAATAAACGGTGATGAGGAACCTTGTCAAACGCTTTTGAAAAGTCAATAAAAATAGCATGCGTTTCAGTATGGTGATGAAGGTTTTTATGAATGTCTGTTATAAATTGAAAAAGCTAGGTGTCACAGGACAGAGACCGTCGGAAACCGTGCTGGTTTACAAAAAGTAGACCATTATCAACCACGTAGTTCATAATTTTTGAATAAACAATATGCTCCATCAACTTACTTGCAACACAGGTGAGAGAAATGGGCCTATAATTCGTGGGGCAATCCTTGTCCCCGGTCTTAAATATTGGGCTTACTCGAGCATGTTTCCAGTCAGGGGGTACGTCACCGGAGTCAATGGATTGTTGGAATAGCTTGCATAGAAGAATACTGGAAACAGGCTTAGTTAATTTAAGCAATTTAGTCGACATGTCATCCGGGCCTAGGGCAGAACTATTGGGAAGGTTATCAATCATTTTTTCGATACCAAACGGTGTAATAGAACTAGGGTCCATCCTGGTTGTGATTGTGTATTGGGGCGTGTGGTCGGGTAAGGGAAAAGACTCTTCTGTGAAAACATCGCCAAAATAAGAGTTAAGTGTCTCACAGTTTTCTCTTTCGAGAGTTCATTTCCACCCGAGTCAACGATGCGGGGGAATGGTCTGATTTACTTGGGTTTTATAGTTGACCAAAATTTCTTGGGGTTTGTTTTCAGTACATTAAAGAGATCTACGTTAAAGAGTTTATGCTTAGCTTTCTTGATTTCATGCTTGCAAGTCGAGGCGCATTCTCGGTATTTAGACCACGCTGATGAGGTTTTTACGAGCTTTGCGCGACTATAGAGCCTTTGCTTTTTACTGAGAAGCCGTTTGAGGCGAAGAGAAAACCAAGGGCGCTATGAACTCTCGGAACATATGTGTGCAAGGCTTCTATTAGTGCATTCCTGGTTAGGATCCAATTTTCATCAACAGTTCTACTTTGAAAACCCTCTAGAAAGGTATGCATGAAACGTGATAGATGGAGAAGAAGAGAATTTTGGTCGGCTCGAGGGTAACTAAACACAGTCTTACCTAATGGGCAGGACTTAGTCGTTGGAATGGACGATTGGACGTAAATAGACAAACGATCTCTAAGAGGTTCTAAGAGTTCGACAGCTGTGACACATTCCGGGTCGGTAGTGAGAAATAGGTCAAGAGTTGCGGAGCCGCGAGTTGGCTTATCGACCATTTGGAAAAGAGAGTGCGCGCTGCACCAGTCAACGAAACACCGGGCCTGAGTGGCCTGAGCGGGAAGAGAACGCCACAAGTTGAACGACATGGGGGCAGCTACAACAGGCCATGCGATTTCGGGGCAGTTGAAGTCACCAGCAAGCATAAATACGTCTGAGGGATACAACTTGGTGAGGGATTCTATACATTTCTCGAGAAGGGACGGTAGTCCTAAAAGGTCTGGTGGTTTGTAACAGGCAATGATCAGTACAAAGGACGAAGGCGTCTTTATTCGAACCCACGATGCTTCACAATCATTCAGCACTTGGCTCTTCAGAACATGCAATGTATTTTTAACCGCTATAAAATCACCGCCTCCCCTGCGTCACACCCTGTCTTTACGAAAAATTGAATGCGAATCGTTCAACAGTAATTCAGAATTATCAATATCTCCGTTTAACCAAGATTCTGTTATAATCCCAATATCAGCAGAACATGAATTCACAGCAGATTGTAGCCCTTCTTGTTTTGAGCACACGCTTCTTGCGTTGGCGATAAAGAAAGAAAGGCTGGCAGAGTGCTCGCGTCGGGGCAATATCTTTTCTTTGTGCTTTGGTTGCTACGCTGGAACAGCTTTCCCGGAATTCGTTTCCTTGTCAAACGCGTACCGAGTACTTCCAATGAAAAGCTTATCGTGCCGTAGTCGAAAATCATGACCTTGGTTTTTTGCGAACGCTAACAATGCCCGCCTTGCAACGCGTACGTCTGGGGAGAAATCTTCGCTTAGCCGGAAGATTGATCCCCTTAGTGCGGGACCCTTAGATAAGATGAGTTCTTTGTCTTTGAAAGAGTTAAATTTGACTATTATAGGCCTGGGAGGGGAGCCCTCATTACGCTGCTTTCCAAGTCTGTGAGCACGCTCAATGCCGGACGGCGTGGGAGTAACGCCAAGACTTGTGTGGCAGAAACTTATTACTTTTTCTTCCGACTCCCGCCATATTTCGTTAGGTGTGTCTGGGATGTTATAGAGCAGAATGTTGTCCCGTCGAGACTGATTTTCCAAAAAGTCATCTTTTTCCGCGAGGTGTTGCAGTGAAATAGTGTTATCTTGAACTATGTTCGAAATTTTATCAACATCGCTTTTCAGCTTTGTCATGCCTGAAAATTCTAGCTTCATGCCGGCGATCTCCGATTTCAAAGATTCGAGAACACAGTCAGTCTGGTTTTGCCTTTGTTGCAACTTTCTAATTTCTTGCAAAATCCGATTTTGACCCTCCGCTAATCTATTTAACACTTGGTATTTGGCGGCGACTCTCTTGAAGTTATGCGAGATGCGGTGGATGTAAGGTACGACCGCTGGTTGGCGTCTTCGCTCTACACTGTTCTTTCGAGTTCGCTTTGATTTCAGCAACCCTTCCACAACTTCTGACTTGATGGTGGCGGGGTACCCTGAATTCTGTAACCGTAACACTTGGACATAGAAGCTCTGTCCTGCTGAATGCATACATAATTTTTTTCAGGGCCGCGGTCAGTCAGTTGGAAACAGTTCCTCTTTTAATGAGTTTGAAGAGTGCCGAATCATATTGGAGTAGTCGTTTTTTAGATCTTATGCCGCAAATCTAGAAATTGTAGGGTGCTGTTAATCGGAAACTCGTGTGTAAACTGAAGCCCCTCAGCGCGATCAAGAAAAACGTTTTTGATGGTGTCATAAAGGGCACTGTCGTTTGATCCTGGTGATTCTTTAAGCAGCACAAGGTAGTCATCAACATATCTAAATATGCGTGCTACCTGGGGTGGTAGACTTTGTAAGATGGCTCTCTCCCACTCACATTTTGACAGACAGATGTCGCACAGCACAGGAGCCACACACGACCCGATGCAAATTCCTTCCTTTTGTCTGTAGATCTTTCTTTTTCCTGTGTTCGTCCCCTGTGTTCGTCCCCTGTTGCGCTAATTGTGTGTACTCTGCACCGCTGCCCTGGCGCAAGAAGCAGATGGACTTTCACTCCGGTCACCGACATCCTAGGAAATACAGGGTGTAACGAATCCTGTGAATGTCATTATCACACTGCAGGCAATCAGATTGCGACATTTGCCGCTTAGAACGCCAAACGAACAAATCACGAAACAAGACGAGCGAATATAATGTGCAATACCCTGCGTCTGTTAGTGTCTGACCATGGCTACCATTCGGCACGGGTGGCCTAACCTATGGCAGCGAGTCCAGTCCATTCGCGTCTGGCTGGTGGAGGCAATTGCCTCCACCAATTAGACGCCCATATGTCACGACCTTTTAAGATGTATATGTAAATGTACAACCTAGCTGCCGAAGAATGTCCTCACGAAGCGCAAAATCGTGGACAAAATAATTGCTATAACTTGTGTTCCCTGTCACTGATTGTAGCGAAAACTGTACACACAAAAGGTGTGGCGAGAATCGCACCGTCGCTTGTTATGTTTTTCGGCGTTTTCTTTTTTTTTTTTTTTTTTTTTTTTTTTTTTAAGTGTTGCAGTTTTATTTGTTGCGGAGACATACGCGTTACAGCTTCACTGCCCCCGGCGAATATTGGCCGGCGCCTCTTTGAGGATTGGCAAAGGTATCACCATCTCCGCCGCAAAAAAAAAAAAAAAAAAAAAAAAAAGAAGATAAGTAAATAAATAAAAACGAAGCTTCGCCTGGACCGCGCACGCTTCTGCGTCATTCACAAGCTCGTAGCTGCTGTTTCGTTCCGGAAGGAAATTAAGTGCGTACGACAGACTTGGCTCGGCACCAAGCTATACGATCAAGCCGAGACGGTCGCCATGATGGATGGGCGGGCGGCCTTGAAAGGATCAAGTCAGGCATGGCAGCGGATTCGCCGCTCATTCGTCGCGGACCGCTTCGGCGCCTTTAGAGCCACTTAATTTGTACTTGTATTTTGTATCCGCATTTCACTAGCCATTTCGTGTGGGGTGTCAGAGGACAAAAAGTGAACGTAAACAGCTGACAAATGTTCCGTACCCCTTTACAGGTCTCAGCCGGGTACCACAGGCACAGATTCATGTCCGCTATTTGTGTTTTTAATTATATATATATATATATATATATATATATATATATATGGAGAAGAGTGGAGGTGGGAGGATGGGGTTGGATGTGTGTTAGGCGGTGTTGGAGGTCGCTCGGAAGGACATGTCCTGGAGGTGACACCCGCTCGCCTCTTGTCCGTGCTCGGTGCAGGACCATGTCCGGGGTCTGTCTGCGGCTGGGTTCCCCGTCGCCCGAGAGCCGGAGCAGTGCCGTCGTGTCCCTGCTCAGCCACGCCAGGACCCCGAAGGTGCCGTACAGCGAGCAGAAGCGCTCGCTGAGCGCCGCGCTGCTCGACGACGCCCGCTTCGCTTCCAACGGAGAGCTCCTGCAAACCATGGAGAAGGGAGGTAGGCCTGCAGAAGGGACGTCACCCACCGTAGACTGCTGTGCGGATTGGCCCCGACTACTGCGACGGCGTTCGACTCGTGCCCTCACCGAGCGAGCACGAACGCCAGCCGCGTGCTGACGCAGCACTCGGGGCCAAACTGTGCCCGGTGCCGTGGCCTCCTGTGGATGACGTAGAAGGTTCTAGCATCGCGGCCTTGTTGCCCCGCTTGTCGCGAGCCCGTTCTGACCGGAAGTGTCTCGCGCAGTCATGTACCCCGTGGTGCACCTGCTCGAGCTGCCCGGGCCCTTCGCTCCTCTGGACGACCAGCTTCTGGGCCAGGACTACTTCGGCGACCACTTTGCACTCCAGCAGGGTGAGGCCGCAGTGCAGTGCTTGACGGCCCCCGCAAACACGGGGTGCCTAGAGTCACCCAATGATGCTACGCCTCAGAGTAGCGATACTTAGTCACCCAGCTTGGTGCTTTAAATCACGGTTGCTATACTCGTTTTCACCTCAAGAAAAAAAAAAAAGGAAGTTTTACACATTATTCATACGCCGCGCGAAGTAATTCTTCAAGATTTGGTTGTCGAAGGAAGAAGAGATGTTTTTGGCGTCTGAACCGTCTACATCTTGATAAGATGTAGACGGCTCTCTATAACCTAAAATTCACCCACACATATCCGTATTCTCCACATAAAAGGAGAAATTAATAATGCACCGGAAAAAAAACCGAACTTTTTTTTTATTGTGGTTTTTGAAGTGAAAAGGGAGTATAGTAATATCTGAAGCTTTTTTGTGAAATCGCAGGGAACGGTTTTCCATGCTCCAAAAATGTTAAAACAAGCCACGACGCAGCGGGATGATATCATTCAATCTGTTTATTTGCACCTGTACAAGTACAGGTGCCGAGGAGACGGACAAAAAGCCAACAGTTGTTTGCTTGATAAGGTCTGCTCTCCCGCCTTCTTTGCCAAGCGAGCTACAACATCGAAAATATAACTAACGCGTGCCTCATAAAGATATAAAAAACAAAACAGAACAATCTGGCCGGAAGTGTCTATTGTACACTGCTGGTGATACTAACAAAAAGACAAAAGGGAAATGAATTGATGGGGAGGAAATAAATCATACTTTTGGCTTCTAGGCTAGGTGGCGCAAGCTACCACCAGTTATAAAAGCTCCACTCGTTAGCATCCATCCATCCATCCAAGCAATGGTGTGAAAACACTCCTTGTTGATTTGAGAGTCACGTGTTTCATGTGAATATCATCTCGTAAGAAGCTGGGGATTCTAGACGAATGCCACAGTTCGACTTTCATGAACAGTCCACGGATAGTCATGCCGCAGGTTGTAAGCGTAAATGTTTGCGGTTAAATCAGATATGTTAGTTAGTTGGAGCATGTTAAGTTCATTTCCAGTTATGTATCCAAATCGCGACTTTCTGCACTGTTCGCCACTTCAGAAGCAGTAAAGAGTGCATATTAACAGCTTTAGTCTGCGCTCAAGGTGCACGGGTGCACGGACGCCCGCTGAAGGTTGTCACAACATATCGGGTGGTTTCGCTTCTACTTCGGAGTATGCTTCGAACCCCGTGTTGTGAGCAGAGGAAGATAGAGTCACTACATAAAGTTACGCTTTCAGAGTACCGAAACTCCCAAACTACGCGTCTGAAGCGCGTCAGGCGCCGCCATCTTGGGTCCACGTGCAGATAGAGGATTGACTGTGGCTGAGCCAAGCCGAGCTGTAGCCGTCGCCGGCGCCAGCTGCCGTAGCCGCAGCTGTGGCAGCGAATCAAGGTCGTGTTGTTCGCATCTCAAAGTAAGAAGGAAAAAATGCATGCTGAGCGACGGACTTCAGCGTGCGCGCGCAGCGGATCGCTGGACCCAAGATGGTGGTGTTGAAAAAACGCGATGATGATGACAGCGACTCACGTGACTGCCGCTGTCCAATGATGCCGCAGCGAACCAAAATATTGTTGAATAGAGCGACTGTATTGTCGGCAAAATGCCAAAGAGAAGGAATGCGGTACTCTGAAAGCGTAGCTTTATTTAGTTACTCTAGGTGAAGAATAAATATCAAGATGATTTATATAAAAATATATATATATATATTTAGCGTTTGCCTATCAGTGTTTGCGTCCCATGGGCATTATTTTTCTATTTTACGCAAAAAGTGATCAAGCAGGAAATATATTATTACAGGCGTGGTGATAGAGAGTCACTCTCTTTCAGATGAAGTGATTTACATAATGTAAGTTTGATATAAATAAAAAAAAATTGATTTATTCCATATTTTAAAAAAAGTTATGATTTTTTCGACTGGATTTGAGCCATTTCGGTCCTTCGTAGAATATTTGCTATTACCTCTTTAATATTTCTAAACATGCGACGAATTTGTATATGTCCGTATATGCCAAGCATAAATTATCGTAACGGGGTTAGCCAGTCCCTGAATAACTTGCCGCCTCAGAGAAGCCACCATTGCGAGCACGACAGTTTGAGCGGGTCTGCTTTGCACGCCGCTCGTCAAGTGCACGCATCGTTGCAGCGCGCTCATGCTTGATGCTTTGGCTTTCGTTCGAATATAGTACAGCATCGAGGTGAATCACGTCAGCATTTCTCCTCGAACGGGTGTCTAAGAACATCACGCGTCCACGTCCTCAGTCAAATGACGACACCGCAACACGAACCCTCCCCGTGACGTCAAGCGTTACATGACACTGGTTCACCGTGCACGCAGGTATCTACGAGGAGATCCGGCAGCATGTGCTCTACGACCAGAAGCACTACACGCGGCCCAACGAGCGGAGCACGGCCTACATACTGGCCGGCTTCAAGGTGCTGGACGGCACCTTCCGCGACGTCATGGAGGACAACTGGAAGGACTGGACCGGCGCCCGGAGCCTCTACATCAACCTCAACCAGGAGTTCGGGCTCCACCGGTTCTCGCTGTTCAGGCGCACCTGTCCCTCGGCAGACTTCGCCACCTTCTCGTACGTCATGCTCGTCGAGTGTCGGTCCGTCAGCGCGGACAACGCCGTGGGACTGCTGGACTTCGTGCAGCGTTTTCGGTCGCACCGGATGTCCGGTTATCTGTCCGTCTACGCCGTCCGCCATCTGGGGCTCGAGTCGTACAGCAGCTCGAGGTCGGGCCTCCCGCTAAACGTCAACGCCCGGTCCGACTGGTGGAAAGTGGTCCAGGACGCTGTGGCATCGAGCAGCGCCGGAAGCACGTCTGACCTGTCCTCCACGTCCGAGTCGACCAGCTCCGAGGACAGGCTCCCAGCGCCGAAGAGTAGTTACCAAGCGGCCCGCGTCGCCAATCTGCCTGTGCTGTCCCAACTCCCGGCCGTTGAGGAGACGAGACGGTTGGTGAACGCCGGTCGGAGATGGCAGCAGGGCAGTCCCATGACGCCCATCTACGAGAACCAGCCGGGTTACAGAACACCCTCTGAGTTGGGAACGACCATAATCTCGAGGTCGGCGTCATCCAACGATTCCACCAACGGCCTCGGAGAGACGGACCTGTCTTATTCGGTTGGTGATTCGTCCGTGCTGAGCAGCACTGTCGGCAGCGGCTCGGACATGGAGATGGAAGCGTCTGGTTGGGACCCCCGTCCGTCTAAGGGGAGTGTGCGGCGAGTGTGGTTCGAAGACTGCTGTCTTCTGGAGGATGTGATAGCGCAGGCAGCTGAACGCTGTAGCCAGCAGCATGTCGATCGGTGCGAGACGCGGGGTACTTCTTCGCGCTCTGTCGCCGCGAGAGCGAAAGAATATCACGAGTTGGATGAGATGCTTCGAAACCTTCAGTGCGTCAGCGTCGCTCCTCAGCAGTCGGTCCGAAGAAAGCTGTGGTGAAACATGTTTCACTCGGTACCTACCAGTGGCGTATGACCAAAAACGCACTGATGACACAATTCGTATCGACGCACACGTAGGGAACAAATTAGGCGTGGGTGTACGAAAAAACTTTTGGCGAATTTGCGGCCTTTATGCACGGTACCGTTTGCGCGATGCAGCTTGCACAATGAAGTTTGAGAGTTCATGCACGATGCAGTTTGAGAGTTCGTGCACGATGCAGTTTGATAGTTATTTCTATCTATACTAAGATCGAATCTCTTGAAGTCGTTAATAAGAACCAGAAGTGTGATGTGCGCGCTTCAGCAGTGCTGCCGGATTTTTCCCTATATATAAGGTTTGAGGGCATTCTGTACGCAGTTGTAAGGGTAGCTACTGCAAAAGTTATTGGGTTAGTATACTGTATACTTGAGCTGACATGCAATTAAGTTACAAATTGAGTTACAGAATGCTCTTTGCAATTGTAGCTAGCTACAGCAAAAAACGAAGTGACATAAAATTACTTGTGAACTGCTTCAGTAGGTGAATGTTATGGCGGCTGTGATTGCCAAGATACTGCAAGAGAACAAGCCGTTCAGGCATATTGGCGTGAAATAGACAATTTGCGACGCATTTCCGACATTAGGATACCGAAATGTTGACGCTGAGCGCTAAGTGACATGAAAAGGTTTACTCTCATCACCAAACAGCTGAGTTATATTACAGGTGGGGCATCAGTCCGCCATAGGCGCCTGCTGTACGCCTTTGAAAATGCTTCATAACTTGCAAACTGAAATAGAGAATTGAAGAAAGTGGAGAAAATGGTAAGCCTGCGTCTCCTCTCTACCCCCCCCCCCCCCCCCCTTTTCCTTTTCTTTCAAAAAAATAAATAAATACAACGAGAATAAATACACAGCAAACGAAGGAGGTGAGGCGTCTGTCTGAGAGATCAATATCATCTGTTGGGCTAGTTGGTTAGACATGATCAGATAAAATCAGCGCAAACGTATTTTCGTTGGGTTTTCCTCTTCCTTTTATTTTTTAAAAATGCTTCACTTCCTTCTTGTCTTTTCTATTAAAACGTCAGTTGTGAGTAGCGCTCTGTCCTGTCCTGTCTTACCTTTCTCTTCTCTTGTCGTTTGCGCTAATTTCATCTGATCATGTCTGAGAGATGCCTGGCCCATATGCCCTTCTGGAGCCACGAGCAAACGAAGCGTTGTGCAGTGCTACGATTGCGTATAGGCATCCTTGATGCGATTGCACACAACGTAAATTAGTAACTTAAAAAAAAAAAGAAGTGCTCCATTTTTTTAATGGTTTCACGTCCGTTTAATGGTTTCACGATCGGACGTTAGGTGTTGCACACTGTTTCAGGAGTGCATCTTCCTTGTTTGGCGGTCCTGTTACATGGTCATACAAAGTGTTTAGAAATGTTCGTTGCTTACACATGTGTGAGACAAACATGCTTCAAAGCATGTCCGCAGACAATAATGTAATCATGTCTGCAGAGAACTCCTTGTCTGTTGTATGAATTATGAACAGTGTGAGTGGGATTTTAGTCTCCTCCCTCTCTCTCTCTCTCTCGTCACCGCCAGTGCACACAAGGACTGCTCCAGAACGTGCATACGTTCTTCAGAAATATCAGGTAAGGAACTGAAGGAATTGCCATCGGTCGGCAAATAATTTTGTTGCGACCGATTGTGCATAGGAAAAGAGGTTTGATGAATGGTAAACTGTGGTGGACGTTGAGGTTCAAACCGACGCTTTGTGTAGAAGCATCATGCTTTTGAGGAGCGTATTGGAGACTTGTGAAATGGCCCGATTGCCACCGCGCGCACGGCTGTGTAACTGACGTAACTGAAAATATACGAATCGACAGCAGCGACTCTTTCTTTTTTTTTTTCCTTTCTGAGCGCGCAAATCTTTTTTTGGGAAACAACGGGGCTCGGTTACCAAAACTTCCCTTTTTGGTACAACACACCAATGCGAACGTGTGAATTTATCTGATATGATTTCCCATCGAACGTTACCTAATTAATGTACGTATGATAAAAAAAAAAAAAAAAAAAAACTTTTAGCCTTTTTATTTTGGTGAAGAATTGGACGTTTACTCGTCTCAGTCGTCTGTTGCTAGTTGAAAGATGTGGTTGTTTTAATTGTTTTATTTTTTCTTCATCCATGAAGGAAGAGCAGCGGAGCTGTTCTATGTGCCGCCACCTATGAGCGACGGCGGCAACCAGACAACCGGCAAGCCAGTTGTCTGGTTGCCGTCGCCTCGATCCTTTACGTTACCCTACGTAAGCTTACGTACAAGCCATCGGGATATCTGTGCTTCATATCAAGCGTGGCTACCAATTCGAGGAGGTATACGTGGCACACGACATTCGAGATACAAATGTTTCGGTGACTTAGATGTAACACAAGAAAACCACGTCTTTAAAGGGGCGATGCGACAATTTTTGTACTTTGCGCAAATACCGCTTAAAACGGATCCCTGACGTTAATGACCCATGAAACACGCGTTCGTTTTTCACCCCACGCAATAGAAGTTTCAGAAACAAAATTAAAGAAAAACGAGCACCGTTCACCCCCTCAACTCGCAGCCAGAACAAGCAGCCACGTGATCTGGAGCCGATTATATGCCGCCAATGTTGATCATAGCCACGCGCTGGGGTTGGCAAAGCACAGGACACGCGCTGAGTTTCAGACATTGTTATGGCTCGGCTATTGTCGTCGTTGCAGTGATTGGACACGGGCCACTACCCGAATGCATGTCGAGGTATCGATTGTCACGAGCCCAGATCGAATGCGTACGCAGTCTTCGCGTCCACTGTGTGAGCACCATTTGAATATCGTCACCGCAAAGCTCGATGACGCATACCCGGAGATCGTACTGTTGCCATTGTCCCCACAGCTCCGTCATCAAATTTCGCGAAGGTGCAAAAGGTGGCTTTGGAAGGAGAGACTGAAAGAAAAGCTCTGCTTTCATCCTTTGAATTCCGCCGCGACGAAGACACTTCTTGGTCGGTGGCGTTGTGTTCGGGTATTCTTGGATCCCACTAGTGCCAGGAAGCTGGTGTAAAGTAAGAAATGTTCCTACCCAATGTCGTTGCACAGCCCCTTTAAAGGTTGAACGTAGCTCAACTCCTCACATTACGTTACGACGACCTTTGTGTCATTGGTTGCCACGGTAACTCATCGTCCTAGCTCGTCGTCGCCGAAACATTTGTATTTAGCATGTAGCGTGCCAGGCTATCTTTTTGAATTGGTAGTTACGCTTAAAGCACAGATTTCCAGGTGACTTTGACATAAGCTTCGTAAAGTAACGTAATGCTAGAAAACGGGTCTGTGCTAGGTCTGTGTAAACCAGCTTTAAAGGCTGGTTCACACAAACCCGACAGTCCTTGAGTCCACGATATATATAGCCTCCTTCCTTGAAAACGGGGTGGCTTTGCGAATCTCTCGGTTTTGCGAGTGGTACTGATCTCCCTGTATTCCTTGGATAGTGCATATGTGTAGGTGCTTGCTGGTGATCTTCGATTGCCCAATTATATCGTATGTCAAGATTGGCAATCTTGATGGTGTCGAGCTCAGTTTGCGGAAGCACTGACGAAGTTCACCGTTAGCACGCGGTGATGCATGCAAGCGCGAGCAGCATGCTCATTAAGGCAACTTTGCAAGGCACGTGCTTGCCCACATGAGTGGAGAAAACTAATAGACCCTTTCCGAAAGTCACTAGATATACCCATCCCGTGCAAAGCCAAACCCGACGCTCTAAAATGGCACTATACGCGCTTTTCCACGCCAGAAAAAGCGAACGTCTTCGAAAGCTTAAGGCAGACAGGGGAAAAGATGGTGGTCTCTTTACGTCACCTTCAATTCCCGAAATCGAAGGTGCTTGATGGATCTCCTATCACCGATATCAGAGCGGCAATATTGTAGCTTCTGGAATTGCCGAAAGGTGACTGCCTTTTGGAAAGGGTCTATTGTGTTGTATGTATGTATGGACAACCGGAAGTATCCTCCATTTCATACTTAAGACGCTGTCAAAGCTGTTGGCGCGAACACGGGGCTTGATCTCGTTGATCATTTGCACGCGCTCTCGCGCAAACGAAACTGTTGTGGCTGCGCTACGGTCGCATTTGTAGTCTGAAGAAGAAGACGATGAAATAGAGGTTGTTCTTCAGCGGTACTGAATCAAGGTGGTCTATACTTCAGCTGTCGCGACAGCATACAACAGATTGCGGACGAGTGATGTACCGACAGGCATGAGCCTGGCGCTGCCGCCTCCTTTCCCTCCCGCTCCCGGGAGACCGAACAGTGGCGGCGGGTGTTCCGATATTACCTGCTGGCTTCGGGGGGCGACGCCCATGGACCTGCTCGGCGGAAGGCCACTTCTACACTGCCTCCATGTTGAAGGACAGATAGTCTTCTACATACTTCCGGAGACGCATCCTCCGGTACCACTGAAGGGATCAACTTCCGGCACGCAGACTTAGGGTGACCACCCGTCCCGTGACTCGCGGGACTGTCCCGCATTGAGGGCTCGTGTCCCGCGTCCCGCAAGAAATTCCCAAATCTTCAAAATGTCCCGCATTTCACATTGTCGTAATATTCACTGCTCAAATTATGGCGCTTCCGAACAACGGGCAACGGGGAACCGCGGAGGTCGCTGGTAAATATGTGAATCTCGATGTTATGTAATTTTCTTGCCAAGCACTGCGGGAAGGAACCGTCGTTCTTGCAGGAGACTGACGCACATGCGCCGTTGTGCCTCTCCGCTTGATGGCAAAATATTGCAAGCGAAAATTGCTCGCCAAAAGCTGAAAAATAAACTATTGTAATTAGTGGCACATCATACTGTATCTTACGAAAGGGTTGTTGTGGAAAGCTTTTTTTTTTTTTTAGTAAAGACGGCCACAGAAGACAAAAAACCTGCAACTCACAACGGTAAAAAAAAAACAACAACAACATAAGGTTTTATTTTTGTGTTGGAGCATGTTAATATAAGAGTAAGTATCGACAGGAAACAATAAGCCGAAACATATTTACTGTATTTTATTTCCTTTTGATGGATTGGGGTCTGGTGCAGTCGATCTTTATATTTTCAACTTAGATACTTTTAATAGAATATTTACCATTACAAATAAACAAAAGTATATCACTGTGAGTGAAACTTATCTTAGTTTAATTGCCGCGTAAAATTTTCAGGTGTATAATACGCTTTCGGACAGCACAGAATTTCGGGGTGTGCGCGTTGGTGAATTTCCCTTAATAGTTATTTCTTGAGTCGCAAACAAGCCCCCCCCCCCCCCCCCCCCCCCCCCCCCCCCCCCTGGGTCAGGGTGTCCCGCATTCCACCGGCAGGAAGGTGGTCACCCTACGCAGACTCCGACTGCGCCGGACGAGTACGATGTCGCTTTGGCGGCCCTGGAGACCTACTTCGCGGCAACTTCGAACGTGGTCGTTGCACAAGGCTTCAGGCAGCGAGCGCAGCTACCGGGGGAATCTGTCGAAGTATTCGTTGCCGAGCTGCAAGACCTGTCGGCGGACTGCGAGTTCGAACTTTTGGCGGACGAGTTCATCCGAGATCAGCTGGTGGCGAAGACTACGAGCCGGCAGCTACGAGAGCGTCTACCCCTGGAAGGAAGTGGACTAACCCTGAAACGGGCTTTGTTCATCGGCCGTTTGGTCGAAGAAGCGGCCCGGTAGCCCAAGAACTCGTACCGTCTTCGTCGGTGCAGAAGGTGTACGTTAAGTCTACTTCGAAAGCCGAGCGACCCCGCCGTTCACATGGAGAACCTTCATTCTTCACTTCGAAGATATGTTACCGCTGCGGGTCGTCAGGACATCTCGAAAATTCCGCTACATGCAAAGCAAGAAGGAAAAAGTGTGCTGGATGCGGGGAAGTTGGACATGTTCGTGCTGTCTGCAAGAGTACCGCCAGTCACACTAGCAAGGGGGTACTATCAGAGAAGTTGCGTGCTTGAATGTCTCTGACGAGGACATTCTTAGTATTCTTCACTTGCACGATAAACCGAATAGCGATATCTGCATTCCGGTTCAAGTCGAAAGAACACCCCTATCGATCTTAGTTGACACAGGGTCAGCAGTTTCCATAATGTCGGAAAATACGCACAAAAGAAACTTCAGTTCTGCTTACCAACTGCAAGGCATAAGTCGCAAGTTTGTTTTATTTTTCGCAGCAGAAAATTGCCGTAGCAGGCTGCTTTGTTGCTGCTGTCGGTTACAAGGAGCGCAACGTTTTTGTACGCTTCTCCGTTGTCCCGAACGGTACGGACATACTCGGCAATGACGCCATCGTTTGTTTGTCCCTTGAGGTCAGCGGTAGCGCGTTGAAATGTTTCAACACCACGTACGTACCTTCTGGACTTCCTCAAAACTTGGTAGATTACTTCGCGCACCTTTTTGACGGAACCCTCGGTACCGCGAGTGGGTTCGCTCACAAGGGGGAGACACGTCGAGGAGTATAGCCCGTTTCTGCCAAGCTGCGAAGACTTCCTTTTTCTGTCAGGGACGAAGTCTCTGAAGAGCTCCAGCGACTTCTACAGGCAGGCGTCATCGAGAGAATTGATGAGTCCAAGTGGGTCTCGCCGATCGGGGCGGTGGAAAAGAAGAACGGGAAAGTTAGACTATGTGTCGATTTAAAAGAAGTAAACAAGGCCGTCATAATTGACAGCTTTCCGTTGCCTCACACCGAGGAACTGCTACACGCACTGGTCGGAACTAAGTACTTCCTACGCCAGGATCGAACGAGCGCGTACCATCAGGTCCTTTTGTGCCCAGAAAGCCGAGACCTGACGGCATTCTTAACCCACGATGAACTTTTCAGGTTCACCAGGATTTTTTTCCGGGTTGGCCTCGGCTCCTGCTGCGTTCCAGAAGATGATGGCTACAATCCTGAAGGAGTGCCAATAAGCACACTGCTACCTAGATGACATCACTGTTTTTGGAAGTACGAAAGAGGAGCACCTCGAGAATCTGCATGAAGTTTTTCGTCGCATCAGCGAAGCGGACGTGAAGCTGAAAGACAAGTGCATCTTTAATGTTCAGGAACTATCATTATTGGGGCATGTTGTCAGCGAGCGGGGAGTGTCGCCCATGCAAAGCCATGTTGACGCGATTGTCAAGGCTCAAGCACCCACAGACGTCACAATGCTACATTAGTTTCTGGGCATGGTCAGCTACTACGCAAGTTCATCCCTCGGTATGCAGAGCTGGCAGAAGCACTACGTGAGCTACTACGCAAGGGTGAACCTTTCCGTTGGACGGCTGCTCGGGAAGACAGGTTTGAGAGATGGAAGTCCTTACTTTCCCCGTGAGTCTCTCCAAATGTTCGACCCTAAGCTGTCCGTGGTCGTGACAACTGACGTCTCAGCGTACAGCCTTGGAGCTGTTCTACAGCAGAAGAAAAATGGAGACCTTGTGACCGTCTCCTTTGCTTCTCGAACTCTAACGCCACAGGAGCGGACGTAATCCGCTGTAGAGCGCGAGGCGTTGACCTGTATGTGGGCGTGCAAGCACTGGCGCGTTTTCTTGTAAGGTCGGCGTTTTACGCTGCGAACCGACCACCAGTCCCTGTTGACACTGTTGGGCTCGCAAGGGACTGGCCAACGACCATTCAGGATTGCAAGATGGTATGCTCGTTTGCTAGCATACAGCTTCACCATGGATTTCAAGAAGGGAGAAGACAATTTTGTTGCAGATGCCCTTTCGCGTATGCCTCTTGGTGCGCCCGGGAAACTCAGGAAGACGAGGTTGTCTGTGCAATTTTTTTTGTGTGTATCGCAACAAGAGTTAGTCGAAGGGACTCGGCAGGACAACCGTCTGCAACAAGTGACTGCTTTAACAACCGGCACCTGGCCATCAAGGAGCTGCATCCTGACCTGGCACCATTTCACCAGGGAAAGGGGGGGGGGGGGGGGAGGAATCGGTTTGTTGTTCCTATCACTCTTACGGCGAAGATTGTGGAACTAGCACACGAAGCTCACACTGGAATAACAAGAACAAAGCAGCGGGCTCGTGACACGTATTGGTGGCCTGGAATGGACAAGCACATCGAAACGGCTGTTAGGTACTGCGGTGTTTGCCAAGCGGTTGACATGACACGTCTGCAAAACCCGTGGTACCCCCTCCACATCCAGTTGCAGTTCCGTCTGCTCCCTGGGAAAAAGTGGGAGTGGACATTGTAGGGACCTTTTTCAACGCTCCAATCGACTGCTGGTACGCGGTGACACTAATAGATTATTTCAGAAAGTGACCCGACGTGTGTTTGACGGCACTAGTAACGTCAATAAAAATCATCTCGCTTTTACAGGCAGTGTTTAGCCGGGAAGGCTACCCTACTGAACTTGCAAGTGATCATGGCCCTCAGTTCGTTTTTGCTGAGTTTGAAGCATTTTTGACAGAAAGGAGAGTCGACATGCCTTCTCTTCGGTGTACCATCCCCAGAGTAATGGACAGATCGAACGTTTAAGCCGTGTATTCAAGAACTTTGAGCAAGTCAGTGTCCAGGAGCAGCGTCCCCTATAGGAAGCGGTGGTGGAGTACCTAAAAGTCTACCGTTGCACTCCTCACGCAGCCACAAGCGAGAAGCCAGCGTTCCTCTTGCATGGACGCCATCCAAGGACAAGGCTGGACATTGTGGGGGGTCCGTCCAAGGATTTCTTTGATAAACTAACAAAAAGTCAGAGCTGCGACGAGTGACTCAGTACCAGCAGACGTTCAAGAAGTATACGGATGCTCGCCGGAGAGCCAGAGTCAGCGTGCTGAAACCTGCAGATAGTGTACGGGTCAAGTTACCAGGACACATTCCAAAAGGTAGCCTCAGCAATTCCGCACCCCTCAAGGTGGTGAAATACCTGAGGAAGAATGCCTATCGTCTGGAAGATGGAAAAGTGTGGAACAGGAAGCGCCTCGCCGTCATACCACCAAGCACGAAGCCACCTCCTCAAAAGGCCCTAGGCCACATCCCATGGTTCTCAACGCCTTCAGCGACCCCATCATCAACCGCATTTCCTCCTCCTATGGTCGCGCAACCACAACCACCTCCCGCGACATTGTTGGAGACTGCGTTGCCGGCATCTCCATCGACTTCGCCGGCACCGGGATGTCCCCTCATCAGGTAGTCCAGTTCAGTGGCCATGAAACCAAGAAGGTCTGCCAGACAGGCCTCCAGACCACAAAGATTGCGGAATTCTGTTTTTTTATTAGTGTTCTTGTTTCTAATGTTGTACATAGAATTTACTTTTTATTCTCGAAGGGGAGAACTGTTGTGGCGGCGCTACTGTCGCAATCGTAGTCTGAGGAAGAAGACGAGGAAATGAAGGTTGTTATTCACCGGTACTGGAGCAGGGCGGTCGACTTCAGCTGCCACGGCAGCATATAACAGAAACCGTGGATGTACACTGTTAGCAAGTCCCGTGTATTTGGCGAATATTTGGGGTGAAAAACACGACATTTACACAAATTACCATAAGTTTACACGATGAGTAACTGATAATTCGTTCAGAAATCATGCGAGGTTGTAAAAAACGTGTTTTGGTTCGGTCATACACGCATAACCGTGTAGCCGACCTCGAAAACACGCATCGCCCCCGGCGACGACCGCGGCATTGCCGGCTATCGAAGCGCCGGAATGCTTGGGGACACACTTCCCAGGCAGCACAAAACGTCGTGGAGACGTCGAGAAAAAGTCCCGGACGTCCGTGACGTCCCGCATGACTTCGATCTCGTTTTTTCGACGTTGAGGTGACGTCCTTATATAACGTTCCATTAGAGTCCAATCAGTGACGTTGTGACGACGTTGTATTTCAACTCAAACGTCGTCAACGTTCCCACGACGTCGATGCACGACGTTCTCACAACGTCCAACGCTCACGTTTCTTTGACGTTGAACTGAAGTTCATAAATGACGTCCCATTATCGTCCTGTCCGTGACGTGCTGGCGACGTCACGTTTCAACTTTAACGTCGTCATCGTCGCCACGACGTCGAGACAAGACGTTTTAGCAACGTCGAACACTCACGTGTCTTCAAAGTCAAAATAAAGTCCAAGGGGGCGTTACATTATTGCCCCGTCAGTGACGTTTCAGCGACGTCGCGTTCACACCTAAATGTCGTAAACGTCATACAAGACGTGCTGGCAACGTCAACCACTCACGTTTTGTTCGACGTTTTTAGATTTTCCAGCTCAATCTCCAGCTGCAGAATCACTGTGGTCAAGGTGACAGTGCCCAAGAGCCGCAAACAAAACTTAATTTTTGAGAGGTTGAGAAGTTTAATTATATATACATTAATTTGCGTATTTCAAAATGCTATTAATTGCACATCGATTACGCTAAAGAGGGCATTTACAAAACTAAATGTACACGGAAGAAAAAAAAATAATATGAAAGCATGTTCGGAATTCATTCCTTGTAGGATGTGCTTGTTATAATTTTGGTTTGTTTAAAATATTTTTACGGGTTTAGTTTGCAAAGCCCATGGCGTCTAGAACGGATTTAATTGTACCATTCTTGCATTTTGCACGCGCGTTGTCGTCTTCCATGGGTCCTGGGCCCTGGCACGCACCTCAGGGGCGCCGCTACACTATCCCCTCTCCAGGTGATTTCAGGCCTGCATCCTTCCCTAGGAGCATCCATACTGCTCCGCGACCACCCGAGATTGTTTTAAGGTTCGTCAATTTCTCTTCGTATTTTGTAACCCATGCTCACATGCGCACAACTGAAAAATTCGCATCAACATCACAGTTCATTCATAACACCAACTTCCAGCGCCTTAGCGCTTTCGGTAGCTCGGGGCGCAAAGTCTTGTCACGTGATTGTCAGTACAGATCTGGCTTTCGTTGCCACTGGTGACGTACCCAAACGAAAATCGCATGCCAGCACATACTATATCAAAGCACAACTTCACTGCACACTTGCGCATTTTTGGAATTGACTCAAAAAAAAAAAAACTGCCCGGCAATGCCGAAATTTGGTAGATACTGCCAACGGTTTGTGGAAATTGACATTCATCATGCTAACCCCTGAATGGCCCAGATGACGGTCCAAAAAGCGTTCAAGCCTAGTCCGCACTTACGTGCCAAAAAAAAGAAAAAAAGGAAAAAAAAAAGAACAGCCGGCACGGCGCGAGAGAGAGGGGGAAAGGTAGGCAGAGGAGATGCCAGTGGCATTTCCACAGAGCCCCATGCGATGCGTCGGAAAACTCGGCAAGAAGAGGGCGAGAGAGAAAAGTGGGGGAAGATAGCGATGACGAACAATGGACAAGCCTAAGTTCCGGGTGCAGTGTTGCCGTTTTAGCGATTTTGTCGCTAGATTTAGCGATTTTTTATACATTTAGCGACGGACATTTTTAATTTAGCAGCTAGCGACTTTTTTAGTGACTTTGGTGTTCAACCGTAATCTTGTTATTTTGAAAAATTTTAGAGATACTCCCGGGCTAAACCGTTTTGCTTCTCTTGCCGAGTTTGCCTTGGATATAAACTCAATTTAGCGGCGCGCTTAAAAAAAAAAAAAAAAAAAAAGTCAAGCCTGTTAACACTGCAGACCATCTCTCCCGCGCCCACGTAGCTACGTGCCCTCCGCCAAACGTTGCTATCCGCCAGCCAAGAGTGCAGCCGCTCTTGGCTGGCGGCTGCACTCTTGGCTTTCGCTTTCGACTACGAACTTCCAGAAGTTGTTCAGCGAATTGGCACAGCTGAAGCCTACAAAGCTGGCAACGAACCGTCAACATTACCGTTTTCATCGGTAATGTTTTATTTGGGAAACAACCATCCTAGTTGTTTTTCAGTGTAAGTTTAACCTCTCAAAATACCTGAGATGTGATTATTTGAGGGTCACTTTCTTTAAATGAGTTTAATAAGCTTTTGGAATTCAGCGAATATTTCGGCGACTTCCTGGCAAATCTAGCGACTGTTTAGTGACTTACTGGCCTCAATTTAGCGGCGTGCGCAAGAAAAAAGATGGCAACACTGTCCGGGTGTACATATTTTCTCAGTCGTTGCCAAAATATTTCACTGAATGTTCTGTTCTTCGAATTGGCCCAGAGAGAACAGCTCTGGGACCCGGTCCAACTTTTTCCGAAAGCCAGTCACTAGCACCGGCCGTCACGTCTACGGGTCTACGAGGCAGGCTGCTATGTTGCCGTGATTTTTTTTTTTCGAGTGATTGGATGAGTCGTTCAAGTCGCCCCTATGAAGAAGTCGGTGATCGCCAAAAACGCCGTCGTATTCAGTCACGGCTCGAGGACCTTTTTCAAGGCCATAGCGCTTCACGCGTTGAATCGTACTACTGCTCGGATCAAGGTGCCTGTGAGGATATGAATGACGCCTCCCAGAAGACAAGTGGCAGTGCACATAACGGCGCGTCAAGTCCAGTCTCCGATCAAGACCCTTCAGACGCCTCCGACGATCCCAATCAAGAACGCCCAGCGGACGGGATCCCCCTTCTGAAACCATTCCCGTGCACGCAGTGAGAGTACCAGCTACGCGCAATGGGGCGGCTAAAGCCAACTAAAGCACGCGCGTCAGCGCATTAATCAGAAGCAGAACGAGGTAAGCGGTGGAACATTCCGCGCTGCGTGACATCGTCACTTGTTCATTTATTTACGTGAACTTGTTTGTTCTTTTATATCTTTGAGGCTGGCACATCCTGGGACGTCTTTTGGAGGCGCTCCGCATTGTATCTCGTGTCGGAAAATGCTCAAATAAACAGTTCGTACCATACCTGTGTTTTAGTTACTTCCATCGTACTTTCATGAAAGCAACTTGCCTTCGCATTAATACTAAAAAAAATAATTTCTTTTTTCGGGGGGGGGGGGGGGGGGGGGGGGGACATAACGTTTTCCTACGACGGCTAGGGCACGTAATTTGGAAAGGTTTCTCGACGTTCTGTGAACGTCGTTGGTAGTCCGGATGTCGTAAACACACGTACCATGAACGTCGAGGGAGGACGCAACGGCCTACTGAGACGTGCGTATGACGTGAAACAAACGTCATTTGGAACGTCCCCTTGACCTTCTGTGCACCTTTTCTCGCGGACATTTAAAGGTTTCATCGACGTCGAAGGAAGGTAACGTCCGGACCTTCGACGTTTTACGACGTCACGTTACAGACGTCTTCGACGTTCTCTCGACGTTTTCTTCACGTTTATGTGCTGCTTGGGTTAGAAAGGACCGTCGAGACAAATGCCGCGGAAAGAAACATGTCTCGGAGACAGAAATGCACCAAAAGCAATTGCGCCATGTCGCAGGACGTTGGCGAAACCCACGCTTACCGGGCTCGCCGCCATCTTCTGGTCGATGGCAATGCGGCTTGCTTCATGTCGCCCATGTTTGTATTTAGTTTAGGGGTCCTGATAACAGTTTCTTAGACACCACAAATAAAGTTATGGGTCTAATTATTCGTTCCAAACAGTTAAAATGGATATAAAAAGCGTGTCCTCGATGTGAACACGTGACATTGCAGTTGGTTTCGTTTTTGCTTCAACCTTCAACTGCAAGCGATCTGGCGATCTGGCCACGGCGCAAGCGCAACGCCGATGTACGCTGGAAGCAAGCGCCGGTTGGCTTTCGTTGTTTTTGTTTGACCGGAGAAAATCTGGCAAGTAGGCATAGCGCCGCTACTGTTTTGGTTTGACGGGACGCGAGAAGCTTCGCATAGAGCTTCGGAGTTTGCGAGCACATAGTGAAGATGTGACCGGAGAAGTGCCCCTGTGATGTTCCTGGAAGACGGAAAGTAGCATTCGCAATCGTCGTGTGTGCTTTGAAAGCGGAGGGAGTCACAGGGCCCACGAGTTCGCAACCACAAGCCAAGGTTCACGACAGCGCGGCGTTGACTTCGGCGATCTCGTTCTGTTTGGTGCAACCCGGCGATGCGAAAAAGAACTGAAACATTCGTCGTGTGTGGTGCGGTGCTTTGTATTCCGGGTCTGTTTGAACCACGCTTTTAACACGGAGCGCAAATTGTTTGTTGCGTGGTGGAGGTTCAACGGGTACAGTCCCGTCGTCGTCAGCTGATCCGGTCCAGCTGGTCCGGGAGGACGCAGCGAGCGTTTTTAAAAGTAAATCTTCCCTCGTTCCGTTTCAAACTGTGGAAGTATCCCGACACATACCGTGAGTAAGAAGCAGCGGGCGTTTTCAACAAAATTACGTTGTTTTAATTGAATAATGGACTCCGGATTGTCGTCTTAAATCTGCCGTTTTTTATGCTTCGTGTTGGACTGCGTTTGCATAGCGACGCACACCGCTCGAGTATGATTCGGTCCTGCAACGAGTTTGTTGCGGCAATCATGCGGCGTGAATAAATAAGGGCAAGGTTTCCTACCTGCCCACAGATGCATGTACTGAGACCATTTTTTTATGTTGTGAACGTGGTGCTCTTTCTTTATTTTGGAAGACGCGTTGGCGCATTTATTATGGTACAATCACTTGAGAGTTGAGAAATTAGAGAGCGAGCAAGCTTTCTCAACTTTGTCTCTTTCTCTTTGGCACTGCACTGTTTCAGTTTCAGTAGGCATATCTACTAGCAGGTACAAACTGCTCTAAAGCAGGTAAAAAACGGGAAGCTTAGGACGGTGCGGACTCCGTGTTTCGCGCTTTTCGCAAGGTGACAGGGTAAATGCTTTTGTGAGATATGCGGAATATGCAAGCGATTTTGTTATGGCCGTCGTTTGCGTCTCTCCAGCAAAACGAATAAGATGATCTACTACAAAGGCGCAATCACAAGCCAAGATTTAAGATAGCAGTCGTTTGCTTCGGTGATCCGTGTAGCTGTATTTTACCCTGCTCTCTGCAACACCGTGTCATGACGAAGAGCTGGAATGGTCACGGTTTGTGCTGGCCTCCCGGTTGACAGAAACCCGCGTCGCCCGCATCGGCACCGAGTGCGCTTGGGCTGTTGATGCTCCAGCCTTTCATCCGCGGCTTGTCGCCAGCTCATCCTGCTGCTCAACGGTGAGGAAGCGGCGAGAGTAACCTCGGAAGTGAATGTAAATCCTCGTTCATTCAGTTATCCGGTGTCAAAGTGTGGAAGATGTCCAACGTGTACTGAGGGCGGGAACTACGAGCGTTTTGCCTTGCTTTTATAACCGAAACCAGACCAACGAGATAACTGCCTTGCGTACTCTAAAATGACGGAAGCAATAAGTTTCAACAGGTCGAGTACGTCACCGGGGATGTAGGCGAGATGGTGCACACTGTTTAAACGCTTGCAGTATCCACGAGTGGTACCAGGAAAGCGACGTCAACAGAGAAGGAGCTCGCGATTCAGCATAATGCACTGCTACGGGCCCGTGTATCTTCTAAGTTCGGTGTGGTGGCAGTATAAAAAAAAGACGCATCAGCGCCCCACACCAGTGTTCACGAATAACACCGGTCACAAACTCCCAAGCCCCACCGCTCTTCTCGACACCGACACGACATACGACAACAAACTGCATCAAAACGCCCCAAAAGTGAAGGTGGTGAAGGCGTCTGCTCCCGTACTGCAACTGCTGCAACTAGGGGAAGTGAAGTGTTGGGCGGATGTCCGGATGTCCTCCACAAAAATATATAAAAAATGCTTTGCGCAAGGATCATTTTCATTTATTATTGTATACGTAATGACAAAATCCCAATAATTTGTTTTTCTATCTGATTCATGCTAGTCGGACTGCTCATAACACTGGTCAAGCAAGAAAATAACAAAAATTGGAACTTTTTCATGACCGGTTTAAGATTTATTGTTAACATATCGTTATTTATTGCAACGGACTAGCATTATAGATTTTGCCTCCATACTTTTTAAATGCAAACAGTTCTAACACACGGCTGTCCATTGCGCCGTGTTTTGTGTATTCTTCTATAAATCTGTAATGGTCAGTGACCAAGGAGCTCACCCGCACATGTCAAGCTTATATGCGCCGCGGGGAGAAATGGATATCGAGTAGGAAGTGTCGGGCGTTGTGTCGGTTGTTGTGTTTGTGTATAGACTTTTTCTGTGTACTCTCGTCTCCAGCCACCTAATAGGCGTATCCGGTATGGGCGACGAAAAAATAATCCAACGTTTCAACCTGCAAATAGTAAAAAAATAAAGGGGAGGCAAAACGAGAATGGGTGACGGTTACGCTTATATCCTAAATGCCTTCTATTGGCGTGGCGACGGCAAAACAATGTTTTCGCCCATACTGGAAGTGATGTCAATTCAAGATGGCGGCGCACGTGCCGTGTAGCTGTGTGCTGTGTTGCCTGCGTTGTATGTAGGGTTGCTGTGTGGCCGTGGTCGTTCACAGTGTTAACAGACTCGTCTTTTTTTTTTTAAACAAGCTGCTAGAAATCTCGATAGGTGGCGCAAGTTACCGCCCGATTGTAAATAGTTTCCTCAAGTTATTTATCCATGTGAGTTCGGCATTCGTTTTTTTCTTTTTTTCCTTTTTTGTCTAGCGGCTTGTTGAAGCTATTGACGCCGCCGACCGCCGACAACACACGTACGTACCTTTGCGAGTAGCTACGTCCGCCGCTTGGAGACTTTACTGTGTATAAAAGACATCGAACGAGAACTAACGCGCCCTGTGTGCTTTCAATCCGGCTCAAAGGCGCGCGGCTCGCTGGGCTCGTCTCTCGCCTGTTCTCGGCCGCTGGCCGCCATGTTTCATAAGGAACACGCTCGAAACGGTTTTGCGGAAGGCAGACACGGTGTAGCGTGTTAAGTTTACACAGCAACTCATGTGTAGACGAAAAACACAGATGGCCTCGTGTAAAACGAACACGTTTCGACGTGTCCGCTATGGGACAACGGTTTACACGTCTGGGCGTGTTATTTTTGCTAACAGTGTAGCCACGCGCTCGCGCCAGTAGCTTTGACAGCGTTGTATATTGAGCCTGAAACGGAGTATACCGGTTTGCAAGAAAAGCTCCTGTACGCTGCCCTTGTGAGCGATGCTGGCGCCGCGTAACGTTTCCGCCATGTTGAGGTAGGCGAGGACAATATGGCGGCGTCTGCTGCATCGCCGATGGCCAACGTTAGCGCACGTTAGCGGCGTACTTACTGTTTCGAAACACAGGGTGAGGTATCAGCACACAATCGTGGCATAAAATATTGTAGGATCGGGCATGTTTAAGGGTAAAGGCTGACATTATAACGATCGCAGCATCTATTCCAGCACGTCGTGGAAGCCAGCGCTGCCTACAGCGCAGCCATCGTTGATGCAATGGCCATGCGGCTCCTGACGACCCTCCCGTTCACAACTGTGCCGTTCACATTCTTTGGAAGCTTTTATATTTTCTTTTCGGTTTTAACTGGCAGGAAAATAGCCATGTAGCACGTGCTAAAAACGCCCCCCAAAACAAAAAGGTTGTTCTGTTTTTTTTTTTTTTTTAATTGTTGTCTTCTTTAAAATATATCATTCTCTTTCGCAAAAAAGCTTGGCAACATTGTACTACAAGCAGCGGACGTCCTGGTTGGAAAGCCTCGCCCTGGCGCGCGGTTCGAGGTTAAGCCGGGATCCCACATGACACCACACCCACCACAGACAGGTCGTGATATAGACCTTTTCATTACAGTAGTTGCCTGACCGGCGGGTAGAGGGCGCTGGCGCACTCGGCGCCAGCGCCCTCTTTCTTTGCACTGCGGAGTGAATATAGATTTCACATTTAAATATTCTAAGCTTAAATGGTAAAACAAAATGGCTAGGTGGCGTAAGCTACCGCCCGATCCAAAGGGCTCAGCCGTATTCATCCATCCATCCATCCATCCATTAGGTTGCTTCAATTTGGTCGGTTTCGGTTTCAACGTACACGCGATTGTGATGCTGTTTTATGCCCTTTCCCTTAATTTTGCGATATGAATTTCTTTCTAGTAGCCCACAGCGAATGAAACAATAGTATTGAGCCACTTGGCAAACCGCGAAGTGGTTTCGAGCCTAAATTGCGACCTTTTTTTACTAACACTATATGCGTCTGATTCCGTCCATCATTAATTTCGGCCAGGTTCGGCGGTGAAACAACTGCGCTGATGCACAGGGAGGGGTACCATTGTCCACGGCCGTACCCGCGGACACTAATTTCAAGAAAAAAAAAATAAAGAGCAGGACAAGCTCCGCCTGCACAGTGCGCTCGTTGCCTGCCGCCGTGCTTTGGCTGTGCGTGCACCGAGCGGTACGGAAGTAGATAGCTCGCGCTCAAGTCAGATATTGAACTGATCATCTTATATTGCAACAGACTATATTGCATTAGTGCTTAGTGAAAAATCAGGTCGACAACATGATTAACAATCTGCTGAATCACCAAGAACAGATGAACTGACAAGTTTACTGTTCGATGTTTGGTTTCCGTACACCAACCTTTTCTAACTTCGAGACTGGAAACGTCTTTTATAACGACTAGACGAGTTTAATATAATCACGTAGATAATATAAAAAAAGTGATATTGTCTCGGCCTGTTTTATTTAAAGAAATTAAGCTCTCGACAAATATTTTGATAGACCAGCCTATGCTGACTATAAAATTTCTTTAACTAAAGTACTCATTTACAGCATTTCAAAATATTGGCCTTATGAAATAAACTTTTTGTCATTTGGACATTTGCTTACGACGTTCTCAAGGTATGAGAATGGTAAGATAAGTGAATGCCAGCTTCAAATAAAGTCTGATATTCATTTTACGTAAAATTTGCCGAATGAAATTGAAGAGCGCAAAAGAAATGATTTCCGATAAGTTTGGCTGAAGTCGAGCGCCAGGCGCCACCCAATGGACCTGTGTAGAAAGCTGTTCACTGATTTGAAACGATGCTCTTTGCACATTTTGACGTCGCCATCTACTGAAAGTAACTCCCTATGCGCCGTCGACAATTGGCTTCACTCCGGTGATTTTCATGCAGAAGGATTCTTTTCGGCGTCACATTTTATGAATCATAGGCACTATCAAGCTGTCTGTGGTAGTTTCTTACGCGGGGAGTCCAATTATTTGTGTTGAGATAAATTAATTGAAATTGCATGGTTATATTAAAAAATTACTAAAGCAACTGAAAACTATGGACATGGGACCAAGCACGATATACAATTCCGTGGTATTCATAAATAAACCGATAAAGCGAATGCTTATATCACACACGCGATTAAGAACGTAAAACAGATATAGGTGTGATTTTGCGAACAAACAAGTTGCCTAATGCTAAGGTACCATTATTTCTAGCATAAAAAATTATTCAAACTAAATGTTTGTTCCCGCGCCCTGTCCACTAGTTCCCTAGTGTAATCAAAAGAAACTGTTTTCGATCTGTTGGAACTACAAAACACCATTTTTTCAGGAAAAACACGTGGCTAATTACGCTGAGTGGTTTTGTTTTCTTCCTTGACACCAATGCGCACTCATATATATATAATAACATTGGGCTTCCTATTGCAAATGTTCCGCCCTTATTAGTAACCAAACTTCAGTTCTCATAAGTTATTGGTATTTGAACCCTCGAGGCTCTCTTCAAGTCCTATATGTTCTCAATGTGCGCAAGTGCCAACGCTGATTCCTGTTCCTATAAAACCTTTTCACACGTATCCCGCACGCCGACGGTAAAAAATATTCAAAACGTGTTACAAAATCAATTACAGAAGTTGCGCGCATAATGATGTAATGCAATTGCATAGTAAGTAGAAGTGTCGGACGACACTTTACGGAGTAAGGCAAGAGACGCGGTGAAACGCGACGAAAAACACGAATTCAACGCATCCGCCAAGGCGCGGACGGGAGAGCGGAGCGACAAGTTGAAGCAACCCAATGGCGGCCGCATCACGTGATTCCAAGATGGCAGCGCCCATGCGGTGGAGGGTGAAAAGGTCTATAGATTGGCTCGACGGGGAAACTTGTCTCTCAGCTGTAGATGGAGATGCCCTACTTGCAGTCAAACTCATGTGGTGCCATTGGCTCGCGTTTGAAAATGCTAGTGGCAGTGCATACTACGTTAGAGAAAAGGCGCCACTGGGACTACCTCACAATTTTTCATAAAAAGAAAGATTATTTGACGATTATTTTTAACTCAGGTGGGCGATGTTTCGATGCCGAAAATTACAACAAGGATTCTCATAATTAATTTCAAAAACTCCCCCCTCCCACTTCAAAAATTTTTTTTTACCAATGTTTGAGCTCCCGATGCGTCAGTCAGCAGTATACGCGTTGACTTATTTGAATAAACAAAGATTTTCTTGATACTCGGGAGGTACACTTTCACGAGTCTCTGAGTGCGAACTGCTTCGGGGCAGCAATCATTGATCTTCCCGTAAATATTCGAACCATCCAGAAAACACAGGTCTAAAGCCTGATTCACGTGGTGCGATTTTCTTCTGCGAAATCGGTAAAGCGATGAACCGCACATGCGAAATTTCGCGTTTCCTTTCACATTGATTGATAACACATGCGATTTTCCGCACTTGCGAAGCACATGGTTGGAACCCTTGAATTCGTTTGAGGATACTAATTTCGATATTTAACAAAATTATAAAATTTTCAGATTTATTTATTAGCTTCTGGTAAAAAGTACGCGGTACACTTATATTTAGGGCCGATTCAGACGTTTGCATCGACTGCATTCGCATCAACGAAAACGACGAAAACAACGAGTATACGACGAATGCGACAAGGACACCGGGAGAGCCACAGCTCATAACTGCTTGAGCAAGCTAGTTGTTGCGTTGCTTGGCATGTCGCGCAAGGCAAACAGTTGTCCCGGTGGCTTCGTCACGTGGACGATATTCCATATTAAAAAAGGGCAAGTAGCAGCGCGTCTTGACTTTCATAAAGCATGATGGCCGCTACTCTAGATGACGACGAGTTCAGACTGCTCTGTAAAAAGGAATACCTACTTCTGCGGAAAAAAAACTGCTGCTCCTAGACGGAAGCCCGCGGTGATGGTGGGTCAGGCCGTGCTGGCAAAACAAAGCCAAAGAATCGGAGTTTTACTCATTGGTAAGTCGACTTGTGCATTTCTGCTAGCAGGTTTCTGGAATACTTTTTCTCTGCAGACCCTCTTTATGCTGCACAGGGACCCGGAGCAGTTTCGAAGATATTACCGGATAATGCCGAACGCCTTTGAAAGACTCCACGCTCGCCTGGAAACAAAGCTTACGAAGCAATATGACGCCAGAGAGCCCATTTCATCGCGGGTGCGGCTTGCTATCACTTTGAGGTAAAATGGTATTCTCTTAAACTGCACTGTTTGGAGCGAATACGAGGTGCAATTAAACTGGTTTATAAGGCAACTCATTACTAGTTTCTCGGCTTCCATACATTAATGTACACAGCAATGTTTTGTTTTTATTCAGGTACCTGTCATCGGCAACGTCAATGCAGGATCTTGCACTGCAATTCAAGGTTGGAGTGTCAACAGTGGCATCCATCGTGCATGAGAGATGTCCGCATATATGAAAGGTGCTTCGCCCAAAACACATGAAGGTAAGCAAAGAAATCTGATTTCGTTTTTGGTAACTTGTGGAAAAGAGGACAGTTTCACATGGAGCGATTTTAGTTGCGATTTCGCAGTTGCGACGGCGTTGTTGCGGCAAACAGGCAGGTTCAATGCGATTATGAAATAATCGGAGCTGCGTCAATTGTCAAACATCTTTCGTGACGTCACCAGCGCCGCTGCGACGGTACAAAAAGACAGCCAATAAAAACGCGCCTCATCCAAAACCAACCGTATCCTTAGTGTCGCATGCATGCTGTGAAAGAGTCGCTGGCGTCTCGTAATGTAAAAAACACTTCAAAATGGAGGTGGTATTCCGGTCGTGTGGTATTCAGGGTGGCCATAGCTTGCGCCGGTTGCTGTTGAGAGCACGTGCTGTTAGTGAATTTGCAAAACGCTTCTGCAACGTATATTTCACACCGTCAAGATTGCTTATCTTTGCCAGCAGTACGTAGCAGTTTTGTTTTAGCTCTAGCTGCGAATAATGCGCGCCAATACGGCGTCCACTAAATACCGCCTTTAAAGATGTAGATCATTACGAACAAGACTCACAGTGGTGGTGTTGGGAAATTGATGAATTCAAGTTCCCCCCCCCCCCCCCCCCCCCACTGCCCTGGTGTACTTTTTCTACACACGACCAAACCACGCAATAATCCAGAATTCTAAATCAGGGGGTGTTGCAATTATTCGGGGGGTGGGGGGCTGTTGGGAGGGGGTGGCCTTAGGTCTAGATGCATTGGTCAAGAAATTCTGGGGGGTGTCGCCCCCAACCTGGAGATAAATAGGGGGGTGTTCGAAGGGGCTGGCTTTAGGTTTATATACATTGCTTAAGACATTTTGGGGGGGGGGGGGGGGGGGGGGTGTCACACCCCACCTGGAGATAATTATGGGAGTCGGGTGTACAAATCACTGCAGCAAACTCAGTCCTTTGCAGCTGCTCCTAACTATTCGCAGCCGAAATATCTAGATGAATCATGTTGAAAGCTGTACTGTCAAAAATGGTTTCTCAAAAAGTTTACACAACAGAGAGCCATTGATTTATGATTATAGGGACGAACTTGGGGGGAAGGGAGGGCTGCAGACCTGAGGATGTTGAGGGCCCCAATGCTATTACTGCGCCACCTTCGAAAGACGCGGTCACACATTACGCATCCTACGAATACAGTTTGCAGACAAATAGTAATTTGAGGCACCGCAGCATCCCTGCTTTGTATGTCGCATGGCAACCAATGAAAGAAGCAGCCTGGAACGCGGCTTATGAAACACGGATGCGTCAGTGAGTCGCTTTCGATCGATGTCTGCAGACTGTTTTTTCAGTCTGACACCGGCCTGACTTGGGCATAATATGATAGCTTACAAAAGTAAGTGGTGAGTGCCTGGAGCTGGGCTAGTTGGTTAAACATGCTTCTGAAAGTTTCCAACTGAACGTAGAAAAAAACGGAGCGAGGGAGAAAACAAAAAACAAACAGACATACAGATTTTCAGATTCAGTTGCAAAAGTATTCGCAATTTTTAAGCGTCAACAAGTATTTCTCATACATGAGGAAGCATTTATTACCAGTATTACTATAGGTAAAGTAAGATTACATGAACGGCTTTTAAATAACAACGTAAAACTATGTCTGAACTTTGTGCTG
The DNA here is from genome assembly GCF_016920785.2 of Ixodes scapularis. Classification (NCBI taxonomy): domain Eukaryota; kingdom Metazoa; phylum Arthropoda; class Arachnida; order Ixodida; family Ixodidae; genus Ixodes; species Ixodes scapularis. The sequence continues at coordinate 128,912,248 of NW_024609879.1, read as the reverse complement.
TACTTCTAGCTCCCATCAAGAATCACAGACTAAGGGATATTGCCGAGGGCTTTGAGACAGGGCGGAATTTTCCTAATTGTGTAGGGAACGTTGACGGAAAACACGTACATATCGAAGCCCTTGGCGATTCTGGAAGCCTGTACTATAACTACAAGGTGCTGTATATGGGTCTACAAATTTACTTCAACACATATCAAGTTTTGCAAGAGCGCATGAAGTGACGTAACATTCGGCTTTTCAGGGTAACCTACTCTGTAGTGCTGATGGCCGTCGTGGACAGCAAGTCGAGGTTTATGGCCACAGACGCTGGAGCGTATGGCCACCAAAGTGATTATGGCGTCTTCAAGGCATCAAGGATAGGACAGTGCCTCAGTCAAGCTGCCTTGAACTGTCCTGTCCACCACCAAATCTGCTGCCATCTTCCCATGTTATCGCCGCATCCGTCTTCGTTGGAGACGAGGCATTTCAACTGAGGTCGGACTTTCTGAGGCCCTGTCCTGGTTGATACCTCAGCGATTATCTAAAAATATTAAACTATCGACTGTGTAGAGCGAGGTAACCTTTAGAATTGTTGCACTTGAATTATAATAACAAAAATCACAGTGTTGTCTTTGTCCCATTTCCAGAAGGGGCGTCGAGAACGCATTCCAAATTTTGGCTACTAGATTTTGCATCTTCCGCAAGCCGATCGACCTCCTCCCAGATCACGCCACTGGAGTCGTCCGCGCAGCTTGTGTGCTGCACAACTACCTACAAGACGACAAGTTGCACATGCTAAATGCCTATGTTGATTGAAGTCGACCACTTCGGCAACATCGTTGATGGCCAGTGGCGCAAGGAAGTCTCTCAACAGACAAACGCGTTGCTCCACCAACCGAGGCTGAGATCGCAGCACGTCGACCAATCTGCCCGAAAATGCAACACAGTGGCCACCGCAGTGAGATACCTGTATTGCAGGTACTTTGTAAAGGAAGCTGCATTGTCATGGCAAAGGAACCGCGCTGGACTGAAATCCTAAGTAGTGTCAGCGGTATGGTGACAAATCACGAAGTTTTCAAGTTTTTGTGTGTGAGGATCGTCTGACCTATTTCCAGTGGAGCAGGGAGCTGAGGCCACCATTACAACAATATTCTGCCGCTGCGAGTTAGCTACCTTTGAACGGGCGCTCTGGTGAGAGACGGTTTCCGTGTGAGGCCCACTAGGACTTTCAACAGAGAAAGTGAAACATCTGTATTGTACCAAGACCGGTGCTACTGGAGGGGGATGAAATTAGGGAGTTTCCCTGTTCATGTACGCTCTTAATGTGCTTAACTAGGAGTGGACGTAATTTATACTCTGCCGCCCGTGGAGGCGTGACACAGTCCTCTCAGATCCTTGGTTGGATAAGTGGGACGAGTGTTTTCAGTGCACGCTCTGCAAGATCCTGAACTGAGGCGCAGTCCTTAAAGGGAAGCCGGAACACTTCTTTAAAAAAAAATTAGATAGAGCTTGATTCTAGCGTAGTTTTATCCCGTGGATATGAATATCGCGTTCGTTTTCCTCGAAGATGTAACTAAACGCGAAAAAACACGAAAAACACCCGACCCGTCGTGGCTTCATAAGAGGGCCTTTCGGCCGCAAAGCTCGTGTCGCTCGAGGGCCGCGCATGCAATCCCTAGCTTGCCAGGTGTATTCCCCCGTACTGGCACAAGTGTTAACATATTTGTCTGCCCTTCTTAAAAAAAATAGCAAGAGTACGCGTGCATAGCTTTGGTGGACGCTGCTGGAAGCAAGATTCCGAAAACTCCTTTTGTGGCGACACGCTCCTGGAAGGAGGGCCTTCGGTGGTACTTTGAAAATGATTTTCTGCAACCTCCATGCACCAACTTATGAAAGAAATAATTTCGATATTCGAGATCCTGGAGGTAAAACAGTGTTGAGATGGAGTGTGTTTGTACACGCCGAAGAAGCGTAGCATCTGCCCTCTCTGCAGTGTGGGGTGGGCTATAGGGGGTTATGTGGATACGACGAAACTATAACAGAAGGCACGGCGAGTTTCCTTCTCGTCGTGCCTTGCGTTGTAGCTTCCGGGTCACGTAGGAGTCGATTTCGTCTGGCCATTGACAAGGGGTACTCGGATCGTCGGCGGCGTGCGTAGTTGAGTGGGCGGCCTTGCAACACTGGCGCACAACGCAAATATTTGCCTTTTGGCGCCGCTGCACCCCATGACTCCAGCAACATGTTATGTTCCTCTTTATTCATATTTGATGTCTGCCAAAAAGGTGAGCCTGTACTTGATTCTTTTTCTTTTGTAATTGCATTTTTTGTTTGTCTTTTGTTAGTTGTTATCTTTCAACATTTAAAGCGAGCAATAAAAAATTTATTCCTGGATCACCTTTGCCTCATATTACCTCTCTAGTTCATTTCCACCCCGGACCTGTTGCCTGCAAATCAGTCAACTTTTTTTTTTTGTAGAAAATGGGTTGTGGGTCTTTGCCTCTTTTACGGACAAACTGGCGGACACTTTTTGTGGCAGGTATAGGTCAAAGTAGATCGACAGAGTACTGGCTGATTCCCCACAGGGTGAGGTGCTATTTTACTGTTTTCGTTTAACCTACGCTGCCAAATCGGGTCTTTACTTAACACAGAATGCGTTTTATCGGCCGACTTTTATGAAATGAACGACACGCTGGACGTGCAAAACACATTCTGTACTTCCTCAGCGTAGGTCAGCATGAACAAGCTGACGTAAATGTTTAGCTTTTCTTTTAATTCAAAACAATATTAGCGACTGCGAACATGACAAAAACACTGAAGATAAAGGAAACGACATAAATAAAAAAACCACAGGGTTTGAGATGCAAAAAAAGCCAAAACAATCATGTTGGTGAAATAGTCGCAAACTATGCACGACACCAAATTGCCTCAGGATTCTTATGACAAATGTCACGCGTGGCACGTGTGACATTTGCGTAGGGGACTCATTGAATAGTAGAAAGACCCTTTCTTGAAATCTGTTTAGGGATCTGACACGAAGGTCCGTCCAGAAACCGAGAATCGCTGATCGGCACCTTGTAATTAAAGCCATTTTACACGCGTGTCGCTCGCGTATAGCACGCGTCCAGCGCGTTTACATATCAATAGTTGTTGTCAGTATACGTAAAAATGTGAAGCTCAATTTTTATCAAATGGCTTTAATAACAAGGTACGGTTCAGCGTTTCTCGGTTTCTAGACAGACCCTCGCGTCATCTGCAAACAGATTTGAAGAAAGGATCTTCCTACTGTGCCACGAGTCCCTTACGCAAAGTGATCGAACAGAAGCGTCAATTGTTATCGCCTGCAATTTTACAAAGGAAGCAACCACAACCCTCGCGTGGTACGCAAACGCCAGTTCGTTTTAATGCCGAACTAAAGCTTACATCCCCCGGCAAAAAATATTCACATGGAAGAAGCACATCCGCCGCCCCACCCCCGCAGCGAATTTTGAAGACGACGACGTAGGTGACGCATTTTTCGTATTTTTGATTCCCACGTTGCTATGACCACCGTGACGTCTTTCACGAGCCGCGTTTGATTGGCTGTCCGTCAACTTCGCAAGAGCGGCCGTTCGCAAGGAAAGTTTGGCAAAATACGGAGTTGCGAATTAGTCGAATTCGCACCGCAACTGCGTTGTGCCGCAAGAACGGCGTCGCAATTGCGAAATCGCAGGCAAATTCGCACCATGTGAATCAGGCATAAGGTGGTGTACGTTTTTTGCCAATGAGACTGTATTCCCATTGGGCACGCTGTTCGCGGTGACGAGTTTGGGTATCACCGCCTGGTGGAATTTATTCACAACACAGAGTGAGGATACTTTAACTACCTCTGCTGGTACAAGCAAGTGCAATGTCAAGCTTCTATTCACTATGAAAATTAAGACATAACTGCTTGGGGCACATGCACCACCCATAGTGAGGATAACAACGGGCAACAGCTTTTATTCAAGAGTGCGGCGACAGTGATGTTTAGGTTACCCAGCCCAGCCGCAGCCGTGGTTTTCACAACAGGATGTCACAAGAGAATGCATAGAACGAAGCAGGGATTTATTTTTCATATTCTGGTCATATTTTGCAACCAAAATTTAAAAACGGCTGAAACGCCTTATTTTTGTTTTGTTATTTAACAAAAACACAAAAATGCATTTTCTGTTTTCACGTAATAAGAAAACAAACATACGATAAAACCTAAAATATTACACCCAAGTACGAAACAAAATAGACCCTTTACGAAAGTCAGTCTACCCACCTTGTGCAGAGCCAGACCCGACGCTCTAATGGCGGAACTACACTGTTTCTCCACACCAGAAAAATCGAACGTCTTCGAAAGCATAGAGCAGAAAAAGGAAAAGATGTTGGTCCTTTCACGTCACCTTCGATGCACGGAATCGAGGGTGTTTGATTTAGCCGCGCATGATCTCCTATCACCGCCATTAGAGCGGCAATAATGGAGCTTTTTATACTGCCACAAGAGGACTCTGACTTTTGAAAAGGGTCTATTAAAGTTGCGTCACGTCGCGTTGCTGAGCAGCGCGACCATAGTAACCGCTGCTCAAGCTGTGACGCGGCGGCGCGGTATTCGACCACGTCATAACGTCAGAGGTGGTTGCTATGGTTACGCCGTTCGGTTGCGGGGAACGAGGCGAATTTAACCGACATGTGTCCCAGGCTGACTATAGTGTGTTTTTTAGTTACAGCTCGACGGTCGTTTTCGCGAACAGTTGAAGGCTCGGTCGAACCCCGAGGACGCCAAAGTCGCCAAGTTGCAAGCGACTAGGGACCACCTCGCGGGCTCTCCTTTCTTCCAACACAGGGAGCGACACAGCCGCATAAAGAACAGCCAGCTCTGTACCCCCTCTGCGTCCTTGTCGCCAGTCTCGATGTACTCGTGGGCAACTCTTACCGCCCACAGAGCCACGGCCGATTTCGTCTTTTCGACAGCCGTCATGTTCAGAACCAGCTGGCTGTCGATGTCGTCCACGCAGAGCCCCACCTGCGCCAGTTTCGGCCCTTTAGGTGACAGCAACGGACCACGCGTGCCTTCTTCGATGGCCCATCTGAGCAAGCTCGAGGCGAACTGGACGCCCAGCGTCCCGTAGTTTATGCTCAGCTCCTCCGTGTCCAGCTGAAAGAACTGTTCGCCCAAGCATGACGTCGGCACGACGATTCTATTTTTCCGGAGCAGGGTACAATCCGACAGTTGCCAGCGCCACTGCGGAAAGGTCCATGCCACGGATCGTTTGTTCGCGTTCCGCATGGCCCAGGCCGTCATCTCTACGAAGTCGTCTTTTTTTACGTCGGGGACGTCTTCAGAGACGTACCAGACCAGGTTCTTGCTGCCTGCAAGTAATAGACCAACGAGCTGTTTACAAACAAGTCGGCGTTTGCCCACATCTGCAGCGTCTTTTTGTCCCCACCTGGTGAGGCTAGAAATTAAGCGTCTGTATACATAGTTAGTCGGTGACAGGTCAAGAGTTTAGGGGAAGCTCCTCCCATCTCTTTCTACTTTATCAAAACCAGCGGGTCTCCACTTCCAAAGTGGAAAGAGGCGGGAACACTTTTCTTCGTGTATAAAAATAAAAGTTACTAAAGACTGCTGCAGGTTTAAAATAGCAGGACAAGACCCTGCCACAAAGCTCTCTGCTAGCCACGATTGCTGGTTTTTTCCTCTCACTGCAGCGTTCGCTCTGCTAAAGTGAAAAAGGTGGATGGCTTCCTGGGAGGAACGTCCTGCTTTTCTAAACCCGCAACAGGGTAGACCTAAGAAAAGCACGAATCTGTCGTTTGAAAACACGCAACGGCCATTTTACTGGCGACCGTAAAACTGCCGCTAATCCCGGCGGCAGAAACGCTAAACGCGGAGCGGAGGAGGGAGTATTAAATGCTCTATAGGATTCGCCGAAAATGTGTGTTTCATATATGCCTCCTACTTCAAGCGCCACGTTATTATTCCATAGTGTTATCCAAAATCGAGGAACCTCGACAAGGCTTCTCAAACGTACCAAAAACGTGGAATTGCAACGGCGCGATGTCATCGTACTGCAGCTGGAACCTCCACGCACTGCTCGATTTGCTGGTTGCGATGTCGATGATGATGAGAGACATCCGCTCCGCTTCTATCGACGCATTCGGGTGTTGGACGTTCTTAGTGATCCACTCGGGCAACACCTCGGGGAAAGCCGGACCGACGGCTTTGAGGCAGTACAACTGCACGTCGTGGGCACTTTCTTTGAAGAGGCGCTGCCTGTCGTAGTTTAACTTGACGAAATGCCCCACTAGGCAGACGAGAGTGTAGAGTTGAACGACGGCAAGCGGTTCCTTGTACAGGGCATTGAGCATGAAGAAGAAGGCATCCGCTTTGTGCATCCTGATCTTGGAAGACACGATGGACTCCGCTGTGCTCTTGCGGAACTCGCCAAGAAGCGTCTCTTTCCACTTTGCGGGCATCTTCGACACAGGCGACTCTTCTGACGTCCCGTTCTCCAAACGTTTCGCCATCGCGTTAAGCGTCTCTTCGACGGCCATCACACCTCTAATCGACGATGCGTCGCTCTCCCCCAAATCGTGCAGAGTCGTGTTAGTAACCTCTCTGGTCTTCAGGCCGAACAAGGCCGTCAGTGTTTGTCCTGTCAGCATACTGATGACGCCGTCGCTGAGCTCGAACCTAACCAGCAGATTCAAACCGTGCACAAAGCTCAGCACCATAAACTGCAACACAACATCTTCTAATTTCTTGAGCTTCATCCAGGTTTTGGGGTCGAGCTTCAACATGCCCGTGATCTTGGTCAGGCTAAAATCTTCGCGTTTCATAAACTCGAGGCAGCTTTTGTATCCCGATATCATGGCTCGTTCCGCCCGAGTCGCCAGGCCTTCAACGGGTCCTTCCTCGAGTTTCGCGTGTATTCTTAATATGTAGTCCGCGAAAAGGTCTTCGTTGTAGTTCAGAGTGTCCTTGACCTTGCCGGTCCAGCGTCCACATACGTACGCGTAAAAGTCCTTGCAGGGATCTGCGTTCTTGTTGGCCGAATCCAACAGGAAGGCCTTGCTCTGCTTGCACATTTTCGACGAACACGCCTTCTCGCCGTTGTAAAGCGAGGCGTCATCGGGCCGGTGAGCGCTGCTGGGGATCGTCCTGAACTGCGTGACCAGTGCGTAGATTGGCACTGTGATCACGACGAACAGGAAGACCAGGAAAAGGGCCACGAAACAGAGTCTTCGTGAGGAAAGATAGGTTGCCGGAATCTTGTCGGAGGATCTTGCGGGAGTTGGTGTCGCTTGATTCGACGAAATGCCGACGGGAGACTGCAGCCCCTCTGCAATGCAAAAGACGCGCGTGAAAGGTAAGGAAAAAGCGACTGGCTCGAACTCAGTCTTGTACGCGCTACCCGAAAAAAAAAGAGAAATCGTAATTTTAGTGCTTCCAAATTTATCAGATTACTCTTGCGATCACACCCTAATAAATGTTTTTATATGATTACAAAATTACTTCAAAACGTAATCGATTACAAGTAATTTGGTTACATGAAATGGGTACCGTACAAGTCTGCAATCTCATCGCTTGTATGCGTTTTATTATTTAGGTTCGATTTTAATATATAGTTAAATGAAGGGAACTCCTATAGTACCCTTCATTTAAAGGGAGACACGAGCTTTTTACAACCTTCAAGTATTCTGGAAACGAGAGGGCAAAGTTTTCAGGAGAGCCTAACCTCTTGTTGACCGGAAGCATTTTTTATAACCCAGCACACTGTTTACAGACAAGTCTGCGCTCGTCTATGCAGCCAATGAAACGTCTTCGCGTGCGCCAGGCCGACAGCAACGCCATTACAGCAGCGCGAAGTCAGAACCGCACGTTGGCTGATATCGGGGGTCTCCAACACGCGGCCCGCGAGCCGCATGCGGGGCTTGACTCATAGGGATGCGGCCCGCAAACGTACCGCGGCTGCGAGCGTGTCGTTATAAAAAGGATGAAGAAGTCTCATATCTTCGATTCATTTCCGTTCGAAAAGGATCTCATATAACGTGTTCACACATTTTAAATTATTGTTTCTTTTTCTTTTTTTTTTTTTGGGGGGGGGGGGGTAGTATTTTGTTGTTTAAATATTTGCTTCTCGGCTCATGTAAATCAACCGGAACGGCAATACCACTACGCTCCAAGTGCGAGTTTTCTGCTCAAGAAGGCACCTCGGCTGGGTTTTTATTTGTTAGAGAATACCTTTTAAATTACAAGTATTTTCTTATGGTGCTGCTATAAAAATCGTCAGGAAATCAAAAACTATAAAGATATATTTCGTTAGGCCTGTTGAGTCTAGTGAATTCTGCAACATGGCAAGGGCGGTGTGCTTGCTCTCGTTATATTCCAAATTGCCAGTACGTTGGTTTCTTAAATATTGTTATAACATCAGGTCCAAAATAGTCGCACAGTGATGTCTCGTTAAATGGACGCTTACGTCCCCCCCCCCCCCCCCCCAAAAAAAAAAAACAAAAATCGTCCACAATGTGAGTTGTCCATAATAACGAGACAAAAGTGAATGTAGTTTCCACAGTTTGCCTCCGAAGATGGTGTCCCTATAGCAGGGTATCCATATTAACGGGGTCCAGATAATCAACACATGACTGTATATGAAAATGAAAGCTAAAAATTTTAAAACGGTGAGCTTACAAAAAAGTAGGAATCAGAAAGTTCCTTCTCTAGAAAATCACTGATGTGTCGCTGGGAAAGTCGGTTGCTTTGCAACGTAAACATAACTACTGCTTGTTTTGTTTGTTTTTTGTTCCCGAAATACAAAAACATATCTTTCTCCCCCGCCCCCCCTCGCTGGCCCTCGACTTTCCGGTCCCCACACTCCAATGGGTTTGAGACCGCTGGTCTAGACTGAGGGTCCAGGCCGCAAGTGAGTTCGAATTCCCTTAAACGACAAAATCTCTTAAATCAGTTGGTCTGAAAGATTTCAGCTAATTGCGCCGAGATGTTTCGGTGGCGCCCTCTTATGGTTTCCATCCGTGACGTCACGACTGGGATTTGTCTCGCCGTGACGTCACCAGTTGTTACCCTGGCTACTTACCATCAGGTACGACGACGAGTCACAGTGGAAGTTAGGAACCATCGCAATCCGAAACTAACACCGCCAAAGTTGACAATCTGACAATGCTCATATGCCCATGGTTTGGCCAATCGTGGAAAGCTGACCGCAGCGACGCTTTTGGTCACGCACATCGCTAATACATTAGAGACCTTTAACTGTTTCGAGAACAGTATCATTGGTAGTTAAAAAAAAAAAAATTAATCAAGCTAAGCGTATTGACATTCCCTCTCTCGAAGTTAGGAACCATCGCAATCCGAAACTAACACCGCCAAAGTTGACAATCTGACAATGCTCATATGCCCATGGTTTGGCCAATCGTGGAAAGCTGACCGCAGCGACGCTTTTGGTCACGCACATCGCTAATACATTAGAGACCTTTAACTGTTTCGAGAACAGTATCATTGGTAGTTAAAAAAAAAAAAATTAATCAAGCTAAGCGTATTGACATTCCCTCTCTCTAATTGCAATATAAATGGAATCGTGGTTGTCGTGGTCGTTGATGCCCTCTTTGACATCATATCAATAGACGCTTTACACAAGCGCAAAATTACAGCCGCCATTGCTGACCTTCTCTTATCTTTTTCATATGCCGAGCCACTGAAGCGAGCGTTGACAAGCCTCTACAGAGGCCAAGGCTGGGGAGAAGGACGCAGTACAATCGGTACAATCTAAAATATCAATAACCTGCCCTGCTGTGGTTATGATGAAGTGAAGTAACTGTAATAAGAAGAAACAAAAACTGAAGGTCATCTATGGCGGCGCCCATGCACAGCTGCTGCAAAGCGTGTATAGGGACACAGCGGACACTCCCTCCATGAGTCCACTGATCGAAAAACGAGCTCCTGCACACGTGAAATGAACACATCCTCCATGACATAACAAAGAGTTTGGTCTGGGTTCTGTTGAATCCTGATGTAGCGGTTGCGATTAGCGGGTTGGGAAAAGTACCAAATTCTTTTATTTGTCGTTTGGAAGGCGCTATAGAGTTCAAAGGATGTAATTGTTTTACCACCTGTTAGCTATTATCGGAGTTTATGCGGACATTGTATACTTCATGTATACCGTAGCCTAAAGGCTGGTTTTATACCTCTGCGTTTGACTGATTTGGCGCCATCTTCAGACATCTAGTGATAGAACTCCTCCGATATGCGTATCGCTAAACCGGAGGTTTTTCAAAGTTTGCGAGATGAAATATGAGAAATTGTCGTTTACATTTTTGAGAAATTTTTAAGAGCACACAGTGAAAGAATAATCCGTAGCATGTTCGCGGAAGGATAGTGTTCCAAGGTTAACAGATGGCGGCATTTTTTCTCTCGTCGTAATCAGTCGCATATGCACTTGCAAAGCAAGCGATCAGGCTAAACCTAAATGTGGGAACCAGACAGGGGTACTCCGACGTCTTCTTATTAATTCTCGATTTGTCCCGAAATTAATGAAACACACCAACAAACAACACTAAACTCATACCCCAAACATCAGGCAAAAAAAAAAAATTGTTTTTCTGCCAACAGAGGTTACATTTACAGTTTTGGTCCTCGCGTTTTTGTTTATTTTTCGAACTGAAAGTTTTTGCTGTAAACAATCAAAAAGTGTCGCTCGCTAGTGATAGACGGGGGCTCTGGACTGGAATTTGTTTCCAACAAATTGAAAGCAGTTTCGACGCCCAATGAACGCTTTGGAAGCTCTCTCCAGTGCCCGCTCAGCAGCACGAAAGGAATGCTCGGCACACTACTGATTTCTAGACTGCACGCTTGACCTGCTTGCCTGCCACTGACGTCATGGCGCTTAAGAAGCGCGAGTATATTTGAATGTTGGTCTGGGCATCATTTTCAGTTGCCGATTATACGATAACTGTTCTGAATTTCGCTATCCTAAATGTCATGTCGGAAAGGGCAAACAGAGATTAAAAAAATATAGTCGGGATAACTAAAAAAAATCGCCGGAATACTCCTTTAAACCTACTTCGTAGAACAACATGGGAACAACCCATAGATGTTCGCAAGCAGTCTCGCTTCCAGGACTATAATCGGTGACAGGGTAAGGTGAAGTGATGCAGGGTACGTTGTCGGGCTAGTTTGTGCATCTAAGTTAAATATAAAAAAATAGCGCAAAAAAGGCAAGGACAAGAAGTATACAGGACAAGCGCTAACTTTCAAATAGTTTTACCCAGGAAAAGCAATCATACAGACGACAGGCGAAGCAGCACCATGTAAAAGTTGATTCATTCAGTACCCGATCATTCAAAAACTGAAATTCATTACTATGAAGCACAATATAAGTGTCGCTGACACATGCCGTCCCACTTTTATTTTTGTAAAGAATGCCTCCCGTAGTTCACGAGCTGCAGTCTCAAGGCTTCTTCCCAGAATCCTTATCTGCTGAAGTCGCACAACTTACAACACAGCCACACGTGTTACAATGTATAGGCAAATGCGAGCCATATTTATTTAGAAATATATAGGCAACAGCAGGTCAGAAAAGATCTGCTAAAACACATTAAATTACCTACTCTGGATGACCCCTTCACGTCCAGGAACTCGTCGGAGGTGACTGAAGAATTAAGAATTAACAGTTCTGTTGGCTACGCTTTCTCTATTGATTTGGAGGATTTGTTTTATTCAGTGTCGCATAAAGAAATGTACCGTTTTGTTATCGCGTGTATCGAAGCAAGTGACGTGGTGGCTTTCCAGAAGGCTTCTGGTATTCCTCTGGACAGCTTCATGGCATTCTTGGAATTTGATCTAGGTAGCACGTTTGTGTCGTTCAATGAAAAGCTGTTTATCTAGCGCAAAGGAATTTGTATTGGGTCATGCGTCGCTCCTGTGCTTTGTCATATTTTTTTTGTCCGCCGTTGATCGTTAATTAAATCATGTTTCTGACGCCGACAATGTTCTTAAGGTTTTTAGGTATGTGGACGATTTTCTTGTACTTTTAAAAACAAACACCTCTGTGACGCACTTTGATACAATAAAAAGCATTCTTTCAGCTTTTGAACAACATATGGGAAAGGTTTACTTTTTACTCATGAGCCCCCTGACAACAACCATTTTCCGTTTTTAGATATTAACATCTCCATCAACGAGCGACGTGTGTGTTGCATGAATCGACCTCGCGCACGGAAAGAGTTACTTCCTTTTGCTTCAGCTCATTCGAAGACGGTTAAGAGAGCTATTGCGACTTCGTGCCTGGTGTCTGCACTGCTGAAGTCTTGTGACCACCAGGCAGATGCTAGTTTTAAATACCAGATTTCTAGACTGGAATTGGCTGGCTTCCCGTGTTCGGTCTTCGTTTCTGTGGCGGAAACCGCCAAAAAAAAAAAAAAAAAAATGATGGGGTTTAAAAGAAAGGTCCCAAGGAGGCAGAGAACAAAAAGACCAGAAGTTAATCCGTATATCCACAAGGTTGCCCACAATCTGAAGAAAGTGGCAAGTAAGTACGATGTCCCGTTGTGTTCTCTGCCTCAAAGAAGTTGGCTGCAGGTTGTGCTCCCGCATTTTTTATGAGAGGGCAAAAAGGCCATGCTATAAGAAACACATCATCTCTTACCTAGACTGCACAGTGAGTGCGGTCTCCGAAATCCCACTGAGTTTTGGTAAGCACGGGAGCACGCATTATCAGTAAAAAATAAATATGGCTCGCATTTCCCTATACATTGCAACACGTGTGGCTGTGTTTGACGACTTCAGCAGATAAGGATTCTGGGGAGAAGCCGTGAGACGGTCGCTCGTGAGTTATTGGAGGCATTCTTTATCATAAAAGTGAGACGGCATGTGTCAGCGACACTTATATTGTGCTTCATATTAATGAATTTCAGTTTTTGAATGATTAGGCAAAAATAATAAAATTTTATGTGGTGCTGCTGCGCCTGTCGAGTGTATATATGCTTGCGTTTCCTGAGTAAAACTAGTTGAAAGTTAGCGCTTGTTCTGTATAGTTCTTGTCTTTGTCTTTTTCGCACTATTTTATATGTTTAAATGAGTGTAATGGAAGCTCCTCCCACCTCTTTCCACTTTAGCAGAGCGAACGCTGGAGAGGAGGTGGGAGGAACTTCCACATTACTCTTAACGTGTCACAGACTTTATAGTCTGGACACCACGGATGAAAGAGTGGATTGGACGCCATAGTCTTTGGGCACGCTTTAAAAAGACTTGACTAGGAGACGTTGCACACATGAAATCAGATGACATACTTGCAAGCATCAAAATGGTAAAGAGGAGGGGCTGTTTTTTTGCTCTTTTTTCTTACCGGGACGATGGATCTCGTGCTCGAGTGGAGGTTTAAATGGAACCTTTTTGAGGACCAGTTGCTCCTTGGATAATCCCGCTCGTGGCGACCACTCGTGATGCCGTGTCGCCTTGTGGTCAGCTGGTGCCAAAGGCTTTTCATGCAGCTTCCCATCGTACTTCTGATGCCCGTCATTGGGCTTCGGACCGCCATGACTTGGACTTTCGACGCCATGCCTCGATTTTGGACTTGCTATGTTGCTGGACGCTCCAATTTTTCGAGGTCGATGGGGTTGTGGCTTCGGTGGCAGTTCGTTCGCGGGTTGTCCGCTAGGCGTTTCCTGAAAGATAAAATGTTGCTCTGTTGAAATTTCTGTAGTATAGTCAGTTTGAAGTAGGTTGTACACTTTCCGTTGTTTATTTACATAAAAAAGATCGGCGAACGTTTTTTGGTCTTTATTTAGTGTTTTAAATACTGGCGTATTTTGGTGATGCAATTGTTTCGGATGGACGTTAAAAACAGCGATGATCGGTGAAAAAAAAATCTCATAAAAAACAAAGAGTGGAGGATTTCGACAAAAATAGTCGAGCCGGAAAAAAAATTTCTCAGAAATCGGTGTTTTGTGGTTTTAATCGATTTCGTAATATTCATCCCAACAGAGGTTTATCGGTGTTTTTCGGTTGAAACCGGAAACAAAAAAAGATTAGATATCAATGCTCCAGTGGTATGTGTACGCGTTTGTTTGCTCTGTTGGTGACGTGCGCGACCAGAAACGTTTGGTCGGTTCTTCATGGTCGGCCGGACGTTCCCTATAACACCTTCGGTGGAAGTATCGGTTAAAAATTCTATGACTCCAATCTCTCACTGTTCGTGTATGTGCGTGTATTTTTACACGCACTCTCGAACTTGTCATTTGCAGCTGGTGATAAGTAACACCGAGATTACATCTTGTGATGTCACGGTGAGGCAAATCCTGGTCACGACCAGGGTGTAAGATAGACAGGTGGGGAAACGGCCCATAGAAGCCTACCGCAGCGCCGTGACCGGATTGTGTACTCGTCTGCTTGCGGGTACCCCCGATTTGCGACAGATGGCGCTGCGGCGAGAAGAAAAAAATTGGAATCGGATTTGCATGGAACTTTATGGGAGAGTGCGAAAAATAAACCTAGAGCACGACAGTCCTCCATTGAAAATCCACGAGAAATCATCTCCGTCAGTTTAGCCGGTCGCCACCGGTCGCCCACCCGGAATGAGAGTTCGCGGTGCTCCACATAGATGGCGCCACAGAAAAAGAGAAACCCGAGTGGGACACAATCCGGTCGCTCATTTGGCTCTCGTTTCCCCACCTGTCTATCTCACATTCTGGTCACGACGTAAGGAAGAGAAATCTTAAAGGCCGACGACCAGTTCGCGCTTTCCACTTTTCCCTCGCTTCCTCCTCTCCCTCTTTCTACCCTGTCCACCGTTGCCTGTTTTCTCCTCCTCTATGGTGAGGAGCATCTTCTGACATGCAGAATATCGAGTCTGGTCGTCGGCCTAAAGGGTGCCACAGAAACATTTCGCTGCTAATCGGCGTGTAATAAAACGGTATCGAAAAATCGGGACATCTGGATTTGAGATTGCGTGCTACAAAAACAGATCAGCCATACTGTATGTTTGTGGTTTTTAATGTGGTAATTCTTTTTTTTTTTCAAATATGTGCTGCCGTTTATTGAGTGGCTAGAAAATAACGCGTTCGCAAGGCTTGCCCGACTCGTGGGCTGCGGTATTTGAATATACTTTCGTAGCATTGCCAGATTTCTAGTCCCATAACTTCGGGAATCGGGATGAGCAGATCTCGTTCGCGTTTAAAGCGGACGACTGAGTAGTCACCCCGAAACCGTGCTATATGCTGCACGTGTTTGAGACTTGTGTCGGCAGTTTGTCACTCTAGTGGGACTTGAGCATAAGTGTTACGTTATCTTAGGGAGGGTGCGTAGTGACGCGCGGAGAGCAGCAATCACGCGAAGGTATCTTTGGTGGGCTTGCAGTCACTCGTGCTTACTTCACGAGCATTGAGACGCTGTCCGCCAAAGGTACCATATCGTGCATATATGCTGCACGTGTTTGAGACTTGTGTCGATAGTTTGTCACTCTAGTGGGACTTGAGCATACGTGTTACGTTATCCTGGAGAGGGTGCGTAGTGACGCGCGGAGAGCAGCAATCACGCGAAGGTATCTTTGGCTGGCTTGCAGTCACTCGTGCTTACTTCACGAGCACTGAGACGCTGTCCGCCAAAGGTACCATATCGTGCATATATGCTGCACGTGTTTGAAACTTGTGTCGGTAGTTTGTCACTCTAGTGGGACTTGAGCATAAGTGTTACGTTATCTCAGAGAGGGTGCGTAGTGACGCGCGGAGAGCAGCAATCACGCGAAGGTATCTTTGGCTGGCTTGCAGTCACTCGTGCTTACTTCACGAGCACTGAGACGCTGTCCGCCAAAGGTACCATATCGTGCATATATGCTGCACGTGTTTGAAACTTGTGTCGGTAGTTTGTCACTCTAGTGGGACTTGAGCATAAGTGTTACGTTATCTCAGAGAGGGTGCGTAGTGACGCGCGGAGAGCAGCAATCACGCGAAGGTAGCTTTGGCTGGCTTGCAGTCACTCGTGCTTACTTCACGAGCACTGAGACGCTGTCCGCCAAAGGTACCATATCGTGCATATATGCTGCACGTGTTTGAAACTTGTGTCGGTAGTTTGTCACTCTAGTGGGACTTGAGCATAAGTGTTACGTTATCTCAGAGAGGGTGCGTAGTGACGCGCGGAGAGCAGCAATCACGCGAAGGTAGCTTTGGCTGGCTTGCAGTCACTCGTGCTTACTTCACGAGCACTGAGACGCTGTCCGCCAAAGGTACCATATCGTGCATATATGCTGCACGTGTTTGAAACTTGTGTCGGTAGTTTGTCACTCTAGTGGGACTTGAGCATAAGTGTTACGTTATCTCAGAGAGGGTGCGTAGTGACGCGCGGAGAGCAGCAATCACGCGAAGGTAGCTTTGGCTGGCTTGCAGTCACTCGTGCTTACTTCACGAGCACTGAGACGCTGTCCGCCAAAGGTACCATATCGTGCATATATGCTGCACGTGTTTGAAACTTGTGTCGGTAGTTTGTCACTCTAGTGGGACTTGAGCATAAGTGTTACGTTATCTCAGAGAGGGTGCGTAGTGACGCGCGGAGAGCAGCAATCACGCGAAGGTAGCTTTGGCTGGCTTGCAGTCACTCGTGCTTACTTCACGAGCACTGAGACGCTGTCCGCCAAAGGTACCATATCGTGCATATATGCTGCACGTGTTTGAAACTTGTGTCGGTAGTTTGTCACTCTAGTGGGACTTGAGCATAAGTGTTACGTTATCTCAGAGAGGGTGCGTAGTGACGCGCGGAGAGCAGCAATCACGCGAAGGTAGCTTTGGCTGGCTTGCAGTCACTCGTGCTTACTTCACGAGCACTGAGACGCTGTCCGCCAAAGGTACCGTATCGTGCATATATGCTGCACGTGTTTGAAACTTGTGTCGGTAGTTTGTCACTCTAGTGGGACTTGAGCATAAGTGTTACGTTATCCTGGAGAGGGTGCGTAGTGACGCGCGGAGAGCAGCAATCACGCGAAGGTAGCTTTGGCTGGCTTGCAGTCACTCGTGCTTACTTCACGAGCACTGAGACGCTGTCCGCCAAAGGTACCATATCGTGCATATATGCTGCACGTGTTTGAAACTTGTGTCGGTAGTTTGTCACTCTAGTGGGACTTGAGCATACGTGTTACGTTATCCTGGAGAGGGTGCGTAGTGACGCGCGGAGAGCAGCAATCACGCGAAGGTATCTTTGGCTGGCTTGCAGTCACTCGTGCTTACTTCACTAGCACTGAGACGCTGTCCGCCAAAGGTACCATATCGTGCATATATGCTGCACGTGTTTGAAACTTGTGTCGGTAGTTTGTCACTCTAGTGGGACTTGAGCATAAGTGTTACGTTATCTCAGAGAGGGTGCGTAGTGACGCGCGGAGAGCAGCAATCACGCGAAGGTAGCTTTGGCTGGCTTGCAGTCACTCGTGCTTACTTCACGAGCACTGAGACGCTGTCCGCCAAAGGTACCATATCGTGCATATATGCTGCACGTGTTTGAAACTTGTGTCGGTAGTTTGTCACTCTAGTGGGACTTGAGCATAAGTGTTACGTTATCTCAGAGAGGGTGCGTAGTGACGCGCGGAGAGCAGCAATCACGCGAAGGTAGCTTTGGCTGGCTTGCAGTCACTCGTGCTTACTTCACGAGCACTGAGACGCTGTCCGCCAAAGGTACCATATCGTGCATATATGCTGCACGTGTTTGAGACTTGTGTCGGTAGTTTGTCACTCTAGTGGGACTTGAGCATAAGTGTTACGTTATCTTGGAGAGGGTGCGTAGTGACGCGTGGAGAGCAATGTGATACGTTCCCAGAGGTGGGTTGGTTAAGGTGGCTCGTAGGCGTCCACTGCGGTCGGTTCCCGTGTCTTTGCTCGACCCGTATGCACACGTGAAGAGCTGTTTTCTGATATCGAGGGAGGGATATGAACCAATGAAGTGACTGAGCTCTTCTTACTTCTTATAAAGGCAATCTGCTACGGGGCAACCAGCATGACATTTTATGAGCCAAATGTTCCAGCAGGGGCAAATCAACTAACATCATCAAGTGCCATTGGTTGACAGCGTGCTGATCTGTGTTCGTTGGCAGCAGACCACGGCAGTTGAAGCTGATGACATGGATACAAATGTCACGCCATTAACGTAAAGCGTACAACAAGGTATATAATGGAGTGTGTGGATAGTAATAGATACACTGCGTTGACGCTGCATCAGCTTGCTTTTGCTACTCAGTGTGTACGTTTCGCGGCACTCCAGTGAATCCATTCTCCTCGGCAAGAACAAATAAGAAGGGCTAACGACCACCGGTATATTGCGTGATGTCACGCGCGAGTCATTGTGCGAATAATTAACGTACAAGAAGTATCTGTTATTCCCGATTGTATACACCCCAATCTTGTTTCAAAGCGCAGCTCTTAAGCACCCGTTTCCGGGATGAGCGGGAAAATTGACGTCACGTGACCTCAACACCAATTCAATTCCCCGCTAAATTTAGCGGGACAATTGACGTCACGTTACGTCAACACCAATTCAGTTTCCCCGCTAGACTTAGCGTGGAAAAGGACATTCCATGACTTGGTGTCACGTCGCCTATGAACAAATTCAGTTTCTTCGCTCAATTTATCGGGAAAATTTGACGTGACGTGACCTCAACACCAATTCAGTTTCTTCAACAGCAATTGAATTGCTGTTGAAGTCACGTGGCAACAATTTTTCAGCTAAATTTAGCGGAGAAAATGGTAATTGGGAGGGTATGGAGGAGGGAGGGAGGGTACGGGGGAGGAGGATGGGAGGGTGGGAGGAGGAAAGGAGAGGAGGAAGGGGAGGAGGAGGAGGGGCACATCCTCCCCTCTGTACCCTCCCCTCCTTCTCCTCAAGAGCTGTGTTAGAGAGATTTGTAAACGTCTAACTTCTTTTAAACAAATTGTAACGCCGAAAAAGGGCCGCGAATGAATTGTTCTCAGAAGGGAAATGTATCTTACCGGTATGTGGGGCGACTTTATTTTCATTTTGCTCGATGTCGGCAGTTTGTCATCCTGAAGTTTCGACATCGAACCTGCTGGACGATGTTCAGCAGGGCGGTCTTTTGCTGAAGGTTCGTTACCTAGACCCCGCTGCTCTTCTTTTCTCTGTCCCAAAGCAGAAGGGGAAGCCGGTGAGACGGAAACATTTCCTCGGCTTGCTGAAGCGGAAACTGGGGTAACCAAATTAGTTCCTCCAGTCGAAGCGGAAGCTGGCGGCAGGGATTCAGTTCCTGCGCCTGCTGAAGGGGAAGCTGGCGGCACTGATTTTGTTCCTGCGTCCGCTGAAAAGGAGGCTGGTGATTCCGTTTCTTGTCGTGGCGAAGAAGGAACTGGTGACACGTAATCTATTTCTTGACCTGCTGAAGGGGACGCTGGTGTGACGGAATTATTGGATCCTCTGCCTGCTGAGGAGGAAGATCCTAGCACGGAACTGGTTCCTTGGCTCGCTAAAAGCGAAGCTTGACCTGGCGGCATCGCTGAAATCTTGACCTTCAATGTATTTTCTTGCAGCGGTCGATGGTCCTGAGCCTCGCTAAGCAAGGCGTCATTCTTAACCGACGAGAACGAACCAGGTGAACTCGCGGTCTCCTTCATGACTTCCATAGCTGAGCACGGAAACTGGATGAGCAGAAAGAACCGTCTGTGGAACAGATCTAACGGAGCTCGAGCAGTATACAAAGCTCGAGAAGCTGCTCTTTCTTCTTCGTCTTTTTATTCTTCAATTTTATGTTTGTGTTGGCACTCCCCACCCTGGTTCGTTTCGATGTGGATGAACATCATACCGGCGTGCGGTCGTGTATCATGCGCCATGCAATCAGCAAGGTTACTAAAACACTCAGTTGGGAAACTCACCCTTGAAGCTTGGACCACTGGCGTTCACCGAGGTCAAACTAAATACGATAAGTTAGTTGCCGGCACCTAACCCCTTTGAGACAGGGGGTCAGCAGAAGTTCAGATTGCCGACACAGGTAAAAGTTTGACTTCCTTGTTTTTAGAGCGCAGCTCTTAGGCGCCCGTTTCCAGCTTGAGCGGCGTTGCCGTCGGCGTCGGTGTCGGTGTCGGCGTCGTCGTCAGCGTCGGCGTAACCGCGCGGTGCATTATGGGTAAATTGCCCGCTAAATAGCGGAAAAATTTTCCCCCTAGATCTAGCGGAAAAATTTCCCCACTAGATCTAGCGGAAAAATTTCCCCGCTATTTCTAGCGGAAAAATTGCCCCGCTAAATCTAGCGGAAACATTTCCCCGCTAAATCTAGCGGAAAAATTTCCCCGCTATATCTAGCGGAGAAATTTCCCCGCTAGATCTAGCGGAAAAGTTTCCCCGCTTAATCTAGCGGAAAAATTTCCCCGCTAAATCTTGCAGAAAAGTCTCCCCACTAGATTTAGCGGAAAAACTTCCCCGCAAGATTTAGCGGAAAATTTTCCCCGCTAAATCTAGCGGAAAGAGGGTACGGAGGGGAGGGGCATGCCCTCCCCTCCGTACCCTCTCCTCCTCCTCCTGGAGAGCTTTGATTTAATTTCGCATTACAAAAATTTGTAAATGTAGTCCTTTTTTTTTTTTTTTCTTAAAAGGGCACTTAAGCGGCTTTTGGAGAAGCTACTTTTTGGTGCGATGGCGTTAAGGAAGTGTCAGTGAATGAGAATCTTCAGTTTTAGAAGGCAGAACTGCCTATTAATCACGCAGGAATAAAATACGTGCGGACTCTTTTCTGTATTTGCGAGGACCAATGAAATGATCGTATGTTTGAAAATTTTGGTGGTCTCTGTAAAGTTTCGCTAAAGAAACAATTTTCAGTTCATTTAAATATGTTGTGCATGATAATTTCACAAGACGTAAATATTTTTAGTTTAGAATACGCGATACTGCAGTTATCGCTTCACAAACGAGGGACTACGTTTTCTCCTTGCCTTCCTCCACGGGGTTGAATTTCCCGTTCCCCAGGGATGCGCGGAGCGCACGTATCTCCGCGCGTTGCAGGCCGGTCGTGCCGGTCGCGGGCCGGCCGGTTCCTTCTATCCGCAAACATGGTGTCGGTGGTGATCATCGGCGTGGACGGCGTGGTGAAAGCTCATCGTTCCGCGTAAAAGCGCTATCCTTGACTGTGAATTTTCGTCGTGTGTCGCTATGATAACCCAGCACGTACTAGAAGAAAAGATCCACCTACGCGTGCGGCGATGTCGTGGCGGCACTCTCAAGACAGCAGAAACGCCCGTGCCGTTGTGTTTGTTTACTTCGACTACAGTGGTGCTTTCTAAGCATTTGTGTCATCGAACATCTTTCGGATTTCTTATTTGGCGCATTTCATGCGTGTGCTCAAGTTCAAAATATTACTGGTGCTTCATGCGATGGACTAGGCCTACACGACGGCCTCGACATCGGCAGCAGCGTCGGCGGCTTCCAAAGGCAAACTTGGCCGACAGGGCTACCAACCCAAGGAAAATTTACCAGATAAGGTCAATGTGGTTATAAGGGAAATCTTGATAGTTTGAGGGAAACTTTGGGCACCATCTGAAATTTTATAGCTCAATTATGATTTCATTTCAAGATAATATCGAAGTTTAGCGGCATTGGCTACATTTAGGGTGTTCCCTCCGGCCGTTTGGCGGTTTGTTGTGCGACCATCTGGAAACGCCGAGGAGCACTTGAACAACATTTTTTCGGCAACATCAATTTTCATCCGTTTTCATCGCCCCCGTGAAAGCTATGGAGGAAGGGATCAGGCAAGTGGAAGCTTCTGAGAACGCCGCTGTGCCTTCTCGAAAAAAAAAAAAAAAAAAAGCCTGAGTACATGAAGAAATACTGCAATGTCTGGAGATACACACTTACCTATTGGCGATGTGCGCGACCACAAGCGTCGCTGCGGTCAGCTTTCCACGATTGGCCAAACCATGGGCATATGAGTATTGTCAGATTGTCAACTTTGACGGTGTTAGTTTCGGATTGCGATGGCTCCTAGCTTCCACTGCGCTTTTTAAACACACCATCGAACTCGTCGTCGCACCTGATGATAAGTAGCCAGGATAACAACGGGTGACGTCACGGCGAGGCAAATCCCAGTCATGACGTCACGGAGGGAAACCATAAGAGGGCGCCACCGAAACATCTCGGTGCTAATGGCCTGTTCACACATGTAGCGGAGCGCTACAAGCGTAGCGCTGATCTCGCGGTAAGCGCGTGCTGACGGGAGCGTTCACCAGCTTTGTATCGCACCGCCAATACTGTTGTTCATGGCAGACAACAAGCAGTGGACGACGCGTGAGAAGCGCTACATTAGCGCTTCGCTGCATGTGTGAACCGGCCATTAAAGTGCCGTGCACGAAATGGAAGTTACTGTGTGTTGTGTTCCCTGTGTTCGAGTACGAGAACTCTCGCTTGTGTTATACATTTTGTTTTGGACAGGCTATTAAAAGTGTTATCAAATAAAAATATATTATCATAAAAATAAAATATAAAAATATTAATACTACTACTACTACTCCTAATAATTAGCGGCGAGATGTTTTGGTGGCGCCCTCCTATGGTTCCCCCTTGTGACGTCATTACCTTGCAAACAACAAGTTCGATGGTGTTTGTAAATAGCATGGTGGAAGCTTGAAATCATTGCGCTCTCAAAGGAACACTGCCAACACCGTCAAAATTAAAGTTCTTTCATTCCTCTTATTTCCGTCGACGATAAATCCCCTTTCCTACGTCATAGTCAGCGTTCGGCCAATCGTGGAAGGCCGACCACAGCGACGCTTTCGGTCGCGCACGGGGCTAATAATAATAATAACAGAAGTTCATGCATGGAAACTTGTTGTGCATGTCCTTGAATTCACGACATAATCTCCTTTCTTGAAAACGGGGTGGTTTTGCAAATGTCTCGATTTTGCGAGTGGTAGTGATCTCCCTGCTTATATTCCTTGGATAGGGCATAGGTGTAGGTGCTTGCAGGTGATCTTCGATTGCCCCATTCTATCCTAAGTCAAGATTGGCAATCTTGATGGTGTCGAACTCAGTTTACGGAAGCGCTGACGAAGTTCACCGTTAGCACGCAGCGATGCATACAAGCGCGAGCAGGATGCTCGTGAAGGCAACTTTTTCAGGCACGTGCTTGCCCACATGTATGTACTATGTACAGAGGACCAGAAGTATGATATAATGCAATTAAATGCGAAGGTGCAAGCGAGCTGGACAAGAATGACGAAAATAATCCCTGGAGAAGGGGAACAAGAGGGACAAAGGACAAACACAAATCTCCAAACACAGCTAGGTGACTGGTGCGCGACCAAAACTAGCTGTGTTTGGAGATTTGTGTTTGTCCTTTGTCCCTCTTGTTCCCCTTCTCCAGGGATTATTTTCGTCATTCTTGTCCAGCTCGCTTGCACCTTTGCATCTAATTGCATTATATCATAACCTTAAATTGCAAGCTTCACCCTTGTTGGTGTTAGACTGGTGGCGGCTGATAAAACCCGTTTGCTCTACTGATGTCTAACCCCTGGTTAGCTCAATTGGTAGAGCGCTCCACCTGTAATGGAGAGGTCCCGGGTTCGATACCCGGACCAGGCGGATTTTTTCGGTAGCGCACCAGTCACCTAGCTGTGTTTGGAGATTTGTGTTTGTCCTTTGTCCCTCTTGTTCCCCTTCTCCAGGGATTATTTTCGTCACCAGAAGTATATATCCTCCGTTTCATACTTAATAAACAGCGCTGTCAAAGCTGCTGGCGCGAGCACGGGGCTTGATCTCGTTGATCATTTGCACGCGTTCTCTAGCGAACGAAACCACAAATGAAGACACGCGCTCGAACCAGTAGCGTTTGACAGCGTTGTAAATTAAGTATAAAACGGAAGGACCGTGGGTTCAATCCCCACTCCTGCCCGCTTTGATGCGGATGAGCATCGTACCAGCGTGCAGTCGTGTCACTACTGCGTGGTGCACGTTAAAGACCCAAGGCTGGCGGTTTGCACTGCACTGGCTAAATTGGTCATCTACAGCTGCAGGAGAAAGTCGCCCGTTGAGGCAGACTAAGTTCTAGGCTGTATAAACATACACACAACCCAAGTTTCTCTTCTTTTTTTTTTTTTATGACACGGAGTACATAGTCTGCCTCAACGGGCGACTTGTCTCCCAGATGTAGATGGAGATGCCTTGACTTACCATGGCTAATATTATTTCGTGAATTGTCGTGCATGAAATGATAGTTACTGTGTGTCGTGTTCTCTGTGTTCGAGTACGAGAACTTTCGCTGTGTTACACCTTTTGTTTTGGACAGACTATTATAAAAAGCGTCATTGAAGTTATTAAGCAGTACCATATGTTCTGATGGCGTGCGGAACATCTAAGGTGAAGATAGGGTTTCATTCGTCAGTTTGTATCTCCCGGTACCACTTCCCCTCGCCAGATTTGCTTTGGTCGCGGTTTTGACCCGATGAACTCATTTTTGCGAAACGTATGCGAGGCGTAAAGTCTACATAATGTCTCTCATCGAAAAAATGGAAGTGATGCAAAAAAAAAAAAAAACAACAACTAATATTTAGTATAATGTAATTATCTGGGCAAGTGAGGGGAAATTTTAGCAGAAAAAATGACCGCATCTCACGTGGTGAATAATGTTGACTGGGGCGAAGCTCTGGTGATGCTGATGATACTGATTTTATCGTTCATTGGTAGTGCTGATGGTGCTGATTTTTTTATTGCATTTGACCGCAGCACCCTCTCTTGTATAGACGTTGAGCGGCTACATGCCACGTTTCTTCCATGACATCCCCAGCTCTTGAGTTACTACCACATCTCAACGCCCCCTACTCGTCCCGTAGTCGTGGCCGAGTGGTTAATCCGATGTACTAGAAATCCATTGGGGTCTCCTCGCACAGGTTCGAATCCTGTCAACTGCGCAAACATTTTTTTTTAATTTTTTTTTTAAGAAGACAGATGGGATGGCAATCGATGTGAGCACGGATGCCGGACGGGCAAGGCTAGACCCTAAGGAGCTTCGCCCCTAATGGGAACATTTCAGACGTTGGGCTAGGGAAATTGTGACTTTCCGTATTAGCAGCCCTGTTGGCCGCCCACGTAAATACGCCACAGGCGTCGTTCACGATATCGTCCAAGAAGTCGTCCTCTAGCATCGCTCTCGACGTCGTCCTAGACGTCCTCCTTGAGGTCGTCCGAGAGGTCGCCCTAGACGTCCTCCTTGAGGTCGTCCGAGAGGTCGTCCTAGACGCCGTACTTAACGTTGTCCTCGACGTCGTCCAAGACGCCGTACGTGGCGTCGGTTTCGAGGAAGTCGTTTCCGATGCCGTGGTTGTCCTATACGTCGTCCTGAACTTTAATACGTGTAGAAACACTACTCGAAAACATTACTCCCGCGGGACTATAATGCTTTCGCCTTCCTACACGTAAACAATTTTAAGTGGACTCGTGTATTTTTTTATGTTTTGCATTTATTCCGGTGTAATATTATTAGTGGGGTCGTTTCTGCTTGTTATAACCTGGTGTGCATTTATTCTACATCTTTCCCGGTTTTAACAAAGAAACCGTAGGACTTCAAACTATTACTCTCTCGGAAAAGTATATGCGTTGTGATGAGAAGCAACACGCATAATTCCTGCAAACGAGCGCATTTTCACTGTCCACCCATCAAACGTACTACTGCCAGCGAGCCAACAGTATCAAGCTGCCCAAGCAAGCGAGCAGTCCCGATGAATAAAAAAAAAGCAGCTCGCGGCAATTTCCGCCGCACGGCTGTCCAACACTCGTGACCACCTATTTCTTCAGTCTCTCCCGGCAAATGGAACAAAAAAAAAAAAAGAAAAAGAAAATCATGCCTGGGAATTTGTTGTGTATGTGACGAAATACACCATATATAGTCTCCTTTCTTGAAAACGGGGTGGTTTTGCAAATGTCTCGATTTTGCGAGTGGATATTCCTTGGATAGGGCATATGTGTAGGTGCTTGCAGGTGATCTTCGATCGCCCCATTATATCCTATGTCAAGATTGGCAATCTTGATGGTGTCGAACTCAGTTTACGGAAGCACTGACGAAGTTCACCGTTAGCACGCGGCGATGCATGCAAGCGCGAGCAGGATGCTCGTGTGGGGGGGCCGCGAGGCCCTGCCACGTTATTTAAAGTGAGGACATAGAACGAGACAAGCGAACGACGTGTCTGCCTGTGATGGCGGCTTCAGAGCATTCTCTTGCACGCGCTCTCCGAGGCGCGAGCGCGTGCTGCGCCTCGAGCCATCTCTTTTATTTTCATGAGAAGAATGGATCTGTGGGTGCGTTGCACCCTACAGATATGCCCCCCCTTAGCGAGGAGCCCCGACGAGCGATTAAAGAAAACCAAAAGAACAACGACAACACACAATTAGGGCGCTAGCTCTGGCCATGAGTTTGTCCAATGAACTTGAGCAGACTTCCTGCGAGACTTCGGACTTTCCTCGCGCGTCTCACATGTGATGAGGTTCACGGGTGCGTGCTCGAGATGGGCTGGCTTGAGACGCTCGAGAGCGATGGTGTCTCGTCGTCCATTGATCTGTACAACGAAGCCACTTGTCTTCTTTTCCAGAACCGGGAACGGTCCCATATAGTGTGGTTGGAGCGGTTTCCGTCTGGCTGTTTGGCGCACGAACACATGCGTTGCACTGTACAAGTCCTGAGAGACGTAAGGAGTCTTGGCAGATACCGCGCGCGTAGGAACTGGTCGTAGGTCTGCAAAAACCTCCTTCAGCTTTGTGGCGTAGTCTTCTGGCCTCGTGTTTGGAGACGGGTCGACCTCGAAAAAGTCCGATGGTAATCGGAGGGTCGTCCCATAGACGAGTTCAGAGGTTGCACAGCCGAGGTCCTGCTTCAACGCCGTTCGAACTCCGAGTAAGACGAGTGGAAGCTGTTGTACCCATTCCTTGGAGTTCGCGTGGGCCATGAGCGCGGACTTGAGGTGTCGGTGGAAACGTTCCACCAGGCCGTTAGACTGCGGATGGTATGCAGTTGTCCGAGATCTCGTCATGCCTAGGATTCGGGACAACTCGGTGAACAAGTTGGATTCGAATTGACGCCCTCTGTCGGTGACGATTTCAGATGGGCATCCGAAGCGCGCCACCCAGGACGAGACGAATGCCTCGGCGACGGTGGCTGCAGTCATGTCGGGCAATGGTGTAGCTTCCGGCCACCTTGTGAAGCGGTCGATACAGGTCAGGATATATCGTTGCCCTTGAGATGTCGGAAGGGGCCCGACCAGGTCGATGTGGACCTTGTCGAAACGGGCATCTGGTGGCAGGAAGCTCATGGATGAAGGCACGGAATGACGGTGAACCTTGGCTCGTTGACATGCCAAGCAGGTCCGCACCCAGTCACGCACGTCGGACTTCAGCCGAGGCCAAACGTAGCGATTGGCCACTAGCTTCTGTGTTGCCTTCACGCCGGGATGCGACAACGAATGAATGGCATCAAAAAGCGGCCTTCGTAGCGCCATCGGAACGAATGGGCGATGCGTTCCTGTGGACGTGTCACAGACGATGGTGATGCCTCCTGGGAACTCAACATCCTCTAGCTGGAGAGAGTTGTTTGATGTGCGGAGCTGCTGTAGCTCCAAGTCGGATGCCTGATGACGAGCCAGCAACGTGATGTCGAGTTGCGGAGCAGGCGAAGGTACGGCGTCAATTCGGCTCAGTACATCAGTGGGGACGTTTGATTTCCCTTTGATATGCCGGATGTCCGTCGTAAACTCCGACAAGAAGGCCAGCTGGCGGATCTCTCGAGGGGTATAGACAGAGCTTGAGTTGCGGATGGCGTAGGTGAGTGGTTTATGGTCCGTCCAGATGGCGAAGCGGCGACCTTCGACAAAGTGTCGAAAGTGCCGGACGGCCAAGTACGCTGCGAGCAGTTCTCTTCCAAAGACGCTGTAACGGGTCTGGGCGGGCTTTAACTTCTTCGAAAAGAAAGCTAGGGGCTGCCATTCACCGTCCACCTGTTGTTGTAGGACCGCCCCAACAGCCGTAACTGAAGCATCTGTCATGATCGAGGTTCTGGCATCGTGTTGTGGATGTCGCAGAAGTACAGCGTCTGCAAGTACAGTCTTTACTTCGCAGAAGGCTTGCTCCGCGTCTTCACTCCAAGGCAGGTTGGTAGTGGCACGTGCAGTCTTTGCTAGTAGAAAATCAAGAGGCTGGAGTAGCCTCGCGCAGTTCGGAATGAACCGGCGGTAAAAATTTACCAGGCCGAGGAACTGGCGAAGCTTTGTGATCGAGCTAGGTCTTGGAAAGTCCCTGATCACTTGCACTTTCGACGGCAAAGGTCTGATGCCGTGTCGGTCCAGTCGATGTCCCAGAAACTCGAGTTCTGATCTCCCAAACTCACTTTTTGCGGCGTTGATGATGATGCCGTGGTCTGAGAGTCTTTGGAAAAGAAGACGGAGGTGGTTGGTGTGCTCCTCCTTTGTCGAGCTAGCGACCAACAAGTCGTCAACGTAGGCAAATACGAAGGGAAGCCCGCGCGTGACAGCGTCGATGAATCTCTGGAATGTTTGAGCCGCATTACTGAGGCCAAAGGGCATGCGGAGAAACTCAAACAGACCAAACGGAGTTGTAATAGCTGTCTTTGGGATGTCTTCGTCAGCGACGGGGATCTGGTGGTACGCGCGGGTAAGGTCAACCTTCGAAAAAATGGTCGCGCCTTGGAGGTTGACAGTAAAGTCCTGAATGTTTGGGAGGGGGTATCTATCGGGCACTGTGCTCTTGTTCAGTGCGCGATAGTCGCCACACGGTCTCCAATCTCCGTTCTTCTTGGACACCATGTGTAGGGGAGACGCCCAGCTGCTTGACGAAGGTCGGATAATTCCAAGCTCGAGCATGTGCTCAAATTCTTCGCGAGCGATGCGGAGTTTCTCTGGAGCCAGACGACGGGGTCGGAAGTGAACCGGTGCGCCCGTTGTTTCGATGTGATGGTGGACATCGTGCGAAACCGGTCTGGTCCAGTCAGGAGCTCGCGTGAGGCTTGGAAAATCCTGGAGAGGAGGTCGGAATGGCCCGTCGATGTTAGAGCAGACTGACGCGAATCCTGCGGTGTCAGTTGTTGAGACGCCTTGCACGGAGAGTCGCGTTGTGGAGTCGAGCAGACGTCTCTCCTTGACGTCTACAAGGAGGCTGTGGTGTTGTAGGAAGTCAGCGCCGATGATCGCGTTGCCTACGTCTGCGACCAGGAATACCCATCGGTAGACTCGTCTGAGGCCAAGATTTATGGTGATGGACCGTTCCTTGTAGACGGGGATCGACGAGTTGTTCACAGCCCGAAGGTAGTAGATGGGCGTCTGTGATCGATCCGCGCGTTTTGCAGGAACAGCGCTTACCTCGGCCCCGGTATCGACGAGATAACGGGTTCCCGTAGTCCTGTCGGCGATGTAAAATAGGCGACTTCCTGGTAGGTTCTGACTACTCGTTGCCTCTATCGGTTTGCTCCAGGAGCAGGGACGAAGGCAGTGCCGGGCGTCGGAGCCATAGCGACGATGGTATACGCAGACGTCCGCAGAACTTGCGGAGCGGGAACGGTCAGCATTTCTGCAACGAGATGTTGAACGTCCACGTTGTTGTTGAGTGCGTGGACGATCTCGCTGGTGAGTTGCCGCGGTAACACTCTCTTCCAACCGCTGGCAAAGCCGCTCGAGGTTGCCGTCAAGCGATGGAGTGCCTGGCGGGGCAGGCATAGCTTCACTTCCGTCTTCTGCCGCCGATGTAATGCTGGCGACGGCTGGAGTGGCAACTTCAATAACGGCGTCTGCCAGGGCCGCGAGGCCTGTGAGGTCGAGAGTCGTAGCGGTGGCCAACACCATCTGGACGTTGGTTGGGAGGCGCTGAATAAATAGCTCCCGCAGCAGAGCGTCGCCGATCGTGTTGGCGCGATCTCCAAGGAGCTGAGTCATCCGCCTTAGCAGCTGAGACGGACGTCGATCGCCGAGTTCTTCCGCCGAAAGAAGTTCTTGAAGGCGGGAGCGATCTGATGCCTCGGTTCTCTGCAGGAGAGCCGCCTTCAGCTGGTCGTAGGAAGCTGTGGCCGACGGTTGCGCAAGGATGTCGTATACTTCGTTGGCTGCTGCCAGCGACAGCGCCGAGACGACATGGTGATACTTGCTCTCCTGGCTCGTCACACCGCTGAGATGAAACTGGGACTCAGCCTGCAGGAACCAGACCCTCGGGTTTCTGTCATAGTACGGCGGAAGTCGGACTGCAACCGATGAGATGGAAACCGGGGGTCCGGCCGCTGCTCTTTGGGGTTCGCCGTTGTCCATGGTCCTCGACCGGGTCACCAAATATGTGGGGGGGCCGCGAGGCCCTGCCACGTTATTTAAAGTGAGGACATAGAACGAGACAAGCGAACGACGTGTCTGCCTGTGATGGCGGCTTCAGAGCATTCTCTTGCACGCGCTCTCCGAGGCGCGAGCGCGTGCTGCGCCTCGAGCCATCTCTTTTATTTTCATGAGAAGAATGGATCTGTGGGTGCGTTGCACCCTACACTCGTGAAGGCAACTTTGCAAGGCACGTGCTTGCCCACACGTGTGTACTATGTATAGAGAACCGGAACTATCCTCCATTTCATACTTAATAAACAGCGCTGTCAAAGCTGCTGGCGCGAGCACGGGGCTTGATCTCGTTGACCATTTGCACGAGTTCTCTCGCGAACGAAACCATAGATGAAGTCACGCGCTCGCACCAGTAGCTTTCACAGCGTTGAAGGAATGAAACGGAGAGATCGCGGGTTTAATCCCCACCACTGCCCGTCTCGATATAAATTAGCATCGTCCCACTCCTGCGCGATGCTCGTTAAAGACCCCAGGCTGGCGGTGTGTACTGCACTGGCTAAATTTCTCATCTACGGCTGGGAGACAAGTCGCCCGTTGGGGCAGGCTAAGTTCTAGGCTGTATAAACTAACACAGGCCCAAAGTTCTTTTTCTAATTATTATTATTATGAAACGGAGTATACAGTCTGCCTTAACGGGCGACTTGTCTTTCAGATGTAGATGGAGATGCCATGACTTACCGTGGCTAATAATATTTCGCGAATTGCCGTGCACGATATGGTAGTTACTTTGTGTCGTGTTCCCCCTGTTCGAGTGCGAGAACTCTCGCTTCTGTTACACTTTTTTTGTTTTGGACGGACCATTATAAAAAAACGGAAGTGAAGTTTTTTAAACACTGCCATGTTCGGATGGCGTGCCTAACATCTAAGATGAAGATAGGGTTTCATTTGTCAGTTTAGTATCCCGGTAACACTCCCCCTCGCCATATTTGTTTTGGCCGCGGTTTTGACCCAATAAACTCATTTTTGCTATACGTCTGCAAAAAAAAAAAAACAAAAAAAACACGAATATTTAGTATTACGTAAGTATTTGGGAAAGCAAGGGAAATTTTGGCAGAAATAGGGTCATTTCTTGCGTTCGGTAGGGAAATTTTATCTTTAAGAGACAAGGGACTCGCAACGATGACAAATACTGCGAAGAAAAAGACAGAGCGGTTGTGTTTTTTTGCCAGGGTGCAACATGGGTTACAAGACATGCAAAAAGAAACACTCCTTGTTTCGGACGCCGAGCGACCTCTCCCGGTTCGCAAAATAAGATCGTCTGATGAAAAAAAAAATCTGCTGCGTCACGCGATTGCATTTTTTTTTTTAAGGAAGAAAACAGAATTGGTGCAGAAAAGAAAATAGAAATCTAAGAAGAATGTGTGACATGGGGGGGGGGGGGGGGGTGTCAGAGAAAACACATTTTTCCAAGTGAGATCGCCCTTCACCAAGGACAGCAGTTGAAGTTGATCCATCATGATCGCTAGATGAAATCAAATCAGACATGTGCTGGTCTTTTAAGCTCTGGTTGAGAATGCAGAAGTCAAAAATAGCTCGGTTTCAATAAATCATGCTACAAAAAAATAAATAAAAATATTTACCCCAGAACAAAAAACTAGGTATCTAAAGGTCTGCAATACAGCTGCCGAAAAATATAAATAATTACCAGAGCTTTGACACTAAAGTGGAGAGGAACGCATCGCATATGATGTCATACTCCAAATTCGCTATCTTTATGCTATCATGTATTGTGAGATAGTATTCACTAGAGTCACTGGATCCTGGGAAAGTAGCGCCATTGCCTTCCCTACCTGCTAGCCGGACACAAACGGATACTAACATACAGACGATCCAAACCTCGCAAGGCGATTGGCTAATCAGCCTACGTTGCCATGGGAATCGCCATCTTGGTCCATTTAAATCTTCGAAGCTTCCAGGGGGTTGTTCTAAACCAGTCGCGCCAAGATCACCATGGAGTATCATCGTACTGGAAGCGTTCCTCGCCAATATAAGAGTCTTTGGCACTTCGTATGCGATCAAGGTATTAATCAAGCTCATCTCCATGGATCTCTTACAATTATATTGTTCTTCTTGCGCATTTCAAGACAGTAGACTTATTTTCCAGTGCCTCCAAGCACCTTAAATGAATATCCGCTAATGAGAAGTCTTTTTCCGTTGGTGCACTCGATGCTGGGATGACACGCACGAACTGCGCTACAAGAATGAGGTCCAGAAACTCGTGCTGGCGCAAGTTCCACCACTCTGGAGGACCGAATTCAGTCTTCTGAACAGAAGACTTACTCTCAGTAGAAGCCACTTGCAGTAGAAGCCACTCGCAGGCTTTTTCTACCTTCTCGTAGCTTGTACGTTTTGGGTTCTCTTTGCCCAAAAAATTTTCCGTTCTTTCCCTGCCAGAGAAGAACACGCGATTTCCGGGACGGCTGATAGTTCTGCGTTCTTTACTTTTTCTAGGCATAATATTTCTGGAGAGCTAGAACGTTCTAAAACGATCTTTGTAGTGAGAATCAAATCTTTATTGACGTAAGGAAGAATTTCTCCGAATCTCTCTCAGCCTTCATAGTATCACTCGCTTATTCGCTCCAACCTTCATAGTATCACTAGCTTATTCGCTCTCTCTCTCTGTCTCTCTCTCTATATAGATATATATATACACTGTACGGTCGCACAGGTTTATGGGCCGCCTCGGCAAAAATGAATCCGGACCCGCGGGTGTCCGCATCCGCAGCCCCCATGGTATCCGCATCTGATGCGCAATCAGCCAAATCTGATTCATTTTTATCCGAATCCGCCAGTTTACTGCAGATATCCGCGGATATACGTGGACATGAAGGACTGTGACTGTATAGTCACAGCGACTACAGCCACCTGGACAAATCCTGCTCGTGACGTTAGTGGCGGAGAACTTGTGCAGGCGCAATCGAAACGTATCGTCGGAAGACAGACACGTCACACATGAGGAAAAGTACGGGGCGGGTTTCGAACTCACAATTGGAGATCCAGTGGAAAGACTATACCAACAAAGTAAACAGAAGTGTCGCGAACCGGCCGCGGTTCGAGTTCGACCAGGTTCGACTTTTTCGAACTTTTAGTGGAAAGTTCGACGAACCTTGTATTGAGGTTCGACTCGTGTGCGCATGCGCGACAGGCTGGCCAGTTGGCTTCGGTTTGGATGATAATGGCTAAGAGATGAATTAAGTGCAGCGCTGATTGGCTATTTCAGTTAATACAGTACTAAAATGAAGTTATTAACTTCTTCATTGATTAGACTTAGTTTCTTTTAATTGCAGCTGTTCACAGTATAAAATAACCCTTTGCATAAAAAAAATGTTTTCCAAACCTAGGCATACTTGTATCAAGGTCTGGCCACACTGTCCACAAAGTCGAACCGGTCGAATCTGGTGAAAAGTTCGAAGGTTCGTCGAACCGGTTCGACCCAGTCGAACCCCGAAAGTTCGACCATAAAAGCCTCACACTGCATGACCAATGGAAAAAAAATATACTGCTCGCGATTATAAAAACCACCACGAATATTAATGGCTGTCTCTCAGGGTTTGTGGTGGGATTGCCGAGGAATGAAAAAGTTTAACTAGGCCCAGTAAGGCAATATTTTATACCATTTTTATACATATCTTTGTGCCAATGGAGATGCTTTTCTTTTGGCACGTTGCAAACAAATTAAAACAGGAACAGCAGCTCTTTGTAATTGGTGAATTATTTGCGAAACAGCACATGTATATTTATATTTTTAACGTGTATTCAAGGTTTTGATAAACAAAATACCGAGCTCTGTGCGCGTGTTTCTAAGCGACTGCCCAACTTTCCGTCACAAAAAAAAAAAAAAAAAAAAAAAAAAAAAAGTTTTTTTTTTTTTTTTTACTGTTTTTGTAAATGTAGGCCACATCTACAACAGGAATTTCTTGTGCATGCTGTTTACGTAAACAGGCCAACAGATGTACTCAGAAATATGTTGACGTACCCAGAAAACATTAACATAGATAACACAGGAAGCGACCCGCGCGCCCATCTGAAAGCGCGAGACACATGGACTGCAGAATCGTCCGATCCGACAGCAGTTTGAGACACACGCTTCCGGCCTTGCATGCGACACGACGATCCGTTCGGCTCCACCGAGGAGATCCAAGCACTTCAGCGGAGGTCCGCGTTCATTGAAGTTAATGAACGAAATATTAACCCCCCCCCCCCCCCCCCCAAAAAAAAAAAAAAAAAAAAAATAAATAAATAAACTGAAAGTTTTTTTTTTTTTTTTTTTACTTTTCCACCCCACTTTAAAAAAAAAAAAATTTTTATAATAAAACGTGACAATAGATTTTTTTTTTTTTTTTTGTTCTTTACTTTTTAAGATTGTATTTGGCTTCGATCGTTGCGGCGTAAGGTTAGGTAGAGGGTAAAATCACTGGTAAAATAGAGGTTAAATCAGGCAATAAAAAGGTACAAGGCGAATGTACTACAGTAAAGGCAAGCACCCGAGTCTGGGAACAAGAAAAAAAAACAAACAAGCATACACACCGTTTTCAAACATAGCTACTGATTTTGTTCACAACGAACATTGTCACCGTGAACGAAAGTGAAACTACGCCACAACAAAATTTTTTCAATCCAATGGCTGGATCTTGAAAACCGAAACTGAAATAAATCCAATCCAAGCACACACTACGGATTGATGGCGCAGTCAGATGGGATGGTCGCCGTACCCGAAAGATCCAATTTCCTCAAAATGTTAGAGCTGAAAGTGTGATCGCCTGACTTGAGCGGTGTGACAATTACCGTGTTACTAGTGTAGCGTACGGACTGCGCGCGCGGACAGCATGACTTCCGAGAATTCAGCGAGCAGCCATTCCAAGGTAACGTAACACTTTACCCCTTTCGCCGGCGCCGTCTGACAACTTCCGTTCGCTCCTCTGTTTTTCCTTCTGTTGATCGGCAGACTACACACGCACTGGTCTCAAATTCAGATTGAACCTCACGGCGATGAAGGTGCACTAATTCTTTCTTGTCGTCTGCGTTATTTCTACTTTCGTGCGGCTTTCGTGCGGTTGTGTCACGCTTGGCTCTCTCGAAGTCTCCGCTTCAGTTTGAAGGCTGCCGTCGTCCATTTGAAACTAGGCACAGTTTAGTGTCCTTGACTGTCCCGCTTCGTGCGAAGGCTGCATTCTGCCCCCGCCTCTTTCCGTTTAAAGCTGGATAAGCATCGCACTGCCATGCGTTCGTCTGTCACTACTGCGTGCTGCTCTTCTCGTTTACAGCGTAAATGAGTGTCGGCATATTTTAAAGGCGGACCGCACCGACCTTAAGCCGTCTCGGCACGAATGTATAATTTCCTTTGTTCGATTCTGGCGGAGATTCACTATCCAAACTTTTCCCGAAGCATTTGTTTTCACGAGCCCAAGTCGAGTATTCATAGAGTGCTCACGTTCAATTCAGGTTGTTACGAAAAAGGGGAACCCCTGCGACTATGTCAATAGTACGTCCATCCCCGCGACTACATCATCGGGCTTTCGAGAGGAAAGACTAAAAGTAGTAGTTCGCTTTTATCTTTGAAATTGTATCGCGACAAAGAAGGTTTCAGGTCAGCGACATTGCTCGTGGGCATATACTTGGGTCACACTAGCACGAGTGTGTTCGTGTAAAGTGAGAAACATTCCGGCCGAATGTCATTGCAAGGCCCTCTCAGCGTGTGCCACGCAGCAGCGGTGCACAACCACCTGTCGGCACAATCCTCGGTCAGGTTGAAACGAGGAAGGGCGGGGATCGAGCCCAGAGAGGCCTGGATTCTCCAGCCCGATATTTCTATGTCATGTACCCCAAGCTGTAGCGAGTTGACACACTCAGACACTGGACTCTATTTCAAAAGCCCATCACGTCGGTAACGCGACTCATTGACGGAGGGCAGTTGACGACAGTGAATGATGGTCACTACTAACGCCCGGCGTGGGCCCTTTCGTAGGAAGAGATGCGAATGCAAGATTGAGTCCCCTCCCCCTCTTCTCTCTTCCACAGTGAAGTCCTGCAGCCGAGTTGATTGGGCACCCCCGTTTAAGGGACTCGACTTGCGTTCAGCAGCGCCGTTGCACAACGTGTTTGCCGATGATGTTCCAGCTTGCACCAAAAAAAATCCAAACGAACTCGGATGGACGGGTTTCAGCGTGTGATGAGTTGTGACACCAGATTTGTTTGTGGCGTCGCTTCCGGTCAAAGTGAATATAGCCTAGTGATCAAGTGCCAGGACGGTGACGACGACGAAGTGCACGCAAGATATAGAAGGGGGCGACCTTATCTCGCACGAGTTCGACGTGTTTGGTCAATATCGGCTACGCTGCCCCCATTCCAATTCACAGTCCTAATTTCTTTCAATATGTATGTAAATGAACAATGTGCAACTGAAATCCCTCGCTACACTGGTGTAGATCAAAGTGGCAATGCAAGCCAGTTGGTTAATTCTGACAAACAGCACTCGTCTCGTCTACTACCTACCGCTGTCCTTTTTTATTGTGCACTGTATTGCCAATCTATACAATAGTACAGTTTCATTATTTAGCCCTATTTAAGCGCAGGGCCATGCTTGCGCAGCTCGAGTTTGACGTGGACCTGACGTGTGGCTCGTGCGCAAGCAAGGTGCGTGCCAGCCTGAAGCACCTGGGCATCAACCATGTGCATGTCGACGTCCCGGGCCAGTCGGTGGTGGTGGAGACAGATCTGCCCTTCTCCACGGTTCAGAAGGCCATCC
Source organism: Ixodes scapularis (assembly GCF_016920785.2). Taxonomy (NCBI): domain Eukaryota; kingdom Metazoa; phylum Arthropoda; class Arachnida; order Ixodida; family Ixodidae; genus Ixodes; species Ixodes scapularis. The sequence continues at coordinate 128,875,170 of NW_024609879.1, read as the reverse complement.
AGAGCACCGGAAAAAAGGCTGTCCTGAAGGGTTACGGAGCCTCCTCAGGTGGGGCCACCATCTGAGCGGGTTCCTTGGGCCGGAGGCTTTGAGCCAGGGCCGTACTCAGAAGGGCACTGTTCGTTTTTTTCTCGAAATATGCTCTTCTGGACAGTTGCAGACCTTTCGGCTGTTATCGCATGTTCTAGTTCAGAACACTCCTGATTGTGCGTACTGTGCGTATTAAAGCGGCTGTATCACGTCGCTTCGGAACGGTCGCCCTTCTGCTGTTGACGCAGTGCGCCTTCTGCTTTAGTTTGTAGGCTCAAGTTCGTTTCATTAAACATTTAAGTTGTACAATATTGCAGCAATGGTCCAAAGTACTGAGGCAAAGACACCACCTGTTTGCTCGGAGCGTACACCTAACCTTGACAGGCGTGTCTGTGAATAGTGAAAAGACATCCGGGAATTCCTGTGGAATTGTTGAGGCGGCTGTTTGACGAGGTCTTGAACATGTTGCAGAAGCGAGAGGAAGCCTGGCAGCGGCCGTTTCCGAGATCTCCGGTCCCTCCGGCGCCGTTGGAGTGGTTCGCTTCTCGGACGCGCCGAAGCGGGGCTGCATCATTGACGGCACGATCGACGGACTGGACAGCACCATGCGCCATCGGCTGCAGATCCACGAGTTGGGGGACCTGTCCAATGGGTGCGACAGGTGGGAGGAACCATACGGCCTCAAAATAAAGTTTCTTGGTGTCCAAAAACTTACCTAAATATATTTCTTTTGTTTTCTAGAACACCTCAAAATAACTACAGATGGTAAAAAAAAAAAAAAAAAAAAAAAAATGTCAACACGCTTAAAAAATATTTTACAAGTTTTTCTTTTTTTTTTTTCTTTTCGGTTATGTACAGTGGTACAATTTTATAGCTTTCCTTGTAAAGTGCAGGTTTTGAAAATTGTACTTTGGGACTCCTGACAGTGTGCTAAGAAGCTTGACATACCCACTGACCTCAAAATAGGGTGACCATTCTCCTCGGAGTACAAAATGAGATATCAAGCGTCTGAGCGATACAAAAGGAAAAAGCTCTGCTACTATTCAGCTTACTGTGAAAACACATTTTTTGGGGGCTTTTCGTTGAGTTGTTTAGTACACAAGCACCTCTCTTACCCATTCTGCAAAACCTAATCATCCCAAACACCGGGGGTATAGAAAAATGCCCCGTACACATGTCTGTGTGAAAAAAGCAAAACAAAAGCTCAAAATCAGACCCAACTAGAGATAACATTTTTATGCTATGTTTACTCTAACACACTGTCACGAGTAAGCATTTATTTTCTTCTACCGTACTGTCCGGAGGAATGTCCCACTCCCAAAAGATAGCCCCCCCCCCCCCTCCCTATTTTTGGCATGATTTGCTATTTATTCTAAAACACTGAAACATGGCCCACTTCTAGTAATTGTAGGGCCTTTTCCAGTGGTGACCTTGGCAGAAATGGGTTACTTAGCCACAATATGAGGTAAGCGAACATTTCTGACTGGGAGGGACAGCCATCTTTGGTACACCTGCAATCACAAGGTTCGCAGGTCACAAAGTCTAAAACAAGCATTTTTTCCACTTTGTTTATTTCACACCGAAAGTTAGCCAACTGTTTGCTTTCACAAGATTTGCTTTCGATTTTAGGTGGACTATCTCTGGCGATATTATAGTATTTGCAAGCGGTTTCATACGAAAACAGGACATTTGGCCTGATTGAGACAAAATGACATGACAGCAGGTTTGAACCTCAAAAAATGAAACTGTCCTGGCCTAAACGGAGTGTCTCGTTGCCCTACCTTAAATTGCTGGAATCAAGAGCAAAAATATGAAGTGTAGATCCATATGGTAAATTAAGAGTAAATCCCTCATACAATATGCTCTCACAAGTGTGGCTTCTGTCTTAACTGGAACAGTGGCATAAAAGTCCATGCAAAAGCACTGGCTCAGTTTTGACATTGAAATTACCAGAAAGGTAGCGTGCACTTCTTCCATTTTGTTAATTGTTTTCCAATTTGGAAGATAATGCAACTTGACGTTTTCGGTTTGGACAGTCAGTCGGACTTCAGTGTGTCGTCAATCTCAAGGGACGACTTTTGAGTTTCTGGTAAAAACTCTAACACCAGTCCCATAAGGTTCTCTCTCAAGGTGTATCTCATGAGTGGAGTGAAATAGCTGAAATGCAGCTGCTTTCTGCAGGCATCAGAATGCATCAAATTGAAACCTTTGGAGTGTCACAAGAATGCTGCGCTGCTTCTGTGCGTGGAAGTGCCAGGCATGTGTTAAGTTCTTTTCCTTTTGGTGCCAGTCCTTACGCTAACGTTTTTGCTTTGCATGTTCGACCGACTCGCCAGCACGGGTGTTATCTTCAATCCTCTCTCAAGTGAACCCTCCCGGCAAAAAGATCAAAGGGTGAGGCTGTTGCAGAGTGTATGTCCCTTGAGTGCAGCTTACAATGAGTTGGGTGAAGTTGTTGCAAAGTGACGTCCATTCACCCTGGTGCACTATGAGCTGAGCGAAGCTGTTGCGAGCTGTGCGTCTATTCAAGCCTGTGTAGAACGAACTGGTTGAGGGTGTTGTGGAGCGTGCAACCATTCTCCCCCTGCATACGATGAGCTGCATGGCGACATGCAACAGGCAAGGTTTATTTATTTATTTTACCCTCAGGGCCAAAGGTGTTACAGAGGGGAGTGGGTTTAAAGAAAAAAAGAACACATAGAAAAAATACACAAAAGCAAAACGGCAGGAGGACTGTGAAGCAATACATGCTAGTCAAGGCATTCCTAAAGCTCTTACTGTCCATGATTTCGGCAACGTCGATGGGAAGATGATTCCAATACAAAGAGGTGCCGGGAATAAAGGAATGATGATATGCGTTAGTCCTGCAGGATAGAATGCCAACTTTAAATCTATAATCGTTCCATGCTGAGAGATAATGGGGGAAGGGGGAAAGGAAAGGCGATGCTTCCTGGTTCGTTAGTCTTTCGCTTCGTCTCAGCAGTCATCTGCTTTGAGTGTTCCGCTCACTTTCATTTCCTGTGCACCGCCTTCGACTATCTCAATGCACTTACCGACTGGCCCAGAACTCTGCTTTGTTATGTGGTGGTCAGACTCTATCGTCCCAATGAACATTACTGTTCATGTTTCTGTTTACTCTTACTGTTTCTTAATTACTCAAAACCCACAAAATTATCAATGCTGTTATATATATATATATATTAGCAGCGTATCAAAATTTAGCAATCTATTTCTTTATAGATAACGGCACTAAAAAAAGCATGTGTTTAATATAGCTTAGAATGCAATGACATGCCCTTTATGGGACAGCAATTATAATAAAATACTGCAAGTAGGTAGTTTCAGAAATCTTAAGGGAGCACTAAAGAGGATTCTGCTAACGTCTGTTCTTGGTCATAATGGATTCTATGGGCCCTAAGCATCCCAAAAATTCAAAAACTACATTGTGCAAAGCCGATTTTTTTTTTTTTTATTAAAAACTTGATGAAAGGTCTGGGCACACCCCTTTTTGAGCTAATTTTTCCGCTCGGAAAAGGCGGTGGATACCCAAGCCGCGATGTCAGCGTGGAGATGATGTGCGCTCGTCGGCCAATCACATTTGTGCAAGTATCTAAATCGCATTTCAATGCATCACATTACAATGCAGTATTTCAAAACAACACATAATATGGCATGAGCCATGCTCAAAGACTATGGTTCCTGGAACGCGGCTTTGAGCAGTGTTTTTAGTGCCTCCCATGCACCGAAAATAGTCCCGAAGCGGCAACAAATTATGTCGCAGAATCTGGCACGTCGCATTGTCGGATGTCGCAGTCTTGGCAGTTGGCCGTAGAGGTTCCAACAAAAAAGATGTGCAAACACAGTGGTTGCCGTCGTCGCGGCGTCCTGACTCCTGGTCGCGGAAGCTTCGACGGACTGTCGTGCTGAAGGGTGACGGGCATCTGCGGTATCCACCTCCACTGCCATGCCATTGCCAGGATCACTGCAGCCAATAGCGGGAAACTTTTATGACGTCATCGGGCAGAAATCGAAAGACCACAAATGAGGGCACGGCAGACGCAGCAGTTGGGGATGCATTCCAGGCACCACACTAAGAGAGACTGCTCTTACTTTGGACAGGTGTACGGGGCCTTGGGCGAAATCAGCGTGGACTCCAGTGGCCGGAGCGTCTTCCGTAAGACAGACGACACGGTCCGGGTGCCGGACATCATCGGCCGTTCGCTGGTCGTCTGCGCTCAGCCAACGCAGTCCGACACCGGATGCCTCAGGTCTGGACTGGCCGGCCGACGCATAGGTCGAGGTGTTATAAGCAGTATACGCAGCAAGAAGTTTCAGTGTCGCCATCTAGCGGAAGCGCGACACAACCCAAAGTGAGGATGCCGCCGTTGCTCCTCAGAGCTGAATGGGCTTTCGTTCATCCTCGCTGTCTCGCTAGTAACGTTTTCTCTTTCACAACACTATGGCACAGCCACTGCTCCTTAAAAAAAGCAAGACTTGTTCGAACGTATGATCCTTGGGACCTAATTTTTTTAACAGACACACGAGCATTCTTTTGTTTCGGGCGTCATAAAAAGGACTGTTCAATCTTTTAGCTTTGCAGTGCGACAGGTGACACGGATGACAGCGAGAAAGAAATTCGGGTGAAGGGGGAAAAAAAGGCATATCACCGGACTATCGTTGACGCCGAGTCCTGCCAGTGAAATTTACTGGAGAACGAAACAGACACTGGCAAAGAAAAGCAAAACATAATACAAAACGATCCATACGTAAAAGCTTCTGATAAGTGGTTTGAACACACCATCGTGCTTATCCACTCCTATTTGCCTTGTTTTATTAAAATTTCGACTTGCCCAGTTGCTTTTCTCTCGAATATGGATGGAAACGTACCTTTTTCAGTCGCGAATTTGTCATCACTGAGAGAACAATAACGAACCAACGCACTGTGTCCGAAAGCAAGCAATCACGCCGTACCACTATGTCTTGTGCTCAATTTAAACAAATCGGGCATCCTTATGTTCCCTGGTATCACGTGGCATTTACGTGCTGTTCAGTAGCGCCCCCTACCTTGGCTCTTGCCACGAAGAGCACTTTAGGGTCTACATTGCTTAAAGGGATTGTCCAGTCAAATTTTGTATCCGAGAAAACAATTGAATATCATTGTTATTGCCTCGAGACACATCGTACGTGCGAAACCTCAATTTTATATGCTTCTCCGAATGAGTAATTGAATTTATAGTGCTCCCATCGCTTCCTAGCGTAAACGCTGCTTTCGTTGGCAACATTGAAGCTTTGACGTCACACAACGCAGAGCGAGCATTCCCGTCTCGTTGTTTCCTGCGAGTGAACGCCGCAGCGTGCTTCGTTTTTGTTGTTGCGCTCGACCTGTTTCATGGAAGGGTGGGGTTTTTGTTGCGCGATTGGATGCCACAACCACCGGGCAGCACATGCGAGCCAAGACTTGACGTCCCTCACTTTTCCTCGAGACATGCAGTGACGAGCAAAATGGATCGTTGATGTGCATAGACTGGGTTCCCGTCAAGATCGAGATCCCGCTTATGCAGCAACCATCTCTCAGAAGAGAGCTACGAGCTGAGCTCTAAGTGGACAGAAGCCTCGTAAGTTAAGGTGTGATGCTGTGCCAATGATATTCAACTACGTCCATCCACTCCTCGCCCAAATCGGATCAATCGGTTTGATTATGCGGCGAAACCGAAACCAACAGCTAGGCCATTTGGAGCGGTGCTAAAAGTTGTATTTAGCACGCGTGCAGCCCGATTCGGTTTGAACCACGAGTAAAAAATGGAGCGTGGTTACGATTCACCAAGCTCGTCCATGTCAAGTGACGACATGCATTTGAACGATTCGCCGGTTGCCTTCAACCCGCAGAAATCGCCTCCGAGGGAACGACCAGTAGTCTCATCACCGATCCAGTAGATCCGCCGATATGTGTATCCAGATGCCGCTTCGTGTACCTAGGTGCCGCTTCAGAGGCCAAAACAATTTTAAAATCTGCATCCTTTGTTTTGCAAGAGATCCTAGTTCGATCGGTGGTCCTCGCAGTTGTGTTTGCGCGAAACGACATACGTTTGCTTGAAGCCTATGGGTGTTTTCGAGTAATATCTTGCTAAAAGGCTTGACTTCTTTTTGCACACACTTGGGAACTGCATTAAAAGAAACATATTTCAGTAGGGCACAGTTTAGGAGTCTATATAGTTCGAAACAAAATACAAGACATCCGTCTACTAATGCTTGTTATCCCAACCATCCGACAAACCTTTGCGTCTTGTGACGTCACGCAGCAACTACGGATGTCAGCCATTGACACTGCCGAAATTCGGGGTGCAGTTTCGTGCATACGCTCTTGAAAGGTGTAATTAATAAGGGGAGATCATGTATCAAAATAAAAATAATGTTTGTCTATATGAAGGCACCCTCAACGTAACAGGCGCCAAAACTTAAGTACTTCCGGTTTCGACCGGACAGTTTTCAAATGACCTTGCTGCCAGAGTGTCACTTGACACCATGACATCACGTGACAGCCAAACTTAACATCACTGGCTCCGTGAGTTGAGTCACGTCACAGTCTGGTGTCATGCAGTCATGCGACATCAAAGTCATGTGACGCACACAGCATGTGCCCAACTCAATCGCGAAACAGACTGTGCATCTCAGAGTCTACCAGATGGGATCGAGACACGCTTAAATTTTTATCGAGGACCTCTAGCGGTGACGGTGGGGGTGTCATGCCCTGTGCAGGCTGGCCTGCGGCATCATTGCCCGAGCTTCGGGCCTCTTCCAAAACCCGAAACGCATCTGCGCCTGCAGCGGAGCCACGGTGTGGGACGAGGCCAACTCCGCAGGTCGTCCCGAGCAGTCCTGACCACCGATCGGCACCTCTCAGACACTGCTCTATGTCGGTGGTCGAAGGAATAAACCTGTTACTGCGGCCTGCACAGCCTGCACTTGTTATATGAATCTGTCTGTCAATTTGTTCTGTAACACAATTTCATTGTAATGCATGGCTTGCATAAGATGTTAATGCACCGTACCAAAGGTCGTTCCTACTTGCCCTTGCCGAGAAAAACAAATTTGGTGGAGCGGAATATATGCTGTAGAAGATCTGCACGCAGCAACGAGGTTTCCCCATGGCCACTGGTCGGACGTCGTCGCAAGCCATTTATATACACATTTTGCCAACCTTGTCATTAACTCAGTTGTGGAACTCTCGAGCGAGGGGGTGCCCCCCTCAAGCTTGCCACCCGTCATTGCCCCCAACGAGGTTTCCTAATGGCCACTGGTCGGACGTCGTCGCAAGCCATTTATATACACATTTTGCCAACCTTGTCATTAACTCAGTTGTGGAACTCTCGAGCGAGGGGGTGCCCCCCTCAAGCTTGCCACCCGTCATTGCCCCCCTCAAACTTGCCCCCCCCCCCCCCCCCCCCCACACACACACACACACACTTCCCCGCCTACCTCCTGGTCACGCGAGCAGTTCCCAAAAAGAGAAATGGAGCGCGTTTTAAATCGAAAGACGGGTTTCGTTTACCTTACGTAGAGTTGAACTACTTTTGACTCGGATATATTGAAAGTAGTTCGAATTTCGTTTATACTTGGGCCGATCTCTATTAATGTTTTTATTAATGATTTCAGCTGAATAGTTCGCAATGCGGTCATTTTGCAATATGCAGAGGATGTCAAGTTGTTTAGGCAGATCATATCCTTAGAAGACTGTGAAAAACGTATGGAGGATGTTACCTAGGCGTGTGTGCAACTGGTGTCGTCAGAACATGCTAACTCTCAATCCTTCTAAAACCGTTATTATGTCTTTGTCTAGAAAGGTAGAAAAAATAAACTTTTGTTACTAGATTGGCGATGATCCGCTGCGAAGAGTCGAGTGCACGCGTGATCTTGGCGTATACATAGACTTTTCGTTATACTTTAAGGCCCGTTCACACTCTTGCGACATCTTAAACCTAGGTTCCTTACAACTTCTTAAACCAGAAAACACACTGGCGCCATATATTGGGAAGCAGTGTAAACTCGGCGGTCCGGCATATTTTTTTTTTTTTATTTCTCGCGCATTATCCTTTTTTTCTTGGCTCGAAAAACGTTTGTCAATGTTATAAACGAGCCTTTCTATGGGTATTACGCACATTTGACCTCGGAAATCCCGCAAAACCTTCGCTCTTGTGAAATGCAGTTCCAGGGTCACCGCATAGATGGCGCCACAATGCCAGTTTGTTCCCTCATTTTAAAAACATTTAACAAGTTTTAAGAGAACTCGTCTCTCTCAGTCGTACTCGGTCGCACTCGGCCGCAAGAGTGTGAACGGGCCTTTACTGTACATGTTAACAACCTTATAAATGATTCTTTTCGTAAGCTGGGACTAATTTCTAGAATCCCGCGTGAGTTTTCCACATCAACCTGTATTCTACGGTTATATTTCTCATTAATCCGATCCAAGTTGGAGTTTTCCTCTGTAGCCTGGAGTTGTATTAGTTCTACGAGCAAAGATCGAGATGATTGAAAATTTTTAAAAGCGTATTTTCTTGAATTGTCTATGATCGTTACATTGGTCGTACTGTTTTTTTTTTTTTTGTTTTTTTTTTTATTATGCGAGACTATCGGAACGATGCAAATGCCCTAATCTGAGTCCTAGACGGCGTGAACGCGATCTCATTTTCCTGTATAAATTTATTCATGGATCAATTGATTGCCGAGATCTCACAACTGCTATTAATATTAACAATCCCAGTCGAGTATTGCGGGTTTCTCCGACTTTCTTTGTTAATCACATCATCCCACCCATCCCCATGACCCGTACTGAATACTTCTACATTACTCTCAGTGGAGCAGATATTGTTTTTAAACTGAATTTCATAGCTTCTAAGACTTTTGTAACTAACCTGTGAACATTTTGCTGTGCATCATTATCAAGGCGTCAAGCTGTTCATGAGCACAGCACAGAAAATAAACAAATGAATAAATGAATTGCCCTAGACAAAAGTTGCCCCCCCCCCCGCCCCCCCCCCCCCCCCCCCACGCACACACACACACGGCTCTAGGAAGTTTCTTGGTTTTGTTTGCGGCTCTTAGGCCCGGTCAGTCTGTCCACCCCTCGACATTCGATTAGTTACGAACAATGCCTTCGGGATTCCCAGATTTCTCGCGTCACGCTTCACCGCATCGCACCACCGGCGCTCTCGCGTCAAGCTTCCCCGCATCGCACCGGCTCGCGCGCGCCTCAAGCTTCACTGTTTTGCATCAGCGCTCTTGGAAACTTCTCACGCTGCACTCAAAATAAAGTCACCTCTCTCTCTATACCAAAAAATTGTGTAAAAGCTCAGATTTATTAAGGTATTCATGCTCAACTCACATTAAAACTAGAATAATTGTATTTGAGGATATCCGATTATAGTCGATTGGCACCCCAAATGTTTTTCATATTTCCACGCCTCTATAGTTTTACTTAAAATAATTACTGCGGACGCCATCACGTACCAGCGCGTGTAGCTACGAATACAGCAGGATCCTTAATGTTGCAGTCATTTTGAAAATATTTTTTTCTGGGACCACAGGCAAGAGTAGGATAAGAGACAAGTCTTATACAAATATTTTCGGTCCCAGATATGAAAAGCGCACCCGGTTCCTCTCTGTGAGCGGAAACCGACGAGTGGAACTTCCATTGTTGAACTTAAACTGATGCGGATGATTATTCCGAACCCTGCGTAATACGTGCCTCCTAAAAGTTGCCCTCGGTACACACTTTTCCAGCGCTTATCACACAGGCGAAAAACGCCTAACCACTGCAGTGGCTCAGCCGCCCACAGCCCATGGGCTGTGAACGCTCGCTCGGCGTCTGCTCTTCCGAATAAGAAAGCCAATGAGAAAATCTAACACTACGGCCTTGTGGTTTACGGGGACTTGGTAAGGCTCCGGGAATCAGGAGAGCTCGTTTCGAAACCCCGCGAGCTTTAATTAAATTTGACGGTGATTAGCGTCGCGTCATATAATCTATTTCTTTTTTTTTTTTATTAAGATTTTTATGACTGAAAATGGCTTGGACGACTAATTACTCCTCAGATCTTCCGATTTCTTTGTCGTCGTCGCACCTGACCGAGGCAAAGACTTGAGCTGCGGGCTCTTGATCCGATACTCAGGGTCATGCCGAACAGAAGAGCAACGTGCAAAAAAAGGCGCCCACACCACCGACATGCAGCTACTGCAAGGACCGCCAACATGTTGTCGACCTAGACCACCTACCAGGGAGGATAATAGAAATCAAAATGATTTAAATCACACCAGTTTTACCTCGGTAGTAATCAAATCAAAACTTTCCCTCAAAAATAATTTTCTAACTTTTTTTAATATTTACAGTTTGCCTCTTATTTGATGCTTTCTATGTGCATTTACCTAAATCAGATAATCATCTAGCGATGAAGATTGTAGCAGGCTGAACACGAGCAAAAAGCAGTGCCCTTCTGAGCTAATCGGAAAGTTGAGCTTCTCGATCCCTACCTTCCACTTTGTCAGTTACAATATATATATATATTCAGCTAATTATAACGTAAAAGGAACTACAACAAGAAAAATAATGCCATATTGCGAGCGAAACCAAACATAGAAATGCTATTACCGCCTTGTTATTGACAAAAAGAAATCAAGCTGTTTTTTTTTTAGTATGGCTAGATTTACAACAATAAAAAGCTAATTAAAGTGCACTTTAAATCTAACAAAAAATTCTTTTGTCCACACTTTTTTTTAAATAATCTGATGGACTGATCAATCAGACCTAGTGATAAATATTTACATTTTGCGAGCTGCAGTGATATAATACAATTTGATTTCAAACAAGTCTGGTTAACGGGGGTGACTTCCAAGGAGGAATGGATCTTCCCCCGGGCCCTCGGAGACAAGCAAGGGAAGGCTGTACGCTTGCTTCTCGATTTCAATCACAAAACTTACTTATATAGGGTTCATCTTAATAGTAACCCTACTAAATTATATAGGGTTGTTTTCTTTTTACAACCAAGCTGTTATGCCCTAGAATCTAGGACGATGCCCTAGGCATCGTCCTAGACGTCGTAAACATAACAGCTTCGCTGATCCTCCATCAACAAAAAATAAAAACTAACTTTTTCTTTTTTTTTTGGAAGAGGGGGGGGGGGGGGGGCAAAAAAATTGTTTTTGATTGTTTTGAAATTGATTTGTTTTGAAACAGCTGCGAAAGCTACACTAATGCGGTTTGCGCAGGTGAGTTCTACAAGCAGGGGGGCATAATACAGGTGAATAGTCGTCAGGAATAGTATACGTTGATAAACTAAAAATGTGTTCATTCACTTTTTAGTTACTGAAATTAAATATATGATTCCAATTAGAAGCTTGCTGGGCGTCGTTGAAGATCACTAAACAAGTACATTTGAGAACTATTCAGGGAGCGTGGGAAGGGCGGTGGTGCGTTAAAGTTACCACTCGTACACCCGCCGGCAATATGAAGGTGAACACCTTACCTGGTTTCTTGCCTGTTTTACGGCTCCCTAATGCTGTATTAACTCTCAACGTCTCAAATGGTACGTGGCTTGGGGTCTAAACTTTGCGTTCTAGCCCTCTTCTGGAACAGAGCTTGTTCCAAAACTTGCAGGAGCGTCAAAAAGAAGAAGAGGGATGTTCACTTTCATATCGCTCACGGATGTACAGATGCAAGGATACGTGTGCGAAAACGCGTCCGCGCGGTTTTTCCGGCCGTCTCTTATCATCCGGGTTTTTGCACCGTCAGCATGGTTTACGTTGCACCAGTGGTAACTGCAGCGCACTCCACGTGCTTCTTCCCGTCCTAAAATTGACTGACTTTGGGTTTTACGATGATGCTAAGCAAGTTTCTCGTTGAAACCATATGTTTATTTTCACTAATTCAAATGCTAACAAATGTTAATTAATAATTCAATTTATTTCGACGATTAGCTCCCTGTATTTGGTCCCCTTTGCCCTATATCTCATCTGCATAAATCGCAAACATGCCATGCCTAAAAAAACATTTTGTATACTATTTTTCATACCCCGAGTCAAGGCCTCGACGCCATCTACACATTCCCTTCCCTCCATGACCCTAAAACGGCATAAATATACATCTCCTACTACTACCTGACGGAATATTTTCGCGTGGAAAAAAAATCCGATTTGGTGCCGAAGGTATTTATTTATCTGTAGGTGTGGCCTGGCAGTTCGTGTTGCCTTACAAATGCCTTTCGCATAGGGAGGCATACCTCGTCGACAACCGTGCCTCCTCAAAGAAGGAACGCTTAACGCACGAAAATACAAATAAGAACGTGGACTTTGTACGAACGTGACGGATTTCCCGATTTAAGTGAAAACAACAAGAACTATTTTTTTTTGTTTTCTTTCTCAAGCTTAGAGGGGGTGAGTGCAGGGTCCTCCACGAGGCGATGCAGCCTTGCAGGCTTTCTTCTCAAGACAATGGCCGTTGATAGGGCAGAGAAAAACGTCTGGGCGTTTCGAGAGGGTCGCGTAAGATTTCCGCGGAGTACATCGCCCCGCGCTGGCTATCTTTCGCACTTGGCATTGTCTCTCCTTGAGCCTCCCCCGAGGCGAGAAAGTGCCCCTCCCCTGCACTGCGCCGACCTCAATGTCGACACCAAGCACGGCAGCCGTGGTCAGACTCGGGAAATAGCGAATTTCGGAATAAACTCCAACGTGGCGCTGATTCTCGACGGGAGTTTTATACATGATACTTGGATACATGGGAATGGCAGAGAGAAGCAATACAAAAACAGATCAAGGTAGGACAAGCCCCTTGCTAAGCCATACCGCAGCGCGCACGCGCGCACGTACACAGGCACGCACGCACGCACAAACACGTACACACACACAAAGAAATTAATAACGCAGATTCAATCAAGCGTGCTCAACTTGGAGTGAATTCAAAACTCTTTCCAAGTGCGTAGGGTACTAAAAATAATTTTAATAGTGCACACTTCTTTTTTTTTTTTTTTTTGCGTAAACTTAATCTATGTTCATTACGCATCCCAGGAAACCTAAACTTACAATCATGAGGAGCCTTTTTTTTTTTTAATATAAACGGGACCAAACATTGCGACGCGTCCCTTTTTCAGTCATTGTATTTATTCCACGTAATTTGAGCCAAGGTTTTAAAATATGTTGGTGCATTTTAGGAAGACGAAACCAAATGAATACGTTTGTTCATTGTTCCGAGCAAGTCAGGCTATTCTTTGTATTTTTGCCAATAAATAATTATTAGGATTGATTATTTAACTTTAGGAATATTCAAATTAGAGCAAAAGTTCCAATGGCAAAGTTGTAGAGCGTCCTCAGAAACATCCAATTCAGTGGATATATATATACAAGGGGACGTGTAGCGATATCTGGTCATATTTGAATGCGAAAGCATTAACTGGTCCCATGGAGCGAGCCGACGTCATCAGCTTTGAAGCCGCGCCAAACGGCACCTTAATTTCTTTTTATTAGAGAAAAAGGTCACGCATCAGCATGATTGTAAGTTTGGGTTTTCTATATTTCTTAGGGTGCGCGAGTTGAGCTTGCGTCATAAAAGGCAAATACAACTCTAAAAGTTCTTGTGCTTTTCGGGCTGTTTTTATATTCCGTGGCATGTAGTCACGCCCCCAGCTACGATTGTTGCTATATTTACTTGACTAATTATTGCTCGAAAATAATTCACTACAAATACGCCGCCGCGATGCAATTACTTTGCGCAGTTACTATTCTTGACAGCTATAACAATTGTTCGTGATACCGCGTTTTCCGCTCTCGAATGTACTCGTCGCCTGATAACCCAGCATACAACGTTTTGCGTTCCCGTTTGTGCCTTTTTTTTCACCCAGTTTATTAATCGTACGATAGGGAGTCCAGTTCAGAGTGGTTTAGCACGTTGCCTTTATCGAAGCAATTCAAAGTCTTTATCGAAGACACCGTGCTCACTCTTTTGGTCGCAATCACGCGCATCGGTTACCCAAGCCCCCACCAGTCGGCGCGCTTCTCAGGCCGCCATTAGAGGGGCTTCAGCCGCCACTGTTGGCCTGTATCTTGGCCTGCGCCTGCGCTCCGGTTACCTGGCTTGCGGGTGATTGTGTGACCTTGCGGCCGCAGTGGGGCGCGTAAACGGCGTACAACAAGCTAGACGTGCTTTGTAGTGGGTTGCAAAACCTATACAGTGGTGACACTGAGGTCTCGAACCACACTGTGTGCACTGAACGTGCCCCGCTGAAGCACGTGAACTGTCCGTGCTTTGTTCCGTTTTCGATGCACCGATTCGTACTGAATAAGCCGACGACGGGACTGGCAGCACTTTTCGAACCGGCGTTATCAGCTTTTGAAGCCGCGCCAAACGGCACTTAAACTCCCCTGTCCCAATGGAGCGAAGCGTGTCGTCTGTAGGAGCGATATTTTTTTTTCGGGCCGCGCTAGCAATTTAGCAATTATTCCTTCACTCAAAACTTTAAACCCAGCGCATAGGTTGCGTGCTGTGACTCACTCCGATGCACCCAACGTCGAACACGATATTTTTCTGATGAGCGGCGAGGCACAGCGCCAAAGACCGCACGCGAGCGAATCCCGGGCGACGAGCAAAGTTTACTAGGAACCTTCTACAACCGAGCGCGGTGCGACGAGCAACACCGAGTAATCCGCCCCGACGGCGACGGACCACCCAGTCGCTGGTCGCCAAGTTTCGGCGAGAAACAAGACCGCGACGTGTAAACTATATGCACATGCAGCGATGGATACAAGACTCCGATAGCCTTGCTGTGTCACCTTGACATCTCCAGAAGTTGCACTAGGTTTCAGCTACCTTTATTTTCGGCAAAAAAACGTAACAAATGTGATGAATTACATGGTCTCTAAGGTCTAGATATAGTCTAGGCCATATTCTAGTGTCGTCGACCCATTCACAATTCGATTCCATCGTGTCTGACACCCGAGCGGTGGCTGGACAACGCGCAGTACGCAGTGCTATACGTAGCGCAAGAGCGGGAAAGTAGAGACCGGCAATGGCGGACGAGTCACGTGATGCCAAGATGGCGGCGCCCATGAAAAGTTGCCTGAAAGCGTACACGGCGTTCGCTGCAGTAATGATGACAATTATCTGAGGACACCCCTCAAGAATGTTCGAAGTACTTCATACATACGGTAGGCTTCGAATTTGTCTGAAGACAGTTGTACAGGGTTGAAGGCCTACTACCCGATGCAACGACGTATCATCTCAATGCTACGTACGCGACAAGGTCATCGGGCAAACTCTTTCTCCTTTGCAGCTTCGCAGATAACTTTTTCGGAACTGTTGAGATTCGATTAGACTTTTATCGCATTCCGACCAAACATAGTTTTAGCAATGCATGTAACATTTAACGTATTCCATCACAGGAGGAACCTATAGAGTGCCCCTGTCGTCTGGCCGTCGATCCTCGATACTTTATCGTAAAGGGTTTACCCCGAAGTTTTGCGGTTCCGAAGGCGCGACTGATTGGATAAAGGCACTGGAGGTTGAGGATAGCGAGGGAAGATGGACGTTCGGGGAAGCGGAGATAACCAAGCAGAGGTAATCTGACAACATCTGACAGGTGGCATGAGTCGAAAGAAGTATGCATATTTTCTTTTCTTGTTCTCTTTTGGTTGCTCCACAAGCAGGAGTATATAGAGTCGTTAAGCACGCCATTGCCCTACCACGTCCTCCATGGATGGATGGATGCTAACGCCTCTACCTTTCATAACGGGCGGTAGCTTGCGCAACCTAGCCATTTTGGTGTTTAGTCTTATAATTGCCACTTATGCGAAGCTTTATTCGAAATGGCGGGAAACGCATTTCCGTCCTCAACGCAATGTTAAAGCAGACCGCGACAGAGCAAGACGCGAATGCCTAAGCTTCCTGGCGTCATATTAAAAGCCCAGAAAGTTTAAAATGGCGGCGCCAACAAGGAAATCAGGAAGTGTCGTACCGATGCTCCAAGCGTAGCTTACTTAGTCGCTCTGGGGTGGAGGGACCATGGTTGCGAAAATGACGCAGACCCCTGTCAGGAGTTCGTCAAGAAAGATTGATATGGTCGCCATTTTTGGGGCACGAAGCGCCTCATTGTATATCCCAACGCTGACGCAGCCGTTCATGTCCAATACATGCTCAAAGTACGTGATCAAGAAATGGCGAACAGGTCTAAACCTTATAGGAATTATTAGTTGTTGCAATTAAGCCGCCGCTTGATTAAAATGATTCATTCATCCGGCTGCGCTCGGACATTAATTTGTGGCCTCTGTAAAGGCTCCGCCGACCACCGGTCCATGGGGTCGACTGACAAATAGTCCCCGTTAAACAGTTGGAATGGGCCATTCGGGCTATCGGTGAATCTGTTTGAGATCTTGACTTTCTGTTTCACTCGGCATACTTCGGTCTAAAGATATTTGAAATTACTATGCACACACAACGGGAATGTATTCTTGAAAATTTCCGGGAGGGATTTGAAAGGCCGGTTCTCACATGCAGCGAAGCGCTGATGTAGCGCTACTCACGTGTCGTCAGCTACTTATCGTCTGCCATGAGCAACAGTTTTGACGGTGCGATACAAAGCTGGTGAACTCTGCCGTCAGCACGCGCTTAGCGCGAGGTTAGCGCTATGCTTGTAGCGCTCCACTGCATGTGTGAACAGGCTTTTAGTCAACAGCAGTGTTTCAGCGAACGATTTCTACTTGTTCCGTCGCGATAAAACAGAATAACTGAGAAAACATTTCCCACCGAGAAAGCTGAGGCAGCAAAGTCGTTACTCGCGCCCACAAGTCCTCGATTTCTTATCCAGATACACTGACTTCGGGGGAGGGGGGACGGCCTCGATAGTGCACCGTATGCACGACCAGATAGCGAGAAACGCAAACACACAAATAAGGCTTCCCTCGCCCACTTTTTGCAGAAAGACAAAGACCCAAGTAGTTTTCCGCCTCCCGACAAACCGAGCCAATGCCCAGTCGCCCACTTTCAGCTGTGCGCGATTACTCGGAGCAGCCGTGAGGCTTCAGCACCTTGTTGAACCCGAGAACCGCATACCCAGGATCGCTCTCGCCGGTTATCCAAGATCGCGCTGCGAAGTGCTTCGAAAAGTCTGCCTTGGGACACATTGTCCGCGCCAGTATAGGTGCAACGTCATCGTCGCCCCAAGCGTGCACGTCTGCCAAGGACCGCTTCCACCGGTTTGCCAAAATCCGGTTGCGAAGCCCTTCAACAAGTCCTTCTTGAGACGCAGTGTCCGTGCTAGCAGGTACAACGTCATCGTCTGCTCAAGCGTGACCGCCTGCCAAGTACCGCTTCCACCGGTTCGCCAAGATCGGGCCGAGAAGTATCTCTCGAGACCCATTCTACGTGCCTCAAGTGTGACTGCGTCTGCCAAAAAGGAGACAAGATGAGGACGGCGGAAGCCATGTTCTGGAGCAGCTATTCGGCGGTGGCGTCGCCGAGCATCCAGGAGGAGATCTTCGTGCAGAAGTCGGCGCCCAGCACCGTCTGGTTCACCAAGACTGCTTCGGTTGACGAGGGCGCCACCAAGATCACGAGGCGCCAGTGGCTCATCGCGGGCCTCATCTACGCTGGAAACTTCTGCGCCGCCATGAGCTTCTCTCTCCAGGCGCCTTTCTTTCCCAAGAAGGTGAGCATCCATAGATTCCAATGGTTACGTTCTGGGCGCTGCCATATTTTTCTTCATGAACTGTGGATAGGTTGTGGGCATACATAGCTGCTTTCCCCTGGGGAATATCAAACGTTGTACATACGCGTCCACAACCCAATAACTCGCTTAAAAAAAAAGTGGGAGAGCGGGGGGTAAAGGGGGGGGGGGGGGGGTATAAGCGTTGAAAGAACATTCCAGAAGTCAACGACGAGCTCTTTGCTCTCAGTTGTAATCACGCTTAAAAGTTTTGCTGCCGTCAGGGGAAACGAAGTCAAACCACGCAAAAAACGTTTCCTTCTTTTTTTTTTTTCATTTTGAGACTTCTATTAAATAAGGCGCAGGGGGAGGGGGGACGTACCTGAGGTATGATATAATTATCGATTGGCGCAGGGGGAGGGGGAAGTACCTGAGGTATGATATAATTATCGATTGCTCCCCTTCAAAACGTATTCTTGGGCGAAAATCCCAAACAATGTTCTTGAGAGCTCTTTTTTTTTTTTTTTTTTACTTTTTAAATCTGTAACATCTTGCTTTTTGCCGATTGAGTCATTTACCGACCTGCAGCTAACCTTATAATATTCGCGCGTCCTATTCTACCTGAAAGATATATATACTGTCGCGCATTTTGAGCACAGATTAAAGTGTCTAAAGTCTCTTGAGAAATTCAACAGAGTTGTCTCCGGGTATAGAACATAGTAATCATATTCTGGGCTGCCATCATTATCTACTGGGCTGTTCAACGTGTTCTATGCATGCGTATAAAACATTCCTTCCCGGATATCTTCGACGCAATTTCAAACTGCCAAATGTAAAACAACTAGCTCGTATCAGACTTGTAAGATCAGAATACTTGAGTAAACGTCATTTTGTCTGGTCTCTGACAACATTCATTGGTATCAAGCATAGGTCGATGCAGAACGATTAATCGTGCACTCCGATTGAAATGATCAGATTACATTCAAGTTTTATTGCGCTCAGAATATAAGCTAGCATCCATTTACCCTCATTCAGAAGGAAATGATCGCACGTGTCTTTTTGTCACAAGATCATGACAATGGCATCGGGGCCATCAGGCTTCGTATTTCACTCAATCGCATCTCAGTCCCTTGATAGCGTGCGTAAAATCCGCACTAGTTTCACTTAATTGTTTTAATTTCGTAAGTCCATCTCGCCAAATCCTGCCCGATAGTATAGTGACCCAACAATATTATACAATATTTATTCTGCATCTAAAACACATGTTAAATCATCGTTGAACCAATCATAAACAGAAATGGCCTAGTGACGTGAGCTTTTGAGGCTGCCTGATTGGTTCCACCTTGTAGCTAGATCCAATCACATGCTTTGTGCCCAAGGATGAATAGATAAGTGCTAATGACTGTATACCTTTCATAACGGGTGGTAGCTTGCGCCACCTAGCCTAGAAATTAAGTATGCTTCCTTTCCTTCGCAAATTTGCTTACCCGCAGCAATTTCGTAACTATCACCAGACGGTTTCGGATATCACCAGGAGGGCTATGCGAGACTGGGACAAGGCGGGACGAAGCGACGAAAGGACCGGGACAACGCCGCCTGCTGCGAGTGGTCAGCGGCGTGGCACTGACCAATCGCAACAGGCAGCGATGTCGCGGTCCCGCCTCGTCCCGTCGTCTTGCACAGCCCTTTTGGATGACCTCAGGGGATCGGGCAAAACCACTAAAAACATCCCCCCGCCTCTTCCCCCGGCCGAGGGAGCCGTCAATTTCACCCCGGCCAAACCAAATCGGCGTCACCCCGACACCGGACCCACTGGGAGACAAGGACTTTAGGTCGAAGCCACGCGGGAGGGAATACCAATTTGTCTCTGTCCCTGTTCCGGTCCGTTGCACGTCAATCAGTTTTCCCTAGAAAGTCTCCATCAGTCGTCCAATCTCCTCTTTGTTATTAAAATGCACTTATCATCGATCCTTCCATTCTCGCATTCTCGTCTGCAAACCCCAGCGCTGCGGCCAAATCCATCGCCCCCTCCGGGAAAGTGGGAGCAAGCCCTGCGCACTTCAACCCCACATGTTCTATTGTCTCGTCTTCCCCTTGGCGTACGGCACACCGCGCGTATCCATTTTCTCGTACTTTGTCCTGTATGCCCTAGTCCATACTCTCGTTCTAGCCTCGTATAGCAACGAGCTTTCCCGTGATTTAGCGTAGTGAGGCTGCTCCCTTATTTCCTGTTTTCGTCCCCTGTACATATAGTTAAAGCTGATTTTCCCTGTATTCTTTCCTCCCACATATTTCTCTTGGCTTATTTTTCTTCCTTTTCCACAGGGGTAGTCTGCTCTGTCCCAGCACTTGACTTGGTATTTCAATTTTCGGGTTTGGATTGTCCATTTAGTGTTCAGACTTTTCATGTATAGATGCTTAGATAACTTTCTCGCCCATCGCGTACCCTGAATCGTCTCAAGCCTTTGTTCAAACTTGAACTTACTGATCGCCTATCTAGCCTCGAAAGATGCCCAGCCCATCTCTCCCTGCACTCCTTCATTTGGTGTATTTCCATGCTCCCCCAGTCCCGGCTCATATGCCGAGTCTCTACGCTCGACTGGACCTCAGATTGCATGCATAATACTTCATTGCCAAGAGACAACCCCGGCACCATGACTCCTTCCCGTATTCCCCTAACAACTTTAATATCTAGTGTAATTCCATAGTATAATGCTTCATAATAGACCTTTTTCCAATACCGACGACACCAAGTGGTGGCTGCACGAACTAAAAATCGATAAAGTGACCTACCTGCGCTACCAATCGATAATGGGAGCTACGCTACCAGTTTCTTCGCTCTCTGAGCTGCGTCGCGTGCCCACCTCGACTTTGAAGAGGGGCATCCGTGGCGTCCACCCAAAGTCGTGTTTTTCTTTCCGTCCACATTATTTTTTATGTAACATTTTTTTTCTGTAACCCAATTATATATATGCTGCAATTACATGTTCTACTCGCTGATCCACAGCCTCCTTCCGAATTTCCTCGATTTTTCGTGCCGACTTCCCCCGCTCAGTGGCATCGGGCGCTCGCACGTGCGTAGACAGCTTCTCGGAAGAGGTCAATTGCTGCATTTTCCCCTTTTTCTTTGGCATATTTCCTTCCTGTTCTTCTAGGTATTGTTTTTCCTAATTCAGCCATACCGCTAGGTATTCATACTCATTCCCAAGAAAGAAAGGCCATCAATGTTGCTTGATGTTTTTTTTTTTTTTTTTTTTTAGCGCCTTTTGCTGAATTGGCACTTGTGACACTAGTTGGCGCTATCTGATTGTGATGACGTTTCATGGAGGAGGAGCAGGATGACCGCAGGCCTTGATTATTCCAAGTGGCCGGAAGCAGACTCGCCTTTTGACGAGCACGGCCTTTTCCATGGAGATCTTTGTTGCCGCGCCGCCCACGCGCTAAATTCGCACCGGAACAAAGCAACCGAACTGAGATTACATTGTCTGCGGCACTCCCAAGTAGCTCGTGGCACTTTTTTGTGTTGCACTGTTGACAAGTCCTGCTAACCAGGTCGTCGATAGCGTCGCCGCCGTCTTATCAGTTATTTGCAGGTTACGCAACGATAACGTGAATGAGTGCGATCAAGACAAGTTATACCTTTTTTTTTCCTTGTTCGCTTTTTGCTTTTCTTTACGATACGTCTTGTGCAGGCTAATAGGAAGTTTAGGTAGATCGTCCCGATAGCTCCGAGGATGAGAAAGACAGTGGAGTATCGGGTATCATGCATCATCGGGGGTATCATGCATCATCGGTGTTATGAGAATGATCTACTTAAAGTCATGCGAATTCCGAGTTTAGCCACTGTTTGAAATGTTTGAACGCGAAGGTTTTTGAGTTCCCTGTTTATACGGATATATGGTTTCTGCCCAGGGCCGTAACCGGGGGGGGGGGGGGGGGGGGGGGGTAGGGTTAGGGGGTTCTGACCCCCCCCCCCCCCCCCCAAAATTTTTTTCTGGGTACGGCCCTGGTCGGTGCCTTGGCAGCCAGCCGATTTTAATCTCCACCTCTGCGCACGCGCAGTGGCGCCGGTCGGCTACCGGGTACCAAACCGGGACCGGTTCTCCGGTTTGCTGTAACTCTCCATTATATGCCACCGATGCACATGATTCATACGCGAAAATAAGACAGTAGACACTTTCAAAATGGCTGCCGTTGTCCCCGAAACCCCCCCCCCCCCCTCCCCCCCCGAAATTTTTTTCTGGGTACGGCCCTGTTTCTGCCTATGTGCTATGTGTGCGTGCGTCCCATTTTTTATATATCGAGTTGCCCCGCCCTGACAATCAAACTTTTACACTCGAACGTCATGTTTTCAGAGGTACCGTAAAGTTTTACCGTGGACTCGAAGTGTGCAGTGTTGACCAGGTCACCGAGAGAATAAACAAGGGTCTGTTTAACTTGTCGTGCGCTTTCATCAATTTTTACCAAAAGCAAAATAAATTAAAAAAGAAATAAAACGCGGGGACAGGAGGAAGTCAGTTGTGAACAGGGCATGGTGTTTCCGTTACTCCGTGAGCAAGTCAGGGTGTAACTTAAAGGCCGACGACCGGACCCGAGATTCTGCAAGGCAGAAGATCCTCCTCTCCATGGGGGAGGAGAAAAGAGGCAACGGTGGACAGGGTAGAAGGGGGGAGAGGAGGAAGCGAGGGAAAAGTGGAAAGCGCGAACTGGTCGTCGGCCTTTAAGCGTGACCCGGTCACAACTGGTTTCCTCGAGAGTCATTAGCAGACGGCAATAGCGTTGTTTTTCAGGACTGCCTTTAGAGCTCTACGAAAACGGTCAGAGTGCACAGCATGTCCCGTGCCATGTTACCCGGTGGCCGAGGCATTGTGTTTGCATAAAAACAAGCATACAAAGATACAAACCGCTCAGGGGCAGCTTCCAAGTTCGCTATTTGGTGCTTTACAGGCCGAGGAGAAAGGCGCCACGCCGACCGAGTACGGACTCATCTTCTCCGCCTTCTACTTCACCATCTTCCTCATCGCTCCAGTCTACGGAAAGCTGGTAAGCGAGCGCCCATCGACTTACGCGCGCTCCAAAGTCGCGGTCACACTGCAGACATTGGCTGAAGCGTGTTTCTCGCTTGTATGACGGTCCTCTGCAACATTGGTTGTACTAAAACTGTCTGTGTTCGAAGCATGCACATGTGAATCAAACACGTTCCGAACAAGCCTGACGCGTGTCCGCGGACAGTTCTGTCATCATGTCTGCAGAGAAATATCCGTGTCTTTTTGTACGAAGTATGCACGGCGTGACTGAGCCTTAACTAAATGAGCTGCTTTTGCGGAGCTCTTTCTGGCGACGTCTGCAGTTTCGGCTGGGGTAGGCACGAGTCTCCGCCGAACGCCGACTCAGCACTCGTGCTCGATCCCTGCCATGCTCTGGCCTCCTTTATAGGTGTCGCCCCGAAATTCGGCACTGCGGCTCTATAAAAGCTTTTCTCTACCTCATTTCTCTACCTTCGCGTCTTCTCCACTAGATGGCGTCGCCTCCGCTGGAATTGCGCAGTGTGGCCTGGATTTTAGGGTGTTTGCAACTGCCCGATCGAGGTTCACGCGTAGTTTATGAATAGCGAGAGATAAGCTATGACCGGTACATCGTTCCTTTTGTAAAAAAGCGCCACAAGACAAAAAAACATTAAGAGACACACCACAAGCGCTTGCGCTGTGTCTCTTAATGTTCTTTGTCTGCACCGAACACGCACCGACAAAAGCGCCCTCCGAGGTTTTGAGTTGCTCCCTCTCTTAAATCTCTACTATCCATGCGGAGCGCAAGTTCGTCTGCTTGTTTTGCATGGGTTGTGGTGACGTCAGAACGCAGAGCTCTGATTGGTTCTGAAAGAAGGATAGTGGATAGACCTCAAGGCAGCTTGCTTTGAGGCCTACCCACTATCCTTCAATCAGAGCCAATCAAAGCTCGGCGTCTTTCTGACGTCACCGCAACTCCTCCGCAAGAAGCAGACGACTTGCTCTCCGCAAAGGCACTTTATGATTATAAACTTGCGTAAAGTGAGAAGACAAGTGCTGTTCTGTGCTTAGAATGCCGGAAGCATGAATGCTAGTTCACACGTTTGTCATCGAGTGTGATTGACTGCGTTGCAACCACTAACGACGAGATAACACGCTTGAACACGCTAGCATACTGGCGCCATCTATTAGATAGCTGTGGAACTATATTCCGATTTGCGTGTAACCAGACAGAGGGTTTCGCAATACCCGCGAGATCACATCTACGGGCAATCTATTGGAAAGAATCGGTTATAACATTTTCAGAGTTATTTCGAGTCTACGGCGAAAGAATTATGCGTGAAGCCCGCCGATTCACATGGTGCAATTTGGCTCGTGAATTGGCAGCTGCAACATCCGGCACCGCAACTTCCTCCAGGCTTTCTTTGCCGCACGAGCGATGTCGCAACTGCGGAATCGCAAGTAAAATCGCACAATCCGAATCAGGTTCATTGGTAATTAAATTAATTAACTAAATAAAGAATTGCGCGCAGTTTCGAAGTGTTCTAGACCATATAGATTGCTCCCGCTCGTCACTTGTCGTACACGAGTGGTTAATTGTCGCAATGGACCACATTTTAACGCAAATGTGTGAACAGCAGTCTTGAGCCCGCTGTTGTTTGTGTCATATCACTGTTTCGCATGCGATCATTGTTGATCACTAATCGCGTGATTGCAGATCGCGCTGGTGACGCCCAAGACGATGCTCAACGGCGGCTTCATCCTCTCCAGCGTCTGTGTCATCTGCTTCGGGTGAGCACTTCGCCGCGCAACGCGCGTCGGACAGTGGGATTTGCGCCAATGCTTTTATTATCATGCAGCTCGACTGCGCGGTACACAAACGCCTACAGACAAAAGTAGTTCGCTGCATTCAGAACTTTCGATCTAGAGCTAACAGAGAGTTTTGGAATGGGAAACCCCGACCGTTCGGGTCTCTAAAGCAGCTTTTGGAGCGTCGCACAGCGCATGTGAAGGAAGATAGCAATGGGCTCTTCTTTTTTTAAAACTCTCTAATGCAGATCGATATTTTGAAGAAAAAACAGTAACCGAAAAGCTTAGTTTTAGAAGTTACAATAAGAAATATAGCCATGTCACCAGTGCTCAAAAGCGTTCTTTCAAATAACCCGAAGACATAACTATATGTAGCCTAAACAATTTAGAGCAAAAAAAAAAAAAAAAATCCAAGACATTGATTCTTAAGCTATGGCCGAGAACTTTCATACACGAATCCTGATATTATTGAATCATTCAAAAATATGTACAAGCTGACAAAGATGGTAAGCACAGACCGTGTGCCTTAATATCATCGGTGTTCGTCTGCAAGGTCCCATGGTGAAGACCGATCCTGCTGCTTCTGTCTTGTCTTATGTTCTCGATAAGCTTGCCTCTCTCGCCTTCTAAATTGCACCGCCTCGCTACAAAGCAAAAGTGTTGAAGAATCACTCCCATTTTTGACAAGCGCCTTAAGATGGCGCAGCACACGCTTTCAAGGTCGCCGGCACGCGTGAGCGCGCGGCCTTCGAACGCCGCGCGAAAGGGTCTCTTTTCGCGTCGTGAGCAAACGCCGTCCCTCGCTAGCTTTTTTTTCCGCATGAAAACCGGTTGATGAAGCGCATTCTGGGTTGAAATGCTACTTCTGAGGTTGCTGCTGCGTGTAGCGTTTTTATTCGTTGAATTGCATGTGTTGTAGTATCCCGTGCGCCTCTTTCCGTGCGCCGATTGAGCGACCATAAGTGGCCCTCCGCTGCGTCACCGAGATGCCCCAGCGAATTGGGCAGCGATGAATTCGCACAAGCCCATGGGTAGAGGGCGAGAACACATGCTGTCTGGAAGGTCAATAACCTACTGTGCTACCGCAGTAATAAAAGAAACATCGATTTTAAGGAAAGAAAACAGAAAAAGAAGGTGGCCGCACACATACACAGGTGCTAGAAAAGCGTCTCTACAATGTTGCGTTGAACTGTTTATTATCGAGTGTGACTATGCATTCTTGGTTTTACATGCCTTTTCTTTTGACTTTTAACTAACCGCCAGCAATAAGTGATGATGATTAGGAATTTGGTGGCTCAGCAGCAACGAAGAGCGCTTCAATAAATCCATGTAATGAAATACGCTATTTCACGGTATAACTCTTAATGTGCACTACTGATCGGATAGTATGGATGCTACGGTCGCGCGCTTCAAAGCATGCATCGAAGTAGCAACGCGAGCTCCCGCTACAAATAGCGTGACCCGAAAACACGATCTACTAAAACTCTCTATTGTTTTTTTTGTTTTTTGTTTTCTGCCGAGCAATGAGTACAAAGGGCGGTGGAGCATATACTCAAGAAGTCCAGATAACGATGATTAATCCGAGACGAGGCACCTGTCACCTTCGAGGCATTGCTTCGAGCGCTTCTCATGCTTCAGTACATGATGCAGTCTTCAGCAGACGAAGTGCCCATTTGCCGAAACACCCGAATCGAGCGTTCTAGTGGAAAAAAGAACCCAAATACAACCGTCGGTGTGGACTCGTGTGCATTTCGACCAAAGCTAAGCAGCTAGGTCGCGCGCACGTGCAGCTTCATCGACCTGGTGCCGGCGGGCAGGACGTTCGTGGCGCTGGCCTTCGTCATCCGCATCACGGAGGGCTTTGGGGCGGCCGCCTACATCACGGCCAGCTCTACCATCATCATGTCCGAGTTCCCGAAGAACATCGGCCTCGTGCTGGTCAGTGACTCGTTGACCTAAACCCGATGGTCACAATGCTAATGCATCGTACAAAGGGCACTTTGCAGTGCTTTGCAGAGACTGTCTGGGGCGTCCTTTTCTTCCTCGTTTGACGATCTTCTGCAACATTGGACATACAAGAACTGTCCCCAGGCATGTTCCAAGCGTGTATGAGGGACACGTGCTTCGAACATGCTTATTGAAATACGATATGATACGAAAAGTTATTTTTTAATATATATTTTATTTTGTTGTTACACGCATTATTTCGTCGTCTTTGTTCGAGCCCACGATCATTTTATTGACTGTAGAGGTCTGTTTGCGTTCTGGGCCTTCCAGTATATACTAAGACAACTTGTCAACGGTAATTTTTTTAATTGTCGTTTGTATTATATGTTGGATACACAGCTTGAGATAACGTTTTCAGTAATACTATATAGTTAACATAACTTTTGGCTGGAAGTGAGGTGTAGCGGAGTTAAGCCCTAATATACTTAAGTCGACTATTGCTGGCCTAGGATTTTGAAGGCATACTGGCCATTGTGGACATTGTCCGCTAGATTGCCGTTTCAACTGTATGAGATTTTAATTGATCTTTAAACTGCTTTGAATGACCACTCAAACGTTTTAAAAATGTGGGTTTTCATGATGCAAAGAGAAAAACACATTATTTCAAGTTTGGATTGGTAAATTTCCGTGCCTTCTTTTCTTTCTTTCTTTTTTTAAAGATTGACACAGATCAGCATTAATAGGCCACTGCCGCGCATCTAAATGGGCAAATTCGAAACTCCATAGTTAACTTTCTTTATGGAATCACTAACGACACATAAGTGCGTGCTTAAAAAAATAAAGTAAGTTCTTAGCGCCGAAAATATTATTTTTCAAGAACTCGTGAAAGTCATCCTGAAGTTAGCAAATTTATCGATTACGCTGTTTCGTTCTCAAATCCTTAGCGACATCGCATTTCAGAGCGGTCGGTTGACCAAGTACAACGTTGCTAGAACCACTCAGTTAAGAAACTCCTATAGGAACTGCTCTGAAAAAGTGGCACCGATCTGTCCACCAGAACCGAGCTAATGGCGATCACAACGCCGCCATTTCTCCCGCAGCGGCCACTCGAGCATCTGCACGTGACTTTCGTTTTGGCTTTAAGCGGCCATTTTGGCGCCGAAACGGATACGGTGGAAGGGGTTGCAAAGATGCCACCCCATCTCCCAAGCGGATGCGCCGCGAAATACGACGCGCTACCTGAAATCACCGCTGAGGCATGGTTGTATAAACACAATATTAATTGTGCTGCAAAACCTTGCCGTGCCAACTAAAGATTTTAGAAAATATCACGCGCCCCTCATTTCGCATTAAATTCCAATAAGAGTTACTACAAAAAAGTTTTTTCCGTTGGTTTTTACGCGAAAACAGGCTTTCTAAAAGCACAAGGTGACCACAGTACAGACACATGATAAAGAGTGGCGCTGTTGTCGTATTTAGCTCGGTCTCGGTGGACGCCAGTGGCCAGGCTTCAACGGTGAGTTCCCAACTGAGGGTTCTAGTAACGTTGACCAAGTACGATCTCGATGAACAGGAATATACCTTTTTCAAAAGTCCATCAAGCAACATTGGCGTTCGCCGTTCCTTGGGCACTGAGCGTATTTGGGGCAGTGTTGCGGAATGCCCCCCCCCCCCCCCCCCCCCCTATTTTATATCAATTCCATTTCGGGGAATTAGAACTCCCCCAAGAATTACATTCTTTTCAACTCGTCAGAATGAAAACACTGGGCCCATTCCCACTCCTGGGATGGCTGAACTCCACCATTCCACTCCTCTAATTCCTAAACGTGAAAGAAATGGCAGTTGCCACACAGTCCCATTGTGTTACTGGAAAAAAAGCAGCATAAAACTATTGACATCAAACGCAGAGACGACTGCAAAAGTACGCAAAAGCTTCCTCAAATCATTAATTTTACTAAGCTAAAGGGTGGTCGCACAAAACGCTTCGTAGCGCTTCGTGGCACTTGGTGTCACCGCAGACATCAATCGCGCGATCAAGCGTACAAGTCCTACGAGTCGCAACAGGCGCCAAAAATTTAAAACCACCCAATTTCTTCACAACTTAAACCAAGTTTACAACTGTACGCCACCCTGACGCCGACTCGCCGACGCCAATACATGGACATGAAATATATACTTATTTGTTCCATTATTATTGAGTTGTGTCCCCGTCGTCGTTGCCGTTTGTTTACGGTCAAAACTGAGCCGCTGACGCGAATATTTAATTGGCTTCGCATCGCCACCCGCAAGAAGGTGCGGCTCACATACGCCAAAACCGTTTCCAATGAACTGGTGACCGCCCCATGAGATTGCAGTTCTGTTCCGGTTCGAGTTCAATATTGAATGTCTGATTCCGGTTACAGTTTTTGTTTAGATTCAGTTAAAAAGGACGGTTTTTCTCCGATTTTTTTTTGTTCGGGCTCAGGTCGACACCCTGGTTAAAAACTACATGCGAATCGCGCATGATTACAACAGCCGCTTTGTCGCGTCTCGCGGCGCCATGGAACGACACCTATTTGTCTGTCTACAACTATTCAGTTTTTGTTGCTTCACTGAGGGCGCGCAATTTTTCATCCACGAACGAGCACGAGCCAGTGAGACAATCAAGCCGTCAGTCACCTTCAGTGTAATGATGCTGTTTCGAGAGCCACTTACCATGCGCTAACGAACTGCGGCATCAGTTGACGCACCAGCCTCTAGATGGCGCGCACACTTTGAAAAGGGCCTATTCTGAGTGTACAGCTGTTAGTGTAGTTTCAGCTCTCTATCAAGCAAGGAGGATTTTTAAAGGGCACAATACGAGTGTGTCTTAATAGATGAAATACTTTTTAACGCTACCCCCCCCCCCCCCCCCCCCCTTTCCCCAGTCCCAAAATTTTGCCCATATGTCCGTTCGTGCATTTCCCGCTAAATTTAGAGGGGAAAGTTTCGTCATGACACGGTGTGTCGAACATAATGACGGAATTGTTTGTGGAAACGCCTCTTCGGTCTAAAGAAAGTTTTTGTATGACTGATGTGACAGGACCGGTATATATGACATAAGAAATACACACGTTTCAGACAATGTCTGCACACTGCCTTTTGTATGATGCATTAGCATACCGCAACTTTAGAGATGAGGGAACGTCAAGAAGAGAGTTCGTGTCCAGAGTCCAAGGACAGCAGCCGTGTCTCAAAAAAAAAAAAAAAAAAAAAAAAAAAAAAAGCTGAGAGCCCGTTTTCTCCTCCGCAGTCTTCGCTGAAGACATCGTTCAGCGTCGGCATGATCGTGGGCCCCACCGTCGGCGGATTCCTGTACGACGTGAGTGGGCGGGCGTGGGGCAACGGTTCCCACAGGGGTCGTGACGCCGTCTCGGTTTTTGCAGCTCGGCGGCTACACGACGCCGTTCGTCGTCTGCGGCGGCCTGGGCCTCTCGTCCACCCTCGTCACGCTCTTCATCATTCCCAAGACAGGTATACGCGCGCGGCTTTCCCAGTGCAAAAACAAAAGTCAGGGGGGTCTCGGGAGATCTCAGATCCTCCACAGATTTTCACAAAGGTTTTGAGACCCCTTTGGGAAGTAGATCCAACTGTCGCACCCCTAGCGGCGAAGCTGAGAACTAAACCCATGGGTACAACCTAAATTAAGAAATTATTATGGCTGACGTCCTCACCCCCCACCCTACTGGAAACACCCCTAACTGTAGGATATAGTAGTTAGGTAGACCTTGAGTAACTGTATACGCTCTGCCCTGTGCCGCTGTCCAGTGGACAAGATGAGCTCCGGCCCGACGAACCTGCGCCACTTCTGGAGTGGGCCCATGGTCTACCTGTACGGTCTGGCCATCTTCGGCAGCTACGCGTGCGCGGGCTTCAACACGGCCACCATGGAGCCGCACCTCAGGCAGGTGAGAAATAATGCCACTCTCCTCGGACGAATCGAAGAAATAATAAAATCACTTAGGGACAAGGGCAGACAGCACACTTCTTACAACTAGCAACCAACATTTACTGATGTCTCCTTCAATGCGTACACTAAGAAGATTCCACTGTGCTATGTAAGGCGGCCAAGCGACGGTTGTGAAAGGCTTCCGTACAGAACGCAATTCTGCATTGAAAGGTGCCGCACAATGCGTAACAAACACATTTCGTTTCGTTTTTCTCGTTTTTTTTTGTGTGTTTTTCATCGCTTTTCCGTCTAATCTCGACCCAGCGCGCAACGTGCATAGCCTCGACTCGGCGACTCGGCGCACAGCGGGAATAGTTCTTCCGGTTCTAACACTTCCGGTATGCGGGAGCAGGCCCAGCCGGCTGGCAAGATGCTGAAATGGTGCGCGTTAAATGGGTTTTGAAGCCCTTGACAGCGAAGTGAGTTGTAATAAGGTGGGTTAATACGTCGATGTATCATGTCCGCGCATATTTGGTCATCGGGCTGCCACTGCGCAGTCGTTGGCTGCAGCAGCAATTTCCGAAAAAGTGAAAGCCGTTTACAACTCCCTGTAACGCCGAATTGGAGCGCAGCTCTTGAGGAGGAGGAGGGAAGGGTACTGAGGGGAGGGTAGACCCCTCCTCCTTCTCCTCCCCTCATTCTTTAATATGCTCCGGGGGGGGTGTCACGTGACTTCGGGGAGGGGGGTCACGTGACCTCGGGGAGGCGTGACCTGGGGGTCACGTGACCTTGTGTGTCACGTGGGGGTCACCTCAAGGTCACGTGACCCCCAAGGTGACCCCCACGTGACCTCGAGGGGTCACGTGACCTCGGGGGTCACGTGACTCCCGAGTAAACGGCTGGGGGGTCACGTGGGGGTCACCTTAGGGTCACGTGACCTTGAGATGACCTTGGGAGGGGTCACGTGACCTCAGGGGGTCACGTGACCCCAAGATGACCCCACGTGACCCCCAAGGTCACGTGACTTGGGGGTCACGTGACCTTGAGATGACCTTGGGAGGGGTCACGTGACCTTGGGATGACCTTGGTTACGCCGACGCCGACGCCGCTCAAGCCGGGAACGGGCCCCTAAGAGCTGCGCTCTAAAAGTAAGATAGCGCGTGACAAATTGTGCACCGGACACAAGAAGTCGCAAAGCGAATGCGGCTGTAACGTATACACTTTGCATCGCTTCCCCGCTGATATCAGCGGGGAAGCGATGCAATATCAGCACATAAAAAAAGCAAATAGGCAGTATAGAAACGGACATCTACAAGTGCAGTAATAGGCCTCGAAAAGTCAAATGTAGAACGAATTTTGCAGCTTGTGGTGCAAATGTAAGACCCTGGGTGTAATGGTTGTTATTGGCTACTCAAGTTTTGTTTTCCATTCCGTTCATTCCTACGAGGATGTGTACTATAATTTTGATGTTGCTCGGTAGCGACGCCTGTTAAAATACGTTAAAGGGACCATGAAATGATTTTAAAATCGAGTTTCATCCACCGCACGTCGTAAAAGGTGTGAAAAGAAACACAAAAACACAAAAATAGGGAGCCCAAAAAAATTATTTGCTATAGAACTTTTAAAAGAAAACTGGACTCTTTTGCGCCTTCCTTCCTTCGCCTGTTCACTACGATGCATACGCAGAATCGGTGCACGTCAGCCGAATCCACATCGCCTATTGGGTAAGAGCCTACCTCACCAGCACCGCGATCGTAAACGATAAATAGCCGGCGAATGTTTCCTAAAAGTTTTGTTAAATAATATTCAGATCCACATTTTGTAGCATAATTAGAGATGTGTGGCGAAAATTGCCAAATTTGATAATGTAGGGAGGCTCAAGTGAGGGTGGGGGCAACTCAAAACCTGGAGAGCGTTTGCAATTTAATGGCGGCGCCTGAGGGAAAGGATTCGAGAAAGGATATGCGCCAATGTTGCCTGCAGGAGAGCAGACGCCCGCTCTGTTGCAACTCTGTTGCTCCATGCGCCTTTCCTCCTCTCGCCTCCCATTGCAAGCAACGAACGCCTTGGCGCAGCCTCTCTCGCTTCCTTCTCGCTCCGAGAATTGCAAACGTCGAGAGGAGAAAGCAGGGTTGCCAGACAAGCAGCAACGTTCAAGATGGCGGAATTTACGATTTTTCGCGTTAAAAAAATACTTAACCTATCGCAACAAAACTGGTGGCTATGGAAACGTAATCATTTATACCTTGTGTAAATTATTCAAGCACCTTAATTGGCTCTTATGACCTGAGTTAGGAAATAAAACAACCCTTTGCCCCATAGACCCCCAGCAAAATTTAGCAATTAAATGGCGTCCATGTCCCGCGATCCCCGATTATGGTGGCTAGAAGGACTTGGTGTCCGGAGCGCCGCTCTAGGCGCGGGCCGTTTGAGGAAGACGAGGTAGGTGGCGCTGTGCAACGTAGGGCCGTCAGGATACGGAGAGGCGCGGCCGCGCGACGCCTCAGCGCGTCGTTGCGCGTTTCGTTTTCAGTGGGACCGTATTTAGGGCTGTATCCTGAATTGTTTTGCTGATGTTCAATCAGAATTCCCGACTGTTAGGCACACCAATCTAGCGTTGACAGAATTAACTTCTTGCAAGCGGTTCTCGAGGGGCAACCTTTTCTGGCGTTCTCTCGCGCGGGCGCAGCTTTGATCGGTGTTTGAAGCGCATGCATTGCCAACAAAAGTTCAGCACGAATGTTTTGGGCGCTGCTGGGTGTAAATCGAAATTATATTTATATTTCACATACTTGGAATAGCCACATCCGCCCACATGAGTTTCACTACATGTACTGTAAACGACTTAATTTTCGCGAGGACCCAATTTCCGCGAATAATAGGTTCCGCGAACAATTCCGGTAAAATGTAAACACACTGGAATCTATATTGACATCCCACCGCATGGCGAAAATTAGAACCCGCGAATTATTTCAAAACTTCAGCTTTGAGCCGGCGTGAAATAAATCGTTTACATTAGACATTTGTGGTAGCGATGTCGTCGGCCGATTTTACTGCCACTAAAAAAATGGGGAAGGGGGAGGGGGGGGGGGGGGGGGGGTCTGTGGTCCAGACTAATGAGAGGTGAATCTCGAACACCCCAGCTAACGAATGAGGCTCGGCAGATTCTTTCGAAACTATCGTGGTGGTTCCATACGGCACATTGAAAGAAAACATTTTTTCATCCGTTTTCCTAAACGGCCATGTCATTTGATAAAATAAATCATAACAAATGGTAAGAAAAACACAAAGCCAGAAAACAACCGAATTGGTACTTTATTCACCTACCTGAGGTTATTGCTTTACAAAAAATATACAGAAGTTATTTCCAACATGTTTCACCTGCAAATAAAAGCGTTCCGAAAATGGCAGTAATATTTCACACAATATACTTAGTCATGTCGTATTACACCTGAGACTGCGGTGGAAGAAATCGGAAGAACTTTCAGTAGAAGGAACAGACACAGAGAACGTCTCAAACTCAGCTAACTGGTTTATTTCTCCAACAGCCTTTAAGTACCCTCGGAACTTTTTCCCAACCACACTCTACACATAAACTCCTTTGTTGCAGACATTTCGAACCGGATGGATACAAAGGATACAAAACAACCCACACATGAGACGAGGACTTAACAAAGGGACACTGCGGATCATCGCAGTGACCTTGACAGAGATATGTCCCTAATTATCCTAACAGTCGCGTCAAAACGCACACACAATAAAAAAAAAAAAACCACACACAGGTGGTCTCTAAACCGTGGCGACGCACCCAGACATAAAGAGACCACAAAGAGAACACCTTTTTTTTTTTTCCCCTTTTCTTTTCCTTGGGAAAACACACCCAAGTGATCTCAAAACCGCGATCACAAACACATAAAAAAAAACAAAAAAACTTTTAGATGTATATACACATATAGACCTTTTCATCCTCCTCCGCATGGGCGCTGCCATCTTGGAATCACGTGACGCGGCAGCCATGAGGTTGCTTCCAGTTGCTCCTCCGCTCTCCCCTCCGCGCCTTGGCGGATGCGTTGTTGTATTCGTGTTTTTCGTCGCGTTTCACCGCGCTTTCTTGCCTTACTTCGGACACCCTAGCCCGATACGTCAACTCGACGACTAAGACATCACGAGGGTTCAAAGGTCCTTATGACAACTGAGGTTTGTTTACTAATAGTAGTGGAACACTCTCAGTAAGAAGCGCGTATATTGTATTCAGGATCGGAAGGTAGGCGTCAAGAATAGTCAGCGCAAGGAGACTATTTGTATTTCCTGAAAGTATCGTTCTTTGTATTTATAATATATCGAAATTTGTTTCTTTTGATTATGTAAGGAAACTCGCGGAGGAGATAGACAACGAACGTTTAACTTGTATTTTGTCTGAGGCTAGAAGTACTGGTACGTCAACATCAGGCGATTTGTTTGTTCATAATAGAACACCTACATATCTGTATGAAGTTCTCAATCTTTTTTTTTTTTCTTTTGCGACGTAGTTGTTTCGTTGGTCGGTTTACTTATGAAGTTTAAAAAAAAAAATGTATACCGTGGTCGCTCCCGTTTCGACAGTCATTTATGTGATTTATTGATTATATTTAGATAACCAGTTGGGACTTCCCGCGTAAGAAACTGCCATGACAACAGTGGCGAGTTTTGGAATAGCGTGCACAAAGAAATAACGTCGTTTCTATTTGCTAATCCAAAAAGGGGTTTGGGTTCGAGATATGCGCAATAATGACGACGCTTTTTTTTTTTTTTTGCGTGCGCTGTTTTAATTTTTGTTAGCATCTAAAGTCCGCAATATTTAACGCAAAGAAAAAAAAAGAAGCCGTTTTCATAACAATTACTTGAGTCCAGGAATGTCGATGGCGAATAGAGCTTTACTTTTGGCGGCTGGCGACGCCGAAATTTACAACGCGAATCTGCTCAAACAAAGAAATATTTGTTCACGCAGGTCTTTGAAGTGTTGCCTAGCGCTAGAATTCAGCCAAACTTTCCGATGTATTTCTCCTCCTGCAGCCTTAAATTTTATTTGGCCAATTTTACGGAAGACAAATTTCAGATTTAATTTGACGGGCCTGTCACTTATATCATGTCTTGAGTAAGCAAATGTTCATATAAAAATAATTTATTTCCAAGGATCAATATCGCGAAATGCTGCTTGTGAGTACTTTAGCAGGGTTGATAATATAAGAACTTTCTACTCGGCCTGTCAAAACATGCTCAAGTACTGAATTAAAAAAAAAAAAAAGAGCCGAGACGACACTACTTGTTTATATCAATTATCTGCGTCATTACACGATACGTTTTCAGTTTGCAAAGTTCACTAAAGGCTGGGTGCCCACAAAAACCAAACAGTGAGCAGTAAACTCGCGAGTTCATCTGTTCTGGCTGATTCAGCAGATTGCTAATCAAGCTGTCGATATGCTTCTTTATATTCACGTGTTAGTCTCTTCATTAGTTTGTTTTTCTGGAAACTGGTAGTCATCGGGCACGGCTGTAAACGATAGTAATCTTCCCTGTACATCAGTCAGGAGTTTCTCAACCGACCATATTCAGATACATCAAAATAGTTGGTATAAAAGAGCCCGCAATTTAGGCTCAAATACACCTCGTAGTCTTCAGTGACTCAATACCACTGTTTCATTGGTTGTGTGCTACAAGGAAAATAATCGTATCACAAAATTACGCAAAAAGAATGTAAAACAGCAACATAGCCGCGTTCACGTTGAAACCGAAACCAACCAAATTGAAGCAACCTAATGGCGCCGAGTGCATCAGCGCCCTCTATCTGCCGGTGAGGCAACTACTAAAATGAAAAGGTCTATACATTGTCTCCCCCCCCCCCCCCCCCCCCCCCCCCCGCTCCCCTTTTCTCGTAAACCGAATGCGTTCGTTCAAAGTCTGAGAAACTTTTTGGAGTTGCGTCCAAGTTGCATCGATGCTTGGCTTATGCAGTTTCCAATAGAACTTATTCTTATTGTTTCTTTAACGACCCTCTTAAAGAAACAATAAGAATAAGTTCTATTGGAAACTGCATAAGCCAAGCATCGATGCAACTTGGACGCAACTCCAAAAAGTTTCTCAGACTTTGAACGAACGCATTCGGTTTACGAGAAAAGGGGAGCGGGGAGGGGGGGGGGGGGGAGACAATGTATATGTGTATATACATCTAAATTTTTTTTTTTTTTTTTGATGTGTTTGTGATCGCGGTTTTGAGATCACTTGGGTGTGTTTTCCCAAGGAAAAGAAAAGGGGAAAAAAAAAGGTGTTCTCTTTGTGGTCTCTTTATGTCTGGGTGCGTCGCCACGGTTTAGAGACCACCTGTGTGTGGTTTTTTTTTTTTTATTGTGTGTGCGTTTTGACGCGACTGTTAGGATAATTCGGGACATATCTCTGTCAAGGTCACTGCGATGATCCGCAGTGTCCCTTTGTTAAGTCCTCGTCTCATGTGTGGGTTGTTTTGTATCCTTTGTATCCATCCGGTTCGAAATGTCTGCAACAAAGGAGTTTATGTGTAGAGTGTGGTTGGGAAAAAGTTCCGAGGGTACTTAAAGGCTGTTGGAGAAATAAACCAGTTAGCTGAGTTTGAGACGTTCTCTGTGTCTGTTCCTTCTACTGAAAGTTCTTCCGATTTCTTCCACCGCAGTCTCAGGTGTAATACGACATGATTAGCTACCACCAGCTCGCCTGCACTCTCACCGTCTTTTCAATATACTTAGAGTAATGTTCAATAATGATACCAATAGATAACAGCTTGTACAGAAAAACTGAGCAGCTATATCTACACTCCACACTTCTGCTCACCTTCGGGAAAACAGAAGAAACTGTTCAGTCTTTGGGCACCGAAAATAATGCGCACTTTCGCTCAGCCGAGCGGTAACCTGTCTCCTGTCTTGCATCCAGGCACACAGCAGTGCCTGTTCGTAGGCGACCGCTTCGGCGCTGCCCCGTCCGCCATTTCGCTCACCTCGGTGATTTCATTCGTTTCATGCCTTCAGTCACTGTATTTAATCACACCTCGGCCAAATTACAGCACATTCTCACGCTCACCAAGCGCCCTTGTGTTTCTCTGTCTCGCTTCACCGGCTTCACTCCCGCTTCGGCTCAACCCGTCTCGGCATCCCAGGGTGTTGTGGCGCCACCTATCCACGTCTTCCTCAGACGGCCCGCGCTTGTCAATGGGAGGGGGAGCTCGCTCCGGACACCAAGTCCTTCTAGCCACCATACCCCGATCTAGCAGTTGCACCCACCCTCACTTGAGCCTCCCTATGATAATGCTGAGAGCCAAGCGCCATCTATCGTGTGGTAAACGAAGCAACTACTGCGCGTGCGCAGTAGGGCAGGGCCGCCAGTTACTTGGGTGACGGCGACCGACGAACATTTATTTTCTTTGTTTTCCTTCCTCTCAAAACTCTGACTGACTGAACGTTTATTTTTCTACGTGTTCTTCCCGCGCGTGCCGACTTCAAGCAGCAAGAAAACAGTACTTAAAACAGACCACGACGAACAAGAACGCTGGATTCACCGACTCCGACGAAGCGTATAGGCCTAGCAGGCATTCCGACTCGGCGCTGCGTTGCTTCGTCGCAAGACCGTCTGCCTACGACCGGCTGGCGTGCTAAATGGAATATGCCCGCGCGACCCTTGTGGACCCTTCCCGTATTATAGTTTGATCACTGACCT
Organism: Ixodes scapularis; assembly: GCF_016920785.2. NCBI lineage: Eukaryota > Metazoa > Arthropoda > Arachnida > Ixodida > Ixodidae > Ixodes > Ixodes scapularis. The sequence continues at coordinate 128,837,077 of NW_024609879.1, read as the reverse complement.
CAATTCTAGATTAAGAGGTGAGGAGGTCAATCTCTTCCCCTTGTTTTCCGAGGCAGCGTTGACGAACACTCGTCGAAAAGGGACTCTCGTCGATTCTATCTTCTTGTTTTGTGTGATATAGAGCTGAAATAAACGCCGTATGGATTGCCTTCGTAACACGGTATGTACACTTTGTTATTGGTATGCCATTTTTATTCTGACAGACTGCACGTCACTGTCGACCCCGGTCCAACCTTCCTTTGCCGAGTGTCGCGTCAGTATCGAGTTGCAATCGTAAAAGAACGGTCCCGAAGCGCTTACCAACAGCGCGAATACAAGACTTCCATCAAGCGCGCGCGTCCGCTCCGAGTGTAAACAGGTATTTACGTGGCTCTTGCTGACACTCGTAGTTCAAACGTATCTTTTTTAACGTCGGCTCCCTCCTGCATCTCCGAGGCCGCGAAAAACGCCATCTACGTCGCTTTGCAAACGACTGACACGGGCCGGCCCTTCTGCCAACAATGACGGGGTGGTGACAAGACTCGCTGCACTTCCCAACAGGCATACCGGCGTATGGGACTAGTCCCATGCTGTCGCTGTAGCGCAACATATCTCATTGAATTTCGCTCAGCTGCGATGCGGCGATGAGAGGCGCCGATTCAGGAAATACGTCGGTGACATCACCGCAGTAAAACCTACCGGCGCACCCCAACTCGTTGCCGCTAACACTCCCATTCTCCTACTGCCGAGAGAACTTCCGGTTCCGGAAACGGTCTACGTCACGGCTTCTTTTGCGGTCAGTTGGAGAGAATGAAAAAGTCGATATTTCAATAATTTTTTGTATAAAAGTTAATAAACCGAGACGAAAACGGATGCCTGTTCGGCATTCAGTGAACATTGACGGTTTAATGTAAAAGTTATCTGGAAAAAGTAAAAAGGTCATTTCATGGTCCCTTTAATGAAAACAATACGAAAAGAGGGCGCAAAACCGTCGTCGCCCCCCCCCCCCCCCCCCCCTTTTCACCCCCATCCCCTGAATAGTTCCGACGCATCTGGGCATCATACGAAGTGAAGATGTCCCGGTAACTAGCGATCGTACCTCGACGGTGCACCATAACAATAAACCGTTCGGCCCGCGTCGCCAACTCCCACTGTGAGTATTTCTACAAGTAAACGATGATACTTCTATGCCCAGGGTCGCCCTCGCTCGCGCATAGAAACCCTCCGTTAGTCATTCGCGGAAGGCTGTCATTCTTCACAAACAACAACTCGCGAAGAGTGAACACTGGTAAACGTCCTCAGGAAAAGTGAACATGCCTCCGATTTCGATTACCGCGGCGACGCTGGCGACGAACCTCTCGGCGCTGTTGACGCAACAGCGGGCGCCATGAAAGCGAATAAACACGCCAGAACGCAAGAATAATTCACACTTTCAATAACAAACAAATTAGGAACTCACTAAAGGGAAAACAATGAAGATACGATGCACGGGGTCAATGGGGACAACGCGGGAGCTAGGAACAACGCTGCTTTCCGCATACCAAAATGGGCGCACAACAACCGTACGCCAGACGGCGCGGCTGTCGCTGCAACACGCAAGATGGCGACGACTACGCGGAAAAGGTGTATAAAACAAAGCCGACATAAAAAAAAAAAAAAAAAAGAAAACGAATTGAAAATGACGACATCGGTGTGATCATATGACGTGTCCAGTGACCACTCCGTCAAATCTGGCAGAAGATGGGAAGTTTTATCAGATCGTCCCGATGACTCCGATAACGATACTCGACACTCCGTCGACGCCTTTGCGCACGCATCGTGTCGTTGTCGGAGGTGTGGGAACGTTCTATTAAAACTCGTGTCTCGCCCACTAAGCTATAGCGAGTTTCGTTGACTTCGTTATATTTCAAACCTTTGGTGGCCATCGCAATAGTGTCACCGCGCGCAGGCGCAGGGCTTCCTCGCGGCCGTACCTCACTCCCATCGGTTGGCGTAAGAGATCATGGGGCCATAGAGTCAACCATGTGGCGCTCTCGTCGGAAATCGCGGTTAAAGAGCCTCTAGATTGTAAAGAGGGTCCATCTCAGACCATGGGGGAGCATTTGCAATTTGGAGACGATCAAACGCTTCCGTCGCCTCCTCGTATCGCAAACACGGTCCATAAACCACGTGACTCAGACCGAGCATTTCGAAACTTTCTGTATTGTAAGCTCTACATAGTCGTGGTATACGTATCGGTACGGAGATTTACTGACTAAAAAATGTATTCTATACGTTTGACTTTTTTTTTTATCATGTTAAACAGGTATACGCTTGCCCTTGACGCGATCACAATCTGTACTTGCTTCTGGATGCCACATGACTTCCATCGTGGCCTGTGTGCGTGCAGCTAGTTACCTAAAATTAAAACTACGTGTTTTTATTTATTTTTATTTTATTATTATTTTTTTTTTACTACGCAGTTTTTAAGCGCTTGTTTCCGGGTTTCGCGGCCTTGGCGTCGGCGTAACCGCGCTAAATTTAGCGGGAAAATTGCCGTCACGTGACCTCAACGCCAATTCCATTCCTCGCTAAATTTAGCGGGGAATTGAATTGTTGTTAAGGTCACGTGGCTTAAATTTTTCAACTAAATTTAGCGGGAAAACTGTGGGAGGAGGGGAGGGTATGGAGGAGGAGGGGGAGAGTATGAAGGAGGAGGAGAGAGAACGGCGGAGAAGGGGCATACCCTCCTCAATACCCTCCCCTCCTCCTCCTCAAGAGCTGCGCTCTAATGTCGCATTACAGGGATTTGTAAACGCCTTTCATTCCTTTTTGTTTACTCCTTTCGTGCAAACAGTTCCACCTGTCCACGACCATCCTAGGCCTGGTCTTCATGATACCGGGCCTGTTCAACTGCGCCGTGGTGCCCGTCTGGGGCAAGCTCTGTGACTGGAAGGTCGGTGCTAAGCTACACATTGCTGCCCCCGGGCGCTGCTTTGCTCGCTTGCTCCGATCACTACACGCACCATTTGCCGTCGACGAGAGCACAGTATATTTGTTTGCAAACAACTTTGTCGTGCAATATTTTACTATATGTTTATTTTGCTTATATGTTGTATATTTCCTTGCCCCTCTTCGTGTACACTGTAGAGTTGCCGGTGTGGTTTTCTTTTAAAGATTGATCATCTCTTTAAATACGGGGTGTGTCAGTTTGATAGGCCGGAATCACCCTGTGAAATGAATATTTGCTTTAGCAGCATTGTTTTTGTGAAGCACTTATTGAAACGATAATGCCTTTAACTCTTTTACAACGAAGCTGTTTATGGCTAGGGGTCTGTGGATTTTTCGTGTGCAGTGACATCAGGGCCGTACCCAGAAAAAAATTTCGGGGGGGGGGGGGGGGGGGGGGGGGGGTTTCGGGGACAACGGCGGCCATTTTGTCTTATTTTCGCCTATGAATCATGTGCATCGGTGGCATATAATGGAGAGTTAAAGCAAACCGAAGAACCGGTCCCGGTTTGGTACCCGGTAGCCGACCGGTGCCACTGCGCGTGCGCAGATGTGGAGATTAAAATCGGCTGGCTGCAAGTGCACCGACCAGGGCCGTACCCAGAAAAAAATTTCGGGGGGGGGGGGGGGGGGGGTCAGAACCCCCTATCCCCCCCCCCCCCCCCCTGGTTACGGCCCTGAGTGACATACCTTCCTGTATATTCACAAAGCTCGACGACGGAGCCATAGAGTGCCCGGTCGCAGATTTGGAGCTCGAGGATCTGGTCGCACGGATCATTTCTCGGGCAACCTGGACGTCAGCGCACAGCTTTTGCAACGGCGAGGACCCAAAACATGATTTTCAAACCCAAGGAGAAAAGAAGCGGTAGCGCGAGGAACGCGAGGAGCACGAGGAGCACGAGCGGACATTCCATGGCTCGGGAGAAGTGTGTTGCGGCGACTTGCCGCAGCGGGGCGCCCGTCACGTGGCTCTTTTCTCATCCGTTGTTTGCCGCTCTAACTTTTCAATTTCTGCGGCCGCTTCTCGTGGCGATCTGCCAGGTTAGGACTAAAGCTATAGCTGATCTTTTATAGACGCTTTCAACGCACGCCAGCTTGAGCCGCCATAGCCGACCTTCTCTTGTCTTACCGAGATGCCGAGCCACTGAAGCGGGCGTTGACGAGTCTCCACAAGGGCCTATGCTGGGGAGAAGGACACAGTAACATCTAAAAGGGCAGTAACCTGTCCTGCTGTGGCCATAATGAAGTGAGGAAACAAAGAGGTAAGAGGAAACAAAAACTGGAGGTCGGTTATGGCGGCGCCCATGCACAGCTGCCTGAAAGCGTCTATACGCCTTCCCCATATAAAAGATTCGAAGTAAATAACCAAAATAAAGCGTTCACGAGCGAGCGTGGAAGATGCCCTTTGTTTTAGGCCTTTGCTTTAGAACAGCTACTGCTACAGACGCCGGTACGTGCGGCGCATGGAACAGCATTCCCTGCATTCTCCTTGATGCTTGGGTAATGTAGCAATATGTCTATTCAGTAGATTAGTTATCAATAGGCACCATTTTTAAGATCAGTAGACTCTCAGGTAATGGAGGTTTCTCAAAGATTTGCCGCTGTGCGACCCGCGTCGGCCATGTCTACGCTCACACTGCCCTCTCTTTGTCATCATTCCAAGCGCTTGCGTGCCTATAAGGAGTATTCACTGGGCGCCATATTTGTGGGTGCTGACTAGAGCGCATGCGCAGAACGAGCCCACATTAATAGGCTGCTAAAACAGGTAATCTTGAGGGTGCGGAATGCACGTTACAAAAGAACTGTGGAAGCTCGCCATCAGCACGCGCTCAGCAGTCGCGCACACAGACATGGCCGCCAGTGAATACTTCCTACAGTTATTCCTTCCGCTCTCCCGGGGTGGAGGGGGATCGGTGGCCGAGTGGGCTGAAGCGCACACCCAGCTCGACGCGCGTGGAGCGAAAGCTCGCGCTGCAGAACCCAGGGATCCTGGGTTCGAGCCCCACCCCTGCCCGTTTCGATCTGGATGAGCATCGTACCGGCGTGCGGTCGTGTATCACTACTGCGTGAGCACGTTAAAGACCCCAGGTTAGCAGTCGTACTGCACTGGCAATATTGCTCATCTACAGTGTAAACCAGTGTCGCCTCACCCTGGCAGACCAACCTTACACTGTATAAACACTAAACGTCCAATTTGACTTTGATTTCTCCCCTGGTGGCGGTCCCGTCGCGCGTGTCTAGTTTCCCTCGGCTCCTAGAAGCGGGTCTGTGTCGTCTGCTAAACAGCTTCACTGGTCATCCACCTCCACAGAGTGGAATGGCTCATGATTTTTTCTACCAAAAATTGCGCCTAAATAAATAGCCGCGTTAGTCGGAATGAGCATTCTAAAACAAGCTTGTTGTAAAGATGAGCGACGAAAGGAGGGCTGTCTTCTTGAAGGGGTACTTGGCCCAATAAAGGAGTGTCTCGTTCTCTGGCAGGTGAACACCAAGCTGCTGACCAGCATCGGCGCCCTGTTCGTGCTCCTGTACCTGCTGCTCGTCGGACCTGCACCCTTCATGCCCTTCGACACGTGAGCACGCGCGTCGCCCTCGTCGCACAATAGACCGATCTCACTAAGCGTTCGGCGCATGTGTTATGCCGCCATAACTTTAGTTTACAAGAGCCAAGCGGCTGCAGTACACGAGAGGACTCGTGCAGTCTCGTGCTATACATGCGCAAAGCTCCAGCGAGATTGTCGCACGTGCCTAGTTCCCCTGATACATTGCGGCAGCGGTTGGCTGGTGAAATTGGTCTATCGCGCATCGCACCAAAAAAAAAAAAAAAAAAAAAGATACTATGAGGTAACTAAAGCAAGGGTGCAGGCGAGCTAGTTCAATACTGCCATGATAACCCTGCAGGTTACCATGTCAGAAACGACAAGAGCAAGGGTTACCATGTCAGAAACGACAAGTTCGCGACCCCGTACTTCGGTGACCAAATGCAGACAGCCGCCTGGCGATCTGCCGTAAATGGGCGCACGACCCCTTGATTTTGTTCGTATGTTTGCCTGTTTCCTTTTTTATTTAGAGCCAAATTTTAAAATAAGGAACTAGTCTTTGTCATTGTGGCGCTGCTGCCAGTTTACAGATGGTACCATGCTGATAGGAACAGATAAGGCATGAAGCGGGGACCGCTGTCCGCAGCGAGCGATCACCAAACCTCCCATGCTAGCGCACCATATATAGTTGCAGTCGAGTATTTAATATTCATCTCCAAAGATGCGCACCAAAACGAGGCGGTCACTGACTTCGATAGCACAGACGTATCTCCCCGACTCTTGAACCCACCTTGTTTTCCTAGAAATAATGAAGGATTCACTTGGTCAGCGAATTCACTGCGCGCCCCGTCCCCCACAGGAAGCTGTGGCTGGTGATCTTGTCGATGGCCTTCTTCGGCGTGGGCATCGGAGGAGCGTCCATCTGCGCCTTCATGGCCACTCTCCAGTACACCCTGTGAGTCGTCCAGAAGACCGGTCACAGCGCGTGTGCGCTCTCCTGGACTATTGACTTCCTCTTCATTTGCAAGCAGCCACGCTTCAAAACCTAATCTGGCCAGTATCACTTAGAAGACAAGGCCGCTGCAATGCGTCATCATTTGTAGGTCCCTTACCCGCCCCAAGCCTACGCCGCAATGCGGCAGACGCAGGCGTCTGCATGCGTCTCCGCGCGCTAGCGTTGCGCTCGTTGGGAGACGCTGCAAAACGCGCTAGCAGCATCGCTTGGTGACGCTGAATGGATCCACTATAGTGGGGACGTTTGAGGGGAAAGACGCAGTCCTTGTCTACCAGGTGGTATATATTGGACTGACCCACTGAGGTGGGGAGAGTACTGGTGCGTCGGTCGATGGAAGTCAGGGGCTTGCGCAGAGCCTCTTTCGTTCCCAGTCGCCGCCAGGTTTCAGCGACCGATGCACACTCACTTTCGTACTGAAGACGACTTTAAATTAGTAAGTTGTATTAAACCCTTACAGCACGTCGGACGGGACGTGCAATCTTCGCGGGAAGCTTCTCGTATTCTCGGCGTGCTTTTGTTAATCTTGAACTCGTGCGCGTCTGCGCTTCTTTCCAGGAGTCGGGGCTTCCAGCCGAGCATCGCAACCAACGGCCTAATCTCGTCCATGTTCACCCTGAGCCAGTCGATCGGGTGAGGGGTTCTCGTCCCTGTCGGTAGGGTGCAAAACCACCTATGAGGGGTATTCACTAAACGCCATATTTGAGGGCCAAAGACCGGTTGAGGGCGACGCGCGCGCGTGCTGGAGGCTGAGCGTCTATCTTTACCTGCCACCAACAGTAGATAGAAAGCCGTAGTATTCAATATTCTAGGTCACTCACGGGTCAGCGCGGGACAAGTTAAGGTCGGACACGACTGCTGTGTCATCGTTCGGAAAGCAAAAAAAAAAAAAATTCGTGTTCTCACTGACTAAATGCGAGTTTCAGCCGAATGCTGACGTATAGCACTCCCGTGTCAGATATGTGACCCGCGCTAGCATTCGTTAGTGACGGAGAAAATCCAACACTAATGCCTTCTTTCTAAATGGTGTTGGCCGAGGTCGGCCGGCCACTCACCTGTTACTGCTTGCAACCCGTTGCAGATCGTTTACGGGACCGGCCCTGGGCGGAATGCTGCTGCAGCACGTCGGGTACAAGTGGGGGACCATGGTCCTCTTCAGCTTCGAGGCTGTCGTGGTCAGGACCTTCCCAGATGTTTTTAGCGTGGAATACATTGAGGGCTGGCTGCCTGTAAAAAAATTCGTAATGCAAAAAAAAAAAAAAAAAGATTTTTAATACAGCGTTTTATAGGTGCTTCCAAGGTCGGGGTGGGGGTTGCCGTTGAAACGCCTTAGAAAACGATCCCTCAAGATAGTTTTTTTTTTTTTTTTAATTTAGCCTTTTTTAATTAAAAGCTTTGGACATCACCTCATAGAGCTAGGTTTCTTTTCAGCTGTATGAAGAAGTCCGAGGCGCCGTGTGCGGTTTGTATATTCGGGTGTTTTTGTGCGTTTCCAGGCGTGCCGTGTTGACATCTCTAATTTTATATGTGCGTGTGCGTGTGTGCGCGCGTGTGCGTGTGTGCGCGCGTGTGCGTGTGTGTGTGTGCGTGTGTGTGTGCGCGTGTGTGTGTGCGCGTGTGTGTGCGCGTGTGTGTGCGTGTGTGTGTGTGTGCGTGCGTGTGTGTGTGTGTGTGTGTGTGTGATCCTGCTCAATTATAGAGCTACGGTTCGGCAGGAAACGGGTCCCGAAGATTCATGTGACTGTGTAGTGAGACTTTTGCAACCTTCTCGTACAAGTAAAGCCACCAGCAATACGCGGAAACGCTGTATTCTCGCCGAGAAAACTACGGTGCACGCTGGAGCAAAAGAACAGTCAGTCCTTTTTCTAATATTTTGCTGATCGCTTCGGCCCCCAGGCGTCGGTCCTGATCGGATTCTACATCCGGGACACCCTGTGCCCGGAGCACGGGCAGATGGCTCCGAGAATCCTGGAGCCCGACAGTGACGTGGGTTCTTCCACGAGCTCCAAGGAGTCCATGCGCTGCGACTCCCGGACCATCTCGTACGAAGTGGAGCAGAAACAGCAGTACGGCTCCTGCTGCAGTGACGGACCGACGCCGTACCGAGACCGCGTGGCCAGCATCGACACCCGTCCCGTTCAGTAGGCCCGTGGTTATCTTCCGTGGACGGGCACAAAGCGAACTCTTGGTCCCTGTCTGGCTACGCGGCCGGGGACCGCTCTTCTTGGTCGTTTACCATATATGGCACCGAGCTGGAACGCGTCTTCGACTGGTGTTTTTGAACGTCTCTTCAAATCTAGGCCCTCGAGTTCCGCCTGATGATGTCAAAGTGTCATGCTATTGCCTTGCCGCGATCATTGCCGCGTGACACAGCAGCTGAGGTGAACGCGTCAGACGACTGTTCATACTGTGGCTCGCTCTCAACTCGACAGTCCGCAGAAGCTTCTGCAGCAGCAAGTTGGGACGCCACGACAGCGACACCGGCGCTCGCTCGTCTTTTTTTCCGGAACTTCTACGACCATGCTACCAAGATCGCGACTTCCGACACCATGACATGCCGGCTCGCGTGACATCCGTTGCCATCCGTTGGCATTTCGGCACTGCTTTTGTTGCATGGGTTTTAGTGGATCGTTTCGATATCTCCGCTAACAATACCCGATGACGAAACGTAGCGTGCGCAAAGGCATCGGCGGAGTAGCAAGCATCGTTATCGGAGTTATCAGAACTAGGGAGTTTTAGTTCATCGTTTCGACGACTCCGATACTCCGCCGACGCCTTTGCGCATGCACCGTTTTATTATAGGGTACTATTATTAGTCATATCAGAACAATCTAATAAAACTCTCTATTATATGCTTAAACTCCCCAAAGGCGCGTACCAGGAACGGTACACTCTCGCACTCTCAGGGTCGGCTCTGTTGCCCAGCAAACGCAGCTTTAAACGATACGCGTCGGGCCAGAATCTTTAAAATATATGGTGCTAAAAAAAAAAATAGTTTTGATTTGTGAGCACGAGCCCTGAATAAACTACGGCTCAACCATCTCTTATGCCCCGGTCTCACCCAGGCTCTTCTGGCTGGAGGTCTAGATCTTGTTATTTTTTGTTTTTGTTTTAAAGAATATTGCATTCTATTTATTCTAATGTGCAACGTCTGAATAAATGTGAAACAGTTGACCCAACACAGTGTGCCTTATTCCTCCAAAAAGTATAGTCTCCTTAAATGGCTCCTCAGCGTTCTCGGGGGATCTCCGGGCTACTTGGGTCTGAGTCAAGTTCACAATTCCCTGAACTCCGGCATATCATTTTTTTATTGACCATGAATACCTTTAGTACCATGTCCAAGAGCGTGCAGGTTGAGCATGCTTCAGTAACTGCCGAAAACAGACAGGACGTTCAAGCGACTCAAGGTAACAAAACTCCGACAACGCACGTTCCAAGCCCTTGCTTGGAACAGGCTTGCAGGTGGCAGCAGTCTAGTTCGACTCCTGGTCTGCTGCGCATCACCATGCTGCCATAGCAGTACTGCCTGCTTCGTGCATCCATCGAAGTTTCAAGGGCGCAGATGGGCAGCCATGTTATGCGATAACTTGAAGACCATCTCGTCAATCTTGTCATGTTGTTAGGCATCAGGTTCATTACCATATGGCAACAGCGCAGGCGTTCATGGTGAAGGCTGCAGCGTTTCTACGGTGCTGCGATTCTTCCATGCCATATGTAGATCACAGTCATCACTCACACTCGCTGCCAATAACCGTCTGTTATCAACCCTATAGAAGCAGAAATCTCGCAAAACCAAGTTCAGTGCGCGCAAGGCAGACTAGATATGCCCCCTATTGCCCGAAGGCTTTCGCAGCTGTCATCATTGCCTACGGCAGTTTACGATTCGAACGCTGCAATTTACAAAGTACATCTCTCAAAATGGCAAAGAGAGTAAGTACTCTTTTAGCTGCCGTTTCAGATCTCTATCCGTCCATGCCGGGGGAGCTTTGAAAGAATATAATCACATGGTACAGCCGATTGGCTGATATGCCGGTGCCATGCGACTTGAAGTCGACGTGTGCACTCGGCGTCGCCTTTGTTTTTTATCCGCCCAATACAAGAGCATGGAACAGCACGCCTCGCTCGTAGAGACTATAGTGAAGAGGGGATACAAGTTAGCACTGTCGGGTTTCCCGTGGGCTATCAATAGGAAACCAGGAACAATAAATTAGTGGTGTCACTGTGCGAACACTGCTTCACTCGAATGGCGCAGTGCCATCCATATCGTCATCAACGCAAAGAAAGCAAGTATGTCACTTATCACTACTTCCCTTGTAATATGATTTATACAGTAGTAGTCTCGAAGACATTCGGGTTAAAGTGAAATTACTTTTTATATTGGCAAGTATCAAATTTACTTTGGCGATACTGTGATATCCGAATGAGCTTTCCATGACATGCGTGATGTGAACACCGAGGTGCTCGTAGCAGGCGACAAATTCTAGAGTAGTGCTAGAAAGTGAGTATAAGGCAAAAATGAAGTGTTGCGATGGGAGATTCTCATTACTTAACATTTCTTAATCTTGAGAGACAATTGCCATAGATCGCATCGCACCATTCATTCTGCTGTCGCACGAAGGACCTTTGGATAAGTATGGTGAAGGGAATATTAGTAATTTCCCGATAGGTTACACAGTCAACAGCAACTAGACTAATCAATGAGGATACAGAAATAGATAAGTCGTATGGGTAAACTGAAAACAACAGGGGTCTGAAAACCAATCCCTGACGCCAAAAGTACGAAACTGAGGAAAAAGTGAACATTATATTAGCACACATAAACAAACTGAGAACGATTAGTTAAACAACATTCAATCCAAGGCAGCACATTGGGAAAAAGGTGACAGAGTTTAAAAAAGTAAACGTTTGTGAGGAAAGTTATTACAGGCTTTGCAATATTCTAGGATTCTGAGATCCACGTTAAAGTATAAAGGTCAGATAAATAGTTAAAGTCCGAAGTTGAGTTTCGCGGGACAAATATACGAAAACCCTGCTGTGAGGAAGAGAAGAAATATTTGTAGTTTAATTAATTAATCAGAGCCGTGTAAATTATGCGCTGTAAAATTTTGTGGGGCGTACGTTCGCCACGTGATCATCCTGCCGCCATACCCACGTGCAGAAAGGGCGGGCCAGGTGACGAAAGGGGGTGGTTGATTGGTATGGTTAGCTTAGGGGTGGAGGGTGGACGGAGTATAAAAGATGACTCATTTATCTCCACATTTCTGAAGTGGAACCACCTTCTCTAAGTTTTACTTCTAAAAAAAAAAAAAACACTAAACGTTAAAAAAAATTAAAACCTTTTGCGAAAAAAAAAACAAAAAACAAAAACAACAACAACTTAAGACGCGTGAAGTATTCAAAAGAAATATAGGGCTAATGTTGTTCTCATCAACTGAAAATAATATTTTCGAATTGTCGATCAGTTTCCCAATCACATTATAAGGAATAGCAAGAAAATTCATGAAAAAAATAATAAGTAGGGTTGCCTAGGGTAACTAAAACTACGCCTTTACAAAACGCTTAAAAATATATTTAAAAAAAGTTAGATTGCGTATATGTTTATACAGTCTAGAACATAGTCTGCCTCCAACGGGCGACTTGTCTCCCAGCTGTAGATGGGCAATTCAGCCAGTGCAGTAAAACCGCTAGCCTGGGGTCTTTAACGTGCACCACGCAGTAGTGATACACGACCGCACGCCGGTACGATGCTCATCCAGATCGAAACGGGCAGGAATGGGGATCGAACCCAGGATCCCTGGGTTCTGCACGGCGAGCTTTCGCTTCACGTGCTCCGAGCTGGTGTGCACTAGACCAATCTCACTCCCCTCCCTCACCCCCCCATCCCCCCCCCCCCCCCCCCCCCCCCCCAGAAAAAAAAAAAAAAGTAATTAAAACAGATACACAGCGGTTTCTTGTGACAGCAGCACAATCATTCCCTGTGGCCGGTCCTCGTGTGCCCGAGACTTGGAAGAGCTTTGACTGGACGAAGTCGGGACCCTCCCGAGGCACGCGCGCTCGGACCGGGGTTTGGGCCGGCGGGGGATACGACTTATCGCCCCCCTCACCATCAGTGGTTCCTCTATATAAAACTAGGTACGTCTCCATCACCTTCTCCTAATTTCCCCCATGCCTCTCTATCTCCCCACCCCTACACTATACATCTTGCAATTACTTTTTTTTTTAAAGATTATATATACACATTTATAACCAGTGAGCTCAAGCACACTCCTTTCGGTTCTGTTCATAACATTCAAAAAGTTTTTTTCTGATACTAAGTAACATGCAAGGTGGGATGACATGTGGGGTGATGCTGGGAAGACACGTGACATGGTGGGACGACATGTTACATAGTAAAACAATAATGTTTGCTCAACCTCCTAAATGGCTGTTCTATAAGCTTCTGTGGCTGCCATAATATACAAAACGCGCTCCAGGCGCGTTTTGTCTAATATTGTAAAGATGATATTTTTAATGCTTTATTTGGGGGTATGAAGCCTATTGTTTTGTTAAATGTGTTTTCGTCCTTGTAACGACCCACGGGTCAACATGCAGCATGTAATAAATAAATAAAGAAAGAAATATATGACTCCCAACTGGCAGAACAGCCAGCTAGATAGCTTTGAAGCATAAAAAATGCGTTTATTTTTTTTTTTGCAAAGGCATTGGACCAAGGTGAGGCATTGAACCAAGGTGAGGCATAGAACCAAGAAGACAACAGGTTCTAGTTTATAATGCAATAAGGAATGACTGTTGAAATTAAAAAGGTTTGTTTATTTTAAACATGTTCCAAATACTATCAACTGCGTTGTTATATAGCCAAATTTTCTGTAGTTTTATTGTAGAGCGCAAGTTCGTCTGCTTCTTTTGCCAGGGTTGTGATGACGTCAGAACGCCAAGCTCTGATTGGCTGTGATTGAAGAATAGTGGGCAGACCTCAAGGCAGCTTGCTTTGAGGTCTATCCACTATCCTTCAATCAGAACCAATTAAAGCTTGGCGTTCTGACGTCACTACAGACCCTGCAAAAGAAGCAGACGATCCTTGCGCTCCGCATAGTGAAAATTCTCCAACTTCAAAATGAATTTTCAAAAAGTGACGTCTTTCTAGATAACGGAAAGACTAAAATACAGAAAAGACGAAACACAGACGAGTATGAAAGAATGTACTCGTTCACGTTTCGTCCTATGTTTTATTCTTTCTGTTATCTAGTATACTTTATCAACGCGCTCGTTAGGAATGTGACGTCTTTATTATGTTTACTCTCACCCCTACATAAAAAAGTCACCATTTTTTTTTGTGAAAAGTTTAAAACAAACGTTTTTGCAACGATGCAGAGTATCCAATCCATACGCCATCGTCACTGGCGCCGCTGCCCCGCTGCCGCCACCGCCGAATATTCGACGCCGCGCGGCCGCGCCGCCGAACCGACCGCCACGCCGCCTCTCGCCGGTCAAAAAAACAGTTGACGGAACTACGCAGCTGCGAGTTGAAGAACCATGGAACGTATTGGGGCGCCGCGACGACAGCCAGCGATCCTCGCGTTCGGGACGTTTCTTACTTCCCTCCAGCGCTTCTTCAAATAACCGCTAGGATCGCAAAAACCGGCAACGTTACTCTTCGGACCATATGACGTAGGTTGCTCACTTTCCGGGACGCCCCGACACGCGTCGAGGAACGATAGCCGCACCACACCCCGCGATACACCGGCGATCGCGAACCAAGATGTCGTCTTGCGACCGTGCGTTTCGGACGGGGCTGATGTTTCCGTCGTCGTGAAAATGAGTCGCCCAGCACGCACGCCGGCTAAGGTAAGTCTGCGGTGCAGCTGCCGTTCTCTTACCTGAACCCCAAGCGCCTCTCTGGCGCGTCGAATCGGGCTAGCAGCGTCCGAAGCGTCCGCAGTAGCTCTTCCGTAGAGCTCGGTGCTGTTTGTGTATGATGGGGAACGCGACGAAAAGTACGCAATATCTGTTTATACGCCTTCGATGTAGCGCGATATATCTCGCTGCGATTCGCTGAGAACGCCCTGCTGCCTCATTCGAAGCGCTGTTATAGCCGTGTTTCTCTTCTCTGCACAGAGGTGCCAAAGGATGAGGCGATTCTTGTCGAAGCTCTCAGGCTCTCAGATGTTTTCGAAAGATTATTCGTGACAGTGGACAGGAAAAGGACTCACCTTTCGGAGCACATTTATGCTCCGTTTGGCGCCAGTTAAGATCCATGTGTTCAAGAGCACTGGGTGGTAAGGGTGTTAAGAAAGAACGTAAAATGAACATAATAATAAATAGAGAAAAGGCCGTGAACTGTTTGTGCGCGATAACGACGGCTCCCCTTGTGTTTGTCGGTGCATCGCCTGCAATCTTGATCTTTCCATTATCGTCATCAAGCTATATAGCGGAGCCAGTGATACAATGGCATTTACATACTGGACATTTAAATACCGGGGCACGTGGAATCGTTTACGGTTTTGTGCCTTAACACATTCGCTTATGAAAAATATGTTCTCGTTTTTAATCGCCTGCGTTGTGTTCCCCATGCTTTTGTCAGAAAAGCTCGCTTGAAGACGCTAAGCAACACTGCCAGCTAGCACAATCAAATCTTAGGATCCACAGGGGAAAATGTCAGGATGGGGCGAAGGGGACGTGACGAGTGTTGGCATAAAATAAAGAAAATAAACTAGAAAACTGGCATCAAAACATTTGGGTGTCAGTGGGGAGGCTGCGTTGTATATGCAACTCGATCGATGCCTACCTAATGAATCATTTAGAGGAGTACTCATGTTAATTCGTGTTACTTTTATTGGGTAGTGTCTTGAGTGAAGTACTACAGGAGATTAATTACTTTCGAAAATAATTAAAATACACGTGACGTGACCAGCTGATCGTAAGGCCAAAAGAGAGGAAAAGAGGGAACTGCCCAAAATGACATCGAATCTGATTATATCTGGTGTTGATTTTTATTTCAAAGCGCCGTTGTCGCTGGGCGCGAAGTTTAAACTAGTTTGGGATACAGTGGAACAGGGCTGGGAAGAAGCTCTCATAATAGTATCCCGCAATGCAAATACTGAGATACGTGTATTTTTAAAGGAGCTGTGCAATGATTTGAACGTTGAAAAAATTTGCATCTTCTACTTTTGACATTGCTTTATCTTCTCACAAAGGACAGAAAAAACATATCCCTCCTTCGAAATGTTGTAATTCCGCCGCGTATTCGCGAGGCAAAAGTTAAAATATTTCCCGACCTGCAGCCGCGAGCGCTGGCCATGAGAACCACGCGGCATGACGTCAGTGGGGGACTTGTAAAAAGATAGGAAATTGTGCAATTATCTGCTCGTTAAAAGGTAATTTTTCAATAAACCTTGTCGTTTTAACATAAATATAAATGCGTCAAAAACCTGGTATCATCGACAAAACTTTAATTACGCTCAGTTTTAGTGGCGCCACCTGTCCGAGGTCAACAAAGGCATCAGCTCTATCTGCTACCGCGAACAGCCGCCAGAAGCCGGAGGGGGAAGGGGGCATAGCCGGACGGGGATGGCCGGACCCGGATGAGACTTTCCTTCTTTCGCCGTGTTGATCGCACTGTGCTAGCTGCTTACACACACACAAACACACACACATAATTTTCAAATTATGTAAGCAGAGCACTCAAATCGTTAGACAGCTTCTTTATACAGATACTGAGAAACATTTGTATTTTATGTAAGGGATATATAAGGGATATCCCTTAGATACTTTTGCAACAAGCGGGGAAAAGAGTAAAGAAGTATCCAGGAACACAGATAGGAATACATAATGAAATGAATAACGAGACCATGTTCGTCATGGCCTCGTTTTGTGTCGCAAGTACAAAATATAGCACAAAATAGGAACATTCGAATTATCAAGCAATACACTTTATTTCACAAAAAAAAGGATTTGCAAACTTTGAAAGTGAACCGACAATTTAATCGCAATACCACACTAGCGAAAAAAAAAAAAAAAAAAAAGCCTATTTGTCGTCGTCGAAACGAATAAATACCGCCTTGATGAAAGGGAAGTCCTGGAGCATTGAGACGTCTTTCCAGAGGGTCGTCAAGGCAGCGAAAGACTTCCACGCTCACATGGGCCTCTTCCGAAACTTCTGATCTCGCTAAAGGCGAGGAATCACCGTCTTCGAAGTCGCAGAAGACGTGGACGTGATCCGCCGGAAATGAGCACTGTTTCGCCTCATTTCCTGTTTGGAACATTATTCAGTTTAAACTTGAAATGCTAGGTTGCGTCGTATAAACTCGTCTGAGTAACCCAGGGGCATTCTACAAGAAAGCCGCACCCACTGAGCCTATACAGGAAATGAGAAACTAGAAAAAAAAAAAAACGACTGACTCAACTGGTCATTCTTCGTAGATCTACAGGAGAACCTCCGCCTTCAACATGCACAGCACAATCGCTCTGTATATTTAGCTATGCGAAGGACTTGTGTGAGAAATTGGTCGCTGAGGAGCCCCGAATGCTTCACCTCCGTGCACCGACGCCTCTTGGCGCAGGTAACAAACAATATTTTTATACTTTACTTTTTTTCCCCCCCCGCTGACCCTTCGTAACATTTGGGTTGAGAGAAGTGCTGACCGGCGCATGTAATTCCCACGATTTGTACGCGATCGACCACGGCACGACAGTAAAGAGTTTTCATAGACCGCGTTTCTCCCCCCCCCCCCCCCCCCCCCACACACACACACACGCACACACACACGCGCACACACACACACACACGCACGCACGCACGCACGCACGCACGCACGCACGCACGCACGCACGCACGCACGCACGCACACACACACACACACACACACACACACACACACACACACACACACACACACACACACACACACACACACACACACACACATACACACACACACACACACACACACAAAAGAAGCGCCTTAATTTTGTTTTAAATTTATCAAATGAATTCCCCGATAGGCTCGAGCGCCGTTTTACTAATTTATGGCACAACGCAGCAAGGTGTGCGTACGCACGCACGCCTGACTAGTACCGCGATCTTATTGGCAGAGGAGGGATAATGGGGAGATGAGCACTTTTTGGGGGGCAGAGAGCCGAATCGAGGTGACACCGTTTTCTCGTCCCGGGCGAGCCCTAGCGTCTCGGGGTTTCGACCGGTGCCAGCTGGCGGTTCTAAAAACGGAACACGTCAACCGGGAGCTGGTGATGTATCGTGCACTCCCACCCTGCCGCGGTGCTGACCTGGCAACAATGGATGGAGGGGAGAAACGGCGGAAATGCGCTCTGTTACGTTACTTTTTGTTTGTTTGTTGACCGAGCCGAGAAGATAAGGCGAAGTCACGCACCGGAAGTGGTCGGGGCAGGCAGCGTAACCGGAAATGGTCGCCGGGGCAGTCGGGAGTATCGCGAGGCATGCGTCGAGAGCCTTCGGGCGGAACCTACCTACCTACCTACCTTCGCCGCAAGGTAGGCTGCTGCAGGCTGCGTGTGCTTTGCACCTTCGTCACAGCTCGGGCATGCGAAAGAGCAAACGCAAAACCAGGCTTGGTTTTGCGAGGAAATAACTGAGGAAAACCCATACAATCTCTATGATATATATATATAAATAACTGAGGAAAACCCATACAATCTTTATGATATATATATATCATATAGATTGTATGGGTTTTCCTCGGTTATTTCCTCGCAAAACCAAGCCTGGTTTTGCGTTTGCACTTTATATATATATATATATATATATATATATATATATATATATATATATATATATATATATATATATATATATATATATATATATATACACAATCTGATAAAAGGAAAGCGTTGAAGATGCAACTGGGACTGGGAACAAATGAAGGAATTGAACTGCACCGCCTCCTTGGGCCTTGGCCAACATCTGGGGATAAGGCCAACGAAAGCACCGATTAATGATCTCGCTAACACTTGTTCATTCAGAATACTCTCGACTTTGGTGGAAATAGTGCGTATTTGCTTTTGATTTTGTTTTATACTCCCTCCCCCTTGTTCTGTGTGCACTAGCATTCATCTCAAGAACCGTATAGTAAGAAAAAAAAAAGTCCGGCTCCTCGCGGCATTTTACTAATTTCCCCCTTCCTGCGTTCAATTAAGATGTGTATAGCTGCTTGTTAGATTGGCTTAATTATGTTATCAAGACGTACACGTTTCGGAAGTCGGAATCGTCGCTTATTTCTTTAACAACCCCATCTGGTGAGAACTATATACATCGCGCAGTGCACGAATAATGCGCAAAACTTTGTTTTCTTGATGGGACAATAGTGCCCACCGCGCAGATTTAGGCAAGTATCACGACGCGGCACAAAAGCTCTTGGATGCCTTCCTCAAAGAAGGTTACAGCCCGGGCTCTCTCAGTCATTCCATCACGCGTCCAACAACAGTGTCAGTCGCCACGGGCGTTCTTTTCTTCTGTTCGCACTCACCGAAACTTGGTGCAGTTTCCTTCCTATACACTTTACACGTCTGTGGTGTCTGACGGCGTGTCGTCGACGCCTGACGGAGTGACTGAGAATCTCGGGCGGTAACCTTCTTTGAGGAGGGCATCAGTGCCTAAATTCGCGCGGTGATTACGTGGAGAAGTAGCTACAGTACAATCGAATCTCGAAATTCGCATTACCGGGAGTTTCCTCCCATAGAGACGTGGGCGTACCAAGCCCGGGGGGGTTTAAGGGGGACGCTTGTTCCCCCCCTCCCCTCCAGTTCTCAGAGTGGGGGGTCAAGGCATGTGTTTTGCCCCCCCCCCCCCCCCCCCTGAAACAGCCGCCACTGGGCAGGGCAAACACTGGCCGGCGGCGCCCAAGGGATACCAAGGGCACCGCCTTCCGGCACTGGGGGTTAAGGGAGAAGGGGGGGGGTCTGGTTTGCCCCCCCCCACTCAAGAACAAGTTGGTACGCCACTGCATAGCAACGCATAGGATTGAACCTGTATGTTAGTTTGAATTATCCACAAGTTTGAATTAATGAAAGTCGACTGTATCTAAATTTTGTTTCTATTAAAACTTTTTCATCTTTTCTTTTAAATCACAGATAGTCGAAGGGTAATAGAGAGAGAGAAAGAAAGAGAGAAAAGCGCTCGTATCATTACTTACGTCTTTTACGACAGGGCTGGGCAGAGATACTTCAAAAAGTATCCTGAAATACAAATACTGAGATACATGTGCTTTAAGGGCCAAAATACAGATAATGAGATGCATTTGTCTTTTATGCAACGGTATATCCCTGACATACTTCTGCAGAAACGGCGAAAGAGTGTTCCGGAAGACAGATACAAATACGTTTAGAAATACACTTGTTCCCCCAATGGTGTTAGGTGGGGAGGGGCTAATATGAACGGTAATTTAAGCTTGTGCTCCTGTTCGGTGTGTCATTTTTAGGCTGTTACCCCCTCGAACCCTTTACTTACCATTAATACCGCTGACGAAAACACGTCACACCCGTTGAACCCCATGGCTACAGAACGGTAAAGACTGCGTACCATGCTTGACAAAAGGCGTCTGCCCGAAATGAACCTTGTTTTGCCGTGGGGGCGCATCTCGAACGGTCATATTATAAGCTTCTGAGTCAACAATAGTGTAGGGAGATTGGATAACAGCACCGTATTTTTTTTTCTTTGTTCAACCCCTTTAGAGCGTTCTCTCTGCTAAATTGGAGATAGTGGAGTGCTTCGTGAGAGGAGCTGATTTTGTCATTAATGCGAAAGCATTAACTGTACCATGGAGCGAGCCGACGTCATCTGCTTTGAAGCCGCGCCAAACGGCACCTAAACTCCTTCTCCAAGTGAAGCCGCGATCTCCCAAATTTGAAACCACGCGAGAAGCCTAGCCAATCGGCACCTGGTTCGCCCGATCTCAAATTAGTGGAGTGAAGCCGATGGATTTCGGCTTCGGACCCATTGGCTGGCGCGCGTCATAGTTTCAAGGAACGAGGCTCCCATTGGCCGCTGCACGTCAGTTTCAACGACCGCCACCCGATGGCGCTGCGTGTCCGCGCCTTGAGCGCGCCGGTAATGCCGGTAACACGAAGCGTCCAAGGTCAAAGCGGCGAGGAGAGCTGGGAGGGCGCGCGCTCGCTCGACGCAAATACGCCGCCGACGAAACGAGGGAGCGGAAGAACAACAAGCATGCTTTCGCATTCGCAACTCATAGGAAGTGCTTGGTATTTCTCGAGCTTTTTCTTGCCCATAACCTTTTTTAAAACATTTTTTTTATGTTTGTGATTGCGATGGATCATGTTATAGGACGGGCTCATGTTATAAGTTACGAAGCAACTTGCACCAAAAAGATGTTTTTATCTTTTAAATCTAAAAAATGACAACAAATGTAACGCGATACCTAAGTCTGGCAAAGTATCGCGGTACAAGCGATACATCTTAAATGTATTTCACTACTGAGATACAAATACATGTTTCGAATGTATCTCGATTCTCGATACAGACATACAGATCTCGAAAGTATCTCTAAGATACTATCGCGATACTGCCCAGCCCTGCTTTACGACCAAAGGAAAAACGTAACTAAGTTCCAAAGTTTTTTTTTCGTGGTAATGTTGCTTGTTTTGCTCGTCTTTTTTTTTTTTTTTGTATTCTCTTGTTTTTGTAGTTTTTTTTTAAGCCCTGAGGCGGGTCCTGATTAGAGATGCTGCGAACTTTTTCGAACCTGCGGTTTGAAGATCGAACGAAAGGTTCGAAATGTTCCGAACGTCGAACTTATTAAATTTGACAAGTTTCGACTTTCGAATTTTTGGCGCTGAGAAATTCGATTGTTTCCGAACTTCCGCACTATGAAGTTCAAGATTTTCGAGCTTCGCAGGCTAAGAAATGCGACGATTTTCGAAATTATTCATTCAGCCGTAAACATAATTTTACATGAAAAAACACAAAACTAAAAACCACGGTTATTAATATTATTACTTGCAATGTTGTGGACAACATAACAGGCTTGGGAAACGCTGGTTCGCCCGCGGAAACGGAGCGCCAGGAACATACCAATAGTTCTTATTGCGACCACCAAATAGTGCGACAGTTTTTTTTTTATTATTTTTTTTATCTGTAAATGGTTGAGCGTGTTGATTAATTTGGAAAGCATAATGATTATTTTGGAAAACATGTTGATTAAGATACAATTAATGCAAAGGTGCAAGCGAGCTGGACAAGAATGGCAATTATAAACCCCGGAGAAGGGGAACAAGGGAGATTCGCCTGGTCCGGGTATCGAACCCGGGACCTCTCCATTACAAGTGGAGCGCTCTACCAACTAACCTAACCAGGGGTTAGACGTCAGTAGAGCAAACGGGTTTTATCAGCTGCCATCAGTCTAACACCAACAAGGGGGGTGAACGGCGTGCATTTGTTTTTTTAAGGTATGATTTATGATTAAGATGCAATTAATGCAAAGTTGCTAGCGAGCTTGACAAGAATGATGAAAATAATCCCTGGAGAAGGGGATCAAAGGGTACAAAGGACAGACACAAATCTCCAAACACAGCTATAGATGACTGGCGCGCGACCGAAAAAATCGGCCTGGTCCGGGTATCGAACCCGGGAGCTCTCATTTCCAATTGTTTTGGTTTATGATTTACGAGGGACATTGAAGGCAAACAGACAACACAGGCCGTGTTACCTGTTTCGTTACCGTAAAAGTTTTTTTTTTTTTTTTTTTTTTTTCCAAACATTAGCGCACGGAGCGTGTGCCTCGATCTTTCATCACGTGAGCCAGCTCCCGCCCACATCCACGCGCAGAGAGCAGGATCAGGCGATGAAAGGCAGACGTTTGATTGGTCCGCATTCGCTGGATCACTGTCGGGTCACTTTAGGCCGGGCAGGCTAGAGGGGGGTCATGGCTGGATTCAGAAAGACCGCGGGGAGGGCTCTCTTCAGAACGACGGAACTTCACGCTTGACCGCTTCACTGCGTGCCGTTTTACGTTTTAGCCGTTTTACGGCACTCGACGCCCCCCCGAAGCCTCGTCGGCGGGCGTCAACGGAAACAATTTTGTCACTATTCTGAGGTTCTTGCTGAGAACGCTTTCCCCGCTCGGCAAACGTGCTTTGCCGTCAGAAGCAGACGACAGGGCGGTTGGCGTCTGCTACCGGCGCGGTGCGCAGTTCGTGACGTAAGCGACGCCGATCGTACTTGCGACTTCCCGATTTCTGCACGTTTCGATGTACACTGTGCGACACCGTTAACGCGAACACCACATCGCCGTTCTTTTTTTCCGTATTTTCACGCAGATTGTGTTTTATCAGTCGATTTCCACGAAGTTCCGTAACGTTTTACTGCGAGGGCCGGTTGTCACGAAAAACCGACACCGACACATTTTTTTTTTCATAGAGTATGTGAGAAACACGCGATTTGTGAGTACTACAAAATCCCACATATTGCAACCTTCAATTATTATTTTTCTCCATTCCTCGGTACATGCATTTTAGCTCAAGTAGAGAAAACTAATAAGTTATCCCGAAGGAAGCGACGAGTTGTTGCCCTCTCAAAACATTGCACCACGACTGGTAGGAGTTTCAGTCCCGTTCTGACTTGACTGAGCTGCATCGTACGAGAGCAAATTACGCTAAAGCCAAGATGCCGTGTAACTGCCAACTGCACCCATGTAGTTGTGCATGGATTGGGTTTTTGTTTCTGTGATTTTATTTTAAAGCGTGCAACATCTAAACGTTCGGTATTTTTAATACCTGGCAGCAACTATATAGACGTCATTAAGGTCACTAATAGTTATTGCCTTTCCTTCCTAGACCAAGGGTATTAGGCGGAAACGAGAACACACAAAGAAGGATTGTATGAAAACGTACTATACATTGAAAGAATGGCTTTTATGATGTACAACATGCAGCCCCCCCCCCCCCCCCCCCCTCCAAAATAAAAATAAAAAAAGCTTCGTTTTTTTATTGCAAAATTAATTTACGCATTGCTGAAAGCTCGTTCCACGCTGAGGTGTAGCGCCTGCGGTCGGAATCGGATGTCAAAGTTACAAAACTAATTGTTTTATTATCCAAAATTTATAAGTGATTCTTTTCTTTTTTTCAATTTCATTGGGAAAATGAGGCTCGTTCTTGGTAATTGTCGCCATTCAGCTCCATGTGTGCGAGGACTGCGTCGGCCGCAGTTTTCCCATTATAAATTTTAGGAAATCGCTAGTCACTTTTGATCAAGAGAACAGTTAGATCTGCCTGGGGGGAACTTTGGCACCCGGTTCGGACCTCCAGCGTTACATTCGGGTAGGGAACGCGCGTTCGGCGATACGTAATTTATTTTTGCGGTGAAAAAGGAAAAAGGGCTCGAGGTACATTTAAGCACTTCTTATGAGTTGTGAATGCGAAAGCATGAATGTCGTTCTTGCAAGCGTTCTCGTGAAGTGGCCGCGCCTCGCTGACATCGGCCGTGCCGCCGGCAGGCAGCGCCATGGGGTGGCGCTGATTGAAACTAACGCGCGGCGGCCCTCGCCGTTTTCCGTGGCCTTTTTGCGCGGCTTCAAAGCTGGGATGCCTAAGATCGCGGCTACACGAATTTATCTGCCGTTTGGCGCGGCTGATGACATCGGCTCGCTCCATGGGACAGGTAATGCTTTAAAAATAGGTAGTTGGACTCGGCCATCCCTTTTGGCTTGGGGTTTGGCCTGTTCCGTGCCGACCGGGTCTCCTTGCAGGCGCGGTCGAGGGAGGCCTGCTGACGGCGCACGGCGAGGCAACCATGGGCAGCTGCGTGTCCGCCCTGTCCGGGTCTCGAGGCGCCGACCGGAGCCGCAGGGAACGCACCTTCCAGGTGGGGCTGCCTTCCGGTGTGCCATGATATCAGCGGCGTAGAGAGAGAAAAATTTTTGGGAAAGCTCCTCCCAGCTCTTTCCACTGTTAGGCTGGATTTGGGGAGGAGCTGAATTAAGCCCCTCCCGAAGCCGAGCCGACTTTATGCAGACGATCAACGCATCGCAGGCGACGCTTTCGACCCGAGCAGGTGACGAACGCGGTGATCGTCTGCGAGCGTGTCTGCCTTTCCGCCTGCTCTGCTCCTCGCCACGCCACGACGCGGCGCATGCGCACTTGCGACTAATCTCTGCGGGAGGCGTCCGCCATTCAGTTGCAAACGCTCCCCGTGGTCCGAGGTGGACCGTCTGTTCCAAAATAGGCTCTAAAAAAACGAGTTTTGCGCATTGTTCATACGCCGCGCGAAGTATGTAGTTCGTACAAGATTCGGTTGTTGGAGGGCGAAGTGATGCTTTTGTCGTTTGCGACGTGTATACATCTCGATAAGATAGGATATATCTAATCTAAGATACACCTACCTATTCTATCTTCATTCTCCACACAAATAGGGAAATTAGTATTGCACCACGAAAAAGCGAAAATCTTTCTTTTTTTTTTCTTTTTTTTTCCTACGGCTTTTGAGGTGAAAACGGTGGACATCGCGTGCGATTGAATGGCGGACGCGTTTCCCCACATGGCGCGTGTGCGGTGCAGGAAAGCCAGGTCTGCGGAACGGTCGTTTCGTGGGGAGGGAGCACTTGGTGCCGCATTTGGGCGAACCTTGCAAGCACGCTCCTCTCGTCACACCTTCTAGCCAGTCACGCCCGGTCCTCGAGGAGCACGCAAGGACGGTTATTACCGTGGGCCGCTCTTTATGTTTCCGCGGCAAAACTTGGCTGCAACGACCGTCGCGACGCAGCCGTTTTCGAAAGTTCTGGATCACGTTTGGGTTTTCGGAGAGAGAAAGCGCTTTGGGGGACAGTAAAAACAACCTGCAAAAACGGAGGAAAAAAACTTTTTTTTTTTTGCTTAATGTAGCGGGTTATGAGTCGGCCATACATGGGTAAATTACTTCCAAAATGTAATTACAATTACTTTGCTCCAAAAGTAGTTTAACTACAATTACAAATACAACTACGTGAAAATTAATTAATTACTATTACAAATTACTTTTAAAAGGCAATGCAATTACTTTGCAATTTCTTATTTCTTAGACCGACCCGACTTGGGTCATGTTGTGTAGAATGCAACAGATATGTTCATTCCTTGCCCCAAAGTTTGAGGAGGCCTAAGCATAGATGCATAAATGTCACATATTGCACTTTCCTTTTATGAATTTTGTTAAATTTAAGATACATGCAGCTTGACAGTGTGGGGCAATCAAGTACCAGGTTCTTATATTTTTAATAAATAGTATAATAAGTTAGTTCATATGCTGGTAGACGCCAGATCGGTAAAGAAAAAAAAACATGGGTAAAGAGACTTTTATTTTCAAGGCAAATAAAAATGCGACAATTAGTAATGTATGAATATTTTACAAATGTTAATATAAAACTAAAATCCACACGCGCTAATACTACCCCATTCACTTACAAACATCATGCTATTGTAAATGATTTACATTGAGTTGAATTATAATGGCTCAGAAATACATAAGAACCGAATCGGAACTCCCGAATCATTGGCGACAGTATTCACAGGTGCGAGGTCAGTCTCCAAATTGCGTATGCAAATAATATCCGGAGTCAAACCACAAGGAAATAAACCTCAAAATAATAATAAGATACAAATATGCAAAAGTACTGGAAGAGGGACGTAAAAAACTGGAAAAAGAGAAAAGAAAAATAACTTTATAGACAAATAAAATTCCCAACCTCGCCTGAAAGCTGGAGCTCAATTTTTTTTTTCTTTGAATATTTTGGCATGTTTACGCTATTATTGTCTGCTCGCACCGTAGATGGCGCTACACGACGCCGTTGAGGTAGGCCCCGAAGAGGATTGTCTCTCAACTCGCAGTGTAAACAAACAAACAAAAACAAAAAAAAAGAAAGAACGTGATTCTATTTTTGTTGTGCGTGCGTGTGCATGCATGTCTATGTGTACGAGTGTAAAACCGAGTGATAGGCCTTTTGTGCGAGCGCTGAGGCTTTCGAGAGGTTCCGTCGGTGCCACAAAGTTCTGCAAAAGTAATGGTACTTGTGCCTGAAATTTTGCAATTACTGGCACTAGAAAGTATTTAAATTACAATTTCTTTGTGCCGAAAGTAATTAATTACAACCAAAAATTACCAAGAAAAGTACTTAAATTACAGTAATTCAATTACTGTAATTGAATTACTGTAATTGGGTATATGACGGACATTGAATGTCCGTCATATACCCAAGTATATGACGGACAGACAAAGACTACCTCGGGATCCACTGCGAAACATCGCGGATTAGAAGAGAATATGCACGGAGATCGGACCTGTTCGGTTGCTGAAACTGCTCACACCTCGATGGAAGCGACTTTACCCGTTTTCTGCGGCTAACGGCCCCTTGCTATGTGGCTCCCCCGCAGCGCAGCCGTGTACTTGGGGAAAGCAGCTCTCTTTCGGTGAGGAGATGATTGCGTTCGTGCGTCGGGTCGGACGCATAGAAAAAATGCGTTAATTTGCCATTTGAAATAGGACAATAAACAAGGAATAATATAAACGTATATGAAAAATGCGGAATATTTTTTTTTTCAGAAAAATTTATACATAAGGGTATTTAATCATTTCGTCGTTTACCCTGAGACTGGGTTTTTTTTTTGAAGAGCAGAAGTAACAGAAAAAACAGACAGCTCTCAGACAGGTTCTGTTACTTCTGCTCTTCAAAAAAAACCCCAGTCTCAGGGTAAACGACGAAATGGTTGACTTCCACCAGCTAGCCTGTCCTTTGACTCTTTTCTAGGTATTTAATGTAGATTTCTCAGCGCCGTCAGTATGATTCGGCTGGGTACTGCTAAAATTACGTGGTCGATCCCAAATTTTCTTATTACATCTATATAGTCGCGTAACATTTTTTGAGTGTGGCGAACAATGTGTGTGTATATATATATATATATATAATTTAAAAATTTTTTTTTATGAATGTAGATTTAAGTTTATTATTGTATGCATAAAATACCGAAGTACCCACTTAAATTTTAAGGGAAAGTCGGGTAAAGCAAAGACAATGGGGCTTGTTTGGTTCGAACGAAGAAAAAAAAGCATGCATGATGATGGCCGCTAAAGAAGCTTTCGTGCAAAGAAAAATACTTCTTAGGCTTATTCGCTAAAAAGAAAAGACCACTGAAAAACATGAACTGTGGTATTTATATCAATTTCCATGAACCCAAAGTCCAGAAATGTTTGTCTGCCGCACAAGAAATCTCCATAGGCGCCGAATCACCCATTTCAAAATTTATAAAGTAAACACACGCTAAGAAAACTTCGTCAAAAACAGAGCAATTCCTAAACATAAATTCTCATAGATAAGAGTCTATCAAGAATATGGACGGCAGTCGATGCGGTCACCAGTTGCTCAACAATAATCATATGCGAATAGTGGATTTTGAGTGCGAAGCGATTTGGAGCGAATAGCAGTTCTGGCCGAATGGAATATATTTGGCTCAACTCATGAAAGGTGTTCCTAACCTTCCACTTGTCCACTTCTAAGCTCAGGAATTTTAATAGAACTATATTAATGAACTGTGTCACGTAAAAAACAAATTTGTTGCAACCATCCTAATCAAATGAATTTATAAATCTTTGTGCTATATAAAAGATAATATTTCTTTAATTTCAAATTTGACAAAAAAAAATTAGACATTTACAGATCTGTAACGCGAAATTAGAGTGCAGCTCTTGAGGAGGAGGAGGAGAGCTGCACTCTAATTTCGCGTTACAGATCTGTAAATGTCTAATTTTTCCCATCCTCCTTCCTTCCTCCTTCTCCCCTCCTCCTCTGTCTCTCCCACCCGGGCTCTGCGTGCGCAGAGAGGTCGTCACACGTTCGGAAAGGCTAAAGTTTACTCAGTGCATTGCGGCAGTGTAGTAAAACTGGCTGGGTGAGATCTGTCTATTCTGACATTGTCAGAACCATTTCAAGCCCGCGGTGAAAAAATGGAGTATAAAAAAAATGAGGAAAATACAGACACAGCTGAGAAGTGTCTCCAGGGCTGTCCGGCAGATGGCACTAGGTGCTAGAGTTCTCTCTAAAAAGCCCGTAATTCGAAGAGTTTCGAACTGCTCCATTGGGGTCACGCGATTTATGTGCCGAGTAACAATATTACCTGTAAGGAGGTGACGAAAGTGCCGATCATGAGCAAGCGTCTTTGCCTTTCCTCGTTGCCACCTGACAACGCAGTCCATGCATACTATTTACTAATCGGCACAGGAGGCACCCGCCATTAAATTGCAAACACTTCCCGTGGTTTAAGTTGCTCCCTTCCCTAAATCTAGGCAGTCCAGGCAAGACTCACCTAACCAAACCGGAGAAGTTCCACGTCTACCCAGTAGATGGTGCTAGTTCGTCATCTCGTCGTAAGGGGTCACAAACGGTTGCAGCAGAATCGATCGCAGTGAAATGCAAACGTGCCAGCCGACCTGGAGACACAGATGCCTCGCAGGTCTGGAACCTGGACGAGCAAGGGGTGGAACTGAGCCCGGGCAAGATGGAGGTGAATGCGACCGACTTGGTGCTGCACCAGCGGGGGCGTCCCCCCGTGCGCTGGCCCCTCCGGGGCCTCCGCCGCTACGGCTTCGACGCGCAGCTCTTCTCCTTCGAGAGTGGGCGGCGCTGCCCGACGGGCTCCGGCATCTACGCCTTCCGCTGCAACCGGGCGGAAGGGCTCTTCAACGCGCTGCAGGCAAGTCGGGCTGCAGGACAGCTGGGGCCCCTGAACCGTGCCCGTGGCAAAGGAGACTTTCGAGTTGCTGCGCAATTTATTTACTTATTTATTATTATTATTCCGGGCCTCAGAACGACTGAAGTCAGTCTTGGTATGAGGCACATGCGTACAACGAACAAAACACATGCGGGAATGCTACATTACTATGAATCGTAGAGTGAAATTTCAAGTTCACGTTTAAAAGAGATGTAATCTGTAAAAGCATCTAAAGAAGATTTCAATGAAATGTCATTAAAACAGAGCTGCATACGGGTGGTCGGACAGAGCTTCTCCTGTGAATCAGGATAAAACGAGCATGCGCGTCGGCTGAAACGTACCGGAACATGAAAATTAAAAGAACATACCAAGCTGCTATCTATCTGGCCATGAATTTCTTGTGCATCAGTAGTAAATCTCTCGCAGTTCTTCGACTTGATAATGCAATGCTGGAAGAGTAACGCTTCTCCGAAGCATTGGTACAGTCGTGGTTCGTTAATATGGTCCCCGGTAGTGCGGATGCCCCGCTATATAGACAACATTTTCAGGGATAGACTGGGTAAATGCATGCATTTTAGTGTCGTCATCATGGGCGACTCGCAATGGCTTATCTCGATTTACCTGCCCCAGCTGCACTTGGTGCACACTGCCATATTCGATTTACAAGAGCAGCCCGTCTGAACATGCAACCAGAAGTACATTGCTCTGCACTTTTGTGCGCAGTGCTACTCTCAACTACACCGGTGCAGGCTGGATTAGGCAAATTGAATGGGCCCAATATTGATGATATTTGGGGCAAATCGAGGTGTCCATATTAACGACACAGGACCGTATGTCTGTTTTAGTGACGCCGAGGTCTTTAGATGTCTCCGGTTCGAAAACTCCGTCGTTTTCCGTTTTAGTGAAGTTTCCTGCCACAGGTGTCGCTGATTGTAAAGGGGGAAGCAACTAAATACTATACTGTGTACTTTGAATTATACCAGTACTTTGAACTTATCACATGACTACGCGTCTCGTTTGTCGCTGTGCTTCGGTAGCTCGTAGCCTTCCCTGCACACTACCTCTGAGTGATGAGGGGTGTGGTATTAAAGGGATACTACAACGAAATTTCGGCGCTTATTTCTTGGTCTGTTCGTGTTCAAAAGAGCAGTGTCACATCGGACACACCAATTTCTTGCTGAAAACGAAAAAGGAATTTTAAAACAAATTAAACGGTTAGTAAAGTGCACCTGGTAAATGTCGCTAATGCCTCTTTTGTAATGCCCGTCTAGGAACCTTGACAGGTAGTGACGAACATGGTTAAAATTGCACACACATAGAAAGAAACAGTGAAGCGGGAAGAGAGAAGAGGCGCGCAAACTCACAACTCAGTGTATTAAAGGAAGAAAAAGGAACAGCCCTCGGTATCAGCTCGAGCCGAGGCCACACTCGAACGGGGGCACCCGAGCACGCAGAGGACACACACCATCAACCACATTCAAGCGACTGTAGAAAGGCGATTTCCTTGTCGGTTAAAGCCACAGAAGGATGGCTGACACAACGCTCGCCTAAGCGGAGTATACTAAAAGCTTCAAAAATTTCCCGAGTGTGTTTTTCGGTGAATCTGCCAATTATTGAGGTCTTTTGTAAAGAAGGTGTACACTTACACGCTTGACAATGAAGAGGTAGGTGACCCCTCACCGTTGAATTCAGAGAAAGATTGTGCTCCCTTAACCGTTCATTAATACACCGTCCTGTCTGTCCCCCGTAGGATTTACCATAGGGAAGGGGAATGCCGGAGCCAAGACGGTAACTGTCTTGACTCCGGCCACGACGAAAGAAGAGGGGAAGGAGGAACTCCCCTCTCCCCGAGACTCTCTTTTGTGTGTCCCAGAGGTCGCTATTGTCCCTCTAAAAGATTAGAGAAGATTAACCCGTCACTCAAAATTCGTACAAAGGCAGCTTTGGAGTTACTTGCGGTGGCCCGATCGCTGGTGTGCTTCTGCTGCTTTCAGCAGACGCTACGATCCATTGGGGCCTATACAAGGCCGTGTGAATGTCACGAGACCTTCGAAAGGGGCACAGCGACATGCAGAAAGCGTATTACGGGCTACATCTACAGAGCGGGATTGGCTGGGATAGCTTGCAGGCGTCCGCGCTGTGCTCGGACTTAAGGTCCCGAGACAAACTACATCACAATTGCGGTGGATGCGATGTGCTCTCCGTTGGCTGCTCTCCGAGCGTTTGCCAGAGTGGGCCGTTTATAACGTAAAATAAAGTCATCACGCTCATAGTACAAACGTGGGATTGTCATTTACGGATATTGTGGATCATATTCAGCCTATATGTGAACACGACGGGTATGTTTCAAATTTCGTTTAAGTATTCCTTTAAAGGGACACTGACAGGGTATTTATGCTCGCCGAGGTTTTTAGTTGTACGTGACATATGAGAGCTCAACTGCCCAGAACAGAATCTGCGGCTCGAAATTCGGTTTCCTTCCGCCCGAAAACCGCCGATCAAGAACTGACCGGTTCGAGTCTCGCTCACTCTCTTTTTCTCGGTCACGGGCCGTTTTCTAAGGTATCGATGCGACCACCAAATTTAATCAAAGTCGTGGGTCACTGAAGGCACACACTCAATATTAAAAGTAGAAAAAGATATGAAACCCTTTTTTTGTGGCTTCTAAAAAACTGCAAATACGTTGATTGAAAAAAAAAGTTCCACAGACAACCGAAAGCATTCTGTGCGTTCGTCGTTTCGCGTATCGTGGGACTCGCGGGGACGGCAATGGCAGCGGACGACGGGCGTGGGACCTCTATTTCAGAACTGTCGTTCGCGGTACCGGCGAATTCTGTCTACCTTTAAAAGAGAAATTTGGGACTGATCAAAAGAATTGGTATTCATCTCGTACGACACGCCCGACCACCAAGCCGATTTGCACGAAGACGTCACCGAGCCGTCGCTCCCTTCTCGTGGCTGAAGACATCGCTCGCCCAAACGTCAAGTACGACATGTCTACTTCGACTTGAATATGCACGCGTACGATTTCATTACTAGGTGCGAATGTCGCCAATGCGTGGTGCTTCCCGACTTCGACCCGGGAGTGCTTTTGCTAGAGGAAAATCGGCAGCAAACCTTCCAACTTACAGTTTACCGGCTGAATTATTACTAATGAAAGAGATCCACCAGTAAAGAGATGTCCTAGTAGCTCAGTGGGAAAGACGTCCGCTTCACACGCTGTCGGACCGGGTTCAATCCCCCTTGAAAACTTTTTTTTTTTTTTTCCAAACATTTTCTGATGATGACATATCTTGTTTTTTTACAATTATCACTGAAGAAACAAACAAAAAAAATAACAAACAAATGTTGTGGACGACTCTTCGCTGAATTAGATGGTATGGGATTTCCTTTTTGACACCTGCGAACTCAATGTAATCACTTTCCACAAAATGCAACGAGCATATAAATCAGGTAGCATCCGCTTTCCGAGGTGCCCGTATATGTTCTACAGGAATTGCAGCCAGGCATTGGTCCCGATCTCGTTGACCTTTCGGAAACTCTGTCGCACAATGCCACTTTTTTTCGGACGCAGGACATTTGAGCCAGCTCTTCACGCAACATCTTGGGTGTATTCTTTTCGGAGCCGATCATGGAAATTCACCACGGGCACTCACTACTCATCTCCAACTCCTCAATGTACAAAACAACTCATCTTGGAGTACAGAACAACGAGCTGAACAAACATAACTGCAAAAGAATCGCACGGCGAGCAGTTCCCGCATGCAGCATCGCACGCCGCATGTTGTGTCGTCTGCTACGGAGAGGAGAGAAAAAAAACAACAAAAAACGCACAATCGGGTGTAGCCACGTGACTTCCGCCACTCCCCACTCTCTTCTCTCCACTTCTCCGACCTCCGTCGGGTTTCGGTTTCGGTTTCGAGCAGTTGCGTCTTTTGGCTTTATTAAAAAAATACGCTACTCTGTTGCAAAATATTAATTGGGTAGTCCTCCCACACCATAATAAAGCGCCTAACAAAAAATTAAAAAAAATTTTTCGGAGGTGTAAGTGTCTCTTTTAAGGGAAGACTTCTTTTCAATCCGCTTTTAATAATTACCATGTTTATAACAGCCTGGACACATTCTGCTCGTGCATCTAGACAGAAAGCGTTTTGATACTGTGGATAGTTATAGGATGCTGCAATAGATAACACTGTCCAGTCCTTTGTTATTCTTGCTCGATTGGTGTCGGTTTTCTTGGAGTGGAGTCTCGTGCGCGTAGACAGCCTTGTATACATTTCTATCAGTGTTGGCGTACATGCCAGCTATCAGTGTTGTGTTTTGAGACTCTGAAAAAGTGGCGAAGCCTTTACGAGCTGTCGACAAGATTTTGATACGAGTATGGATGTATGTTTTTCTAGTCGTCTTCCTAGGCTTTTTGCCCTGTCCGCTAGTGTTTAATTTTGTCCCTAGAGAAATATGTCCCATAGTTTGGCAGAAAGTTTTTAGATCAGACAGATTACAATCATTTGAGCACTCATTGTTTTTCAAGTTTAGTTTCACTGCTGTAATGCAGTCGAGTTATCTCGGTGAGCGCAACCAATGTCAGCACGCCCTGTTGCTGTGGCACAGGGGTGGAACAACGATACGGATAGCAACATGCGCGACGCACAAGCAATGTTTTTCTATCTCTCCGACAATTTTGGTGCGTTGCATTGCAGGAGTGCATCCAAAATTCTGGCACCGCCTCCGCCATGACTACGACCATCAGCAGCGTGGTGCCGGGCGACCCGTCCCAGCAAGCAAATGGTACCAACAACGCTGCGGCGCAGTGCGACACCGCATTCACGCTGCCGCCCAGCGCCACGTCTGGCCCTGCCGTGGACTCTTCGGGCTACCTGGAACCCATCGCCCTGGGACCGCCCCGGCCCCCCCCTGTCGCCCTGATGGCACCACCCAATCCGGCGTCGGCGTCGCTACCGCCGGCTCCGACGGCCCAGCACTCCTACGTCAACTCGTGCACGCAGTGTGGCCTGCCCCACCCCCCCCCGTGCGTGGACGCCAACACAAACTACGCCAAGCTGGACGAGCTGCTCCGTCAAGAGGTGCGGCGGCGCGACAGCCACTTCTACGTCAACGTGAACCCGACCCAGGGACACTCGTACGCCAACCTGAGCTGCCCCGCTTCGCCGGACCGCGGCGCCAACAACGGGCTGGCGCCGGACGAGGTGAACTACGTCGTGCTCGACTTGGACCACCAGAGCGACTCAAGCACGACGGGTGCGACGTCGCCGGTTGCGGCGGCAGCTGCCCCCAGCGGGACGCTTGCGGCGGCGGGCGGGACGGCGTCGCAGCCCACGTCGCCCGTGCGGGCGCCGGAGGGCTACGCCACCATCGACTTCGACCGGACGGCGGCGCTGTCCAACTCGGCCAATCCCGGGGCGCATCAGCACGATGATAGCGTGCGAAAGACGCGCCACAACAGCACTGCCGTGCCCGTGCTTTGCTGAGGGGGGCTGGACGCCGACAACCGGGAGGCAGCAGCAACGCCCACCCTCAGCGAAGCGTCCGTTGCTCTGCTTCCGGGAGACTCGGAAAGATGCCCGGCAGTCGGTGCGGCTTTCGGCTCCGCTCTCTCTCTCGAATGCTGACAACAGAAAGGCGGTGGCGCCGGTCAGTCGTGCACGTGGACAGGTGCGTCGGGACGGCCGTGGTCGCATGGCTTCGACCGATGGATCGGCGTCCGTCGGTCATGGTTGCGAGAGTCGGCGACAGCTGGGCAAACGACGTGCCTATTTCAGCTGGTCATTGCCGCTAGCCAAGTCCCAGTATTCGGGTGGCCTTTTCGGATGTGCGCAAGTCGGAACCTTGTATATTACTTGCAGAGGTACCGTGAATGAACCAAGAAGTTTTGGGTTACGCCCAATGTACTTGGTTTGCACTCTTCTTTGTTTCGCAGTCCCGATCGTTGCACCGTGTTTCCGTCTTCGTAAACTACCAAAGAGCCTCTACTTAATTGTTGCACGAGAGTCGGCGTGTTTGGAGGTGCTTGGACCAGACAAGTTTGATCCCGCGCAGACGGAGGGATTTGTTAGACCTCTCGTCGGAAGGTCACATGGGAACCAAGTTTGAGGGTGCTTGAAAGTCGAGAGAAAGGGTGAGAGAGGTCACCCAAAGGGAGGAAGAGATCCCATCTTTCGGGATGCGGCGTCTCAAAACCTCCTTGACCCACGTCCCGACTATGGAGCGCCCTGTGCAGGTCTGCTCTTGTAAAGTGTAACAGCAGTGAAAACATCTCATGCAAAATAAATCCTGCCTTGTTTTTAATGGCAGCCTTATCCCATCGAGATATTTCTCGATGAAACAATTCAAACGGGAGAGCAGACCGGGCGTTGTCAAAATAACGTAGGAACAGTCGTCAGGTGAAAAGTTGTGAAACGCCTTTTCCCGTCGCACCCAGTCGAGGCAAGCGCATAAAAGCTATGTCCATTTGCGCACAAATTTTTAACTGCATTCTTGTCATATTCCTGAGTGTCTTTCGTTCCAGAAGGGAAACTGTGTTCACATAGTGGATGCCGAGTCTTATTTCCTTGCAGTACCTGCTATATTTATTAGCTGAAATGCTTGGCAGCTAGTTAACTTTCGGTAATCTTTTGACATCCCGTGGCAAAACCGGTCGTCGCTGCATGGCAGTCCTGCGGAGGGCATATGAATGCACATGACCTTGAAAACCTCCTACGCCATGTTTAGTTGTGGCAGCATAACTGGCTCGGTAGCGGCTGTTCTAGCCCATCCACGGCATAGAAGGCCAACTACAGCCATTAACAGGATGAGGATGGTGGGATGTCCTTCAGTTGCTCCACCTTTGGCGCCAGCTTCCTACCTTCGTCAACACTTTAGCGTCTCTCGAGCCTCGAGCATATTGGTTGCAGTGGAAGGCACCAAGAGCCCGTGTACAATCATGCATTCTGCCCGTCCGTCGAAGGAAAGGTGCGAACCTTGCATGCTAGTGTGTTCCGCCACAGGGCCGTGGTTTGGGGCATGCACCTGTTCTTGTCTTCCACGGGTCGTTCGTTCTCGGCTCGTTGATGGGCGTATCGTCCCACAGCACTGGCCACCCGGCGCCGAATTGTTTTGTGGGCATTAGGAAAAAGATTGTCCGCCCCTATTACTGCAGTTGCATTTTAGCCTGTGTAACCGACGTTGCCAGTAATGCGACACCGAGTCATTCCACGTCTTGAAGTACGTCAACATGCTCCTATAATCACGACGGAGCAATGACCTTGCCACACATCGAGTGGTTGCTAGATCATTGATGCCAAAGAGTCCTGCACGTGAGAACAGACTACCAGCTAACCGTCGGAAACGTAGTCTAATGCCACTTTGTTAGTGATGTAAATAGCTTCCCAAAGACAAAGTGCCCGTCGGCTGTCGTGAAAATTCTCAACCTCGAATCTGTTGAAGTGTTCCGTATAGCTTAGCAGATCACAATGTTTTACGAGGTTCTCTCCTAAGCGATGTGTTGGTAGCTACACTGTTGTTCGAAATGTCCGCCCCCTCCGTCCAGTGTTGCTCGAACAGCTTTGTGTTGCAGACCGTTTTATTTCGTTGCAGTAGCAGTGAAATCGTCTACAAGGCAGCTCGCATGGTGGAAACGCAGCTAGAAATTTGCAACAACCCTCATGGCTCATTGGTTGATGAATGAGGACAGAGAGCATTCTACAGCCACTTAGACAACTTGGCTCGAGGGACAGACGAGTTGTCCTGCACATTCAAGAAAAGCGCTGGAAAAGGTGTGAAATTCCGAGGCATTCTTGAGAGAAGGGGTGTTCCTGCCTCACTACAGCATTCCCTGCAGGTTAAGAGGGTAAAAGCGCTCTTTCTCTGGATGCTGAGAGGTGCAAACTTTTTATCTGCCGACACGCCCCAAAACTAGGGAACCTAGCAGGAACCCTGCCTTGCCTTGGCTACTGACACGGATCTAACGTATCAGTGAGCCCTGTTTTCGTTCTGGGTAGACCTTGGAGAACGTGGTCGCAGTACTCTAGGATAATTCACTGTAGTTTCGGCCCGGCCGCTTGCAAGTCTCTATGAACGCAAACCTTTATGCTAATTCAAAGTATACCCGGCAGTTACAACAAGAAAAAGAGAAAACGGTGTCTTCGAGCCTCGTGGGTCTCTTGTGTGTTCGTCAACGTCTTGTCGACAGACATTGCCAATTGTTGTGGAGTCCAAATTTCCGACCTGCCACCGATGTTGCCAACATGAACCCCCCTTTAAACTGGTTGCTCGTCTTTTTTTGCCCAATCTCGGAGTGTTGTATCTCGAACGTGTCGCCAAAGGTGCATTTACTTGTAAATAGCTGCTTCCGATCCTAACAGAAAACAGCTTTAAGTGTGTTTTCTCGAACAGGGAGTGGCTCGCAGCCTGCGATAGGTGCTACATGTACACTATGCAACACCATTAGCGTGAACACGACTTCGGCAATTTTTCCTAGTTTTACTTTGAAAGGGCACTGAAAGGCATCAAAATTTGCCACTTAAGTTGGTACATTGGCCGAGTACCTTCCACCACCATAGCAAGTCCTTCAATACTGAGAACAGAAAACTGGCCATGTTTGTTCCTGCTAACGGTGTTGTGGCGTGTACACACTAGAAAGTACCTTGCATAACTTGTGCCTAAAAAGTGAAACTTGCAGTGAAATGTTGAGACTTTAGAATGACCAAAGAAAACAAGTGCGGTCGTGCGTTCCTGCCACCTACCGCATCATACAGGTACCGACGTGTATACAAAGTGTGTGGCCAATGCCTAACCAAAGAGAAAGCTCTTTTTTTGCAAAGTTTTTGTTGCTGCAGTGTACATAAATTGCAGAGTTCCCCTATTTATGGAAAATAAAGCCACAAACCAAGCAGTGCCTCTTGTATGTTTGAATGGGAAAAGCACGATTTTGAGGGTCGTGCTGTAATGCATCGTAAGGGGAGATCACCTCCGACCGAACCTATTTTTCTCAGCTCCACGCAAAAAAATACTCAGTTTTTGTGTTTCTCGCAATACTTTCATTTGCTGCCAGGGGGGCATCTTTTGCCATTTTGCAAGAAGCACAGCTACTGTTGTAGCATAAATAGAGGAATGTGATTGAATTCGCCTTTTGCAAGATTCGACTGCGCATGCACCGTCTGCACTTCGAGGCCAACCATATTGTTTCTCGTCGTGCCCCTGAGATTGCGCCACAGCGCAATGCAAAAGGCGAATTGCAAGCCTACTGCTTACTTCTATACACAGTTTTTCCTCACTGGAATTGTTGGCTGTAAATCTAACAGGCGTCGGTAAAGCAACCACTCTTTTGCCCTGTGTTGCCTTCCAGAGGATGGGAAAAGTGGACTCGATGAATTCACAGGACGCCGAATACTGGGATGTGAAATTGGTGTTGGTCGAATCGTCACGTCGGCTTCTGGCATCAGTTGTGCTTGGCCATAGCCCAAAGTAGAAGTCTTTGTTGCCCGAATTGGTACACACACTTCTGATCCGATGGACTCTAAGCTTTCTTAAAAATTTAGTTTATTAGAAAAAAAAAAAGTTTAAAACAAGCACCCTGCATATTAGCATCTAAGGTAGTGCACATGCCCCAATTCCTGGCCGACGTGCATTTTTTTTTTGTGTGTGTATAGTCATGTTAATGTGGTCATTGGACTGAAGATTAACAGCCATAGCCATCGAGATGGTTGCAGCAGCTTCGGATCTCTAAATTTTACAATCCGCTGCAGTGTTTAAGGTTACCGCCTAGGGCAATATAGTACTTTTCAAATCTTTCTGTGAGCCATAGTCAATCCCGGATATATCGAATTCAAAAGGGATCGTAAAATAGTTTGCTATATCAATAATTTGATATACAAAAATGTTACTCGAGCTCCAGTTGAAATTTCCTCGCAAGACGCAACAAATGGGAGCTTACCAAATAGAGCATCCAAGAGCTGCTAAACACAGTAGAGCATAGTTAGGGGAAACCAAAAACACCGCCACATTTACGCCTGCGCCTGGCTGCGACCTCCATATCACGAGCAACAAAACACACACAAAAAAAAAAAAAAAAATGGAACAAGCGAGACGCAAAACAAATCTCTTGATCCATAGAAAAAAGTTAACAAAAAAAATTCCGAGGACATCTAAGCACTGCTTACGAGTCGTGAATCCGAAAGCATGAATGTTGTTCTTCCAATCCCCTAGTTCGTCAGCGGCGTAGTTCGTCTGCAACATTTTGGCGCTAAGCTTGGCCATGCATCTCCTCCGAAATGTGCCCGGGCGGGCTCTGCCTGCAGCGCTCCCTCTTACTGCCGGCCGGGCCACTGCCTGTACTGCGCCGCCATGGAGAGGGCTTCTCTGGTGGCGTTTTCTGAAACTACGCCGCACGAGGGCCAATGGGAGCCTGTTCCTTGATGACGCGTGCCAGCCAATGGGAGTCTATCCATCAGATTTCTGCTACAAACGACATTAGGGCAGGAGAAGGGGCTGTTTTTTGCGGCTTCAAAGCTGACGACGTCGGTTCACTCCATAGGACAGTTAATGCTCTCGCATTAAAGGTTCCAAATTCAGGCAAGAAAAACAACAAAAAAAGTTAATAAATAAAAAAAAAAAACGGTCAAAGCAAGAACAGCGAAGGAAAATTAAACAAAGATAAGGCTTTCAAAGTGCAATAGCACAACCGTTGTTGTGAACACGCGCAACTTGCCAAACATTTTTTTTTTTTTGCTTGTTTTATTTTGGGGTTAAGGAGTAGTGCAGTGACAGCAGTGTTCGGGAAAGCGCACATGCTACGGTTCCAAGAACAGGCACTTCCCTATGCGCGCGTGTGCACTTCCCCTAGCTTTTGTCATTCTCCACTTTTTTAATGCACAAGCATTAACTGGTCCATGGAGTGAGATGGCGTTATCAGCTTTTGAAGCCGTGTCGAACGGCACCTAAATTTCCCTGTCCCGTGGAGCAAAGGCTGTGGTCTGCAGCAGCTACCCTATTGGTTGGCGTGCGGCGTAGTCCCAAGAAACGCCACCTCACAGAGAATCCCCCTCCCTGACGGTGCAGCGGCCAGCCGCAGAGCCAGCAGAGCCCGCCCGGGGCCGACTCTTAAGAGGCTGCACGACAGAGCTCAGCACGGAGCACCGCTTGTAGGAATACGTGTCGAACGCTTTTGCATTTCGACACGTTATCAGTCTTAAGTGCAGGGGTGGAACGGCTGCGCCATTTGCGCCATTTTGCGCCAGACGCATTTGTCTGCACCATCCTGCGCCATGTTTCGGAAACTGCGCCACAGCCAATACCTCGCGCCATTATGCACCAAATTGGAAAACGTGCGCCAAAAAAATTGTATTTTGTCTCGGTTTCGGTTTCTATCGACTCGATTGGCAACAATGATCGCGTTTAGCTTGGTCGGCCTTGCAATCCTTTTTTTCTCTTTATTCTCCCTGTGTATCCCGAGTAGGAAGTGTGCGAAAAAAATTTGGGGTTCGGATTCCAAGCGCTACACCATCTGCCTCTGGATTGTTATTCTTCAACCATAAGCGGTTAAACAAGTTGGTCGAGGTGAGGTCGAGTCGTTAAGCGTCAGATTGCCCGAGGCTCCGCAGCCCGGGATCCGGACGCCAGTCAGTTGAAAACAAATGAGCAAAAGATTCCTTCTAGCACTTCATCGTTAGAAGTTGGAACCGCATTCCTGCAAGATAAATCGTGATTTGATAGATCTGAAACGCAGTCCGATCCGAAACCTTGCCGGCCAGCAGCTCTCACGCGAGCGGTCGATCTGCTCGGCATTACCTTGCTCCTGCTTATCGCTTCGAATACGATAACTCCGTTAATCGTAGTCTGCTGCTTCGATATTGAGTTGCACAATAGGATAAACTCGAATTTTGTTGCGATATTGAGTTGCGCAATATGAGAAACTCGAAATTTGTTTCCCTGTTCTTCCGCGCAACTGCACGTCCGTTGCTTACGCACGTCACGTGGTTCGCACATAAAATCACTCTGTCGAGGACGTGTGGACTGTGCGATAAGCGGTGCTGGTTTGCATTTTGAGCAGCTGAAAGCCACTCGGAAAATATCAAGGCTCACAAAGTTCCAATTTTTCGCATCTGTTACACTGTTATCCCATCTGCCTAGGTCCCTAACCACTCATGTTTATCTGGGCTGCTAAGCACAACTGAAATTGCTCCCGTGCTTGTCTAAGACATAAGCTGGGGTGCAATGAAAACTGATTTGAGCTGCTCCTAGCCTGCTCCAGAGTGTAGTTTTAGCTGCTCCCAACCTGCTCCAAAACAGCTGTTTTAGCTGCTCCCGTGGCTGCTCCCAAGCACATTTCATGAGTTCCACCCCTGTAAGTGTCTTTTCCTTACGGTTGTCCTTTTAGAGCGCAGCTCTTAGGCGCCCGTTTCCGACTTGGGCAGCGTCGGCGTTGCCGTAAGCTAAGTCATGTGACCCCTCCCAAGGTCACCTCAAGGTCACGTGACCCCCTTCCCTGAGGTTACATGATCCCCCCCCCCCCCCCCCGAGGTCACGTGACCCCCTCCCCCCCCCCCCCCCCCCCCCCCGAGGTCAGGTGACCCCCCCCCCCCCCCCCAAGCATATTAAAGAATAAGGGGAGGAGGAGGAGAAGGGGTCTACCCTCCCCTCAGTACCCTTCCCTCCCCCTCCTCAAGAGCTGCACTCCAATTCGGCATTACAGGGGGTTGTAAACGGCTTTCACATTTAGATGCGGAGCATCTCTTGCTCGGGCTATGTCCCGCGGCGTCATAGTCCGCACTCACACTACGCATGCGCAACTCTCCTCGCTGCCTGTGCGTTCTCTCCCTCTCCAACAGCTGCGCGAAGTGCATGCAGCTACCAGCTGCGTCCCTCTCTCCAACAGCTGCGTGTGCGTTCTCTCTCTCTTCAACAGCTGCGCGAAGCGCAGGCAGCTACCAGCTGCGTGCACTTCGCGTGCGTTCGCTTCTACTCACACCGCGCACGCAGGCGCAACTCTCCTCCTCTAGTTTCTTCTCCTTCAAGTTTGAATATAAGCAGCGGTAGCGCGCTGCGCGCGTTCAAGGGGAGGAAGTGGCCGAGTGGGCTAACGCGTCTCAGCTCGGAGCGTGGAGCGAAAGCTTGCGCTAGGAACCTCCTGGGTTCGAGTCCTCGCCACCCCCGCCCGTTTCGATCTGGATGAGTTTCGTACCGGCACGCGTTCGTGTGATGACTACTGCGTGATGACGTTAAGAATCCCAGGTTAGCGGTTGTACTGCACTGGCTAAATTTCTCATCTACTGCTAAGAGACCGATTACCCGTTGAGGCGCATCTCCATCAAGGCTGTATAAACTTAAAGAGCAAATCAATTTCTGCGCGCGTTCAGTTCACCGCTGTTGACTCCACTTCATTCTTCCGATGAAGTGTGATGAAACGATGCTCCGCATCACCCCATGGTTCCCCTCAGGAAGATGGTGTAATTTTTTTTTCTCCTTTCCCACAACTGCTCTTTTGCCAAGTATCCCCGTGCGTGTATGCTGGCTTGACGGTCTGCCAGCCACACAATGTGAGCGATGTGCTTGCGACCAGCGCAATCAGATCGCGGGAAAAGCGACGGGCGGCCCAGCTTCGTGTGCTATATCGAGTATCCCCGCCACTGAAGTTGGATATAGAAAAAAAAAAAACGCGCTTGTACTATTACATGTGATTTTCAAGGGGGATGTTAGATATTCAAGGGGACTGTTAGATATAAACAATAATTCGAAATTCCCAAGTGTGATACAAGTGTGCTCGACTGTATTCACTTGTGAAATACGACTCAAGTTTCGTAAAAATCCGAATCCTTACACTTCATGGAAAGTTTTGTAAACTTCACCAAACATTCAGGATCTGGACCACTAAGCATGGATTTGCCGATCAGACGGCAAGCGAGCGTCCAGCACAGAGTTGCCAATGGCAATTGAGTCGCCGATTCTAAACTGTCAATATTCCATTTTAATGGTATGTACAGACTAGGGGACGAGCTCAGGCGAGCTTTCTTCTCTTCTTGGGCTTCTTCCCGACCCTGATGGACAGCCGGCGCTTGAGGGCCTCCTTCTTTGTCAGCTGCCGCTTCATCTTCTTCCTCGCATTCACCTCCGGGTTGCTCACCGCCTGCGAGATATATGAATAACGTCGTAACCTTGTGCGGCCTCTCAAAGTACTGGTGTAGAGCAGGTGTGCTAATGTAGCAAAGTTTGTTTAGTATTTCGCAGGTTGACAAGAGGCTGTGGCATCAGACCGAGGGCTCTCCTCCCCAGACGTTTCAGGCATTTCTAGCAAACAAGGAAGGGGAGCCGAAATCCCCTTCCTCTTCCACCGCCCTTGCCATCTCCCAAACACCTCCGGCGCCACTAGTTTTAGCCGGAAGGGTGCACGCACCTCGTGGGCCTTGGTCCTCTTGCGCTGGAACTTTTTCCCCGAGAGTTCGGC
Source organism: Ixodes scapularis (assembly GCF_016920785.2). NCBI lineage: Eukaryota > Metazoa > Arthropoda > Arachnida > Ixodida > Ixodidae > Ixodes > Ixodes scapularis. The sequence continues at coordinate 128,793,402 of NW_024609879.1, read as the reverse complement.
CTGCACCGCGACCAGGGCCGAGCCCAGGGCCTCGACCCCGGCCGCCTTCTTGAGCACCGAGGACACCTCGTGGGCCAGCGTCTTCATCTCCTCACCTGGGACACCGGGGGAAACCTGTCAACGACTTGCCTCTGACCAACAGACGGGCGTGCTGCCGGCCGATTGAACGAGAGTCCCGGCCGATCGCTGACAGATTGGGCACTCGCGTCCAATCTTTACCTCACTCTGGCCTTCAGTGGGCGACAGAAAATCCAGCGTTACGGCCCCGTTGTCTGGAAAGTGTGTGCTGCTGCCAGAAGCGCCCTTTCTCGTCACTTTGTTTCTTGTCATCGAACGACCGCTTCGACCCGTTTTGATGGTGGGCCGCCAGCTAGAGATTTGCACAAGCTCGGGCTAGCCCGAAAGCCTGAGCCAATACGTGAGAGCACTGTTCGGGTTCGGGTCGGGTTCGGGCCGATTTATCTGTAACTGTGTCGGGCTTGAGTCGGGCCTACTACTTGGAGGCATCAGGACCCGGCGGCCCGACCTTGCCAAACATTTCGGTAGTAAGATTTTATCTTCAAAAACCAAGAAAAAGAAGCAGAAAGTTTGTATGAACACAAAAAGTGCCAATCTGGATAGTGTACTGCAGCTCAGGTTCTAGGCCAGGTCAGCGGTTCTCAAATGGGCGTCTGCCACCCCTGAAGACATTTCTAGGATCCACGAAGCCTTACTCATCAGTAAACCTAACAATAGATTAGATTTTTTTTTTTTTTTTTTTTTTTGCATAGAGGTGTTTTGTGAATTAGTTGAATAGGATGAGCAACGCACCAAAAAGCCAAAAGCAGAAAAACCCACCGGCTTCAAAGAATGGCCACGAGCCGAGAAACCTCGCCCTGGCAACACCAAGGTGAAACGTTACTAGTTAGACGGTGACAACAGTTGTGGGGACGTTGGGGACCTTCTCTGACGGTGGAAATCTCGCGCATACAAATATAGCTTGGTCAGCCAAATTGCGCGGAGAATCCTGTGTATTCCAGCGACAAGCACGAGTAGGGAGCAAAATTTCGGCTCTGTTGGACTCTGCTTCAACAGCAAAGGACGAGGTTGTCTCCGGAGTGTGTAGATAATGTCTTGTTCCTTCATTCTAATGTGTAAATAACCATGTACCCCATTACTTTTAATATTTGCTTCTTAGCTTTTTCTTTTTTTAATTGGGAGGTGAATAAGCATTAGTTGTATGTCAAAAGCGAACTAAAGTTATGTAACATCTTTCACCCTCTTCACTCTATTCACGTCTCTTGAAACGCTGTGACAATATTTTTCATCCGATTTGCCGTTGGGCAGCGGGGGGTCGAAAAAGGGCTCGAAGTTCCTAAACGTATTGCTTGTTGTTTGCCTGTTTCTGTCTCCAACTCAAATTTTAACAAGGGGAATTATCAAGTTGTGCAAGCTAAATATACATATATTTAATTTCAAAAATGACCTTTGGTCGAAAATGTATTTAAATATATTATTGAGCACGCTAAAATCATTTTGTTTATTTTTCTTTCAATCAAGCAGGAATTCTGTCGTCCGCACCATCGTTCTAGAAACAGCCTGAGTAAATAAAATGGCTGTAGATACCTTTGACAGAAATGTGTAACTAGCGAAATTGGAAATTTTCATTCAATATGAACAATATCATGTAAAACAAAGGTAGAACTATCGTAAAACCCCGAGAGATAGCCCACCTAACATCAACAGCAAATCGACTGAAAATACGAAGTTGGATAACTTTCGGTGTACAATCAAATTGCCAATTTTTAGGTTGTGTCCCTTCCAAGCTTGTTAAGGCCCGTTCACACTCTTGCGACCGAGTACGACTGAGAGAGACGAGATCTCTTAAAACTTCTTAAATGTTTTTAGAATGAGGGAACACACTGGCATTGTGGCGCCATCTATGCGGTGACCCTGGAACTGCATTTCGCAAGAGCGAAGGTTTTGCGGAATTGCCGAGGTCAAATGTGCGTAATACCCATAGAAAGGCTCGTTTATAACATTGACAAAAGTTTTTCGAGCCAAAAAAGAAAGGATAATGCGCGAGAAATAAAAAAAAATATGCCAAACCGCCGAGTTTACACTGCTTCCCAATAGATGGCGCCAGTGTGTTCTCTGGTTTAAGAAGTTTTAAGGAACCCAGGTTTAAGAGGTCGCAAGAGTGTGAACGGGCCTTTATGGTGGCGAGGGGCAACGAAGCAAAGATGACTGTACTTCCAAGTCGGCAACATTCGCTTGTATCCCGCCATATCGAACTAGCTGCATTTACGTCGGGGCCATCGTTGATCCCAACACCACTATTAGTACTAGGAATGGGCCATCTTTCGGTGTTTAAAAAATATACAGCAAATCAAGCCAAAAATAGGGTTGTGAACATATGCACGGTGTCCGATGCTCTGCGAAAGAGAGCGGCTCGGAAGACAAAATATATTTGTGGAGACCCAGTACATGCCCCAAACTTCGACCTACGCTAGTCACTACGAAAAAAAAACAATGTTGCTCGACTTGTTCAGTGTTTCTCAGACAGAGGCCAACTTTGTCCGAGAACAGGGTGTCTCTTGCTGCCGACACACGATTAGGCCGCCATGCTCACTGTGACTGGGTGACCGGTCCTCCAGCTCCCTGCACACCGGACGCAGGATGGTCTCCAGGCGTGCCTTCAGCTCGTCCCTTTGGAGATCCAAGGCCACGGCCGCCAGGAACTTGAACACGTGGCTCCGCTGGAAGACGGTTGCGTTCCGCCGCTCAAAACTCCCCCTTAGCTCTGGGTCTCAATTATTCCGAGCATCCGTATCCCACGGCAAATGCTGGACCTGTGGAGTGCTCCAGCAAAGGACTGAGGATTATGTAGTCGAGACTGCCAGCCAGGGCCTATAGTTGTTAAATTAACTGCAGACAGAAACTAGCTTAAAAGTAATTACAAATTTTAAAATATTACGTGGCGTCATGAAACCTGCGAAACTGAGGTTATCGAAAAGAAACGACGGAAGGTGATGAAAATGACGGGAACAGGTCGACATTTTTCCGATCGGCCTTTTTCCATTCTTTCCATTGTTTTCCACCCTTTATTCTTATAACCTAACCAAAACACTCTCCCTCTGTCAAGGTAAAAAGAATTGTAGCTCATCACAATTTTTGCATTGAGCGCATCTAGTGGAAAAAAGACTCGTCGTCCTTTTTTGTATCTTCTCTGGGTACCCGTACCAGATTCTGTTCCCATTCAGTCTTCAACACTTTATAGCCACAGTTAAAAAAAATGCAGGCCGTGGTTTGTTATGTTAGTAATCATTGGCTGAAGAGCAATAAAGACTAAAGAGGACACTTTAGACTGCTTATGAGTAGGAATGCGAAAGCATTCCTACACGCAGCGCATTCCTACAAGCAGCGTGCCACGTCTTCCTTTTTCACGTGGTGCTCTGGCGGTGACATCACGCTCCCCCACGGCTTCCGTGACGAAGCATCTGCATTGCTGTGCCTTAGGCCAATGAGAATTTAACTGCAGTTTTGCTGGCCAATGGGAATTTAACCGCCATTTCGCTGCTACAGACGGTTACAGACAACGACGGCTTCGCTCCATGGGACAGTTCATGCTTTCACATTAATAAGATGCTTCGCAGTCCCAATATTGGCCTTGGTAGTCGCAAAAAAGATGGAGACGACTAGTGGGTGGGTGTGGCCGTCACCTTGACGGTGCTCCGTGGGTTGTTGGAGACCTCGAGCTGCGTTTCCTTGGCCATCTTTCGCAGCACCCAGTCCACGGTGGGTAGCCTGCCGCTGTGCTCCGCCCCCATCCGTGACACCCGCACGCACACCTTGGTCAGGAAGACCAAATTGCGAACCACCTGCGTAGAAGGTCGGGTGTCAATGTAAACACTTCTGAGCGGGCCGATCAGCTTTTAGGGGTAGGGAGCCGAGATACTAATACTATACCCTGTTGCTAGTTGCAACCTTAACTTGTAACAGAGTGTAGAAACAATTAAGGCGCCCCTTTGATCTAGTGCCCAAACGTCTCGTATGGACAGTGCATTTGAGACATAGTATGTGCAAATCTGGGCAGTGGGACAGCTTGATGTCATGGGACCAGATGTCGCGCAACGTGGTCACGGGGCACGACCTCGCATTACGTCGCAGCTCGACACCCAACATTTATTAGATCTAGTCGCAATGTTGATGCCATGACATCGCTCCTTTGCACCATTAGTCACGTGACGTTACGACCCGACGCCCAAACGTAACGGGAGCTGGCAGGCCTGGCAATTATCCATCACTCGGCCGTGTGACCGTGTGACAAATAAGAGCCTCGTGCTAAAACTTTGCGGGACTTTAGCCTACTAAATTTAGCTGGTGTCCAGCATGGTACAGACACTACTACTAGAGTGACTGCAACGTGACGGCTACATAAATCTCGGCTCTGCTTCCGTTAAGTTTGCCTGTGTTGCCCACACAGAAGATGTGAAACCACTCTTCCTGACAAGGCCATTTTTATACCCAAAATAAAGTTTTTTTCAGCCCTCTAAATGCACGGTCAGGCAGAGAGAGAAGGAAGAACGTACCTGCTCGGCCAGCTCGTTAGAAACCTCGGAGGCCTGAATCTGGCTGCAGAAGCTTTCCATTAGCCGACGCACCTGAAAGAGACGAGGAGGTGGCCAAGTTTTTCGGTTGGTCGGTGCGTGCCGGGGGGTTCGTATAATAAATCTAGAGGAAAAGGTCCGCCCTCTCTTTGCACATTTCGACACCTCGGAATGCTGGTGCATAGAGGTAGACATTGGCAATCCCGGTGAGCCCACACCTCTCGCGAGGCGTCCATAAATAAAAAGTGGCGGTAAAATAATACTTGTAAGGTTACTGAAAGGTTTTTCTAGCTTTATATTGCGAGAAAACACGGGCGTCGGGCATTGCACGAAAGGATACAAAATTCGATGGGCAACCGACAACAGGTTAGGTGCGTCGCAGCGAAACGAACGTGCCTAGCCCGTTGTCTGCTCTTTTCCTCCGCTTATCCATCGCTCCCCTTCCCGTTCCTCCTACCAAAACCACTAATGTCTGCCCTTACGATTCTACTGCCGTCCCAGCATGCACGCACCTTGGCAGCGGTTCCCTGTAGGAGGTACTCCGGAGCCGACGGGGACGCATCCTCGCGGCACGCCTCGGCCACTTCCTCGGGGCTGTAGGCCGCGAAGAGGGCCCCGTACAGCTGGGCCGCGGCCAGCCTCACCCACGTGTGCGGGTGGAGCAGGAACTCCAGAGCGTAGTCTGCAACCGCAGGGGACGCAGGCGCGGTGTTGAGGCTCGCTTGCATGCGAGCGTCACCGCGTGCGTTGTGACCACTTGTGACCGATCGCGATGAGAGGACGTGCTGGCTTCATCTATTGTTTTAAGCATCGCCATTTTACTGCGTGCTTCAATTAATTTTCGCGACTAAGCGTTTTGTGGCGGTGGTGCTAGCAAACACATTGTCTGCTAAACGTAAGTTTATAACAAAAAGCACGTATTGTCTGCTCTGAATGTGCAAACATTTGACTCTATGAATCCGGGCGAACTGACTAGGAATGCATTGTGCGTAGAGAGACACTTCCTTTTGCAACTTTGACAGGTTAGGATTTTAAATGTGTTTCGGTAGCCGCAGCACGACGCCGGAAACATGTTATTAACAAAACTATCAACTTCTTAAAACGTAACAAAACAAATAACAGTCTTGCACATTTAAAAAAAAGTGTGTTGCCTGAAAGCAAAAGGAAGAGTAGCCAACGATGACGATAATGGCTTCCGATGTGAAAAGTGAATCCCCCACAGTCGACATACTGACGTTGGCTCGGTTAGTCCGACGGAAGATGACGTGGAGAAACAAACTTACCGCAGAGCGTGCCCAAGTGTTCCTGGGAGCCGGCGTCTCTGGCCAGGGGGCAGGCCATGGCCACCTTGGATAGGGACACCAGGTACAGGTAGGCCATGTGGTCCTTGGTCCGCTCCACGTCTGCCACGGCACTCTGTGTCCCGGCCACGTCCGGCGTTAGAGAACCACACACTGCCTGGGACATTTTGACTTCGCCAAATGCTTTTGCGCTCCAACCAGGACAAACAAAACGAACGGGATGTCATTCCCTTTATCCTCTTTGCTCACGCAGAATTTCGGACTCTGGAAGACTGGCCACGGTTGCCACGAACGTGAGGGCGAGGCATTCTGGAGAACCGCCGTTTACGTACGCCGAAGAAAAAGAGGCGCAAAGCCCGTGCCGCCCCACCTCCTGAAAGCGGTCCGGATGCATCTGCTCCACCAGGACGGGCAGCAGGGCCGGCAGGTGCCGGGCAAACTTGTCCTTCTCCACTTCCGCAAACAGGCCGATTACTTGCGCCGCCAGGCGTCGCGTTGCGAGCTGCGTCGACGGAGAGATTGGAAACGGTCGCATTCACTACGATTGACTTTCCCCGAGGGCTTGGAGGTACTTCGCAAGACCATACTCTGTCTTGCCATCAAACGCGGGCCCCTCGCTCCCGCTCGCTCAAACAAGTGCTCCCGCAAGTGCTCGCGCAGCGGGAGCACTTGTTTGTAGCCTCGACAGCGGTCCGTGCAAGGGCGAGATGGAGTATTGTCGTAGCTGGACTCCACCGATTAGAACTTTCTATAGCCATTGGCAGGACCAGAATGGCAGAGAGGTCGTGTGGTTGTCCCACCTCTATAGTCAGTTATAGGTTCAGAAAAGTTGGCAGGGGAAAGAAAGGCTGGAGGAGGAAGCAGACGGAACGCTGGGAAAAGAAGTTTCCTCCTCTCCAGCCCTCCGTCTGCTTCCTCCTCACCAGCCTTCCTTTCCCTCGCCAACTCTTCTTAACCTGTTACTGACTATAGCACGCACTCTCTATACCTGACAACACACCGGCATCTAGTGTGCTCCGAGCCTACACGCACGGCTGAAAGTGAAGTGTAAGGCAGTGAGTGCATACTCAAGGCCGAGTGTCCGGAAGAGACTCCCTTCGAAAGAGAGCAACCATGGTTACCCAGAGTCTTTCCTTTTACAAGACACTCATGTTGTTAACAAAGTGCAACTATAACTCCCCTTCACCTTTTTTTTTAATTTTCAAAATTTTATTTTACTTGTTTTGTTTTGTCAGCCTGGTCAAATGAGAGGTTATTTATTTCCTTCACCTATGCAGGGTTCCGCCGCCGTACCCGGTAGGTCACTGCGGAGAGGTTATAGCGCCTAAGCAAATTATGAACACCTTCCACACCCTTGTCAGGTTCGGCGACCTGACTTTTTCATATCCACGATGAGGGCGGAAATGGCGGCAAATTCGAAATGCGCCGAGATCCTGAGAACTATAATGTCTTCGTAAAATCATTTCCCTAAATCTTATCTTGAATGAAACGTGCCCAAGCACTTGCGTGGCCAACCTCACTCTGAACTGTTCCTGCAGTACTTTTTTCGTAAAACAAACTTTTAACGCAGAATGTGCATTATAGGTAATTTTTTATGAAAAAATTGTCATGACCGAGCATCATAAGCGAGAGACACACTGGAAGAGTTAGAGACATTAAGGTTATATATGAACATTATATAAAAGTTTGAGCCCAAACTTTGCAGTGGTAGTCGGATACTATAGCCACTGAGCCACTAATGCAGCTTGTCTGGAAGGGTGAACGATTTTACAAATGCAGACATGCCAGTGAGAGCAACAGAAGTTACATTAAAAAAGAACTAATAAAAAAAGAGATAACAATAAAGAAAATAAAAAATAACAGAATAGAAATGAAACATAAAAAATAATTAACAAAATAAAAACTGTAATAAGAAAATAAAAAATAAAAATAAAATGAAAATAATTAGGAATACAAATAAAAAAAATGAAAGATGTTTACAAATCTCTGTAATGCGAAATCAGAGTGCAGCTCTTGAGGAGAAGGGGAGGGTATGCCCCTCCCCCTCCTCCGTACCCTCTGCTCCTCCCCTTTTTCTTCCTCCTCCTCTGTACCCTCCCCTCCTCCTCCTACGTACCCTCCCACCGGGGAATCAAACTGGTGTTGAGATCCCGTGACGTCAATTTTCCCACTAAATTTAACGCCATAACGCCGCCGCCGACAAACACGAAAATGGGTGCCTAAGAGCTGCACTCTAAAATGAAAGAAGTTTACAAATCACTGTAATGCGAAACTAGAGCGCAGCTCTTTAGGAGGATGGGAGGGTATGAAGGGGAGGGTATGTCCTCCTCCTCCTCCACCCCGCTGACCAAAGGTTCGCGGAGCGCACCTTCGGTCAGCGGGGAAATGACATCACGTGACACAAAGTCGTGAGACGTCATTTTCCTTGCTGTATTTAGCGGGGAAAATAATGTCACATGACTTCGTGTCACGTCACCCATTGACGAATTCGATTTCTCCGCTAGATTTAGTGGGAAAATTGAAGTCGGGTGACCTCAGCACCAATTCAATTTCCCGCTAAATTTAACAGGGGGGGGGGGGGGGGCTTACGCCGACGGCAACGGCGACGCCGCGAAACGCGTAAACAGGCGCCAAACAGCTGCGCTCTAGTATAAGTTAAAAAATTGATGCTAAAAAGAATAAAAAACCCAACAGAAACCACACACGGAATGTTGTCTGTAAACACTCACCATTTTTTCCCCACACCACGCCAGGGCCACCGAGAACAGGGAAGTCCGTCCGTTGTCATCCAGCTGTGCGGTGGAAACCCTAAATGAAGGCGCCACTGAAATAGCTCTACGCTTGTCTACGCGGAAGGGGCTGCTTCCATGCCACTTCCGACTTTCCAAAGGGATCGGTGGCCACGTGCGTTAGCACACCGCGGCTACAAGCACATGGAGCGAAAGCTCATGCCACAGAACCCCAGGCTAAAAGTCGTACTGCCCTGGCTAAATTTCTCATCTACTGCTTAAACCGGTGTCGCCATACCTCAAAGGCAGACCAGCCTTACGCTGCATAAACATGAACATCAAATTTTTTTTTTTAACACAATGGGTTTCATGCGGAGTACACTGGAAGCGTTACAGAGACGTTAAGATTACATATGAAGTTTATAAAGTTCTAGACCCCGGCGGTGCTCGAACCTGAGTCAGTGGGGTGGCAATCGGATGCTAGAGCCACTGACCTACAAGTGCAGCTCATATGATCGGTCAATGTTTGTATTTGATGGCAAAAGTACCGGGAAAGTGGCACGTTTTGGATGAAAATAATAAATAAAAATAATACATAAATAAATAAGACACGAAAATAAAAAAAATTAAAAACAAATAAAAAAATGAATCAAAAATTGAAAAATCTAGCACAAACCACACACGGAGTGTGGTTTGTGCGGGACCCATTCCAAGCTCCCCAGACATTTGTCAGCACGATCGAGCTTGCATAACTCTATTTTTGCGTGTCAATCTAGGTCCACCAGGTTGCCTTCGCACGCTCGCGCATGAGGCGGCAGCAGCGGGAAGGCGCGTTTGCGCAAGCACATGTGCTGCCTCGCTAATGTCTCGAGGGAGGCGTTTGACCGTCGATCCCCCAAACCTCTCCGCCCTCGCGTCCCAAAGAGCAAATGGCAGAAATGACCAGAGCGACGAGTTTACCGCCGCGCACACCTCGCTTAAACGCCCTCGGGAATCGCACTGCCAATAGCGAGACGTTGGCGGGAGCGACTCACCTTCTCGAGGAGGCCGCGCACCGCAGCGGCCGCCACGCGGCGCACGCTGGACGAGGGGTCGTTCACCAGGCGAGCCGCCACTGACACAAACAGGGTGCCAGAGTAGTGTTGCAGCGTCTTCTGCAATCAGGAAAAAAAACAGCTCGTTGCCTTCTTGTTTGCTCCGAGCACGTAGCTAAGTTTCCCATACGGTGTGCGAGTTTGTCTTTGCCGCGTGCACCCCGTGCGTTCGTTTATTCGCAAAGTGCACCCGCCGGCGTTTGTTTAAAACCCCCGACGACACGCGCTTGGTTGCCTTGCCGTAGCGTGTTCCCCGCGCCCTCTCTACGTTGCCCTTTCATTGACGTGCCCCTTCCTGAGTTCCGAACTGCCAAAGATGCTTTTACAGCAGAGCTATTAAGAACTAGGTTCCCGAGGATCGTGTCCGGTACAAAACATTTGTCGACACAAACGCCTCTGAACAGCTACCGCCATCTATAAGCGACGGCGGCAAGCACACAACCAGTATGGTTGCTGCCGTCGCTCGTAGATGGGGCCAACCTTTCGAGCTATCATAGAAGAACGGATAGTTGGGCGGCGCGTTGGTGGGAATTCGCTGTAGAAAACAGCGCGAAAAACAGACGACGACAAAGAAGCAGCACACGTAACGAGCGCAGCGCTCGTCACGTCTGTTCTGCACGCTATTTCCTACGTTCTTATCAGTTTCGGTTTAGGATGGGTTGGTCGCGCGCCCTTTCGGGGAAAGAAGACTGGCTGCGGAAGGAGTGGCGACGTACGCAGCAGCACGAATCGGTCCGTAACCGCTGCAAAGCCGCTGTCGCCTCGACTTCCACTGCGTCAAGCGCTTCAGATTCCTTCGCCAAAGAAGAGCACATCGCTCGCCTGGAAAGCCGCCGGCGAGAACAAAACCAGCGATGTAAAGGGCGCCGGCGGGCCAATGCCACGGACGACGATCGTGCCACGGAGGCCAAGTGCAAGCGCGAGGCCCGGCGATGCCTGCACGCCGTGCCCGCTGAACAGTTCCCGGGCGTGATGGCAATGTTCTGGAGGGAGTTTGTGGATTACCCATTTGGCGTCACGTGCGCGGTGTGCGACCGACTCTGGGTCGCTGGAGACGTATCCACGATCGGCGGTGTGTCGGACGAGAAGCGGGAAACGGGCGCGTGTGCGTTGCGGCAGTGTATAGAGTACAGCTCCGCTGGTCTTCCTTTTTCACGAGTGGAAAGGCTGAACTTTTTTTTGGAACGATTGCTTGCCGTAGGGTCGCCGACGGCTTAAAGGACACATGCAAAGGAACGAAAACATTTCTTTTAGACAGCTTAGATGGAAAAAGGATGTCATAAAACGATTTTACAACGAAGAAAAAAAATTTCTAGAGCTATATTTACGGCGCTATACGAATTTGTAGTTGGCGCTCGCGGGAGCCGCCGCTGGTCACGTGGTAGGCCCGCGTGCTGCCGCGCTGCATCGCCGCCGCACGCTGAGCGTTGTGCGAACGCTGCTTCAACGCGTTTCTCCACGCCGCCGTCACCGCCGCCGCACAAGTTCGTCCGCTTCGGGGCGCCGCCGCCGTCGTCTGGCCGGCGCACAGGTCTATCACGTCTGCTTGCGCTTTTTCAGGAGTTTCCTTTGGGCTCTAAAAGTTACTTATTCATCTTAGTTTTTTGTTATACTTCAAACAAAGATGAATAAGTTACTTTTAGAGGCCATAGGAAGCTTCCGAAAGAACGCAAGCACCACATGATAAATAAAGACCAGTCACGTGATAAATACGGACTACTTTTCCGCGGTGCCCGCGGGCGCCAACTACAAATTTGTTTTGCGCCGTAAATATAGCTCTAAAAATTTTTTTTCTACGTTGTAAAATTGTTTTATGGCGTCCTTTTTCCATCTAAGCAATTTAAAAAAAATGCTTTTTCCTTTGCATGTGTCCTTTAAGGAATGCAGGTAGCGGCGAGGCCCCTCTTATAGCTTTGTAGCCAATACGATTGCAGCCTTACCCGAAGGGAACGCCCAAGAGGGAACTATGAAGAGAGAAGTGCAAACATGATAGGCCACGCCTTGCACTTCTTCATTATCTCTTTCTGCACCACTCCCGTCAAAATCGATTGACTGCGATCGAAGATGCGTGAGCCCTGTTGCAAAGCTGCCCCCGACGCGTTTCTGGACAAGTTATTGCATCTGGTGGTCAGAATAGACCCTAGTTTCAGTTTCCTTACAGTTTTTTTTTTTTTCGTTACGAGATGGCGGTTTATTGTTACTAACCACGCAGTGCTGCAAACCAGGCGTCTTCCTCGCACAAAGTGCCTCTTCGGAAGCGTCGAACGTCTCACGATTCGAGGGCGCCTGGTTGATTCTGTTCCCGACATTAGCACGAGTAAGTCAGAAAACGATGTCGGATCATCAGATTTTCGTTTGGACAGCGATGATTCGTTAAATAAGCTCGGAGCGTTGACAACTGGCATCAATAAGGCTTGTTTCAGTTCCGGTTTTGATTTTCATGTGCTTAGCTGGCTTTGGGTGAAAGTCTGGGCAGGTTGTGCTAGTTGTCGATGCATCTGGTGGTTAGATTACACACTCTAGTTTGAGTTTCTGTGTAGTTTTTTTTTTTTCCCCACGAGATAGCGATTTATTTTGAGCAAGGAGAGAGCGCCCGGAGGAGATAGTGATCTGCGTTGTGAACGTGGCGTCTGCAGGTAAAGATTCTGGGGGATCCCCATTTGAGTTGAAGGATTTTAGATGGGAGAAGAAAGCAAAAAGCGGTGACGTCCTATCTTCAATGAAAAGACCGGCACGCCATACAGATGATGAGCCCAGTACATACTGCTAACAAGAACGCGCTAGCAAAACAAAGAAGAAAAAAAAGGAGATACATGGTCCCAGATCTCCATTAAGAAGCCGCAGCGAAGCATGAAGCTGCATTGACATCTCAGCTCTCAACACCTGCATTCTTTTTCAAGCACACCGCAAGCAGCACCCAAGCATTTCTGAACTCTACAGAAGTGCGCATTTTGATCAGTTGGCTTTCCAAACGGAGCTCGACCGAGATTCTTGGACTTGATGCAGAGTATGTCTGACCCATCCTTTCCTACCCCCAACAGCTGCATCACATACCCCCTCCCCCGCCCTGCCAATAGAATGGAGAAGTGGTGCAACTGCAAGATGTGTTACGAGGAATCGGAGGTTGAGCACCAGACAAATGACTCCTGCAGTACCTGTTACATATACAGTAATCCCTCGTTATAACGAAGTCAACGGGACGGCAAAAAAATTTGATATAAGCGGCAATTCGATAAAAGCGATACAGCCGAAAGAACAGCGAAGCAGCAGCCTTTAAGGTGGAGGGAAACACTGCAGAACACACTGACTGTATTTTTAATCAAAGAAACGTTGGTTATGAACAACTCGTGGCAGCTTTATTGAGTTAAAAAGCAATTGAGCAGAGTTTGCCGATATTTTTATCTGAACGTCAGTTCTCCTCGAAATGCTCCAGGCATCGCAAGACCACTGTCACCATTGCTACACTCTGCTTTGTTACGAAGCGGGAGAAGTTGTTGGTGTTTCCCGAGGTGCCTCTCTGACATCGCTTCATGTTTACTTTGCTGGCACGCAACGTCTCCGATCGCAGCATCCGTGGCCGGAGCAACAACAGGAACCTCCGCATCGACAAGCGCAAATAAATCAAAGTTATCATAGGTGGCTTTGCCAACATGTTTGCGCACACTCTTAAAAAGATTGTTGCGACACCTGCAGCCCTGGGAATCGTGCGACGGCTCAACAGGCATTCTTGTGAAAAGATCCAACATACGCAAACAGTTGCTGATCATTCATGTTCGGGTCGCGGGTTTGCTTTCTCTTACCACAGAAAGTTCTCGAACCCGTCCACTAAACCCTGCTTGGCATCAGCTGCGAACAGCTGATGCCGGAACGTAAAATTCTTTGGCGATTTCATACCACTTTTCTGAACCTCGCAGATCTAAGCGACTTTCGGTAAACACGCCCACTCCTGTACGACGCACGCGTACACTGCAGGCGTGTGCATCGAGGGAACCAATCTCCTCCGTTTCTCCATCGCTCCCTTGACCCGATTCCGACAGGAGTCGGGCAGCGTCAGCCGTGGGCGCCATGAGTAGAATTGAAACGTGGGTACTGCTCCCTGGCTAAGTCGGCGCATCAGAATTGGAAGCAGCAATCTGCCCGCTTCTGCCTTTTGTCACCTGTTTAATCCCTTTTTAGGGGCGAAGCTCTTTAGGGTCTAGCCTTGTTTGTCCGGCGTCCTTGCTCACATCAATCTTGCTGGTGCTCGTGCTCATGAGCTCACGTGCTCTTGAGGGAAAAAAAATGACGAAAGAAAAAAATGTTTGCGCAGTCGACAGGATTCGAACCTGTGCGGGGAGACCCCCATGGATTTCTAGTCCATCGCCTTAACCACTCGGCCACGACTGCGGGATGAGTAAGGGGCTCTGAGATGGGGTGGTAACTCAAGAGCTGGGGTTTCTGTCATGGATAAAACGTTGCATGTAGCTGCTCAACGTCTATACAGGAGAGGGCACTGCGGTCAAATGCGTATATAATCGCGTTAAACTTTGCATGCATTGGCTCAACGTTTATAGACGAGAGAGCTCTGCGGTCAAATGCTCAAATGCGTATATAACCACGCTCCATACCACACATTCTCTTTCTGACATGGATGAAAACGAACGAAAGGCTCGGCATGCTGCGGCTCAGCGTCTACGCAGAAAAGCACCACCAGAGCTTCGCCCCAATCAACATCATTCACCACGTGGAGATGCGGTCAATTTTTCTTGTTTGCCATTTGCTTCCGTGGAGAAGGGGAAGAGCATGCAAGGGTCTCCATGTAGGCTTGCATGCTTTCGGCACCTCCGTCTTCGTAGAAAGCATGGTTGCCCGCCGAAACACTTAGAAAAGTCCGGTTTAATATGTGCGCCTTTCGGTCGGGACCACACTGACTTCGATAAAAGCGATAACTCGGAAATAGCGATTTCGTTATAACGAGGGATTACTGTACCTGTGTTGTACCACATCCAGAAACCGATTAATTAAATGGCATGTTTGCCACGATGGTTGAAACAATGCAGTAGAACTTGACAAATTTTTTTACCTAGAGCATTGCGATTTGCAGCCTTTCATATTATTGAAACTCACCACATTTCATAGATTCTGATATTTTTAGCCACCGCTTTTTGCTGAGAAAACTCCATATCTTTCTCATTTCTGTTGAGTCGGCCACAATAACTTTGAAGTTCAGAAATTAAATCTTGCATGAATATTATACTTATACCATTAAAAAAACACTTATTACAATACACTTTAAAATACTGCAACAAACTTTAGAAAAAATAAATATTTATTTAAAGATGGTACCGGGACTTTTCCAGAATGGGCACAAAAGCGACCGAAAGAGCATCCTCGTATGGAGCCCGGTTTCTGTTCAAGAGCCTTTCTCGCCGCACGTCCTCAAAAAAGGGGGCATTACTGCGACCCGGATGTGCCTGATTCAACTCTGTAGCATTTCTACGGAAAATATCTGAAGCAGACTAAGAATAAATGCCGGTCAAGAACATTCTTTGTTCTCCGCCTTTTCACAGCATTGATACAGCTCACAACACCGTTGGCGCAAACACGACAGTGACGCTTTTTCACGTTGTTCGACGACGGTAAAAACAAACACAAACACGGCTTATGTTGGCACATGGGACGAGCCCATTCCATCGCGCCACTGTAGTCCCCGACAAAATGAGAACAACCGGGCCTATTTTTCGAACGCCCAAACTCCGGCGCGCGCTTATTGCCTTCCACCATGCTTTGGCTGAGCGTGAATGCTCGACGCCCACAAGACGCCGAGCATCATCAAAGGTGGGAAGCTCACGCTAGAGGCGGGATGACCGAAGCTAAAAATCGGCAACTAAAAATTGCTCAATCGTGCTAACTGCGTCGCGCTCCGAACGTCTCTCGGCAGACAGTCAAGCACGAGCAACGACGGCCCGACCTGGGGAAACTTGGCGGAGTAGGCGTGGAGCATCTCGAGGGCGGACAGGCGCCCGCTCTCCAGTGGGTACTCCAGCTGGGCCGTGAAGAAGCCCACCACGTTCTTCATGCGCCGCTTCATCGGGTAGTCCAGCACGTACTGCAGGTAGGCCTACAGAGAAAGAAAGCACGATGTGCAGTGTGTTCCTCCAAAAAAAAAGTGCACGTTAGTTTCACCACAAAAACAAACTACACGTCGCCAAACGCTTAGCTTCTACCCAAGTGTGGCATAAGCGGTCGGGACCAGATGGCAAAGTTTCGGAGATTAGTGTTGTCTTATTCAAAAGTTATGGGAGATGTTCTGAAACTTCCGGATGAGGAAAACGGGGTCCTTTCCCGGTGGCCGACGCGACACGACCCCACGTAGTCGAGAGCTTCGTCGGCCGCCATTTTCCTACCGAAATTTTCCAAAAGTCGCTCGTAACATTTTGGCGAGCTCCGAGACTTTGGCGTCTCGTCCAGACCACAGGCACTACGTCAGGACGAGACAAACTGTTCCGCGGTTAGTAGTTCATTTTTGTGGTCAAACGAACGGCGCACACATTGGGAGACGCCTCCTACACTCCACACGCCCGCAGAGGTGGACAGAGGGACCGTGGGCCCGGAGCTCACCTCTCGGCACTGGGCGCGCACGTGCGCCCGCTCGTCTGCTATGCTCATGGTGGCCACCTTCTGCATCAGCTCGTGAACCTCCTCCGCCTCCACTCGACGGAGCAGCACCGCCTATACGGGGGGGAAGGACAAGGGACGCGTCAAATTAAGATTGGCTTTGTCCCCCGTGCCACCAGTTGTTGCCCTTAACAAAGAATGTGTTATGGAGCTGGTTTTTAGGAGATGAACGCAAAGGCCCATTCACACACTTGCGTTTGCTTACAACCAAGTTCTTGCGATCTCTTACAACGAGAGGACACACTGAGGCCACCTGTGAGGCGACTCAGGAACTGCATTTCGCTGGAGCAAAGGATCTGGCGAAATGCCAAATTGCAATAAAACATTCCAAGAGGTTTTAAGGTGCACAGTCATAAGCAGTCATGAGTGCGTGGACAAGGGTCAAGTTGTGGAAAAGCGTCGTGAAACACAGTGATGCAAGCAATGGTAAACTAAACCTGGCGGGTGAGACGTCTTTTGACAAATTTAGCAGACGGCTGTCAAGGGAGGTCATCAGATTGACATGGTCACGTGACCGTATTGCCAGTCAATTAGAGCGACATCGTCCAACGGGACGACGATGTGCCATTGTGCCGTCGACCAACGGGATGCCGGGCAACGGGAGTGAGGTGCTTCGCTCTGAATAGCTGCCGTAAGCAATCTCGTAACCATAGCAACTGGCGCAGCACTGCTCCAAGTATGCTGCACGTACGTCTCTCGCGAGCTCATGCATAGAAATAATATACATTCAAATTTTTCTCTGTTTACCAGAAACGTTTCCACCCCTCCGTACAAAACGTTTCCGCAGGGCTAGAGGTTGACCGTCTGTGACGACCGGTACAATGTGCGAGTGCTTCGAGGCTTCCGCATGGCAAGTGTTTGCCGTCTGCACACGCGGAGACAAAGAGCGCACGATTGCTACTTATGTGCCGAGGGTGACTTTTTCTTGCCTTGCAACGGGGTTTCAGACACACAGACAGACTCGCCGAGTCGAGTGAGGACAACTAATGACCCATTTCAAGACTGGTTATGGTTACGACAACGGTCATTCAATGATCGTTTTGAACCGTTTTGATCGTCCCCTCAAAGCTCCTTCTCTCGAACTAACAAATTTCAAAACTCCCTGCCTTCCCTTGCCATTGAAGAAGGAAGGAATCTTTTGTTCGATAGAAAAAGTATTCTGATACCACATTCAAAAGTTTTCTGAAGTGAAACTTACTGGGGAATCGGGCTCTACTTTATTTTGCTTAAGGGGGGACACTGGCTAGTGGTTGAATTTCTGAACTACTCATGTGATTGGAATGAAATTTGCAGGGGAGATTTATAACTTCAAATGTAGGTGTACTGTGCAAACTTTCAGCTCTCTAGGACAACTTTACATACCTGCATAAAAAAATGCATCACTCTTCGTTAAGAAATCTATGATATGCAAATGAAGCTATTAAGCATCATTTTAACTGCTTGAATATAAAGGGGGGATGTGGGACTTGAGGCTATCTAGTTTTTATAAATCAAATGTAAATACTACTTCAGGAAGACCGATTAGTACCTCAAAATATGAGATGCATAACTGTGCTATTCAATTTTTGAAAACATAGTTTTTTCTCAATGAGGACTTTAAAACAAAATAAAGTAGATAGCCCGATTCCCCAGTAAATTTCAGTTCAGAAACATCTTGATTGTGGTATCAAATAATTTTACCTTCGAACAAAAGATTCCTTCATATGAAATTTGGAGCAAAAAGCGGAACTGAGAAAAATACATTCAAACATTGAACTTCTTAACTTTGTTACTGCCTCACAATGTGTTGAAAATATTTTATATCAATATAACTATTTGGCACATAGTTATGAAGTTTTTTTCAAAAAAATATGGAACTTAGGCCCATGTCCCCCCTTAAATTAAAGTCCTCATTAAAAAAAAAAAAAAAAAAAAAAAGACTGTTTCTAAAAATTGACATAGGACAATTATGCATCTCATACATTGAGGTACTCATTCTTCCTGAAATATTTACATCTGAGTTATAAAAAGTAGATAGCCCAAAGTCCCCTACTTTATATTCAAGCAGTCAAAATGGTGTTTAATGGCTTCATTTGCATATCATAGATTTCTTAACTAAGAGTGATACATCTTATGCAGGTATGTAATGTCGTCCTAGAGAGCAAAACATTTGCAGAATCACCTACTTTTGGTGTTAAATCTCCCCAGCAAATTTGGTAATTTCAATCACTTGAGGCTTCACGTTTTGGGCCTCGTGCGAACGAATAGAGCGCACGCTTTGTCTGACCCGTCTGCTAAAACTGCCGAAGGGGGAGGTACAACGAAGACGACCTTGAGCAGGGCGAAGGCGACGCTCTGGCGGGAGTTGTCATGGATGTCTCGCTCCACGTAGCTGAGCAGAACCAGCAGCTGGGGCTTCTCCATCGGGAAGAGCGATGCCTCCTTCACCAGCACCGTCACCACCTGGGCAGAGGCGGTGTTCGGCTCCGGCACACCACACCAAAGCCCAGCCCGCCCACAGAGAGATGGCCGGCGCCGCGAGATTTCCGCAAACATTAAAAATCGGGTGAAAAGGTGTTTAATTTCACCACATAATGTAATCGAGGAGGTGCATTGTTTCTTGGCGTACACCTTCTTTGATGGATCTTCGCTGGCTAGCTCGTCTTGTTTTAATGGTGCTTTCGGGTGACAATGTTTTTAGCACTGCGACGACAAAAAAAAAAATAGCTTGTTTTAACTTGTTTTTTTTCTCCTGCCATTGCGAAAGTAAGCATCTCTGCACGTGCGACAAATTTACGATAGTTTCGCCAGGTCGCCAACACAGAAATCTGCGCGTTTCCCCGTATTTCAATGTACAAAGGTAGTGACACAATGCATTTGCCAGAAAATCACACCTGGAAAACAACACAGACCCAATGCGCTAGCAGCGCCACTACCGCAGAAATTCGGACATCACCACCGGTCAACGGTACGTCTCGCTCCGTTCGCAAAGCGCCCGGACGACACGGCAGTCTCGACTGGGGCCCTACCTTGAAGGCGAGCGTGAGCAGCTCCATGTTCTCGCCCTGCTTCATGCTGGCCCCCGTGTGCCTGTGTAGGAGCACAAAGAGAGAGCGTCCCAGGCGCTGCACGTGTGAGCTCAGCGAGGGCAGGGGCATGCGCAGCAGGCGCACAAAGCACCGCAGCGACGTGGTCACCACCTGCCAGGGGTCAAAACGGCGCACCAAGAATTAATAACGACCGAGCCGAGGTCAAGGGGAACATTGAATTTGTTTCCGACCCACCGGAATGTGTTGGTGCCGCAATGAATGAGCGCCACCCGACATCGCATACCTCGTGTGGTCTTCTGCCAAGTCTCACAACTGACAGGAATAACTTGGCGCTTGTCTCGTTTGCTTTGTGTCCATGTCTTCTTTTGCAACACTATTTTATATGTTTAACCAGGAATAAGACCTCCACTTGACAGACGTGACATGCTAAACCACTGACTGAAGCCAGGAAGTGACGATGGTGCCCGACTCGTGGTACTGAGAGCTGCAGTCTCTTCTGTGTCGTTCAATAAACGTCTGACCACCGTCCTAGTTACCCCCTCAATGCTAGGTACGTTTTTATGCCCCGTTTTATGGGCGTTTAAAAGACCTTCGAAACAAACCCCTTGAAAAATGTCAGCACTGCCTACGGTAAATTGAAATGTATCTTAATCCTAAAAATAAAGTCGGTAGATATAGAATTTGCAGCATGCTTTGAGTTCCCCCCACCTATGAAGTGACCGAGTTTTTGCTGCAACGCAAAGCATGTAAACGGCAACTATAACGACTAAAAAAAAGCTGCCCCGCCGGTGCATGGGATAGGGCAGTGGTTCTCCAATGGGGTTCCGCGGACCCGCTGGGGCACCATTTCTGCGAAGCCCTCGCCTTAACCCTACACCCTCTCTCTCTCTCCCCCTCCCTCCCTCCCTTCTCTTCCCTTCCCTCCTTTCCCTTCCCTTCCCTCCCCTCCCCTTCACTTCCCTCCCCTCCCCTCCCCTCTCCCCCCCCACCCCCCACACTCCTCAATTCTCGAAAAATCACCCTTTTTTTTGTTGATCTTAGCTAGGTGGAGCAAGCCACCACCCAATATAAAAGGTACAGCCGTTTCCATCTATCCCTCCATTCATCCTTTTACTTGATGCTTCTCACTTCTGTATATAACAGAAAAGGATGCCCTTTTCAGATTACAATTAGTGGTCTTACTTCACACTCCTCCCCTCCCTCTTCCCCTTCCTCCGCTCGTGCGGGATCCCCCCCAACACTTCGGCGGGTCCCTAAGGGGTCCGAACACATGCATGCTTGAGAACCACTGGAATAGGGTATCAGATTACTGAGCGAGTGGTCAGCGGTTCGATTCCTGCGAGAAACGCGGTCTTTTGTAAAAGCAACTGACCGTGTCAACACAGTTTTGTTGCAACCTTTCGCGACGCTCTAGGCGAAAAAAGTTGCCCGGAAATAAGTTGTCTTAAAAGTAAATTCTGGGGACAATGCATGCTTTGGCGGGCTGTCGTACGAGCGTTAAAAGGTGGGCCAGCTCGCAGATGCTAACCCAGTTTCTCGAAACACGGCGCAAAGGAACACTGTACGTAATCCCCTTTGCACCAGAGGCAGTTGCAGATCACGGCAATGGGACAACTCTCAACAGGTTTTCAACCCGCCGGCAACGACGCCGGGACGACAAGACTTGAGCAAACTACACAAACGGGAGTTATTGTGCCCGACCGTCTCCACGCGTAATGTCTTACTTAGAGGACAGTTACACGCAGCAATTTTTAGTGGCGAGTACAAGTCAAGTTTTGGCCGAAATCTGAACTGACCTTGACGTAGGATGAGTCGACCAGCTGCGTCAGGAGAGGCACGAAGGGGTCCAGCATCTCCAGGTGGCCCTTGTCGGAGGCCGACACACGCTCCCGCTTCAGTGCCGCCTGCAGCAGCTGCACCAATCACGTCTCGCCATTTGCTTCAGTGGGACGACTTCATCATCAACGTCATCCTTTATTAAACTCTGAATGCCCTTACGAACATTACACAAGGTAGGGGTACAGGCCGGAGAACATTGTTATACCGTCAAGACCGGTTATAACAAAGTCAACGGGAATCGGAAATCATTTCGCTATATCCGCTATTTCGTTACAACAGACTTCGGTTAACAAAGTGCAAAAGGGAATGGGAAATCGGGATCGCTTCGCTGTAGCCGCTATTTCGTTATAGTAACCGACTTCGTTATAACCGGTCTCGACAGTATAAAGAAAAAACAGGAAGTGTGATTTCATCACAAGAAGCCTCAAATGGCTCCTGTCTGTCTGACCAGAGACAAACAAACAGCTTGGCAATAAATCAACCTGGCTTCTTATTTATTTATAGTTTTCCACATTATGCAGCATTTAAAGGAGAAGACCAACTCTCCCACTTGCATTTAATTTAAGCAAGGCTGAGAAAAAAAATATCAACACATGATAAGATCAAGCCTGAGGAAATCAAAATGCTACTTCCGACGAGATATCGGCATAGGGGTGAAGGAAGTAGAGAACTCCAGAAGTGCCAACATTTTTGCTTCGTGCAAAACCTTAGCTTTCAGTTGCTTGCAAAACGCGAAAGAAACGTTCTGTTGCTCGCAGTATTTGGACACTTGACCGTTTTGTGGGCAGTGTCTAAACTGTCACTACTTTTTCCTTGGCTCTAAAGCTCTAAAGGCTCATTCACACTTTTGCATTTGAGCGAGACCAAGCGCATCACGAGTGCTTGTGACCGTTTACGACGAGAAAACTCAATGGTTCCACCTGTCAAGAAACCCTGGAACAACCTTTTGCGTTTCAAGCATAGGGTGACTCTTTCACTCTATGATCGAAACAATTGTTATGATGATATAAGACACCATTTCTCACAGATGGTACGTAAATTTGATCTTGCAAGTACCACAGAAACTTCGGTCTAGCGATACGCAGATCAGAATGGTTTCTGGGTTACCCGACGGGTGGGGCCAGTGTGCTCTCCCGTCGTGAGCCATCAAAAGCGGTCCCAGGACGGTTGACCACGCTCAATTGCAAACGCAAGAAACCAATTCTTGGCTTATGCGTCGACAAAGTGCGACAAACTTTCGGTATATTTTTTACGCGAATTTCTCGTTTCGATCGAACGCGGCGGGACATAGCAGGGTGAGCACACTGGCGCAGTTTGGCGCAGCAGTCACATCACCGAAAACCGGCAATGTCTTTTTACAAATGCTGTACGGTACGGTCTTCTACGCTCGAGCCTTTCTTGCAGAAGGGGAGGCGGTACTACCTTGAGTCCAAACTCAACCAAGACGTGGGCGTTGGTCTTCTTGCTGGTGCGCACGGGCAGCCCGTCGCGCGACGGTTCTCGGGGAATCAGGAACACGTCCTCGCGCTCCGCAAGCAGCTTGGGAGGTGCCGGTTTCTCCCCTGGGCTGCAAGAAACCCTTCTGAGGCATCCGACATGTCTAACTCGCGCGCTTTTCTAGGGACCGTTCACGGAAGCGCTTGGCGGTCACTGTCTTTTTTTTCTTCATAATAATAACTAAAACCTGTCACCTTTTTTTTTTTTTTTTTTTTTTTAACATCAATTCAGTGGGAGTTGAGTCTTGCCACATGAATCTTTCCAATTTTTAAGTGGCTCTGCTCTGCACTTGAGAGAAAAGCACGAAGAAAAGGGTGTCCAGTTGTGCGCGACACCACGAACTACAAGTGTTGTTACTGACATAATTCCTGAAAGGCCTTTTGCTCAAAATGCCGGCCAAAAGTAGCTCGTGCCTAATAAGAAAGTTAAGAAGTACTACTTCAAATATTTTGGAACGTTAAAGTACAAGTAGATTGTACACAGAGTGACACAGTTAGCACAAACAAGCAATTGCAGGTTTTTCTTGTTTTGCACCCGGAATAAAAACAGTCGTTAAATCTGTACATGCATTAGACGGTGCCTAGGTATTCGGACCTTGAACCTAAGCAATCCAATGTCATATTCATTAACCCTTTCACGGTTGAGTTTTTTTTTTTTTTCCTCCGCAAAACATGTTTCTTGGATTTTGTTTCCAAAGGAATTGTATATAAAAAATAGGTCAATTTGCAGGGATTTTTTTTTTGCTTAATTATCTAATGGGAGCACCTACAGTTACTACAAGCTGTTTTTAGGTTTAGAAGCATCAAAAGAAAATATTGAAGGCAAAAAGTTGTCGCTCTGCTTCCATTCGGTTTCATTGTGGCACGTCTGCTTACGCGACATTCCAGAGGCTTCAAATTCCTAATTGGAGGTACCTTACAGAGCTTCTCCATCGGATGATGAGCTCTCATCCTCCGAATTTAATTCTGAAAAGCGTTGGAAGTCTGAATCAGAAGATTCAGTGCTCCCAGTCGCACTACTGCCAGAGCGGCTGGTATGTGAAGGGAGCATCGCGTGCACGGAGCGTCCAGTATGAAAAAGTATAAATAGCCCAGCAAAGTGAGACATAGTGGGAACTTAACGTTTATAGTTAGGCAAAGACGTAACAAATAGCACCGTCTCCCGCATTGCGCACAGTTTCGCGTGTAGGCGGTCACTTTCAAATGTGCAATCACCCGCCGTATGCGCACAGAGACGACCGTCAAAGGGGTAATACCCCGTTTTAGTAAATTATAAAAAAGTGCCGATGTCGTGTTCATGTTACGTCATGCAGTGTAGCATAATATTCAGGTACATTGGGACAACCCGAATACCTCGAATGCCTTACAGGAGCAGCTTATTCATGTACTTTTTCTACTACTTCGTAAACCAAGTACAATACCTTCCAAGCACACTCATGATCACTTTGCACGACAAAACAATGCTCTCTGAACTCCCAGGCAATATATGAAGAAATGTTACGTTAATGACAGGCAGGTGAGCAACAGACAACACGTAGCTATCGTAACAGTAGCCACGAGGCACCATTTCTGGCCCTGACCGCAGGACGGCCAAGCGCTGTACATGCTGTGAGCAGTGGGCTTTAGAGAATACCCCGGGACCCCCGTGTGGGGGCCGTGCCCGGGAGACCGACCTGGTGCTCAGCTGGGCGCAGTTGTCCGCAACCAGGCGGTGCACGTGCACCAGCAGGGGGCAGACGGGCAGCCCCTCGTTGGAGGACAACCCCAGGACCAGGTGCTGCAGGCAGTCCTCGCACTTGCGCACCGTCCTGTGGCTGGTCGCAGAGAGCAGTACCTGGAGGCGGGAACGCAAACGATCACACACTGCCAACAATCGTAACGGGAGGCCTCGCGGTTCCAGCAACCGACCAGAACAACCGGAACCTCTTCGCGATGAGAACAGAAAGGTCTAATGGACTACTTCAGCTGCACCGCCAACAAAACCTCCCCGTCTCTTTGGTGTAGTGTCATGGTGGGATGTCAGTGTCACCTGACGTCACAGTGTCAAGTGACATCACTGTCACGCACCATCACAATGTCACGTGATATTATGACATTACATGACCATGACATCATGTGACCACAACAAGACATGACCTCACGTGACACATCACGGTGTTCGTGACGATGTTACGTGAACACCACGACATCGTCGTGGTGTTCAGATGAGGATGTCGTGGTGGACCCCTTAGAAAGCTAGTGACGTCACGAGAACACCGCGACATCATAAGCGTGACGTCAAAATCGGGGCTACACCCCAACACAAAAGTGCTAGGAGCTGGCACTATACGCATTTAGAAAGTCTCACAGCATCAGAACCTCTACGATGTCAGCACCTCAGATGCCTGTACTGATGCATTTTTCCTATCGGGCTGGGCAACCTCTTCTCTTTCAAAGGAAGGCTCCATCAAGTTGACTCGGCCAGCGTGGCAACAGTCAGCTTGAAACGGGATGGCACGTAAGCTAGCACCTGTCTAGAAATGAACACCGACAAGCCGTGCCTTTCCCTTGTACTGCAAGCATGTCTCTAAGCAGCCAGAAAAACGACAGACTCCAGCGCTCGAGAAGATCAAGTTTTTCGTTCCTTCCGCATTCCCTGTAGTCCACAGCATCGGTGAGCAGTGCGTGCAGACAACAGCAAGTAGCGTCCGCAAATCTTTGCCGTGAACTTGCTTGGAAGCACCTGCGCTTCTTGATGCATCTGCGTATGCTACAAGTGCAGACGCATTAGAGCAGATGCCACAGTGTTGTTGGTTGCGGGTCTTCTTCAATGCAAAACCTCCGACGACTCTAGACGCGATCATCCAAAAAGGGACCACAGCAGGCTGCAGCGGCCTTCCCTAGTGGACTCACCTCGCACAGCGGGCCGGTCAGACCGGGAAGGCTGTCCTGCGAGGCCAGTGCCCCCAGCAGCTGGTAGATGCGGAAACTCTTGGTGGCCTTGGCCTCCTTCACCTTGGCTCCGATCTGGGCCACCTCCTTTTCCTCTGCCACGTCTGTGAAGAGCTCCGTCTGGCACACCTGTGCCACACGCATGCCACATTCTCAGCGCGGTTGGTGCACAACCGGAAGAGAGAAGCATCCGTTGCTGGACGCTCCTCAATTGTGAAGCTTTGTTTCAAATCGGGGGGAGGGCTCCTTTGTACGTCTGCTGCGAGGGGGCACGTGCTCCGCATTAGGGGACACTATCATTATTGATGGCTACCCTTCTGGGTGCCTTCAAGCGAAAAACGAAACTGCAAGTATTGATCCAGTTCGTCACCAATTCCGTCTGGGCAGCAGGGTGTCCGTATAAGCGTGGTCCACATTAACGAGATAGGATTGTGTTCTGTGTTGCTGCGGGCACGAAAACACGTTTAAGATGCTCGCCCACTGAAGTTTCACAAAGAAGCTCCTCTGCACGCGCGATGCATTTATGTTGGGTTCGCCCGAGTTTGCCGAGCTGCCGACAAAGAAATCTCTACATGTCTCATTGTGTTATAAAGCGTAGAGCTGATGGTTTGTGGTTTCTATCTAAAACTTACAGCTAGCGGATGACGTGTACCAAACGTACCAGCACTACCGTCGCTATAAAAAATCTAACGCGATTACAAATGCTGTAGAGTGTTTAAGGGAAGTTCCAGAGGTGATCTGACAGCACCGATTGGAAACTTGCCTCAACGATGTCTTGTGCGCAGGAGTCGAGGTCGCCGGGTTTGAGGGTGGCGGAGAGAGAATCCAGCACCGCGTGGGTCGTGTACGTCAGGACGTGCACCTGGAGGAAGAAAAGACAGTGCACCTTGTAAGCAGCCCCATGGGACATGCAAACACGTGGGCCCCCAGCAGGCGTCCGTCAACGAGCCTACCGTAACATCCCCAGTCGTAGCCCACCCCCTGCAGCGTGAAACCTATAAAAAAAAAAGCTTGAGGTACACCAAAGCACTTCTTATGAGTTGTGAATGTGAAAGCATGCAAGCCGCTCGTCCGCTCCCTTTGTCGTCTGCTGCATACTTTTCGTCGCCGGTCAGCGCGCGTGATCCGCCGGGCACGCTGACCTTGGACGCTTCGTGTGAATGGTGCACTGATAGACACGCAGCGCCATGGGGTGAGCGGTCGTGGAAACTGACGAGCGCAGCAGCCAATGGGAGCCCCGTCGATGCACGCCAGCCAATATAACCGAAGGCGAAATCTATCAGCTTTACTTTACTCCTATTGGGATCGCGGAAACTAGGTGCCGTTTTGCGCTTCAAACTGATGACGTCAGCTCGCTCCATGGGACAGTTAATGCTTTCACATTAAAAGTGGGATGGGCCATGTCTCGGGGGCAAGCACAAAAAGCTTAGAAAAAGCTAAAAAGAATGCCCAGTTTTCTGTACATATCTAGCGCAGCTGCACAAGAAATACATTAAACTATGAACTCGAATTAGTTTGTTCTACGTAAGAATTACTTATGAAAGAATGTTTTGCTATCGCAAAGGCAACTGCTTGCATACGTGCGATGAACGCCGTGGATCGGCATCAAGCGCAAACATTTGTTTCGCGAAAGCATGTTCTTGCAATGTTCTCTTCGTTAGTAAAGAAAAAAAAAGAAAGTCCACAAGAAAATAGAAAAACCAACTAGGCGCAACGAGTGAGCGAGCGGGTGAAAGAAGTGACGAAGAGCGATGCTGGGGAAGCGGGAATGCTGGCGATCGAGTTGGCAAATACTCGGCGTCGGGCCAAGTTGGGGGCCCTGTCAATTATAGAAGCTCTTGCGCCCCTTTCTTGATTAGTGCATACATGGATGCATCCGTGCGCAGCGTGCTATCAACTCGGGTTGAGGCGGGTTGCAGCGAGGACGGCACCACAAACACAGAGATTGAAATGGGACACTCTACAAACGTTTGTGAGCGGCCTTCCAGCAATTCTTTATTTACCTGTTGGCTTTGTCTCAAACACGGCACAACCTTACCAACCACGGTTGCGACGTTCCGGGAGAAGGAGCTGGTTCGCGGTCGGTCCCTACCCGCGACGTTCGACGGGATCAACGAGCAAGCCAAAAAGATGCGGTTGATGCTTTCATTTGCGAATTGTGAGATTTCATTGGACGACGCCGACGACATGCTTTGAGAATGCAGCAGTGATGACGACGGGAGCGACAGCACCAGTGCAGACAAATCATAGTCTATATTCACAGACAGAGTGGGAACGACAGGGTGAGGCTTCAGTCAGAGCATGCCTTCTGGCATGCTCTGACTGAAGCCTAGTTTCGATAAGGCTTGGGCAAGCATGCGCAGCCAAAGCATGCCAGAAGGCAGCGAGCACATGCTGGAGGCTAGGCTTTCAAAAGGGACGCCCTGCAGTTCTCACGTGTTTGTCGTAAAATGCACCCTAAAGATTTTTTTTTTTTTTTAGCTGATGTGCAATGTGTGTGTTGGGGGGGGGGGGGGGGGGTTCAAATTACAATTAAGTCGACTTAAAACCGTGTAAATACGATACCACATTAAAAAATATTATGGCCTCTAGGAAGCTCCACGACATTGAGGTCTCGCTACGACTGTAGAAATGGGACCCGACAACAGGCACAAACTACAGCCACTTGTCCAGTGACTTCGTCTTCAGGCTTCGTCCACGGTGAGACGTATAAGAGAGACTGCACGTAAAGGAGTGCTGTCTTTTCCTCGTACAACAGTCTTCTAACTCCTCGATCTCGAGGAATGCCCGTCTGCCCCAAACGGCAGCCAACGAACCTCTGCCAATCATGGTATTGATGCAGTAAAGCAGGACCGAATGCAGACCTCACAGACAATGCATGTTTTAGGGAGTGCTTGGCACCCAGCTAGACATCAATGGGTGGTTCACATCTGCTAACATATTGCTTAAACTGGAAGTATGAATACTTAGGGCTAGGGAGGGGTGATTGGTGGCCAAGTGGGCTAGCGCACACCAGCTCGGAGCACGTGGAACGAAAGCTCGCGCTGCAGAACCCAGAGATCCTGGGTTCAATCCCCACCCCTGCCCGTTTCGATCTCGATGAGCATCGTACCGGCATGCGGTCGTGTATCACTACTGCGTGGTGCACGTTAAAAACCCCAGGCTAGCCGTACTGCACTGGCTAAATTTCTCATCTACAGCTGGGAAACAAGTCACCCGTTGATGCAGACTAAGTTCTAGGCTGTATAAGCATACACCCCAATTTGTTTTTTAGGGGCAGGGACTGTCAAGGAAAGCTATTTGTGAGGGTAGTCTGAGGAACCTCTGGGTGCGTAAAGACCCTAATTTGAAAAACCCCATGAGAATAAACTTGCGACATCCCTCGGACGAGACGTCACAAATTCCTGCCTACCTCGAAAATCTTTTGGCAATGTTACAAACGATCATTACTCATGAATAGCACACATATCTGATCTAACAAATACCGCAAAAACCTTTGTCCGAGCGAAATTAAGTTTTGGGGTCACTTCACGAGTGGCGCCAGCGTGTTCTATCGTCTTAAGAGATATGAAGAGGCTTTAGGGTACAAGGTTCTAATGTAAAGCAAGTGTGCGACCGATTTCTTACATCTAACCAACTGAAGTGCAAGTTCCCGAGACCTCGACGGGCAGGGGTCACAAGCAAGAGAAGGGTTCCCCTTAGAAAGAAGGCATTGAGACTTATGAGCCAAAGCTTCCGCGGGTGATACAGAGCATCTAAAAGGAACCAAAGGAACTCCCTCACGCAAGGGAAGGTGGAAATGAGGGATGCCCACCTGGTATCCCCTCTTGAGGAGGCCCTTCATCTCTCTGAGCAGGTAGCCCATGTAGGGGGCCCCCAGGAGGGCCATCACCTTGGTCAGGGTCCCACGCGCCGCCTCGCGGATATCCCCCGACCGGGACTTGAGGAACTCGCAGATTCTCAGCAGGACGCTACGAGCGAGGCGCCACTGTCAGGGAACGTCTGCGGAGCAGTCTCAGACTGCCTCTTGGCGCCAAACGACGCCCCAGCGCATACGGTCGATGCGCTCCAAACGGCAGAGTGTACGCATAACCGGAGGCGGTCTAGTGCACCCTAGACTAGGGGCGTGCGAATACCGAATAGTAGTTTTCGAATCGAATATTGAATCGAATCAAAAAAAAAAATCCGAATATCGAATTGAATATCGAATAGGGATTTTATTTGTAGGAATTTTTCAAAGTGTGCTGCGAATGAGACTATTATAAGTGCAGAGTATGCGCTTGGTGTAGAATATGCATCTTGTACTGAACAATAGCAAAAATGTAAAAAAGTTCTGGTGAAAAAAAAAAGCTGTTGCTGTTGGACGTTGGGCACTAAAGATCCAATTTTATGGCGTAAACATAATCAATCTACACTAAACGTCACACACAGAAAAAAAAAATTAACAAAGTTACAGCCACGCGTGCCTTTTTTTTTTTTCTCATTAAAAGCACAACCTATCACCGCGACTTTTTTAAAAAAATATTTGTGTATCTCAGAAAAGGGGCATTTTGCGATATTTGGTCTCTATTTTAAGGAAGAAAAAGGACACTGGGGATTTTTTTTTCCCATAAATAAACAGATAGGTGTTATATCTGAGTAAACAAGCTTAAACAATATAATCTGAAGCAAGAAAACAAAACGTGGTTAGGCGGCGCAAGTCACCGTCCAACTGCCGCTATGCATCCATTTTTTTCGTGTATCCTGTTTTAGAGAGCCTTGATTTAAAAGAGAGAGCAAGCGAAACTGAAATTACGGAGACGGCTCCAGCACAGATTAGTCGTAAGTGCGCATGTGTTGTGTTGTTGCATGGAAAGAAGGCGAGCAAACAAAAGAGCGACGACGCCTGCCCTGTCTGCCCGATCCCGATCGACGCTTTCGTCTTTTCGTCACCTTTTCGCAGTTCAAAATACAAACGCAGCTATTGAACGGTTGGAAACCCTCACAAATCTAGGCACACTATTTTTCCGTTCCGTTTCGTCATTTGCGGCTTACGGCCTCGCGGCGCTGGCGGTTCCAAAAGAACGACGACGAAAACTCGGCTGGTTTCATCGGCGTGGTTAACGTAAATTCCTTTGTGTGATCGTGCAGTCGCCGATTTCTGTGAATGCGGCAAATGTGTTCTACATCGGCGCTTCAATTTGAAACGAGGGGCTTTACTCGTGAAAAGAATTAGGCATGGCGTGGATTTCCGGCTTCCCAACAATTCCTCTCTGAAAGCGGCGCAAACGGGATGTTTCGGTTGTGATTCAAGGTAAGATTGTGTCACGATCGTGAGTAAATCTGCGTGCTATAAAGTTTGTGGCGTTCGTTAATTTTCTTTTTTCTAACCTGCGCGCGTTAGATTTTTGTGGAATGGTAGGACCAAGAGGTGTTTTTTGCATGGTCTGTCTAATATCACGGCGCTTACATCGGGAAAAAAAACAACTTTTTTGTCAGCTCCATGCCGACCGCGCGTC
Source organism: Ixodes scapularis (assembly GCF_016920785.2). Lineage (NCBI taxonomy): Eukaryota > Metazoa > Arthropoda > Arachnida > Ixodida > Ixodidae > Ixodes > Ixodes scapularis. The sequence goes on along the minus strand of NW_024609879.1, from coordinate 128,762,239 downwards.
TGGCCGAATATATTGAATATTCGAGTGACCGAATACTAGGAATTAGATTCGCAAATCGAATAATTCGGGACCTTTCTATTCGATTCAAATATTCGAGTATTCGCACACCCCTACCCTAGACCACCTCCAGAGTCTCTAACGGGGACTGGTTGCGAAAAAGTGGGACACCGAGCACCAAGGCGCATGCTCTACGAGCCCACTGGCCAAGACGCAGCCATATAACGAACGAGGCCACAACAAAATTATGTGAGCTCGATCACGCTGACAACAACTGGTAAGCACTGAATATGCGATGGGTCTACCAGGTAAAAAGACAAGGGCGTCTCGAATGCTCGGGCCCCTTATCCTGGATAGCTTAGTTGGCAAAGCACAAGGGAGGACGTGGGCCCCAAAAAAAAAAAAAAAAACTTTTTTAGGGGCGAAGTTTGTTAGGGTCTAGCAATGTCCATCCGTTCGGCGTTCGTGCTCACATCGATTGCACCGCCTCCAAGATCGACCCACTTTAAAAAAAAAAAAAAAAAAAAGATGCCCGCACGGGGGTTTGAACTCAAAACCACTTGCTTACGAGGCAGACATCTTAACCACTACGCCACACTCCAACGTTGCATGTAGCCGCTCAACGTCTATACAGGAGAGGGCGCTGCGGTCAAATGCGTATATAATTGCGTTAAACTTTGCATGCATTGGCTCAACGTTTATAGACGAGAGGGCGCTGCGTTCAAAAGCTTAACTGCGTATATAACCACGATCCATACCACACATTATTCTCTTTCTGACATGGACTGTTGACTTAAGCGGTGGAGATGTGTTTCCACGGCTTCTAGCGGATCCAAGCTGATCCGCTAGAAGAACCACTGGCTCTGCATTTCACCGACCATAAAGCAGTAATAATGAAGTCGAAACGCAACCCAGAACTCAGCACTACTTATGAACAATAAAAAAAGAAAATCAGCACCACCTATGAACAATAAAATCAGTATCATCAGCACCACCAGAGCTTCAACCCAATCAACATCATTCCCCACGTGGAGATGCGGCCTCTTATGTTTTTAGAGATATCACTATGAACTTTTCAGGGTTTGTACATAACACAAACACGAGATTAACTGGAAAGTTTAATGGCCCTGTCCTTGCTAGCCATCAAGTTATGAGGGTTTGTCATAATTGTTCATATGCTTCTCTTGTTCTGGGCCTGGAGAATTTGGAAAAAGTAGGGGCAGTGTGAATTTTGTATCATGATTCCTGGATAAATTACCCAGGGCAAGACAAAGCCGTTTTCAATATTATCTTTGCAAAAACTATTTTGTGCAATATTGACTTTTATGTTTTTGGTTATACCCACATCCATAAAATTTCATGTATTTATTATTAACTCGTCACTCAATTTATCAAAAAAAGAAAATTGTCATGCCCTCACAATGTTATTTAGGAGCGCCAAACAAGAAACAGGACTCAAATTCATTTAGCAGTTCCAAAGATATGGCGCTCTTAATGCCTTTTGGTGTCATTACAGCCAGCTGTTAGAGCAAAGAGTTACAGAACTCTATGGAAATCGGCTGATAAAACACATTGTGTTAAAAGATACCACTGCACATAAATGACGGTAAATTAAACTGGCACTGCACTCACAGTACCAACAATGGCAAAATGAAAAAATTATACAGGCCTCGTAATGCTGACAAAGACTTGTAAGCACAAAATATGTGATAGGCCTTCCAAGGAAGAAGAGGAGGACATAGCGTGCGACCAGTCTCTCACAAGCCGCACCAGAGACTGCTTTGCCGTGATCAGACCACCGGCCCGGGATAGCTCAGTCGGCAAAATCCAATCTCGAGGTAGCAAGTTCAAATGCTGCCAGGAGACTGACGTGTTGGTTGTTGGCTGATACAGCACGGGTGTATCTTAAAGGGCAACTCCGCTTAATTTCAAAAATTTTGAGATAGTGGCCGATTTTGCTTTTTGAAGCACTCAAAAACAATCCCCAATCCTTTGTTTCGCGAAAAATAAAATATTTTTCGAGTAATTTTACTCTAGCCATGATCACAAACCGAAACCGAAACGGTGGCAAAGCCGGACAACATTGTATATTCGGCATCACTAAGCATGTACACCCACGTGATATACAAGGGGAAGAAGGAGCTCCCCTATTATCAGGATCCTCCTTTGTGCCTCCTGGATTAGCACAGGCGTCGCTATTCTCCTCCCAGAAGATTAGAGAAGATTAACCTGTCACTCAAAATTCTTACAAAGGCAGCTTCCCTCTCCTCCTTTTACTTGGTGTTCAAAAGTATGCGCACTGAACACACAAGCCGCGCTCGACGAGGCGATCGGCTGATCAGTAGTATCAATAGTCGAGCGCCGGGCCGGCCGAGCGCGTCACTCACGTCTTTTACGGCGCTGGCGCCACCCGTGCTCTCCCCGGGAAAGAAAACAAAATTGAAAAAAAAAAAAAAAAAAAAAAAGCTGTACATGCTTGATGACGTCGCGGACGTGCCGGGAGAAGGAATTTGGAGGAAGCGGAAATGCAGCCGGGCAGTGTTGTCTGGCCCGCACGTCTCATCCAAAACCAGCGGATTCGTGCTTGTCAAACTTTGACAGCGATTTTAATGAACTTCTAGGCGGAATTCCGTCGTAATATTTGCCATGGGGGTTTTGTAGATGATAACAAAGAGAACTGTATAGTTTTGCACCACTGGAAAAGAAGCGGAGTTGCCCTTTAAAACGTCCCATTCGCATTTGAACCTTGCACATTTCGACCCATCCTCATTTGGTCCTTCTCGTTTGAACCTTCTCATAAGATCCCAATCGTGTTTTTCGCAACTGGACCCCTTCTCATTTCGCCCGTTCGCGCTACGACCGAATGGCACTAGTTCGGCATGCTTCTAAAGTTGTTATGCCTTCGCAGCTTTGTTGATGAGCATTACCTTGCTTGGGTCCCCAACATACCATCAGAGATATGCTATGTGTAGAGGTATGCACTGAGAATCGTACATTGACGCCTGCTTCCCTTCCTCCAAGCAAACGAGAGGAAAAAAAAAAAAGAAGCAGTGAACATTTAATTTGGAAACTTTGTTTGAACAGAAATAGCATACATAATAGCAGTGGTTCTCAACCATTGATGTTTCGCGGACCCCCTGTTGAAAGGCAGAGATGATGAAGGACCCCCTTCGGGGTGAGGGGAATAGAAAGTTGAGGTATAGGTTATCATGATAATCGCTTAATAAATGGATATAACTAACTGCTACTGTGAAGTAGACTTATCTTATTGACATACACACGAGAGTGCTCTCCCGAAAATTGGAACGTTTCTTCTCAACGTGAAGAAACACAACTAATATTGCCGTGCCTGACTGATGAGACAGGGCCTCACAGAACCCTAGGGTGCCTTCGCAGACCCCCTTTTGAGAACCACTGCATTATAGAAGTGGTGGTATTGTCCCAAGTCGAGAGACCTCAAACAACGTGACATTTCGGAATATGATCTGGCTGCGATGAATAGTTGGTTTGTTTTATTGTCAGCTAGTAGCTTTTCACGACGATCTCGACGCACTGCCTAAATCCTTAGCAGAGAGAGTATGCCTGCAGCGTGGCGCGCACGCAAACACACATACACACACACAAATTATGTCAATGTATTTATTAATATTACCTTGAAAAAATAAATTTGGTATAGAAAGAGTCAAGTGCGTCGGGTCAAAACGAGATATTTTTGAGAATGGCTGTTTTGAAAAGAGCCAGGTGAAAAAAGCGAAACGAGAACGGGCCCAAATGAGGGTTGGAATGCGAAAGACGAAACGGGAAAGGGCCAAATGCGACAGGTCCAAGAGAGAAGATCTTTTTGAGAATGGTTGTTTTGAGAAGGGCCAAGTGAGAAGGGCGAAAAGAGAACGGGCTCAAATGATAACCACCCATACAGCACATTGTTACGGAACTCCATGAAAATCAGCTGATAAAACAGATTCTGCGTTAGGAAGAACACTCGAGTGCTGCTCAGTAAGACAATAATAAAACAATGTCTGGAGGTTAATCGCAGAAGTTCGTAGAATGAGGACGGTACAGATGCTATTTATTCATATACATATCCTCGGTAAAAAGCCTGTGTACGCACGAAAGAAGCACGTAGCACGGCGGCACCCGCAAGAAAATTTGGGAACGAAGTGCCAGAACCCTAAACCGAGCCTGTTCAGTGGCTTTGCCGATATTCAGAGAAAGAGGAGTCCATGCCCGGGTGCTTTCCGTGTCCACCGCGTGGTGCCGCCATGCCACCCACCTGGGCAGGTGCCTCTGGAGCGTGTTCCCTGGCAGCGCCTGGAGCAGCTTCACCATGGCCACCGCAATGGGGATGCGCAGGATCTCTGTGTCCTCTGGGTAGGCGCTCTTGGCTGCCCGGTGCTCATCGTCCGACCGGGCCTGAGAGGACGGACGCATGCTCAGCAGCCAGCCGATTCCGCTCGCTTGCTCGTCTACGGCCAGTGAGCGTGGACTACACGGCGTTTCCAACCGCTCGACTGGGGTAGTGTGGTTCATGCGCAGCATTTGCAACGCGAGCCGCAACGACGCAAGAGCGTCCGTCGCCCGCAAGTCTCCGAGCTCTCTTCTGCCTCTCCACCCGCCATCCTTAATACGACGATGCAAGCATATACACGTACACTCAATCTGTGCGGGAGGCGACTGGCATTGTGCAGACAAATGGTTTGAATTGCTTCCTCCCTTAATTCTAGGCTCTCTAGCTAAAACCTGGGACTATCGCTGTCGTCACCTACAATGTGCTGGCAGTGCTAGTCCCAAGTAGGTCCCCGGATAAGAAAGATGGCGACATTTCTACAATGTGCACGCTTTACTTTTACTTTCTTTTTTGCTTTCTCGCAATCGTACCTTCATGATCGTCCCAGTATGGCGAGCCACATTCCTACGCTGAATTTAATAACAAAAACAAAGTGCAGTCAAAGGCTAAAAGAGATGAAAAACGCATACACAAAGACTGAAGGCGCACTGTCACTGTACCCTCTCTGGATTTGAATGAGCCGTGAAGAAGAAAGATGCCAAGAGTTGCGACATTGTGTTTTGGAGATTCACGACTGGGGCCATCGGCTCGTAGCCTCTGCTGCAACCTGAAGGCATACGTATTCCCCCTCCTCCTCCCTCCCTCCTCCTCCTCCTCCTCCTCTGCCGCACGCACTCTTTTATCTCCATTTCTTGCTCTCCAGCGTTCGCCCACATCTTCATCGTCCTAGGATAGCAAGCAGTGCTCTTCGAAGGATGTCAATACTTTTCTGTATGAAGGGGCTTTAGACCTGGGCTATAGTCATCGCTGAGCACTGGTCGTCGATCGCTCAGTGAAGCGTCGACAGAACGAAATTTCTCGAGTGCGGCGTGCTAGGTCACTCTGGCGGGCAAGAAGAGCGGAACAAAACGAGTTCTCTGACCCCCACCTTTTGAGCCAGAACCCTGTGCAGTCTGGGCAGGAGCCGATTGGCTATGGCAGTGTGGATGGCAGTGGCCTGGGCCTGCTCCTTCTCCTCCTCTTCTTCTGCGACAGCTTGTTTTGCTTTCCCAGGGTCTGCAATGGCCAGATAGCAGAGGCCAACACATCGCAGGGTGTGCATGACTTCACAATGTGCATGAGCTCGCGGTGCACATGGCCAGACGATATGCCCGACCTCGTGGTGCGTGCGACCTCAACCACGGCGTGGAAGACTTTGCAATGTGCATGATCTCACAGTGCACAGAACCTCACGATGTGCTTGACCTCGCAACGTGTACAACCGCATGATGTGCATGACCTCACAGTGCGCACGACATCCCGTGACTTCAGGATGCACAACCTCCGAGTGCGAGCAACCGCAACTGCAGAGGTGTTGCAAAAAATGTGGAGAGATCCATTGATTCTAAAAACTCACAGGTCAAAGTTCACCACAAGATACTGTAAGCACAAACGGGACATTGGCACTTTTTCCGAGCTTCCTTTTCCCTTTCAACATTACTAATACGACATTGGCGCTTCTTCACTAAAAGTGAATGGTGGGCAGCAAATTTTACAGCTTAGGTTAGTACCCCAGTCAACATTTTTGCCACACTTGTAGCTATGATCACAACTTTTCGATTCTGAGAAAAACCAAAATACTGGCAATCGTTTGTTCATGCCAATGGTGCCGTGCCATGTACACAAGTCAGGCTATATACAAAGAAAGGTCGTCAAAAATTTACACTAGCTCGATCATGCTGACAAACACCAGGGGACATGGAACGTGTCGAGCTACCATACGCATGAAGTGCGTGGGTCGTACATGCTGTTTGTGTGATCGGTGGTAGGGCTGATGTGTGACGAACACCAGCAACGGAGAGCAAGGTCCATGCCATAAGAAGCTATCACCTTAAACAGCAATATTTAAATTACAGAATTTAAAGAGGAACAACATTTAGAAACAGACACTGCAATCATTTCTTCAGTGCTCCCCGACAAGAAAGATGCGGAACCAATCGACACCTTCTGAATCCTTGATCCCATCCTCCGCTTCAGCATCAGCGGCTTCAGCATTACTGGCTTCGGCATCATCGGCCTCGGCATCACCGGCTTCGGCATCACCGGCTTCGGCATCAACGGCTTCGGCTGGTTCCCCGACTGCTACTCCAGTCCCGCTGTCGGCTTGGCACGGCTTTCCGGGAAGCCCAGCTTTGACAGGCTTGATGGGCGCTCCTCGAACGCCTTGCGACTTGCTGAGGTCAAAGTGGAAGGCCTCCAGAATGGCCACCACTAGCCTGCAATCGGAACCATACACAAGCAGGCCGTCATCTCTTAGGCCTAACATGAAGGCAGCCCCAACGGCTTTCTTTGTCAAGCCCAACACAAGCCGCTTTTCCTCCCTTTACCTTTAGGATATCCAAGGCAGGAAAAATAAGCGCTCCATCATTCCTGCTTGGGATACCCAGGGTAGGGGCTTCCGGCTCCTCTTGTTGAACTCTGACCATGAAAGCCCAGCTACCTCAATTCGCAAGAAAGCAACTCCAAATCCCTGGCCCTCTCCTCGCTAAAGTGACCCAACTCAAGGATAGAGGCCGGTTCACACATTTGTGTTTGGGTGTGACTGAGTGCATTCCAATGGCTTGCAACTGTTTACAACGAGGGGACATACTGGCACCATCTACCGTAGTCACTCGCATAATGAATGCACTTCTTCCCCGAAAATTTACACATAGTTAAGGGCAAGGGGGGGGGGGGGCATAATGACTACACTTTTTTCCCGAAAAAATGACACACATCTGGGGGGGGGGGGGGGGCATAATGACCACACTTTTTTTCCCGAAAAAATGACATATTTGGAAGGGAGGGGGGGGGGGGGGGCGGCTTTCATTATGCAGGGTAAAAGTTTTCCATTTACACACTTTGTGCAAATGCCATATTAGGTGCCATCTATGACACGGCAAGGTACCGCGGCACGTCTCCACCCACGGCTGGTCTTGGGCGCGCCACGGTAACCAAGCTTTATGAATTGCGAACCCTTTTAGGGCGCTTTCGGCGTGACTTTTGCTGAAGGAGAAGCGCCCTCGAAGCTCACTCGGCACCGACGAGTGACGCGACCATTCTTAGGCCTAACCGTTTTCTCGAATTCACTGTCCGAAAGCGGACCACAGACAACAGCGTGGTCCGCTGTTGTCTGTGGTGCCTCCGATAGGCGAAGAATGTCCGGGGGCTAGGCGAATCCTCGACCCAAGCTTCGTCAAGCGTGCACGCCACTCGGTTTCACAGTCGATCACTTCCGCACTTCCACAACAACGCCACTACACGCCTGCAGCCATTACAAAGCGGCTTGACTTGGCCTGACCGCTTGGCGGCAAAAGAAAATTGGCTCGGTAGCTAGCTAAATTGCACGCAATTCGAGACTTGCGGAGCCGAGAATTGAAAACGCGTTCATTACGCGAGGGAAAAAAAAAAATCTAAATATGGGTACTTGTTGTGCAGGGTGCGTTCTTCATTATGCGAGTAAGTACGCTATTAGTTAGCCCTGGAATTCTTCCCATCTGTGTATATTGTTGATGAATCATGCAGAAATTGTTGATCAATCATGCAGATAGTGTGTGTGCACATATGGCTTGTTTAAAAATATAAAATGATGACATGGCAGTTAGGCTGTGTGGTAGGGAGTTCCACGTTTTAGTAGCAATGTAAATGAAGGTGAACGTGCCATAATTAGTTTGTACGTATGGCACAGACAGTGACGCTTTGGAATGTGAACGCAGAGGATACATGACATCATGATGAGTGAAACTAATTGAAGAGCATGTTATCTGATTGGTGATGAACTTAAATGTTAATAATGCTATACGATAATCGAGGCATTGATGAACTGTTAAAATGTTGAGGAAGCGGTATGCAGATTAAGCACTTTCGCGCCTATTAACAAATAGCATTGCTCGTAGTGCTGTGTTCTGTGCAATTTCTATGGGTTTTAGTGTTGTTTTATATGTCAATCCATAGATGGATAACATAACAATGTTCCTATACGATTACATGGTATGTTCAAGGGGATGTTTGGACTCTTTGATATAAACAATAATTCGAAATACTCAAGCGTGACATACAGAACTCGACTGTACTTAGGGTAGTACCCAATGTTCACTGCACATGCTCTCAGGGAAAGAAAAATAGCCGGTAACAAAATGCCATTGTAGCACTGTCAATGCCAAGAGTTTGTACCAGGAGATGCGCTTTCACGCGTTCTGGGACAAAATAGAAACAAAAGCGTTCGGAACAGAATGATCAGATGTCTATTTTGTTCCAAATGCTTTTGTTCACACACCCCTAGGTGCGTGGACGCTACGCCAATGCCCAGAGACTTCGCCGTGACATGTCGCAGGTATCGCTGCGACTGTACTCTGGATTAACACAAGGCTGTTCACTTTTTTATGCATCAATCTTTCATTGCAGGCTGGAAATAATTCTGACAACGTTAAAAGCGGCAATCTCTCGTAGATAGTGCGCAGGTATTATCTCGCACATTCTGCAAAAGCTACAGTCCAGTTACAGGCAGATCGGGGGTGTTCCGGGGCTACACGATAGAGGGCGCCAGCATGCAAGGTTCTTCTCTCGTCCTTCAAAATACGAAGGTTTTAACGAACCTCAGTTTCAGGATGGGGACGTCGGGAACTTACGTCTGCTTGGTTGTGCGGCTGCAACCCAATCAATCCCACTTAACCACAAATGTATGACTTACACCCGACTTGAAACTGGAAACGAAGGGGAAACCCCTCCCGTCGGAGGGAAACCCAGGATGGAATGTGAACCTGTGAAATGCGAGACAGACGAGGACGGGACGTTACCTCACCGCCATCTTGTGGTGCTCGGTGTCTCGCTGCAACTGCTGGAGGTAGCGTGACAGCAATGCCTCGTAGGGGCGCCACGGCAGGCGCCCGCTCACCGCCCCGATCAGGTCGATGGCCGCGTCCACCAGGGCATTCTGCTTGGCGTAGGACGGGTTCAGCACGAAGCACGTCGTTAGCGGCAGGAGGACGTCCGTCAGCGACGCAGCGCCCAGGTCGTTCAGCTGCCCCGTCCGCAGCGACGCCGCCAAGCGGGTCAGGGCGCGGCACCGGCGGTGCATCTGGGCGATGGCAGAGGGCACCCCAGTTCGACCCCGTGTGATCGAGAACACCCTGGCACACGTTTAGACCGAACGCATTCGGCAAACAGGGCATTCATCTGATGTTACACCCATCACCGTGTCACGCGACACGGTGACGCCCGTCACTATGTCACAACATGCCCGTCATGTGTCGCATGACACGCCCGTCGTCGTGCCATGTGACACGGTGGCGAGTGTAAATGTGTGACATGACACAGTTACAGTGTCATGTAACACGGCGATGGGTGTAACCGTGTCTCATGAAAAAATTACACAGTGTCTCGTGAGACAGTTACATTGTGTCATGTGACGGGTGTCGTGTGATGGGAACTGATGTGACGGGGTAGTCACATGACTGCGTTGCGTGACACCACGACTATGTCGGTGACAGGTCAAAAACCCAGAGGGTGCTACAACCCCAACACAGGCCTGTTGCCTTCCGCCAGCCTTTAGCCAAGCAAGCAACAAACTGTCATCAAAGGCCGAAAGCCCACGCTCAAAGCAGAGCATCTAAAGGTCCTGTCGCCGACCGTAGGCCCACCAAGTCGAAAGCAGATTACAGTCGAACCTCGATATATCGAACAGCGCGGTGATGGCGAAATAGTTCGATATAGTCACAATTCAATATATTAAATCACATCAAAAACGCGTCAAAAACTTGTGAAAAGCGCGTGGCCGTCGCGCTCTGCGAAGCGCCGACGGCGGCACATGCGTGTCGACCGACCGCATAGGCGGGAGCAGCCGCGTGTCGTCTGCCGGTAGCTGGGAAATCTTGCACTCGAAAGCTGAATTAAAATAATGTTGAAGCGGGCCTTAAAACATTGCAGCCAACCGCTACTGGCATTGAAGTTCTCGGTGCCGAGAATAAATGCAAAGTTCTTGGCCTTCTGTTGTAACATTGGTCCGGATACAGGAATATTCCGGGCCCTTGCGTCGATGAACCATTTGTGCAGCGACTTCTCAACATCTTCAAAGGCAGCTTTGTGTACACGCCGCGCGCCTGAGTGCTGGTTGTGTTCTGCCTTGGCTTTTATGTCACTCTTGTTTTTCAGTAGAGTACTCAAAGTGCTTCTTGGTAGGCCTAAAGCTTCGGCGACGCTCAACTTTTTTTCTCCATTCTCAACCCGCTGGATAGCTTCCAGTTATGCAGCAAATGTCAGGGACGTCCGTTTTTTTAGCGTTTGAAGCCATCACTCACGCAAGTGAACACAACACACGAAAGAACTACGATCACACGCGTAGCACTATCGATAATACCTACGAGGAGGCGGCAAATGCAGTGCGTCGTTTACGTTGCGCCGAATTATCCAGGCAGCGGCGTGCGTGCGCCACTAAGTAAAACCTCTTTAATTCGGATCTCATGGGACCGGCAAAAATGTTCGAATTATCCGAAAGTCGAAACATCGAAAGGACAAAGAAAATTGTGCGAGAACGTTTACCTGTGACATACCTTTATTTTCAGAATCTGTTATTACCGCCTGCTTTCTGGACGACATTTAGACTGAGACGGCAACTTTCCTTAGCGCGGTCGAGTGCTCCACCGCACTCGCACTGTCGGAGCTACACATCCCGTGCGCTGACAATATAGCACAGCAAGGCCTCTTCTAGTTTCGGGTGTGCCACCTTCCACGGCCGCTTTCTTTTCGCGTTGAACTTCTCGCTCTCGAAAGCCTGTAGGATATCGGCTTCAATTTTCACGTACGTGGCCAAACTGCTTCTCTTGACCTCATAACTTTCCATCACTCGTCGAGAGACGCCGTCCTTCAAGGCCCTCAGTATTTCCACTTTCATCGCTAAATTCTAAGCCTAGCACAGCTGCAACGAAAAACAAGTAGCACAACTGACCAATAATCGGAGCAGCGAAATCGCAACACCCTGCGCTATCTTTCTCGAGCGCGCCCATAGCGAGAGTGCCCGTCACGTTGCATTTTTCAATGCGGGGGCGGCCGGCGAAAAACTGACGGATAAGAGAGCTGTTAAAGTTGTGGGCTTTAGTATCCCCGCGTTGAGGCATGAAACGTGACTGTCACTCTCGCTATTGGCACGCTCGGGAACAATAGCCCCGCGTGTCGCGATTTTGCCATTCCGGTCGTCGGTCACTTGTGCTACCCTTTTTCCGTTGCAGCTACGCTTCTGCCGCTTCCATGCCAGGAGAGTAACGCGCCGAAGCACGGCAATACAGAGCAAAACTGGTGCGCAACACGGAGAACCGGAAGAGCGAAGAACCATGGGAAAACCGGAAAAACCACGTGTGCACCTCGGATGGATAGCGGTCATACCCTTTGGAACGGACGGTAGCTAGCGCCACCTGCCGAATTTGTCCGAATTAACCATAGTGCGCCGCATACCCTCCGAATTAATGAGCGTTTGCTGCCAGTGACTAATGCATGCGTTTGACGAGACCGGATCGGCAGTTCAAAATATCCGAATTTCCGAATTAGCGGGGGTTGAATTAACGAGGTTCAAATGGCACCCTCGGCGTGTGTGTAGGCAGTCGGAAACGCCCATTGCGCCACCGCTATCTTCGAGGGTGTTGCAGGAAAGCTCGCCGCCTGTCAAAAGAGCAAGGGCTGTTTGGGGTGGCGGAATTCGATAGATCCATTTTATGCCCGACCCCGTTCGAAATAAAAAAATAAAAAATGCATGCGATTTCCCGCGTGATATAGAAAGTGTTCGATATAGGCCATAACTCTATGTATCCGTGTTCGACATATCGAGGTTTGACTGTAGTAGCGAATTTCCACCGCACCCAGTCACTCGTTAGTCACTGCTTTCTCGCACAGATGAGAAGGGTCTGGTGGCAGGTGGCAGGCACGAGGGACCAACCTGAATGTGGCAGAGGTTGTCCCAGAAGTCCAGCTCGGCGTCCTCCTGGCAGCACAGCTTGGCCAGCCCGCTCAGCGACGGGTGCTGTCCGCAGTGGCGAAGCAGTTGAGACAGCACACGTACAAACTCGTGCCTGCTCGGCTGCACGCAAGAGACGACGGGGATGACGATGAGACGTCGCCCACAGTTGCCCTAGGTCAGGGGTCTCAAACATGCGGCCCGTGACTCGCTAGGACGCGGCCCGCAGGCAACCGGCTACGAGTCCCGGTTCTCATCTATCGAGCTCTAGAAATGGCATGCGCCATCGTGATCTCATCTTACTGATTCATTTTCGCTCTTTTGACGTATTCACATAGTATTTACTTATCAGTGTTCATTTGTCCTTTGTTTCGCTTGATCTTTTGCTTCTCAGCCTTTTGTAATGCACAGCAATTCCGCTACAGATCCAAGCTGATCCGCTTCTAGCAGATCAGCTTGAATTTGCTAGAAGCTGTGGGAACGCATCTCCACTGCTTAAGTCAACGGTCCATGTCAGAAAGAGAATGCGTGGTATGGAACGTGGTTATATACGCATTAGAGCATTTGACCGCAGTGCCCTCTCGTCTATAAATGTGGAGCCAATGCATGCAAGGTTTAATGCGATTATATACGCATTTCACCGCAGTGCCCTCTCCTGTATAGACGTTGAGCGGCTACATGCAACGTTTCATCCATGACAGAAACCCCAGCTCTTGAGTTACTACCACATCTCAGAGCCCCCTACTCGTCCCACAGTCGTAGCCGAGTGGTTAAGGCGATGGACTAGAAATGCATTGGGGTCTCCCCGCGCAGGTTCGAATCCCGTTGACTGCGCAAACATTTTTTTTTCTTCACGTTTTTTATTTTTAAAATTTCTTTTCCCCTACGCGAGGACATGAGCACGTGAGCTCACGAGCACGACCGATGTGAGCACGGACGCCGGACGGACAAGGCTAGACCCTAAGGAGCTTTGCCCCTAAAAAACTTTCAGCCTTTCCACTCTGGTGAGGAAGGAAGAGCAGCAGAGCTGTAGCTTCCATTCTCGGCGGTGGCTTTCCAGGCGAGCAATCTGCTCTACTTTCGCAAGGGAATCTGAAGCGCTCGACACAGTGGAACTTTAGGCGATAGCGGCCTCGCGGCGGTTGCGGAACCATTCGCACTGCTGCGAACATCGCCGCTTGTTCCCTTCCCGCTCTTCTTCCTCCGAGGAAATGTATCCACCATCTATGAGCAACAGCGGCAAGCAGACAACCGACAAACACAACACTCGGAACAGCTACCGCCATCTATGAGCGACGGCGGCAACCAGAGTGTTGTGTCGACCACGGGTGTCGACATTTGTTTGTTAACGGACACGATCCTGGGGAAGCTAGCCCTTAAAAGCTCCGCTGTAAAAAAACGATTTTGAAAACTACCAATTTACATCTACCGACATCTACAGAATATTCTCAGGAAGTTTCATTTGTTTACACTACATAGTTATTTCTTTTATAAATTATTTTCAGTCCATCTTTGCTAAAGAAAAGGTAGAGGTTCGAGCACTTTGAGCGCATTTTTCTCTGTTCCAAATTTTGCCATAAATTTCACTTTAGGAAAACTATTGTTTGGTAACGGGACAAAAGGAAAAGCTCAATCATTGTTTTTCCTATATGGAATTTAATGGGCAATGCAACTGTGAAGTTGTCCTTTTACTTTGCTTGTCTTTTATAAAAGACGTTAAGATTTTGTCGACCACATAAAAGGCAAAAATTGTATTTAATTTTTCAGTGCAATGTTAGCATAAAGTAAATTACTTTTTTAAAATTTTGTTTTCGCAGCAGCACTCCCCAGAAAATCTGCTGCATATCTAATGAAGAAAAATGTTGGGCATTACATTAGTTTTCTAACAATAGTTTTCCAGAACAATGTCAGCGTGTTCCCAATAGAAACAACTATAAATTCTTTCAAAATTAATGTACACAGAATAAATTTTTCACTTCATTCCGCCTTGGAACTGTCAGTATATAAACGTTTGCAAGTCGAGCTTCAGGGCGCTGCCATCTTGCTCGCTGGGTGCGCTTGGACGCGTCCTAATCCGATTAGTACGAAGCCTTGCTAAGGCGTCATAATCGGATTATGGCCGCGCCCAAGTGCACCCCACTGGGCAAGATGGCGGCGCCCTGAGACCGGACTTGCAAACATGTATACTGCAAACTTCATTCAAATTCATCCGGAGCTTTAAAAGTTGACCCTATTGGGAAGTGTCAGCAAGCTTGCCAGGTATACTCCCCCGCACTGACACCAGCCGCGACGTCTTTTTCTGACCTTTTTGAAAATAGCAAAAGTGCACAGGCATAGCGCTGAAGATACACAAGAGCAGAAATTTCAAAAACTCCTTTCATGACGTAACACTCAGGGAAAAAGGGGCTTTAGCGGAACTTTGGAAATGATTTTCTGCAGCCTTCGTGAACCAAACTGAAAAAATAATCTCGATATTCGTGACCCTGGACGCCAAAAACAGAACCGCTCCAGCTTCCTTTGAAAGTTTAATTCACAGCAATTCTTTCTTTAACATTGTTTTCAGTAATTGAATAGGTGGCAGAGTGGGCTAGCACACACCAGCTCAGAGCACGTAAAGCGCAAGCTCGCGCTGCAGAACCCAGGAATCCTGGGTTCAATTCCCACCCCTGCTGGTTTCAATCTGGATGAGAATCATACCGGCGTGGGGTGTATCGCTGCTGCGTGATGCACGTTAAAGACTTCAGGCTAGCAGTTGTACTGCACTGGAAAAATTTCTCATCTACAGCTGAGCGACACGTCGCCCGCTGAGGCAGACCAACTTCGGGCCGTATAAACATACACACAACACAATTTCGGACAATTTGATCAATCTGCCGTGTTTATAAGACCTAGTGATATATAAACACCTTATGTTGCTACATTGATTTTAACCCTTTAAGTGCCTTGGACGAGCTGAGCTCGTCGGCCGCTTTCTGGTTAAAAATGCCATGGACGAGCACATCTCGTCCATGGCATGGCATGCCATGGACGAGCTAAACTTGTCCGAGTAGTTTGGGGCGCTGATCATAGATGGCAGCACTCGTTTTAGTTGGCGCCTTTTTTTAGGGGCGAAGCTCCTTAGGGTCTAGCCTTGTCCGTCTGGCCGGCGTCCGTGCTCACATAAAAAGAAAAAATGTTTGCGCAGTTGACAGGATTCGAACCTGTGCGGGGAGACCCCAATGGATTTCTAATCCATCACCTTAACCACTCGGCCACAACTGCGGGACGAGTAGGGGGCTCTGAGATGTGGTAGTAACTCAAGAGCTGGGGTTTCTGTCATGGATGGAACGTTGCATATAGCCGCTCAACATTTATACAGGAGAGGGCGCTGCGGTCAAGTGCGTATATAATCGCGTTAAACTTGGCATGCATTGGCTCAACGTTTATAGACGAGAGGGCGCTGCGGTCAAATGCTCAAATGCGTATATAACCACGTTCCATACCACATATTCTCTTTCTGACATGGACCATTGACTTTAGCGGTGGAGATGCGTTCCTACGGCTTCTAGTGGATCGAAGCTAATCCGCTAGAAGAACCACTGGCTCTGCATTTCACCGACCATAAAGCAGTAATAATGAAGTCGAAACGAAGCCCGGAGCTCAGCACTACCTATGAGCAATAAAAAAAAATCAGCACCATCAGCACTACCTATGAACAATAAAATTAGTATCACCAGCACCACCAGAGCTTCGCCCCAATCATCATCATTCACCACGTGGAGATGCTGTCATCTTTTTTTTCTCGAAGCCGCTGATTTTTGCATAATAAACTTTTGAAATTTTATTTGTTATGCTAGAGAACTAAAATGCCTTAATAAAAATATATGGTATTTTTAGGTTGCTTTTTTTTAAAAGAAAATGTGGCACTTAAGGGGTTAAATCAATTTAATCTGATTTAAATCAAATAAATCTAATTTACTTAATTTGACAAAAAAAAAAGATTTTTTTTACTTTGGTTTAATTTTTTTTTCCAACCCATTCAGTCCCCGCCCCCACTGTTTCAAACATTAAAAATATCACCCGTGTTTTTGCATCACCGTCCTTGTGCTTGCTCTTGGAGCCTTGTGCCTGCTCATTGAGCATGCCTACAGTATGTACGCACGCACGCTGAACTTTGGCACACCCCTACGCTTCTCACATGCTTCAAGACGTCCAAAAATTTACTGATATAGAAGTTTTTGATGATGCTCAGCAACTTTTTAATTGGAACCATAGGTTAATTTTCACAAATTAAAAAATTACTTAGTAAATTTGAGAAAATTAGTTTGCTGATTAGTATGGGTTTTGCAATCCGACGTCTGCTGCCACAGCAGGCGTTGGTTTGTTCCCTAAGGGTTTTCTTTTTTCTCAAACATCCTATTTTTAGGAATGTCTGAAAGTCTTCGCAGAAACACCCGGTATGCTGTAACTATGTAAACCAAAGCCGCTGCGCCAGTGCAGGGGATAGGATGTCGAACTACTTAGGTAGAGGTCTGTGGTTCGTCTTCTGCCGGGTGAACACGGTCCGTTGTAAGAATGACTGGCCGTATCATCCTACTGTCCCTACAACATTTCGCGACGATCTAGACTCGCAAGCCAGCCCTAAAACACACACTGTGTTAAGAAATGCAATAACCGGACATAACTCGTTTGCGCTAACTGCGTAGCGCACCGTACCTGCACTTTACCAAGTGCACGTTAGGCACAGCAGACAGAACAATGAAGGTTTTGCACCCCAATTTGAACAACGCTCTGGGAAAGGACTCGCCTCGTCCTTGGAGCGAAGTCCCCGCTTGATCTCACGCACGAGGGCCTCCGACACGCACGCCTTGTACGCCGCTGCATCTTCCGAGAGCCACGCCGCAAAGACAGGCATGGCGTCTGAGAGCGCCAGGGACGCCGCATCTCGCACCGCCAAGTCGTTCACCTGCGTCGCGCACGGGCCACAGAGTGAGTTACCTGCTCAACACATCAAGAGTAGAGGTGCTCTACTAATATGACTAAATGATCCCCGGTCTCCACCGGAGCCTGGCGTACGTTCCTCTGGAACAGGCAGGCATTCACATGCGACCATAGTTTCACGCCATTCGTCAAAACCGGGTGCTCTCAAACTTTACAATCTCGAAGAATGTCTGTCTCTCTTGAGTAACAGCCAAGTAACTTTCCTAGTGAAAAAATTGTAAGGGTGCAGGCGAGCTGGTGGAAGTTAACCATAGTTTTGTTTAACCCGAGACTGGGGTATTTCGGAAAAGGGACGAAAAGAAAAGAGGCCACAAGGAGGCGACGTCTCAATACGTCGCCTCCTTGTGGCCTCTTTTCTTCTCGTCCCTTTTCCGAAATACCCCAGTCTCGGGTTAAACAAAACTATGGTTAACTTTCCTAGACTGGGCCTTGATGCAATAAAGCACTGCTGGAGTCTACAGACCCTTTAAAGGTACACGTACACACTAAGGAGCGCTTGCTACATAGGTATGTGTCAATGAATGGTTCCAGACACTTGCCTTCCCGATTGACACCTTCCGGTTTATCGAGAACTGGATGGGCAGAACAAACATTTGCAGGCAGCGAACCTCAATCAAAGTTTGGTCATTTCCTTTTACGCTAGTCTTTGGATCGACGCGTCTGAACTTGGGGTAACTCACCGCGCGGATGGTAAAAGTGCAGTTGTAGACGACGCTCAGCACCAGAGGCACGTCGGGCGCCTCCTTGTACTTGCTCAGCAGTGCCGCGGCCATCCTGAACCCTTCCAGCCGCGTCTGGTAGTCAGGCTCTTCCGCAAAGCGCCGGTTCCACGAGTTCACCTAGGGGAAGTGTCAGCGACAATTGTCACACAATTACTACACTCTCAGAGTGCAGTTGTACGACACATACGAGACTTAAAGATGATACTAATGAAATAATCACTCCCTTTATTAATCTTTACTCAGAGATTACTTTACAGTCCTCGAAGGCATTATAACAAAAAATTACAGGGTTAAAAAAAAAAAAAAAAAAGTGTCTTCATTAGGACAGTTCCCTGCACTAAAGACAACCAGTTTCAATCTACAATAGTTTCAACAAACACCCAAACCACGAGAAAAAATGGTAGAAGCTATTTACCAGCATTTTGGCAGACAACCTTTCGGTATGGTAAAAGGTAGCTTGTGAAATCCCCTCATTCATACGAGCTGTCGGTTAATTAAACCCAAAGTTCCACACACGTAACATTACCTAGGAGGCTAATGCTTTGCTCTGGCCACCCAGGGCTACCTATACTCTGCACGCTATGTGCCTGTTGGAGCAGTCTTACATTCATCTTCTGCCACGTGATTATGCTCCCTCCCTTCCGTACCCACTCGCAGAAAGCAAGGTCAGGTTATGAAAAAGAGGCAGATGATTGGTCTGGCAAGCGCGTCGCTTCCACAGTACTTGAAGGAATAAAACGAAGGAAAAGATCAAGAGATGTGATTGACGCACTCGTCCTCTGTCAAGCTGTGCGGCCGTACCTTGTTGACAAAAGCAGCCAGCTCTGCGTAGCGAGGAACGCGCTCAGCGATCACCGAGTAAATTTCGCAGAGCAGGCGCCTCGAGTGGCGGTTGCCCAGGCTTGCAAACAGAGGAGCGGCAAACCTGAAAGTTGTGAGAACAGGCAGTCACGCCATGATGCACTAACACCTATTTAATACAAAACGGCATGCCTACAGTATGTACGCACACCGATGCAATACACATGAATTCAATCACAGCAAACCGGAGTATATAAACCTGTTGTCTATAACAAACTGCCCAGACGTCCCCTTGAACATGAGAGTTTGGTACTGCACTGCACGTCTGTATCAAACTCTCACCTCTTTGTTATAAAAGTACATTGTCCACTTTTGCTTCGAATATTTTGCATGATCAATAAAGATAATATTAAGCTGCACCTGCATTTACAACAAATGGACTCAATGTGCTCTACAAGTAAACTCGGGCAATTTTTAGGACAAAACTGTTGACAAGAAGGAAAAAGTCCAGCTCACCCCAGCAGCCTCTCTGGATTCTCCGCCGTCCTTGTCAAATTCAGCACTGTCGTGAGCTTCTGCTGCTCCGCCTCCTAAGAAAGAGACATTGGAGACGTTCCAGCGAGCTCAGGCGAACAGGCTAGCAAAGACGTGACAGAAGCAACTGGAAACAACCTCACGTCCCAGCAGTGATACACAGCTAAGTTTAAGCTGCCTGCAATCCCCGTAATCCCAGGTACAGCAGACCCTTCTCGAAAGTCAGAGTCACCTTGTGGCAGTCCCAAAAGCTCCAATATCGCCGCTCTGATGGTGGTGGCAGGAGATTGTGCTAAGCTAAATCAAGCGCCCTCGATTTTGTGAATTGGAGGTGACGTAAAAGTCCCTCGTCTTTTCCGCTTTTTGCACTATGCTTTTGAAGACGTTCGCTTTTTCAGGTGCGGAGAAGCTGCGTGATGCCGCCGTTCGAGCGAAGGGTTTGGCGCTGCACAGGGCGAGTGGACTGACTTTTAAAAAGGGTCTATTTCCTGGAAACTTGTAACTACGTCAAACAGGCTAGGTAACTGCTCTCCACAGGTAGTTTTCTGGTTCTGCAGACCAAATAATGAAGGTCTGGCGTCTGCACGTGGCGAAGCGCAAATGACTGATCTAACAAATTTTTTAGGAAAAATAGAGAATTGTTTTTACACTATCAATTGAAGTGTATGAAGAACGGAGTGCATGAAAGTGATGACCGTGTCATCGGTACGCTCGCAAAGCCCCCTGTCAGCAACCGCCCTGGAGAGCCGCAAACGTCTGAAATTGCTCAAAGTACCAAACTCACGGGGGCCGGGCTGTGGAGCTTCTTGAAACCCGCCAGGAACAGGCGAGCCAGCTCCGAGCACTGGGTCGGATCCGTCAAATGCTCGCTTATCCTGCCAAAAAAAAAAATTTACGCAGGCTTGATCGAGCTGACAGAGACCAGAGAGCACAAAATCGGTCGAGCGCAAACCACATGGGAAATCTGACCCTAGAGCGCAAGATTTCTCATAGAAAGCAAAAACTAATGGTTATTTTGTGTACTACAGCGCAATCCACTTATAATGATACCACATATAATGATGTGCCGCTTATAACGATCAGTTTCTAGAGTTTCTAGACTAAAAACAATCAGTTTCTAGTCCAGGTACAATGATAATCGGTTATAACGATTGAAAATTCGATTTTCCCATTATCATCATAAGTAAATCGCACTGGATATGCGAATAGCCTACGAAAAACATGATTACAACACGATAGAAAGCAAAGTTGTTAGTCCGCTGTCTTGTCCCGCTCCATCCTTTCTCCGTTAATTTCTGCAAGTTCGAGTCAACTCTTCGCTGAGCATAGACACATCCTGCGTTAAAGTCGCATTCTGGTTTGAAATGTTAACCGAAGACGGGGAAAATTGTCTGCCTGCGTGGCAACAACGTCCCTCCCAGAGACGAAGCCGTACCTGGAAAGGATGTTCATCTCGACCGCCGACACCGGCTTGTGGGTGCGCAACGCCGCCTCGATCACCAGCCTCAGCCTCTTGAGTATGTGCGGCACGTACGGCAGGATTAGGAGAGTGCCGTAGCTCAGCGTCCCTGCATTGCCCGTCGCGGCCGAAGACAGAAAGACGCGCCTTTGCACCCCCCGCCGTTCCGACTCGCATCGCAAGTCGCACGCGTCAACGCCTGGCCAACGGTTGCCGAGAGTTCATCCCCCATCAGATTACTAAAGAGAACCATCAGGAAAGACAAAGGCCCCGGTTCGCGGGTTGCTCGAAACGAGCTGTTGCTGCCATTCTCTCGACGGAGAGGCCGACTCTGCTCGTGGCCAATCCGGAAGGGTCGGAGACACAGGACGGCGTGATGTACGTCGGCGTTTACGTCGTCTGCGGCAAGGCTCGAGCCGCGACACTAAGATTCGTCGACGCTAGAGAGCAATCAGCTCGGTGCGGGGATTCTTTGTCTTGCAGGCAAAGGAGGCATCCCAAGCCGTGCGAGGGTTCAGACAGACGTAAATCATCACTTGGGGGATGAACCCAGAGACCGGCATATCTAACAGCAAAGTGGAAACGAGTCAAGCAAGTTGAAAGAAGAATGTATTACAACAGTGGTTCCCAAACTTTGCTGTCCTGCGACCCACCGAAGATATAAAATATCTCCGTCGCAAACCCCTCTCCCCCACTTTTTGCGATGCCACAAGCTTTTTCATTTCAGCACATGAACAGTAATACACAGAGCTGAAGCTAGAATTTTATTTGACAGTTAAATAGCCAGAGTGAATCATCTGGGATAGAAATCATTGCAAAAAATCGATGCATGGGCGAACTAGGACTCTAAACACAGCAGTCATGGTAGATGCATTCCAGGTATCTTATTAAAAGCAGAAAAACACTCACCCGAAGCAGGTGCCGTCGAGTGCCTGGCCAAAACATCGAAGCAGCAGTTCACGGTCAGCGCCTTGATGGGTTTGGCACCTTCCTCCGTATTATCCGCCTCCTCCTCCTCAGTCGACGTGAGCAGGTTGTCCACGATGGTCAGGAGCGTCTTGACGATCGCGGGCGACACTTTAGAGTTGCCCATCAGAGCCACGATCAGCGGCAGGGCCGACGTGCCGGGGTCGTCCTTGTTGAACTTGCTGAACAGCACAAAGTACCTGCACGCCAGAGTTTGACAAAAACGATCATCGATGCCGCCGAAGCATGTTGTAATGATGGCTCAAGAGCTCGAGGCCGGTTTGCACGCTTGGCTTTGCTTAGGACCGATCTCTTGTGACAGTTGTGTTTGCGCGGCTGGCGAGAGTGCGCTGGCGGCAAGCTCCATGGCTGTCCAACGGAGAGCGCTAGTGTGTTCTCTTGTTGTATGAGATTTTTGGGCACTAGTTCCTGAGTATACTCCGTTTCACCTTACTTCTGGACGCAGCGGACTCTACGAGCTATCCTATCCAATCCCACTCTGTGGGCGTAGCCCGTGATACACTTTCCTCACGTCGCTGTGCCCCCTCTCCAAGGTCACGTGACACTCGCACAACCTGGGACTGGCTCCGATGGCTCGTAGCATCGGCTACGCTCGGATGTAAGGTGAAACGGAGTATAGTTGCGAGTGTGTGAGCTAACCTTGACATTGAGCTCCACTCAACAACACTTTCCGAGAAAGTTTTCAAAGTATGGACTGCTCCGTAGCAGTCAATGGGTGCACGGATTTGCTCCACCGGAAATTCTCAGCTATAGACGCGTAAATGCAACGATGTTGCGAGCAAATTCGCCTTACCTCGGGTTGCGGCTTAGGGCGAGGAAGAACTTGAGCAGTGGCGTCGGCAACTGTCTTCCCCCCAGCTCTTCTACAATGGGCAGCTGGAAAAGGTGGGAGTATTTGTTAACAAGCCACCGGGTCACCCGGCCAGTTCGCTGTGAAGTGCAGTACAAGTGCCCAACCAGAATAAATAGACTGAAATCGAGACTCGGTGGCCGCTCGTCCGGTCCAGGTGGCAAAATACACGATGGCAGCCAAAAAACATACTTTGAGATAAAAAAAAAAAAGTATTTATGTATGTATTATGTTTCGGGCCTGTCCATTTGTTCGAAGAAAAAAAAACAGAAAAACAACAAGTGCAATATTTATGGCAATCCCCCTTAACATAAGACCTACCAGCCCTAGATTTTTGTGTCACACATTCGATTGTGAGACCAAAAGCCCAGTCGAACCCCTCACCCTTTAATGCCACAGTGCGGGCATCAAATTGATATAAATGGAGGTCACGAATGACAGAAGTCTGTTGCGTTGCAGCACTTAGTGTTTTAGAGATTTCCGAACTTCAGATCTACCTGTGTTGTCTGAAACCGCCCTCAAACCTATGCTATTCAGGTAGCGGGTGTACGCACCAGAGGCCAGACTGCCGACTCGAAGACCGCATCGATTTCTGCCGGAGTGAATTCGTAGGTGTCGAACTTCTCGAAGAACTGCAGGAAGGAAAGAACAAAGGTGAGGGTGAGTGCCCCTGAGCCCAGACCGCCATAAACTGACCATGCAGGGTGTGTTTTTTTTTGTTTTTACAGATTTGTTTTAAAAAAGCTGTGAAAGCTACACTAGTGCAGTTAGGAAAGGCGAGTTATACAACTAGAGGGACACAACATACTTTTGAGGACCCCTTCTGTATGAACAAAAAGGATGGGGGACTCTATTAAGGGGGAACACTGATCTTGGAGCTTTCTTCCTTATTTTTTTGGCCAAGCCCAATGAAGCAGCACAAGCTTGTTCAGACTTTTGTGCCATTTTCAATTATCTGTTACTTTTTAAAATTAGCATGTTAGTTCTCAGGATAATTATAATTAAAAAACTTTGCTTCCCAAAGCAAAAGTAAAAAATACATTTTTTTTTAAAAGAATGTTTTAATATAGGGTCAGGTACTACAAATTACGAAGAATGTAATGTCGGAGGTACTTTTTAGATTGAACCATTATTTGTGACTTTACAACACATTGAAGTTCAGTGCTCAATGTCTGGCTACCAAGCAATAAAACAATAGCTCAGTTAAAAATTTTCCTACACCTATATTGAAAAAGCTGCTTCCAACCATTGCATGCTTTGCACCTTTCGCTACATGTTTCTAAAGAAATTTATATTTCTGTCTGCCCTACATGCTGAAATATCACTACTAAAAATTTGTAAGGAGTCCAAAATTTGTGTTTGAGGAAGTGTTGTTTTAGCATCAGCTTCAGTGCAATTTCAGCCCACACAGATAATATAAAGTGATATTATGGTTCAAATATTAATCTTCAAAATAAGAAACTCTTGGCAAATCAAAAGAGAAATAGCTGTAAATTTCAACATTGCCATTTTCAAAAAAACTGTTTTTTAGGGACTTTTTGGCTCCAAAGACCTATGTCTCCCCTTAATCGGGAGAGAGGAGAGGGCAATGGAAGATTACAATGGCAAAAGTGTCAATGAAGAAAACTAAATGCGTGCAAACCATCAAACCAACTTCGAGGCTCTAAAACGGTAATCGACCCTTCCATTCAGTGCACATGGCTGGGTCTATTTTGCTTTGTGGGTCAAGCAGAATAAATTAAAAAGAAAAGTTTTACCACTTGGCTTGACTGACGGTCCAAGGCTTCAAGGACCTTAAGACGGCCTTCAAGAACTCCAAGGGGTCCCCAGACCCTTTGGGATTCTTAAACTAAACTACGACAACAACAAGTGACTGACATTCCTGATTCTTTTTTCTTACAGCGATAGTTGTAAATAGTTGCGCTTTTACCCTCTCCAGAACAAGAAAAGAAACACGAGCATTTGAAACAAAACAGTCGGATGTTCATTTTGGATCGGAACGCTGTTGTTCCCGAACCCATGGCGCGTGAACGAGAGGCTGACGCCCAACGACTTCGCTGTGACGTGTGGCAGCTGTCGCTGTGACTCTATTGTGGATTAAAACAGGGCTGCTCACTTTCTTTTTTTTCTAGTTCTTGATTGAAGAACAAATGTTTGCATGTAGCACGGTTCGCCACTAGACCACGAGATGGCGTCGCTTGTGCCAGAGTCGGCGGAGGCGCACACGCGCGGCGCAAACCCAGCGGGAGAGGGACGCTCTCGCTCGGGCAACGGTGAAGAGAGGGCGTACAACATGCTGCGAGATTAACGGCGCCAAAAGCGCGTCGCCAGAGAGCGCGCCGTCTTCGGAGGTTCGCCATCACCGGGATCTGCGCTTGTGCTTTCGCCTTCAAGTCGTCTTAGGAATAACTGCAAATTTTGTCGTGTGTCCGACCCTCTGTCTACTTGCCGTCTCAAGGCATCGGAATTTCTGAGGTCACTGTCCGTAAATATAGCTACATTAAAATTAGCTTATAAATGGATGGGTTGAAGCTTGGGAACAACCTTCACGAGTTTAGCTGGGTTTTTGTTTAGGCAGGGTTACAACAGTGAAAGGCATGAAAAAACCATTTCGAAGATATTCGGCCAAAACCACTATTCGCTTCAAGCTCTAATTTCACTATTCACACATGACTGAAAATAGGTAAACCTTAGAAAGAATTAGGGTGTGTGGGAAGCGCGATGGTGACCTAAAGTTAGCACTTGTGCGACAGGCACAATGCTGGCGGTGCAGAAATGCGAATAAGAAATAGAGACGTGCACGGTTCTGTACCACATGCCTTGTGCCTGTTGCACGACTGGCAACATTAGCATACCACTGCCCTTCCCCACATGCCCCAAATTTTTCTCAAATTTACTTACTTGGTGCTTTTCAACGATGCTGAGCAAGTTTCTAATTGGAAGCATACCTTCATTTGCACCAATCAAAAAGTTATTTAAAAACAATTCGGTTAATTACTTCACGTATTGCAATTATTAGTCCTCCCGTATTATGTCCCTCCAGCCATGTAACTCATCCGCACAGACTGCAATAGTGTAGCCATCGCAGCTTTTTTTCTTTTTAAAAAATCTCTACCCTCCGCAACAAAACCGGCACCGACTGGATATGTTCATCGGGTGCGGACCCATGGTTCGGAAAACGTGGTACCTGCGTGAGCATCTTGACTCCCTGGGCCCTGAGCGCCCGCGTGGCTGCCACCAGCGGCCGCACCACCTTCTCCTTGTGGCCCAAGATGGCGCTGGCGTACGTGGTCACCGCCACCGTCAGCTTGAGGAGTGTGGGCAGTAGGCCGGGGCTCAGGGCACCCAGGTGGCGCAGCACGTTCTCCACCGTGCCAAGTGTCCTGCGGCAAGACGCAAATGAAAGGCCGTCGGCTTTGAATGTCTGCGAGCTTCGTCAACACTGCGAGCTTACTCTGCAAGGCAGATTCCAGCCAGCACGCTACGTTCGAATCCAGTCGTAATGAAGTCGACGGGAATCGTAAATGTGTCCGTCGCATCCTGAGCTAATTGCATCTAAGGTTCGCTAAAAGTTTTTTTTTTTTTTTTTCTATTATATGGCACCTTACTGTCATGTGGCATATAGCACGCTCTGGTGAAATAACTGTCGTCCTACCTTTGCAGTTTTTGGTACAAAGTAGCAATAATGAAGTCACATTCTTATTTTTTATAATTGCTGACGCTTGCATGTGCCTGAGAAACTGCATTACCGAAAATAAATTCTAATAAAATGCCTCAACGAGACACACATACAATAAAATGCATTAAAAAATTAATTAATGCAATGCCGATGTCCATGTTTAATGACTGTTATATGACGCTTATTTCTAGTAGACCTTGCTCCTTGCTGCACAAACTATGTATGCCTGGGATCCCCTCATAAGAAGTTCAACCTAGTTTTGACCACATGAGAGGGTATCCACCACTTCCTCCTGGGGAAATGAACACTAACCAAATACATATGCAACATTTGTTCCAATGACGACGTCCGAGTTTGACAAGAGCTGAAACAAGCATTGCCCCAGCTACTAGGAGCTCTCCTGACCCAGCCCCCAAAACTCACCCGTGCAGACGCCGTATGGGCACGACCTTGGCCAAATCCAGGGTTGCCTGTATCTTTGCCACCATTGCTGAGATGTCCTCTGTGAATTCAAAAAGTGCTCGTGTACACGGCACGACGGCGCTAGCGCAAACAGGAATTCGACACATTCGCGTGTTTTGCCTCGGCACAATGACAAACATTACACTTTGCCGTTTATCTTGCATGGGACGAGTACATACCACCAAACCAGCAATCTTGGTGACAACTTTTCAGTTGCAAGAACAATGCAAGGAAAAAAATGGCAATCAGTTGTACCAACTGTGTTCCTGCGTTTGTGCTCACCATCATAAAAACCCAGTCCTGGGGCCCTAATCTAGACACTTGGCAAGAAAGTCGGCGAGAAATTGGGCGACTGTGATAGGCCGGCGCCAAGGTCGAGTTCGGCGTCGGCCAATCACAGCCGCCGGATTTCTCGCCGAATTTTTCGCCAAGTGTCCAGATTAGGGCCCCTGCACAGCATTCTCATCGAGGCAAGACAACAAGCGTAAGCAATGACGGTGCAAATGTTTAGACAACGAAGCTAAGGGGACGGCACAGCGGCCGTTTCTGCTTGCACTAGATATGTAATATAGAACCTTGCACTCGAACGATACGTTTTCCCGGCTGTTACGCTCGCCAATGCTGGTATCACGTAACTCCAATGTAGAACAGGGTTCTATCGTATAGAAACAAACCGTACAATGGAGACACACCGCAAATGCTTCACAAGCCCAGGAACCCAAAAGCCTGCACCGGGTGTCTCGGTGACAACGAGCCAAAAAAATAAACCCCCATTCTTTATGTGAGTAAGTCACCATGGAAGCTCACAAAAGCCACCATGGAAGCTCACCAACACTACAACCAACGAAAATAAAAAGCAAATGCTGGGGCATGACGTCAAAGTGAAAGACGCCCGTGCCTCGCAGCACAACTATAATCACCGGCAGACAAAATGAGATAGACAGGGAGGTCCATCAGTTGTTCCGCCTCCGGTCCGAGCTTTCTGCCTTGTGACTTCGGACATGCACACCTGGCCAAAGCACGGCGGAAGGCAACAAGTGGGTGCCGGAGGCCAAACTACCAAAAGAGACACGCCATTGTTCTCATTCCGTCAACGACTAAACAAAGAGAAACTGAAGGAGGAGGGGACAAGAGTGTGCGACGGACGCCCCCACAGCTCTCGTCTCCGTGCAAAGTCTGGCGTTCGAACGCCAAATGCCAGACCCTGAGCGAGAAGCGGACGACGTTCCTGTTTGATCTCACTGGAGAAAAACGTGAGCAGAGACAAAGGCAACTAGCCTCCGCATCTACTCACTAATCCTTCCAATCGCAGCTCGGCGCTCCGACGTCACCGCACTCTCTCCTCTTCCCTCTCCTTCAGTTTCTCTTCACATACAGAAGACAAAAAGACCCCCCCTCGGGGGTCCCAATTGACTAATTCACCTTCCAGGTACTCCCGGAGGGTGGCCACTTCGAGGTGGAGGAACGAAACAAGCTCGTCCTGGCGGCAGTTGGCCAGGAAGCGGAGCACGGCCCCCTGACGAGCGCTGAAGCTGCCCTTTCCTCCGGTGGCCGAGCCAGACCGCGTGTGCATCTTGCCGTACAGGATCCTGCAAGTGGCGACGCTTCCTCCGTCACGCCCGGACCCGTGTTTCGAAGTAATGCGCGACCTCGCAGAGCTTTACACGGGTCTGGTCTCCCAGCGGCACCACCCCGCTTAACCACGTGGGCAAATGAAACACTTGGGGTGCTCCTATCTATTGCGCAGACGTCCCGTAAGCAAAATGTGTTGGCAACACATAAGCAAACCTGAGCAGTGGTTTGTGAAAGAAGTGGGACGTTGGGTCACGCAAGATCACGGCGACACGCAACACGCGACGTCACACGACTCGCGGTGCAAAATTGGGATGTCACGTGGCACCACAATGTCAACATTTTTAGGTCTAGTAACATTGTGTGTCAAGACGTGATGCAACGAGATGTCACGTGACACCGTGACATCACATAGCACCGTGACATCTTGTGAACTGGCGTGGCCTGATGAACGTCACGTGGTCAAGTGACCTAGAGTGGCACAAACAACACGACCACGTGTACTTGTGCATCTGTCTATCCTTGTAGTACAAGGTTAGAAGTAAAGACAATAAAAACCAAGGAGAAAGGTAACAGTGATCCCATATTTCAATCAGATTTCACACAATCTGAAAGCCTGTGCCAACAAGTTCAGAATTGATGTGATGTTCAGTGCAGGCTTCAAAAGTGAACCACCCGACACCTTTAAGGTCCAGCAAGAAGATATGTCAAAAGGCTTATTGGGAGAGGTTGGTTCCCTGAAAGAAGATGTAGTCTACGAGATCCCGCTCGCATTTGGCTTTAAGTATGTGGGGGCAAACCTTGAGATGCATAAATGATAGACTCTCAAAGCATAAAAGAAATGTAAAGAAAAACGCACAAAACTCATTATTAGCAAAACATGTGGGGAAATGCGTCAATTGCAGTGCTTTCTGGTCGGAGCCAGAAGTCGTACACAAAGTATGAATTGATATGCAAAGGGTCGTATGAGAAGCAATGCTTTTCCTATCCTTGTCTTTCCCCACACATGCATGCCAACTGAGACAAGGCCTTCTCTCGCTCCTACCCTCCCCTTTCCTTCCTATAAGCCACCGCTGTTCCGAAAAACCCATTGATCATAGGAAGCGTGCTCCCAGCCTGTTCGTCGTTCCTGCTACGTCCACATACCCTCCGGCGATGCTGACATTCCCAGGTAGTCTCCCCCTTAAGAAGGTGGCATCATTCATTGTGAAAGAAAGTGTCTCAAGGTCAGAGCCACTGTGAGAGAGGGTTGTACAGCTTAGATGAATGTGTCTACCAGTATCAACATCTCGCTGTTAAGAGGCGGTTTAGTCGTAGCGTCCACAAAGAGTGTGTACCCGCGGAAAGTCGACGACGTCAGCATCAAGTGTATACAGAGCGCGCAAAATAAACAAATTTGGCTGCGTTCGGGACGTTCTCCTGCCGTCATCTTTTTCGTCAAGCTGCAAGTTTCCAAATTTTTTCTGCACCACAGTCCCAGGTGTTACATTACGATTCATTATCACCAGCACGCCCACACACTCACTGTTGTTTCGATAACATGATACACTGTGGCACCAACCACATTTCCCATAGTAATGCGCCGCTAAATTTATCAGAGAGTTGGCCCACTAAATTCGGCCGACAACAGGCCCGCACGGCTTCGGCGACGACGATGCAAATTTCAATTTCGCCGCAAAGCAGAATTAGTTCCAAGCATCCATGCACGTCACTGGCGGTCGCTCGAGACGCCTCCTACTCCGTCGATCCTGCAGCAGGTGGGCTTACCTGAGGAGGACTGGGACAACCTCTGGACGGTGGTCGGAATGGACTGCCCCTTCCTCCCCGTCGTCCACGTTGAACAGCACCAGCTCCGACCGGAAGCTGCCGTCGTCCAGCAACCGCTCAAAGTTCTCCCTAGAGCGGGGTGGCGGAAAAAAGACGTGCCGCTCAGAGACATCTCGACAGATGGCGCCACCCTCAATCCGACCCTCAAAGGCCCGTTTGCACACTTGCGTTTGCTCACGGCTCGAGTTCTCCTTATCTCTCACGACGAGACAATACACCGGCATGCTGGCGCCACCTTTGAGGTGGCCCCGGGAGCTACATTTCACTAGAGTGAAGGTTTTGCGGTACTCGCGAGAGCAAATGTAAGTACCATCTATGAGAAACGGTCATTAATAACATTGTCATAAGTTTTTCGAAAAAGTGTGTTCTTTCGTTGCAAAAAGTTTTAGGAAGTTTTAAGGCGCACGGTCGTTAGCAGTTTCCGTTACTAGAACAGCTCAGTTGGAAAACTGCCATAGGAGCCTGCTTTGAAAAAGCGGCTCCGATTCGTGCTCGAGAACAAAGTAAACGGGCTCACAATGACACCATTTTTCCTGCAGCTTCCACTCTTGAATCTAAGCGACCGCTTCTACCGGTTCCGTTGAGTCGTGCAAGGGCCAACGGCTACATGTCGCAGTGCCATGATTACGGCACCGCTAAAGGGTGGCGCTGTAATCGTATCCCATATGGTCTTGATGAACGCAAGCGGTTCGGGTTTCCAGGGTTAGTTTCCCGAATGAGTGTTTTAGTAACGTTGGCAGATGCATTTGAATCTGCCTTAACCCTTTGACGGTCATCGCCGTACATGAACGACGCTAATTAGACAATTCAAAGTTCCACACCGAGGAAGGCACTGCCATTTGGGATGCCTTGTGCGAACTATAAACATTATATTCGCATGGTGTTTCACTTTTCTGAAGTCATTTATAGTTTTAAAATTAGGCGCTCCATGTACGTGATACGTACAAGATTGCCGCTTTGTGTGTCGGCTGCTTGGCGGTGGTGGCGACTGGAGCGCTGGCCCTTCCCATTAAAACTTTCCACACTCCTTAGGATTGAATTCAGAGAATGAGAGGTCACCATCCAACGAAAAATCTCCGTGCAGTACTTCCGGTTCGGAATACGAAACTGCCGTAATGTCACAGAAGCGGAAGTGTCGAAATGAAACCGAATGAAAGAAAGGTGACGACTTTCCAGCTTAAATACTCCTTCCATTTGATGCTTCTAAACCTGGACAGCTCGCAAGCACTGTACATGCTCCCGCAAGATAAATAAAAAAAAAACTTGCGCACTCACCCTTTCTTTATATTATTCTTTTGTAAAGCAAAACCCAACCCCTGGGAAACATCTTTTGGAACAAAAAAAAAAAAACTCGACCAGTTTACTGACAGGAGACGTGAGGCAGAAACTAGTGGGACATCAAACGACCTTCGGAATGGTCACCGCAATCGCCCGATACAAAGGGTTGGTCTGCCGTAATCCAATCCAATCCAGAGGCGAGGCCGAGGGCGGTATTGACGCACCGCATAAGGTCGAGAAGGTTGCAATGCATGCCCGGTGGTTGCGTCTAACCTGTAAGGCATTAGGAACTTGTGGCCGTAGGACACGACGCAGGCAAAGGCCAGCTTCTGCACCTGGGAGTCTCGGAACGTCAGCAGCTGTTGGTGGGCAAGCAGAAAGGCAGCATTGCTCAGAAACCTCCTAAAACAATGCCAACAATCTAAATCACTCCTCACACTAATACCTATAGGCGAGGAATCAAAGTTTTTTCAATGTGACTTCTCGTACATAAAGCTTGATTTACTTGGAACCAAGTACTGGCATTGCAAGTATATGTAGGGGTCTTCTATAGAGGAACACTGGTCTTAAATTAATGCTTTTCTTTTTCTTTTAGCAAGCTTCATGAAAATACACAAAATTGTTTAGTTTCTCTACCGACTTCAAATACTTTTTAGATAATGGCCTGCCTATTTTGTGGAAGCAATAGGAAAAAGTTTCTCAATTCAAAAAGCACTATTAACATATGCTTAGATATTACAGAGTATAAGGAATTAAATGTCGGTAGTGCTTGGCTGATTACAACGCACAAAATTTCAGTGTTCGGTCTGTTGCTACCAAGTGATAAAAATGAGAGCATTAAAACATTTCCTAGAGGCTAGATCTATATTAAAAAATCTGCTCCCAACAATGGAAGATGGCACAATGAGCTACATGTAGCAAAATTAATTATTGTCGAATCAGCCCTAGATAATGAGATATTCCTTCCACTAATTTGCAGAGTGAAAGTGTGTGTTCCAAGAAAGTGCCGATTTTGCATCAAATTCAACACCAATTCAGCACACTAGGTTTTATAAATTAAGATCACAGCTAAATATTTTATTTTATTTTTTTTTTAACGATAAACTGGTTAGATTAGAAGACAAATTGCTGCTAATTTTAAAAATGCCATTTCCCCCAAAAAAACAAAACAAAATTCTCGAGGCACACATTTTTTAAAATTGCCAGTAGTTCAAAATGCTCGGAACACACTTCTCGTTGCCCGTCAATTTGTGCACAACACATTGACGAGTGCCCAGAGCCTCATCAATAAGCAACGATCAAATCACGGCGTCCGGCACTCACGTCCAGGTGCGTCTGGTAGAGCCGCTCACTCTTGGTGATCGCCTTGGGATTGGTGAACTTGGCAAGCACTCCCAGGTGATCACACAAGCTCCTAAAGGGGGAAAAAGAGACATGCAATGAAGATTGCATTCAAAGTTTGTGTTAGTACCCGTACTACAGTTGAACCTTGATTTAACAATACAAACTTCCCGATTTAACGAACAAATTTGGATTCCCCGCGCAGCCTATGCTCACGAGGTCTCCCTTCCTCGATTTTACGAAGTTCCCGATTTAACGAAATAATTAGCGGCTCCTGGTAACTTCGTTAAAGTGAGGTTCAACTGTACTGCTGTGGCACAGCTTTCGTGTTTCTGGTAGCAAATAAAAAAAACTTGAGGCTGCTGGGGCGATTTTAATTACGAGCCTTTTTCGAGGACCCCAAAGCCGTGAAAGCCACCATTTCAAATGCGACAGTGCTTTCAAAGAAGTTTTATTCCCACATATCACATTAAAATGAAGTCCTGGAGTCTTTTTAAAAGTACAAATACCTTGGCATCTATGCAACTTCTAATCTCCCCTGGCACACAGATGTAAAGTATGCTACAGGCAATGCAAACCGCATGCGAGGCTACCTGAAACGAAGTTTCTTTCAAGCTCCTTCCTTAGTGAAACTAAATCTGTATGAATGCATAGTCCGTTCAAAACTAGAATATGAGTCATCAGCATGGGATCCTCCGTCATCAAGATTTGACCACTTCATTGAAAGCCATGTAAAATAGAGCAGCTCGCTTCATTCTAACAAATTATCATTGTACGGAAGGTGTAACTAACCTGAAAGCAACCTTAGCATTACCTAATTTGTCTTCTCGCCAGAAAAATGCTTGTCCGTGTTTATTCCACAAGCTTTATCATTATAACCCGTTCCTTCGCTAGAAACTCATTCTCAAACCATCTTATCACTCGGCTTGATCACATTTATAAGGTTGGCATAGTAAGCTTCAAAACTCGCACATTTGACATCTCGTTCATACCTCGAACATCACCATGAGTGGAACATCTCTCCCACTTCAATCGCTGCAATTCATGATGTTGTTATTTTCAAAGAAAGTCTTACTAACAGCATCCTTAATTGATTTATATGCCATCTTTTCTTTAGAGCACAGCTCTTAGGCGCCCGTTCCCGGCTTGAGCGGCGTCGGCGTAACCGCGCGTGGCACTATGGGTAAATTTCCCCGCTAAATCTAGCGGAAAAATGTCCCCGTTAAATCTAGCGGTAAAATTTCCCGCTAAACCTAGAGGAAAAATTTACCCACTAAATCTAGCGGGAAAATTTCCCCGCTAAATCTGGCAGAAAAATTTT
Organism: Ixodes scapularis; assembly: GCF_016920785.2. NCBI lineage: Eukaryota > Metazoa > Arthropoda > Arachnida > Ixodida > Ixodidae > Ixodes > Ixodes scapularis. Next base: position 128,727,962 of record NW_024609879.1, on the reverse strand, counting down.
CCCGCTAGATCTAGCGGAAAAATTTCCCCGCTAGATCTAGCGGAAAAAATTTACCCGCTAAATCTAGCGGAAAAATTTACCCACTAAATCTAGCGGAAAAATTTCCCCGCTAAATCTAGCGGAAAAATTTCCCCGCTAGATCTAGCAAAAAAAATTCCCTGCTAAATCTAGCGGAAAAATTTCCCCGCTAAATCTAGCGGAAAAAATTCCCCGCCAAATCTAGCGGAAAAGTTTCTCTGGGGGGTCACGTGACCCCCGCGGACACGTGACACCCCCAACATCCCGTGACCCCCTCGTGACCTTGGGGAGGGGGTCATGTCACCAAGGTCACGTGGCCCCCCCCCCCCCCGAGAATACGTGAACCTCAGTACCCTTCCCTCCTCCTCCTCAAGAGCTGCGCTCTAATTCGGCGTTGCAGGGAGTTATAAACGGCTTTCATTTTTTTGTACGTTCATTCCTTTCTGTAATGTACCTTGAGGGTAAATAAAACAAGTAATCGTCTCAGGAGTTGTTTAGCTTGAAGTTATTTTGCAACAGAGAGTACAGTTGGCAAGTGCCTGGATGAACACAGACCAAACTTGTAATGAGAGTGACACTTTCAGTGCACTGCACTGTGCTTGTCGATGTGAAACATCATATATTAGGTTACTCCTATCCACACTGATTCAAGAACATCCGCTATTTGATAGTTTTGAAGGTTTTCAAGGGCCGGTGAGAAAACTCCTGGTTTGTCTACAGCCACATGAGCCACTGACACTGTGATACAATGGAACCAGACCAAAAACTTCTGGCTTTGTAGCCAGACACTCGTCGTGTATTGCCACAAGTTCCAAGTGCTCTTAAGAGAGGGCACCAGATTGCCAACAACCACCGAGAAGAGGAACTCAACATGGCATTACTCGAGCGCATCAACAGCACGGTTCACAATCAACACATTGTTCCTACTACTGTGCCTCCAACCTGAAAACACACACACAAACAACTCGGCACGAATCAAGGCCGTACGCTTCTAATAACCACTTTTGGCTCGACAAGGAGCCCCATTAACACAACACTTGTACAGACGACTACAAGTATCGAGAATGTGCAATTATGTCTTCGCCCGTTTACACGACACCGAACGGCACTTACCTCACCAACTTGAGCTTGACCTTGGGAGCGGCGCGGTTGGCGTTCTTCCGCTGCTCAGCCTCAGCCACCTCGTTGGCAGCATTTTCGTCCTCCTCTTCAACAATGAAGACACTGGCTTCGTCCGCGTCCTTCTCCGGCATCTCTTCCGCTTTGGCAGGCAGAGCCACACTGTCGTCTGCTTTCAGGATGCTGTGGTAAGGCGCCGTCTGCGTGTTCGGCCAGAACTCCCGCCTGCAAGTTGGAAAACGTTATGTGGGGCTTGTGTGGACCGAAGAGACACGAGTTGCAGCAAACTTGTTTCGGGAATGAGTGAAACATTTGTAGCATGTTCGGAGCTCGAAGTGTGCAGCTATTCCGGCTTCGCCCCTGTTGTTGGCTGCTGACACGAAGCCTACAGTGGTCTGCGGGCGACCAAAAAATGTCGCACACCCATCTGCTACCACTCTGTATACCTGTAAACAACCCAGGAAAAAGTCCACTTTAACTTGTGCTGACCAGCCTTCAAAGTCGACCGAAGCAACGACCCACACAAATATTCACTCTTCTACTTCTAGCTTCAAGTTCAAGAAATCCTTTCCCAACCTTGAGGTAAACACTTCTTCATGTCCTTCACAGAAGCTCATAAATTCGTGAGCTGGCTTTTCCAGATTAGCCTTCGACGAAAACAGGCTAAGGAAAACAAAGCAATCAATATAAAAGAAATAGAGCTGCCTTTCTCACCAACAAATTTCTTGATAAAAAAGGAAGATTAAACTGATGCTCAGCCACGATGCCCAACCTGAAATTTAGAACTTCAGCTGTGGTCTGTTTCAGCATAACTTGGCAAAAAGCAAGCCCTACAGCTCCCTCAAACCAAATCAAAAAGAACAAGTGGTGCACATAATGCTTTCCACAGGGGTGCACTGGAACAACACGCTGTATCTTGCCTCTGGTCGGCACGCTGGGGCCGTAGTTATTGCTGTTTGCCAAGTTAGGTTGAAACTAAGTCTGCAAAGGTAGCGCATGCCTGCCCTAAACAAAGCTCACTCTATCGTACAAAGAGACCACAGCCTACCTGTGGCTCGTGCTAGAGCAATGGGGACAAAAAGCCACAGGTGAATGCATCACACTTTCTTCAAGAAAGAAAATCCGTACGCAAATGCTTCAAGCTTTTCCGTGCAAAGCCATCTAGAAACGCGCCCATCCTTGGAGCCGAAACACGCACGTTCCTGGATGCCCCCACCCTCGGAGGCAGGAAGACGACAAAGCGAGCCAGAAAAACGCAAGACAGAAAAGACAGGGGCTCACTCGAGAAAGCGGTAGAAGAGCGCCACGACGTCCTTGTTGCGACGTTCGGCCACGCCCGCAAACAGCCCAGCCGCCTCCCAGAGCAGGTGACGGTGGTTCACGTAGTCCGGATGGTCCGTGGGGGACGTTGAGGACTCCACAGCATCTTCCAGGACTCCCAGGAGTCTCGAGTTGCTCCCGCTCTCCAGGTTGGCCTCGGGAACAACTGGACTCTCTGCGCAGAAAACCAGTTCGGGGCAAAAGTTATAAATTTGTGGGTTTTACGCGCCAAGCCGACGAAGGGAGTCTGGCACACCCCAGTGAAGGACCGAGAATTGATGTCGACCACATGGAAATCTTTTGGCGTACAATGTATCGACCAATAAGCCACCACCAGATTGCGAGAACGAACCTGCCCCCCGGGATTCGAACCTGCTCCATGGGGAATCATGGCCGGTATTTTGTCTCAGGAGCTACTGAGGCGACTAGGAGTCGTGGGCAGGTGATAGAGCCACCACCTCCTACAGAAGTCGTCCGAGCGCGGGAAAACGAAAACGGCACGAAAAGCAAGGGACAACTAGAGGAAATGAACGAACTGGATGCCAGGTTCGTTCCTTTTATTAACCCTCGTGATTTTTGTGCCTTTTCGCTTTTCTGTGCATCTCCAACTTGCCGAGGTTTGTAATCTCTTCTACTGTTGTCCAAACACCCCGTCTGCTGTTGTGAGCTCCACAACCGGTCAGATGATGTGGGCACAGTTCTAGGAAGCAAATGTATTAAACATGAGCTCTAGTGGCCATCACTTCTGGCTTCAAACAAGAAATCGGGCCATGGAGAGGGCGAGAAGGAGCTGCAAAATATTGTCACGGGTGGTGACCAAAAACCAATAGATAAACAGGAAGAAATAAACGTTTAATGTGGCGAACTTGTGCCAAAAATAAAAGGGTACAAAAGATAATAACAGAGCGTCGCGGGCGTCGAAGTCGGCGTAACAGCAGAGTCGAACGCTGGGGCGAGACTGACTGTGGCTCGCCAAGCGGAGCACCTTATGCACATGCGTGAGCTTCTGGAATAATCAGCGTAGAAAGTTTGACGCATAGAACATTCGGACCTTGAACAAGCAGCAGGATTCTCGAATTTACCAGAATACTAGCCTGCAGGAATAAACAAAAAGATGTGTCGCTTCCAGGAACCAAACCCTGGCTTTTCGCGTGGGAGCCAGGTACAATAACCGTTAGGCCACGCGCGCGCTGTTTACTTGGCCAGCTGCGCGCGCGGCAATATCAGTGCCACCAATTAAAAAAAATCCAAAAGGTTCCGGGCTGACACTGCCTTGCCAAAAATCCTTGCAGAATCCCATCCATTGGCCTCTTGGCAGTTCTCGTTCAATTTTGGACGCCATTAAACTCCGAAAGTTAGAAAGTTGGAACGCAGGTTGTTTCATCTGTTCAAAATAATGTGTGCATTTCTTTTTTTTCAGTCTGAGCAAATTATTTGTTTCCAGGGCATTCCCCTGTGCTTAATTTGGCAAACAACAGTCATCAAGTGTGGGCAATGTTGCTGTCACCGGTCAAGTTATCCACCACACGAATCCACTCAGGCCAAACTTTAGTTTTAATTACTACAGTCAAATCTCGTCAATTCAAACTCGAGGGGGACCGAAAAATTTGTTTGAATAAAGCAGAGTTTGAATTACCGGGAGTTTCCTCCCATAGAGACACGCATAGGACGGGACCTGCATGCTAGTTTGAATTATCCACGAGTTTGAATCAACGAGAGTCGACTGTATGTCATTCCTTATTTCTGGATACCAGAATTCAACAAAAACGGTAAGGAAGCATGAGGGGCACACAGAACTGCGGTACAGTGCAATCCAATCGTAACATAATGAGAAAACCCGAAAATTCAATCATTCAAACCGATTATCGTTGCACCTGGTCTAAAAACTGATTGTTTCAAGTCTAGACACTGATCGTTATAAGAAGTACTTTGTCATATGTGGTGCCATTATAAGTGGAGTGCACTGTACCGCAGTTCTCTGTATCCCACATGCCTCTTGACTGTTTTTGTTGACTAGGTATGAGCTACAGAAACCTAAGAGAACTACTATATGGTCAAAGATATCTCACAAACTCTGTGCAACAAGAAAGAACTACTATATGATCAAAGACATCTCACAAACCATGTGCTACAAGATAACTTCGTCTAGAGCTCTTCTCATGTCACAAGTTCAAAGTCGGCGTTGCTCCTTTTCTGACATTCGACAACAACGACTCCTTCCCTCCTATAACGTCGTCAGAATGAAACTACCCGCCCGCATCACTAATATTGATATGCACTGCGTCAGATCTGCTCGCAGGCGCTCTTACTAACTAGGTCTGCAAAGGTGCCTGTTTCACCTCTGTGGCTAGGGGCACAGAGGAGGGGGAAGTCTGACTCACCTATGCGGTCGTAAACCCGGGTGAGGTGGCCAACAAACGTGCTCCAAAAAGGTCCGTCGGCCGAGGCGTGGCTGGACAGGATCTCCTGGACGGGCTTCCACAGCACTTGGAAGTTCACCAGCAGTGTGCCCAGCAGGTACAGCACTGGTGCCTAAGAAAAAAAATATACCTTTGTTAGAGAAAGTAAGTAATCTAGTCAGTCTGCACCAAGAGGCATCCGGTCTCTTCCCTATGGATAGGAAAGTTGGCCAGTGCAGTGCAACCGCTTACCTGGGGGTCTTAACCTTCAACACACAGAAGTGATTACACGCATGTACCAACATGAACCTCGTAGAAGTCAGAAAGGGCAGAGGAGGAAATTGATCCGAAGACCCCTGGGTTCCGCGGCGCAAGTTTTCGAGCTGCAGAACTGTGCCACTGAGGCAGAGGGGCCGGGCAAGAGCGATGAATTTAATATCCGTCAAAGTGGCTGGTGTGGCAACCGATCTGTCCTCTTCCTGCGATGTACTCTCGAACTCCGGATCTTCGCTCACTTAGCAACACAGCCATTTTTTTCAGACAGGAACACTAACCTTTTCGGGGATTTCGAATAACATAACAATAAACGACTTGGCGAACATGTAAGTAATTCTAGCACATGGGTTCTTTTTTTGTTTTTGTTTTTTAATATACTGAAAATAAGTTGTCCAAGATGGCCACTGAAAAAGAACACACTCTGGAGGGTCGGTTGCACCCAACTCACCATGGAGTAGCGTTCCAGGGAGACTCCGGATGCCGTCAGCTGTTCGGCATTCAGCTTAGCCAGGTGCTTCAGCTTTTCCCGGTAGTGCTGAACCGTGAGCGGCACCTCTTCGGCGCGCAGGCACAGGTCAAACACGTACGACGCCGACTCCAGCTCCCCGCGCTGCGAGAACCCAGACTCCCAAGGTCAGATTCGCCTGGTTACACGGGGCAGATGAACACAAAAAACTCGGAGCACATAACCCATTGTGCAAGCCAAAGACGGTTCCAACTGTGGAAGTGTCCAGCGTGCATCATGGCCAAAAACAGGGTTCGAGGTAGAATGAGGTGTCTGAAAACCCCAAATGACAAAGGTCTCGAAGAACTGGAGTGACATGACAAAGCAAGCCAAAACTAGCAAACATTGCTTTCTTTCTTTCTTTTTTTTTTTTTTATTGTTTTAAATGTTGCCAGTACTTGAAACGATGAGAATGGCAGGGAGGAGCTTCAGTGGCCCCGCCTCCAGCGCTAGCTTCCCCACTTCCATGTCGCTTAAGCGTTTCGTGCACCTTGAGCGCGCGTGCCCAACCAAGGCACGACAAAAGGCAACGAGCACGTGCTGGAGGCCAAGGGCTCGAAAGGCACGCCCTGCCGTTCTCATTCTTTCGGCGACCACAACGATGCGGCAGAATGCGCCAGCTAGACCAGAGAAGTTGGGTGCTGTGCACCGTGTAGCGCAGTATGCGTCGCTTCTTCAAAGAGACTCCTCTCCGACAAAAGATGTAGGGAGCGGTCACCTTTTCATCTGCACCGACGTCGGCTGTGCCCAGACAGGACAGGATCTGCAGGGTCAGGAACCTCACCTGGATCGGAACAAGGACGACTCGATCAACGTGAAAGAGGCCAAAGATCATGGACCTCACTGGTACTGGTACGGGGGCGGAAAAGACGGCCTGTTATCCCGTGAAGCTGTCGCCACCGAGTCAGCTTCTCTGCATCGTCGCTCTCAATCCCCGAAAGGCGAGAAAGCAACGCAGGGGTGCAGATGGCACAAGGGACATCTCGGTACCTAACGTGCACGGTCTCGAGAACTTCGAGAAGACATCGGTTTAATGGCTATCGACTCGCCACGAGGCGTGTTGGCCGTCGCGCTCAAAGCAGACACGTGCTCGGAGCAGACAGAGCAGACGGGTCACCTGGGCATAAGGCGATGTCAGGTTGAGCTCCAGGGGTCTGTAGAAGTCTGCCAGAAGCTTCTGTAGCTGGTCTTCCAGACCGCCCGTGTCCTTGAGGTGGTGCAGGTAGACAGTGGTTGCTCTCAGGACGTTCAGGTCGTCCGGATGTAGGCTGCGCAGTCAGTGAGAGATTCAGCCCGAGTTCTCATAAGCTGAACTGCTTGTAGCAACAGACTGCGAAGAACATTGACAGCAGGACACCAGTGGTGCCGAGGTACAGCTGCACCGCAAAAAGATTACGTAGCACAAGTGACCAAAGACCAGAGCGACAAAATGGGGACGTGCGGCACTATTGTTCCCGAGCGTGCAGATAGTGAGAGTGCCACGCATGTACCATGTTCTAAAGCGGGGGTGGCCGGCAGAAAGCAACCCATTCTAAAGCCTGCCATTTCGAAAGCTATCTTATCTCTCACATACGCCAGCATGATTGCGCACATAAGCCTGTTTATTGTTGTTGTTTTTTTGCGTGGCCGTTGTGAGCGGTTAGGAGTTGAAGAGCCAATTAAACAGCATTAAAAGTGCTACGTCACTGCGCTCATCACCTTATTATGTAGGTGTGTTTTTCCCATCTAATCGAACCAAACATATAAAGCTTGACGTGACGTTGCGGTTTTGGTCTGTCACTGTGCAGGGATTCCACAGCTGCCAACAGAGAGTAGTTTTTCGAAAGGGGTCTATTGTCGGTTTAGGGAAAAACAGCGATAAAGGAAATACTGCCGCTCACAATTCCTCAAGGACAACTTCTTGGACAACCTCAAGGACGACTCTTAAGGACAACGTCTAAAACAAACTCAAAGACAACTTCTAAGACAACCTCAAGGCTCAAGGACGACGTCTAGTACGACCTCAAGGACTCCTAGGACGACCTCAGGGATGACGTCTAGGACGACCTCAAGGACGACGTCTAGGACGACCTCAAGGACGACGTCTAGGACGACCTCGAGGACAACGTCTAGGACGACCTCGAGGACGATATCTAGGACAACCTCAAGGATGACCTCTAGGACGACTTATAGGACGATGCCTAAAGAAATTCAGCCTTTCCACTCTAGTTGAAACCAAAATGGAAAAAGCTAGAAAGGTTGCCATCATCTATAAGCGACGGCGGCAACCATTTTGCCGTTGTCGCTCAAAGATGGCGGTACCTGTCCAAAATTTTGTGTCAACATTTGTTTGCTTACGGACACGATACTGGGGAAACTAGCCCCGAACAGCTCCGCTGTAAAACACAAAAGAATTAATAAATGGGCTTACGTGCGTAACCATATTGGCGCGTTGCTCGGCCGAAAAGTGAGGGAAAAGGTTGCTTTCGAAATGTGGGCTATTGGATGGGCTGCTTTCTGTTGGCCATCCCCGTGTCGCAACTTGGCCGCTCCGGTCATCGATGACTTGTGCTAATCTTTTTCCGTTGCAGCTGTACCTCAAGCTGTAGGAGTGGACAATTTAACGGACCACGGATGCGGTACTGCGACATCAGACATCCGTAGAGACACTCAAATTGCCCAAGTTATTCTGTGGTGCATACATTAGCAAGTGCAGCCTCTGGGCACTGTCATCTTGCTGCTGGCTTTTACAGATCGTCCAATAGTCAAGCCTGGATAGATAACTGGACACATTTTATTGGTGATAGGTCAATCTACTCTTTACAAACAAGCTGGAATTTGTCCACACCACCCCTTAGCCTAGAAACATTCAATACCCCTCCCTTTAAAATGGTGCTCTAAATTCCGTTTGTTATTAAGTTGTCCACCCCACCGACTCTGCGCCTTGCTAAGCCATGCCCCCGGTCGCCGGACTTGCACCCCAACAAGGCACTTTTCGTCCACGGTGGTCAGACTAACTTTTGAAGCCTGGCTGCTTACAAATATCTCCATCTAAAACCCGAAACTTCCGTTCAAAGAAAGCAAAGAAAAGAGAGGCTGCACTAGAATTGGGTGGTGGTCGGTTTTGCGGCGAAGCTACGAGCCCCACCTGAGCAGCTCCACGAAGTCTTGGCAGCCGAGGCAGGAGGTGAGGACGCCGCCGAGGTTGCAGAGCACGGCAGACGACATCGCCTGGACCAGGACGAGGGAGAGGGGTCTGGGCGGTCCGATCGTCAGGCGGTCGTGTAGGGCAGAGATCAACGGTGGCAACGCCTTCTCCAGCTCGTCATCACCGACGAGGGACCTACAACAGGCAACTCGAATGAGTGTCCTCCAACAAATCCGCCATACGGACCAGCAGCCACAGACGAGAGCTTCCCGTCATCTTTTATCTTACGATGACACAGAGTTACTGTATCCGTGCCAATGCCATTTTTCTGGTTGGTAAACTGTAAACAACTTAATTTTTGCGAATTTTGCGACTCAAAAGACTTTAGTACCGTAATTTGTTTTGATAACTTCGATACTCACAAACTGATACTCAACCGGCGCCTTTGAACAGGCGTCGTATCATTATCGAGATTGTCATTAGAACCATCTACTGAAACCTCATGACTGTCGGGGGGGGGGGGGGGGGGGGGGGGGGGGGGGGGGGGGGGGGGGGACCCCGTCTTTGCCAATTTTTTTCGTTACCTGGTTTGACAGTCATAACTCATTAATATAGACACCTCCGTTCCCCCAAACTATTGTCCATAATAACGAGATAAAAATGGATGTATTTACCCAGTTCATCCTGAACATTTTGTCTCCAGAGCGAGGTATCCATTTTAACGGAGCCCATATTAAACAGCCCCGACTGCATTCCGCCTTAACCAAAGGTTCAAAAAATGTTGAGCGGGCATTGCAAATTGATTTGCATCGGAGGCTTCTTGCGTTCATAAAACAAATCAGCATAAAAAATGGTTACGGAAGCAAAAGGGCTTCAACCACTGGATATAATGCACACTGCCAGCGAGCAGACTCACGCAAAGTGTGGCAGGCAGACGAGGCCGGCCCAGACACGTTCCAGGGAGCCTGCCACGTCCAGGGACAGCATCCTCGCAACCACCCGCGAGAGAGTGACCACCGCACTACACCTGGGGAGGAGACAGAGGGTGCGGCGGTCGGTCAAAGCGCATTTGTTACACTGGAAAGATTGCTCGGGAATAGCGCCAGAAACGCGCGTGGGGACTCTCTCGCAGAGGGCAGACATAGGAGGCTGGGTCACCCGGTTGTCAAACAATTGGGCAGCTTCAATCGAGCCGTTTCAATTGAGCAATCTCAGTTGGGCAGCTGAGAACATGGGTCGAGCTGAGAGGAAGTAGGAATAAAAAAGAAAAAAGGCTCGAAGTTTATGCCCTTCTATTTCGATTAATTCGGGAATTTTTGAAGTGCTTACAATAATTAGACTACACTGAATGAAATATTTTGAAAAACCATAGCTTAATTGATGCAGACAAAAAAGAAAATTCAGCAGTCCTGCGTCAACTCACAGTAGAGACACAGCGATAGCTGCGACACATCGCGGCAAAGCGTTCGGAACAAAATAGACATCCGCTTTGTTCCATTTTGTTTTAAACACTTTTGTTTATTTTTTGTTCCAGAGAACATGCTCTAGACAATGGCAGTGCTACAACATTTTGTTATAGGCTACTTTTCTTTTTTCCAGAGAGTGCATGCAGTGGGCACTGGATACTACAAAATCCCCAAGTTTAGAGTGAGTCGTTCGTGCTGTGGCGTAGCTCAACGCTAACGCCTCCGCTTCCCAAGCAGTGGACCCAGGATCGATTCCCGCGGGCAGCGGGTGATCTTTTTCGAGGATTTCGCAACATCGACGACGGACGCCCTACACTGCCAACAACAGCAACTACTACCGCTACTACAACATCAACAACGGACGGCATTTCTAGCAGTGGGAAGAGCCCCTAACAGCTGTTGCTGTAATGAATGTATCTTAGTCCTATTCAGGAGAGAGAATATGCAAAGAAAAGATGTGTACACCTTTTTCCTTATAAATAATTACTTACCAACATTTATTATTGATAAATAATTTATTAATATGGCTAAATTTGGCAGTCAAGACGTTGGCGGACTTCTGTGCCCCTAAATTTAGCTGCTGTGCAACTGTTTTCCAAATATCCACAATACAACTTTCGAAATTGACCTTCTTGAATTCCCACCATTTCCACGCTCGTGTCTCTCCACAGCAATGGTTCCAACGAATCCGAAAGCCGAAAATTAGAGAGGTCAAGGCCAGGCTCTGCGTCGCAACGGAACACAATTCCGTCTGACAAAAGAATGAAAACCTGAAATCCAGGTTTCACTTGGCGAAGCAGCACCCCTTCGTTCGAAGGACGCCCGTCGTCCTCACCCGGTGTCAAACAGCGGCCGGCTGCCGGAACCCCCCGGCCGCGCGAGGTCCACGGGTCGCCTCCGCAGGACCACCTCGGTCAGCAGTGCCAGAGCATCTGACTCGTCCTCCAGTTGAGCCGCGTATCGCACCAGCGGAGCGAGGACCACCTGTGAGGAGGAACTGGTCAACCCTTTGGCACGTTTAACGCACCAGTGACTGAATCGCCGGTTCAAACAATTTCGAGACATCCAAAAAATCGAACTTATTTATGCTCCCCGCGACTCATCCTCGCCCTTTCACTTCCCACGTGTACTACGGCGCCATCTCTTGGCTCTCGCAAGAAGTGCCCCGCACCTGGCACTGTGGCACCATCCGGTGAGGATGCGTGCACCTCGCGCGTGCGTCCCTTGTCTGAAGTAGGAGACGGGGCAAGCCCACACCCGCTCACCTTCTCAAACAGGGAGTAGTCGAGCACGTCCAGCGTGAAGTCGAACACGGCAGCCGACGGAAAGTCTCCCGAGAACACCTGCAGTTAGACGGGGAAAGCAACTCGTGAGAAGGGCCTCCAGACTGCAAAACAGTTTGTGGTGGAGGCAACTTGTGCATTTATTTAGTTATATATTTAATATGTTCCCCTCAAGGCCAGAAGGCACCACAGAGGAGGAGGGCAGTGGGAAAAATTGAGGAAAGAGCACCAAGCACAAATGACAAAACAATGTGTCACATTCTCGAACGTCTAGAACAGAAGAAGGTTCCCCCTAGGTTCTGTCCTCAAGACCCTCCGGGTGGCTCTCGCAAGGGAGGTGTAATGGTCCTTGCCTTTGCCACAAGGTTGCAGACGGTGTTGCTCGTCGCCATGGCAACGCCGCAAGCCTTGAGGAGGGCGGCCACACACCCAAACAAGTTCGTCGTCAGGGCCGCAGAGACGTCGCCAACGCCTGACGCAACTTCCAGGATCTGCAAGCGATATTGCCGGCGGGCCATGCAAAGGGCGCAATCCCCGCCGTACCCGTAATCATGGTGGATCTTCAAATTTCCTGACACGCCAATTTCTTGTCTATCCTTTGGTGCCCTCATTTTGAAGCAAATAAAGGCTGGGTTGCACATTTGCACTCCAATGTGATCGGCTAGTACATGGCAACCACCGGTGACCCTTTACGATGAGAAAATGCACTTGTGCCGTCTACTGGGCAGACCTAGAACACCTCCAATCAGTTATCATTCTTTCGCTGTGAGGTCGAAAAAATTTTGACAATGTCATAAGCGATTACTTCTCATATTGTGTAGATTTGATCTCAAAAAACACTGCAGAACCTTCAGTCTACTTATATGCACATAGGAAGTGTAGTCTCGCTGTAGGTGGACTCAATGCAGTCGATCCCACCAAAATGCAGAAGGGTGAACCATCTTTAAAGGCCCAGCTAACTGGCCGAGTTATGCAACCTATTTTAATGATGCGATAGGCTGGATGACCGCTCGACCGACACGTGATGCAGAACGAGGGCCGATCTGTCTGGATTAGAACTGAGGCACGGTTGCAATGGCTACCCTAGTACGTCTCTAAGGTAAGTCGAGGCACGGGCAAGCATCCAGACGGTCTCACCTGGGGCACGACGGTGCTTCCCCTAACCAGGACTCCGTCCTTGAAATCCACCCAGACCCGCACTGTTGCCACCAGGTTCTCGAGGTGCGTCCTGTCACCGCCCTCTCTGAGCCGACCCACGCTCTTGGTCACTGCATCCTGTGCCCGTCGCGTAGCCCGGTCTTAGTGCTGGTACTTCATAAGAAACCCCTACAAGGCTCTGCCAATTTTTCAATAGACTTCGATTTGGCAGGAGATCGGCAGACTGCATCAATAACCCTTTCTAAACTGATAACCAAAATATTTTATAGCAAAATATTTCAAGAAAATAATGAATAGTGTATTTTATGCGCCTTTCCCTGCACTCTGATGTTTGGCTTGGTGGTTGCAAAGTTCTTTTAATATTCATTTTAGCGCAATCTTCATGAAAAAAATAACCTGCCATCTGGACTACACAAATGCAGTTAATTCCATTTTACACATTTCAATGTTTATGAGAATCAGTCTACATGCGTTAGGTCACAGACCAAGCATCTTCGCCGCTTTGAAAAGCGTGCAAGGTACTATGCACCACACACACGTGCGCTGAAAATTGCACCGACCAGAAGCACTTTTCTCTAATGGTCTATAGACATTTTGCTAAATTACTTAACCACCAAAAAGCATGTGCATGCAACAATAGTACTAGCACGTGCTGGCATCTGCAACAGTAACTTTTCTAAAGAAAATCTAAAACAAATTGCCCGTTCCTTTAGGTAAAATGAGCATGTGGGGCATGTGTACCCACATTCTGCGCATTCTACGGAATGCATGGATAATGTAAAAAAAAAAAAAGATTTATTCCATGCCTCTTCGACCTTTTTTCGCCAGTGTAACTGCAAGCTTCCGAGTAGAGAGAGAACAGACTTGCTAGCGATTTTACGAAACTAGCGAGCAGCAGCTTTAGTGCATAGGCAAAAACGGCTTTCTCAAAATCTCAATTGTGTAACTACAGATTATTATCAACTTCAGATAGCACGAACGCCCCTGTTTTCTCGCTGTTAGAAGCGAGAAAGGCGGGCGCGCGCATACCCGATTGCTGGCCACGCGCCTCGCTGCCCGCCGGTGACGTAACGTTTGCGTGGCGGGGAAAATTGGGGAAAAACTAGGGAGAACGATGCTTCAATTTCAGCAGCGACCAAAATATCACATTTTTAATTAACTAGAGGAAATCTGGGGGAATGAGATAGCATTTTAAAATCAGGAAGCCATTGCATTCAGATGATGCCTTCAGATTAGGTAGCTAAAAAAAAAATCGGCACAATTCCCTTTTAAGGAAGGACATCACCAAAAAAAGTCAACTTTTGAACCTTTGGCTAAATATGAATGACATTTACGGTACATAGTGGCAATTGTGAGGCAGAATGCAGTGCAAAGTTTCATTGGTATACATAAATTGTGAAAGAAATTCGTTGTTTTTATCAGGAACACACTCACAGTGTTCAGAAAAACTACTGTTAAACAACTAATGTGACACCCAACATTTTTTTTCACAAGATATGCAGCAGAACGCCTGGACAGTGCAACTGTAAAAACAAAATTTCCAAAAAGTAATTTATTTTATGCTAACATTGCACTGAAAAATCAGATAAATTTCTTGCCTTTTATGTTGTTGACAAAATCCTAACATCTTTTATAAAAGACATCCACAAAGCAATAAAACAATGCCACAGTTGCATTGTCCATTAAATTTCAGCTAGGAAAAACAATGAGTGAGCCTCCCCTTTTGTCCCCTTCCCAAACGAGTTTTTCTAAATCAAAATTTATGTCAAAGAGAGGAACAAGAAAAACGCATTCAATGTGCTTGTACCTCATACCTTTTCATTAGCATCAATGGACCAAAAAATAATTTATAAAAAAAGAAAAAAAAAAAAACTTTAGTGTAAACAAATTTACTTTTCTGGGAATACTTTCTAGTTGTTGGTGGATGTGAATAAGGCGATTTTCAAAATCAACTTTTTTGCAGAATTTTCATTTTTTTCCTGGATTGTGTCTGTTTTTAAAAGTTTCACCAAGTTCAGCACACCTACTCACGTATGGCCAATTTTTCGGCGAAGTAAACTTCCCATTCTGACAAACAATACTCATCCAAATTACCCGAAGCTAGAACGGGAATGAAGCAGAGCTTACGAAATTGCCCACCGTCGAGCCTCGACGTCAACTATATCGTGCTACATTGTCAAAACTAGAGTAGCTTCAACAGTGCACCATCACTGTCAAAGCTACTTGCACTTTGACAGTGTTGTTTCATGCACGGCTTGCACGAAAGCCTGTGCAAACTGGACAAAAGACAAAGCCACATGTTTCCGCAACAGTGTGGGGACGTAGCAAGAAAGATTGTTGATACTGAGAGTGAGCGTAGTTGGTCACGCAGCAGTGTGGTCTATGTAATCTCCACTCCGAATAGTGAGTAAGCTAGCTATGACTGCGAGGTCTTCATACTCCCGGAACCTCCATGGCTTGAGGAGATAAGAACGAACCTTCGAATTAATGCGCAATACAGTGCAATTCAGTTATAACGATATACCGCTTATAACGACCAGTTTATAATGTTTTTAGACCAGAAATGATCAGTTTTCAGACCAGATACAACAATAATCGGTTATAACAATTGCATTTTCGGGTTTTCCCATTATCGTTATAAGTGGACTGCACTATATTTTTATAGCGAAGTGTGTTGGGCCCTTGCATTTGGTCGGAGAAAAAAAATCCACTTAGGTGAGCCTTCAAAATAAGCTTTCCAGCCTCCTCGTCTTACGACATTCTCGCAACTCCAGAGTTTCGGTAGAGGGCGGCACTGCAAGAGCACACCTCTATGTGGCGAGGAGCAAAAAAGCACGGCATTGGCAATGCATAGATATTCAAAACTTCTAATGCCTCGCAAATAGGGTTTGCTATTCGATTCACAGCCTACTTGTACTGTTCGTAGTATTTGAGCTCTACAAATATTTGAAAGTTAGGAATAGTGTCGTCAGAACTCTCAGACTGCTTGTATCAAGCTTTCCTGCTTTGCACCGGCACTCTGGCAACCAGCTTCACTGCTTTGCACCGGCGAGCTAGGAGAAATGGCCGACATGTTGGAGCGCCTCGGTCAACTAATATAGTTTCTGAAATTTTTCTTGCTACTCTACATCAGCCTTCTTTTGGCTATAATTATAGTTTGACCCCCAATTCTAAAAAGACTGCGCTGGAAAAAGAAACCACAAGTTATATTCAAATAATGTAGTCATCGCTTTGCTTTCCTGTTACGTTGTTTTACTCAACTCATCTCATCAGGGCCTTTTTCATTTTTTTTTTCTTTTTTTCGTCCAAGTCTGTGAAAAGTTTCTCACGTAACAAAAAATTTTCCTTTTAATAGGTATACTTTCTTTAAAAAAAAGATTTCCAGCTGGGATTTTTTTAAAGTACCCACAACCAATTCCTATTAAACGTAAAATATTTGTATTCAAAAAGATATGAATTCCATTCACGGTATTATTTCAATATTCGTATTCGATTCATTGTCAAATTTAGATATTCGTACTTGAAATGCGCGCAAGTTTAATTTTCGCAAACCCCTATGCAGTACGACAGAAATAGCGGGCAAGCACGGTACCAGGAGGCACTGCCAGACGGGTGCCGACGAGCTGGGGGGCTGCCCGCAGAGGTGACCGGCCAGGGAGGTAAAGGTCATGCGGAGGACCTGCCGATTCACGTCCACGCTGCCCACAGAACCGTCCAGACGACGCAACGCCGGCGAAAGCACCTGCGACCGAAGAAACGTCTCGGGTCGCCTTTGCCGAAGGGAAAGCGCAACTCCGGGGTACGGCTGACGACGCCACCAACCGGACAACTGGACTTCCGCGAGGACCAGAGGAAAGAGACACTCACCGCAGCCATGCAGCTGTGCGTCTGTCCCTTCACTCCCTTGACCGCCTCGTAGAGCAGGCGACCAACGCCGTCGGCGTACTGCCAAAGTCAGACAAACGTCTCAGTCACGTGGCAACGTTATAACAGCGAGTATGCTCAAGGAAAGGGCCACAAAGACCGGTGGCCGAAGAGCAGCCGACCATTATGTGGCAAAGTAAGACAGCGACCAAATGCTGGCCTTCGTTTCAAAGTATTACTCAGAAGGTAAGGTATGGGGCTTTCCTAGAGATGTGGGTTGACAACAAATAAAATGGAAAGCATCGGCGTACTTTCACGCACGTAGCCCACACCCGTCTGAGAGAAACCTGCAGATGCTTCCCAGCAAGCCCGCGAAAGCCAATTGTCGTAATTTGTGGAAATGGACTAGCAAATCAAATGGCAAATATCCTGTACCCACCCACCTAATATAAGCACAATTAGTTTCACAAGTTGAGGATCTTCTTGGTAGAAGCTACATTCAAGGGTAGGACGTTTCCCAGTTATATGCAGAGAGAGAAAATGGGCATGCCGCCTTTAAAATAGGAGGCACCGTCAGCTCTGGGAGATTATTAACTTGTTATAGTTAAACAGAAGCTGTAACCTGCCGTAATGCAGAAAGGCCTGGCAAGTATTAAATATATAAATAAGAGTTTAAAAAAAAAGGGGAGAATGCACGCTTCAGACTGGCTGGACACCTCTACCCGCACAAGAGAATGAGTGACGCCTACGTCTTCAACCTCTCACCTGGGGGTCTGTCTCCAGGCGTTTCAACATCATATCCACAAGCTTCTGCTTGTCCGGCACCTGGGCAGACAGAGCGATTTCGATCCCCGTGGGTCACAACTCGAACCTTCGGGGCGTCAAGCTGAAAGGAATGCTCTCACCTTTCGGAGCAGGAAGCCAAAGCTCTCCGACGCAAAGTCTCTAACATACTTCTTCTGTTGGCTTCCCAGCAGGGGAACGTACAGCCTGCGAGGAAATCAATTTTTCCGTGATCATCTCACGCTACAGACCGTCATAGACCAAATTTCTGTTAAATCAGTATTTACTGTAGTCACTGACAGGATGAGACTGGCAGGGACCAGCTTTAGATGCTCCGCCTCAAGCACAAACTTCCTACCGTCGACGCCGCTTCGGCGTCTCAAGTCACGAGCGTGCACTCGCTGTAGGATGTGCAAACAGTGGATTATTCGAGGCGAATAGTGGTTTTAGCTGAATGCTTTAGAACTGAACATTGAATGGGTTCTTCGAGCCTTTCACTACCGTGGAACACGCTTGAACAAAAATTCGGCTCAACTCGTGAAGGATGTTCCCAACCTTCCACTTGTGCACTTCTAAGCTCAGTTAATTTTAATACAACTAGTACCGTAAAATACCGCAGAAGCCCCTGCTTCGTTCCAAGCGCCCCCTATTAACGTTTCCCTAACTTGGAATTTTTGCAAATCATGCGTCAAGTGCCCGATTCGACCGGAGGATTGCCTGTGTCTAGGTTAACCCAGTTTGCAGTGAAAGTGGGTGGGTACTACTACCCTTGGCATTTTAAGGTATGTCTATTCATAAATCTGCTTGCTATATGTAAATATTCTTTCTTAAATTGTAACTGTGACAAAAGAAATAACAAGCACGAACAATGAATGCGGGTTGTCAAGACATCGCTGCCTCACGTATACAGCAATCCCTCGTTATAACGAAATCACTGTTATCGATGTTCAGTGTGGTCCCGACCGAAGTGCACACATTTTTAACCGGATTATTCCAAGTGCATTGGCGGCCGGCCACACTTATTAAGAAGGTCGAGGTGCCAAAGCACACAAGCCTACATGGCGGCGCACGGAGACCACATGTTCCCTCCACCTTCTCCACCAAGGCAAACGGCAAACTGAGAAAACAAAGTAAACGGGTGACAGAAGGCAGAGCACCGCTTCTGATGCCAATGCGCCGATGCGGGGACGTGGGCAGGGAGCGGCGTCAACGTTCCGACGCTACTCCCGGCGCCCGCGGCCAGCGCTGCCCAACTCCTGTCGGAATCGAGGCCAAAGGAACGGTGGAGCCTGGAGGAAAATATTTCTTCGAGAGCCCCCGACTCGCGTGCCTGCGGCGTACTACACGCACACTTGCGTCGTATGGGAGATCGGGAGTGTTTACCGAAAGTCGCTTAGATCTGCGAGGTTAAGAAAAGCGGCCAGCCCAAGTCTGAAATCGCCTAAGAATTCGACATTCTGGCATCGGCTGTTCAACGCTGTCTACTGTTTCGCAAGACAAACAAGGAACATTGGACGGGTTCGAAAAGTTTCTCATGCAGGAGAAAGCACGCCCGTGACCTGGAGAGGAAGGGTTGCAAACCGCTTCGAGCACGTCAGATTTTCTCTCGCAAGCACGGTTGCCGAGCCGGCGCACGATTTCCATAGCTGCAACGATACCTACAGGAGTGTGTGAAAACATCTTGCCAAAGCCACCGAGGATAACTTTGATTTGTTCGCGCTTGTCGATGAGGACGTTCCCATTGTTGCTCCTGCCACGGATGCCGCAATCGTAGACCTTGCGTGCGGCAGGGGTAAACACAAAGCGACATCAGAGAGGCACCTTGAGAAATGCCGACAACTGGGGAGACGCAAAACATCTTTTGACAGCTTCGAAACAAAGTGGAGTGCAGCGGCGGTGACAGAATTCTTGAGATGCCTGGAGCAGTTCGAGAAGCACTGATGCCCGGATAAAATTATCGGCGAACTCCACTTCATTATTTTTTTTTACTCGGTCAAGCTGACGCGAGTTGTTCATAACCTAGGTTTGTTTGACTAAATATACGGTCAGAGTGTTCCGCAGTGTTCCCACCCACCTTCAAGGCTGCTAACATTGTTTTTTGGCTCTATCACTTTTAACGAATTACCGCTTATATAGAAATTTTTTGCCACCCATTGACTTTGTAATAACGAGGAATTACTATAGTCTTGCATAACTGCCCCGTTGAGTATGCTTCTCACCGAGCACCTGTGTACAGCGAGAAAGCAACACACGCTGAGCCACCAAGCTCCACAGGTATTGCTTGCCCGTAGTGCAAAAATGCTCGGCGAAAAGCGCACTCAACAAGCCTAACCCGCCGGGATCAACGCTTCAAAAAGTATGAAAATTGCAGTTCATCTCAAAGTGAATATCAACTAGCGTATTATTCAAAACTGCTATTATAAAATTAGAATATTTGCACAACTTTAATGCACAGCCAAGGCATGGCAAAAGGCAATGAGTGTGTGCAAGAGGCCAGGCATTCGAAAAAGATGCCCTGCTATTCTCATCTTGTCAGGACCTAGACACCATAGTTACGGGCATGAAATCTATCCAATACCCTTCAGATACTTAACAGATACAGTATGTGAAAACTGTCAAGTAGTTTCACTACTGGCTTAAAACAACTCCGGACCCTAAGGTCTCTGCAAGAACTTACCTAACAGGTGTTACACTACTGTTTCGAACAGCCCTGGAGATTCCACAACAGATTTTTAACTGTGCCTGTTCTGGCACTCGGATGAAGTTTTTGGCAAATAAAAGTTATTGCTAATGTTGTCGCTCTCCAACACACTTCAGCTTCCTACTATTTATAATTTATTCCAGAATAAATTATGACATCATGGCACCCAAACAAGACACACGCAGAGCGCTTTAGCGGAAGTGGGGACGGCAGAAAAGCCTGAAAAATGAATAATAAAGGAAGGTTTATTGCTTCCTGTTCCATCCTTCAGCCCTGCCCAAGAGTGTAATTGGTTGCAATATTCTCTCAAATAACACATTTAATACACTTATTATCTCTAAGCATGTGATTTTTTTTTACTGCGCTCCTGTGAGAAATTTGTGAATGGTGTTCTACTGTATGTGCAAGTTTACAAAGCCTTTAAGCTCCCCGTCCCTCTCCCCTTACACAAAGTAGCCAGCCGGGACAATTACCCAAGCTAACCTTTCTGCCCTCCTGCTCTGTCCTTCCTTCCTAACTGACAACTTTTCACCGTTTTGACTGTCGGAGGCAAGTTGTCGGAAACTACAAAAAATACAACTACTTCATTCGGCTTTCCACTTCTGCACAGTGCTACTAATTCTCAAAAGAAATCCACATTCCCATTATTTTAATCGTCTGCAAAATCGCCGAAAGCTCCTCAAGGCCTGTGCCCGTCTTCCAGACCGCGCAAAAGCATAGCGGAGAAGTCTCCGGAACCTGTATCCACGGCGCAAGAACCAAATAAAAAAACAATTGTACAAACTTGATCATGCTTACAAAGACTGGTAAGCACAGAACATGCGATAGGCCTTCCAGAAAAGAACCAGGAGGGCACTTAACGGCACCGCCTACCGAAGATTCACTTTCGCTTCCGACACACCCGCGAGATGATGCTACACGACTGGAAAGGCTGCAAAGCATGCGAACTCATTCACGCAAAGCGCAAAAACAACTCGCTCTTGCGTGGTCAGTACTACCACTGAGCCCGGACAGCTCTGTCGGCAAAGCACTTGGCTCACAATCTCAAGGTGTCGAGATCAAATCCTGCCGGGAAACTGGTCTTTATATGGTTCCTTATGGACGTAACGCCTTTTGGTGTCGGTTCTCCACTACAACCGGCCACTGCAGCCGGCCGTAACGGTCAAACGCTACGGAACTCCACGAAACACCTTTAAAAGAAACCCTGCACTGACCCAAAGACAGCGTCGATGTCCTCGACCATGTAGCGCCAGAGGAACTTGAAGAGGTACGCCAGGCAGACGAAGAGACGCTCGAGGATGTCCGTGTCCTGCGTCGCCAGGTGGCCGCACACCAGGCGCAGGACGTCCGGGAAGTAGACGTAGAAGTCCCTCTGCAGGTCCCGCGCCAGTGCAACCGTGAGCCTGTATGCAGAGAACCACCCTTAACGAGCGTTCTTTGGAGACAACGTCGACCTCGGCCGAATGCCTGGAACGCTTCTCTGACTGGTGTGTTTACCACCTTTCATAGTACCTTATTTCCCACCTATGACGTCATCCTTCCACATTGGCCAAACACTCACTATGACGTCCTTAAAATTGATTCTGCTTTAGTAGACGAAAATTAGAGTAATGTTGGGCTGTCTACTAGGACAGAGTTCGTTTAAAGGGAAGCTGAAGCGGTTTTGTATTTGAGTAAAAAACACTTAAATCATCATCATTTGGCCTCGAGGATTACTAATATCAATATTATTTTTCAATTTGGTAGAAGGAAGCCGCAAAAAATAATTTTCAAAGTACCACTGAAGCTTCTTCTCAGAACTTTATGTCATAAAAGAAGTCTTCGGAATCTACACACTCGCGCATCTTTAGCGCCTATCAAAGCTATGCATGCACACTCTTGCTATTCTCTAAAAGGCCAGAAAAAGACGTCACGACTGGTGTCAGTGCGGGGGAATATACCTCGAAAAGCTTGCAATTTGCACGCGCTGCCCACATAAGCGACACGCGTTTGGCAGACGAAAGATCCTTTCATGACGTAACGACTGGTCAAAGTTTATCGTGTCTTTTGTGTTTAGTTACATTTTCGATGAAAACAGACATGATATTCAGATTCACGGGATAAAAATACTCTAGAGTTCAGCTCTAACTTGTTACTAATGCGAAAGTATTAACTACCCATGAAGCAAAGCCAGCAGCATCTGTAACCGCAAAAAAAAATGCGAATGAAATGTCCATTCTCCCATTGGCCGAGCAAAACGGTTCCTAGGTAGTTGCCATTTGCAGCCGCTTCACGAGAGCGCGCGCTAGGCCGCTGCTCTCGTGTCAGGTGTTGCCAGAGGGGGGTGCGGGGCTTTTTTTCTTTCGAATTTGAGTCACTTCAGTTTTGCATGAAAGTGTGCGTCTCACATTCGCAAAGTCTCCTTTTAACTTTTAAAATTCCGGTTTGTGATGTTAGGACATATGCGGACGTTTAGGAGTTACAGTGATGTGATTGGCCTAAACCGTTTTGGAGCAGCAAAAGTGGCCTTTGGAGCAGCCAAAACAGTGTTTTGGAGCAGCAAAAGTGGCTTCTGGAGCAGCTAAAACAGTGTTTCGGAGCAGCAAAAGTAGCTTTTGAAGCAAATTTTCTTTGAAAAATTAAAATATTTGTTTCAAGTGCTGGACAAACGAAGGACACTTTGCTTGCCGCAATGAACAAATTATAGTCGTTAGACCACCTGGGAGTCTTTCAGCATGTAACTGAAATGCCAATGAGATGATACATTTTGCAATGCTTCAGTTAAATAATGCATATGTATGTACCCGCTATAGGTAAACAAGAACCAAACTGCACATATTAGGGAGTTTTAGAATAATGTATGCAATTTCAGCGCACGCGACGCGAGAGAGTTTTAGAATAGCGTTTTTCCGTCGCGACGCAAAAGCCCAACCATCTCGCGCTTGCGACGCCACCAAGATACAGTTACAATTTTTATTTCACACACGAAATGCTGTGACTTGAGAACAAACAAGTGTTTTGGTCCAGAGTATTATTTTAGATTTGTTTAAACGTGAGAATGCGACACGAGCGGTTGACTAGTCATATCTGCTTGCGTCGCCTTGGCAAGAGAGGTCACGTGTACTGACCTTCGCACATCGTACCTTCGCCGAGAAATGTTCGCGCGTCACAAGCATCAAGCTGTCGGTGATCGTTGCCAAACCGAGTACAATGTCGTCCCGTATTGAAAATTGCAGTCGCGAGGATGCCGCCAACGTCGCACTCACGACGCCGCCAAAGCAGCCGCTGACATATTCCTAGAAGCTGCCATATTTTTTTAACTCTGCTCGTCTTGGCTTTAGCCAACTTCTCATCACGAATCCTCCTTGGAGAAGCGCAGACTCTTTGCGTACGCACGCTATTTCCGAGAAATAGCGCACGCTAAAATTGCGCACGCAAAGCACAAAACCTGGTTTGCGTTCGGAGCATGCGCAGTGGCAACGACGCTAGTCTTTGCGCACGCAAAGCTTTAGCGTGCGCTATTCTAAAACTGCCTATTCAAATTTATTTGAAAAGGACCAGCTTAGTAGTAAAGAGCACAGCATTAGGTTGACCAGTTCTATAATAAATGGAAGCTGTCTCCTACTGATGAAACACGTAACTACTGCAGTGCAGTGCAAAATTGTCGCTCGAGCGGAGATGGCTGTTCAACCTAAACCATGCCACTCCGCTCCGTCGCCAACTCGTTCCCAAAATTGCATGCAAAATGTAACTGTCCAGCATACGACAAAAAACGGTTCAGTGGCACACGCTTGCCAGGCTGGCAGGTGAAATACAACAGAAGAAGAAAAAAGTACCTGAGCACATCAATGCCAGACATCGTGAGCCAAGGTCAAAAAGTTCTCGGAGCGCTTTGTGCAACGACTAGCTCAAGACAAACAAGTGTGGTGTGCGGGTTCAGCGTGCAGACATTGCCTTCTTCGCTTCTGCTCACCTCTCTTCACCAACTTTCTTTCGCAGCAGATTTTTTAAGTACTGGGGTCCCTCTCGACCTAAAGCCTACCGACGAGAGAAACCTAGGTAATCAATTCTTCGACACAGCAGTCTTTGAGCTAGAGGTATTTTTGTAGTAGCATCTTAAACAAGAACAGGAATGTTGATGAACATGCGGCAGTCCTTACGTTTCAGTTTAGGAAGCGCCGCGCAAAAACGATGTTTCGTTTCACAACTTGACGGCGTGGTTGGCACCCAGCACGCAGCTAGTGTCGGAGCGTCCGCACCACAGGTCGGCATTTTAGGTCGCCCTCACTCACCCTCACCCTCACAGCCACACTCACCCTCACCCTCACAGCTACACTCACCTTCAGCCCCTCAATCACCCTCACCCTCAGTCACACTCACCTTCAGCCCTTCACTCACCCTCACTGAACCTCACAGCCCTGCCTCACTGATGGCCCTCACGCCACTCACCGCCTTCACGCCACTCACCGCCCTCACGCCACTTACCGCCCTTGCGGCCCTCACACCCCTCACGCACTGATGGCCCTCACGCCACTCAGGCCAGCTTCAGATGGGGCAAATTCGCCCAGAAACTTTACGTTGCAACACCAGCAACACGGGCTGCCCGCAATCACACGCAGCAACCAATTGCTGCAATTTGCCATCGTCATCATAAAATTTTATTTTTCTTGCACTATTTTTTATGCATTTAAATCTTATTAATAATACTAATGCACCTTTCTGAAACAGTTTATTTCCAAAAAAACTATCGATTTCAAACCAGAACCAAGTCTTTCGATGTCATCATCACCGGCACGAGGTATCACGTGAAAATTTTGCGTCCCTGATTGGATGCAGCCGCTTCAAACGCATTCGAATCGCTCCGAGTTGCTTGCTTATTTCGAGCCGGACCCGATCTCAGCAATTCGTGTCGATCTAGGGAAAGCTAGAGAACAACCCGCCATTAACACCAAAATTGCTGAGAAAGATGCTCGATCTGAAGGAAGCCTCACGCACTCACGCTCTCATGGCCCTCACACACCTCATGCGCTCACCACCCTCACATCTCTCATGCCACTCACTGCCCTCACGCACTCATGGCCCTCACACCCCTCACGCACTCACCACCCTCACACCACTCACGCACTCACGGTCCTCACCCCCCTCAAGGCCCTCACTCACCCTCACACTCATGAATTTTCCTGGTTCAGAAACTCACTCACCCTCACCTCACCTGTGAAGATGAGGGTGAGTGAGGGTGAGTGAGGGCCCTCATGAGTGAGGTTTGCCGAGGTATGGTCCGCACACGCCCGCGTCTATCGTTGAAAATAGTTTTTTTTTTTTTTAAAGACACGAGACAAACGAGAGACGGCGGGAAAAACCATGCAAGGACAGGGTGAACGACTGATGCAGGATACTTTGTGTCGGGCGGCCGCTTGCGCCACCTAGCTTACGCATGCTCAATTACGGTACTCACTTAGGTTTTGGTTTTGAAAGGCGACCGAAATTGGTCCTTTGGCGCAGGCTTGGCACAGATTACCCATATTTTGGCAAAAATGTGGCAGGATGTAGCAGGGTTAGCCCCTTGGCACAGTTTGGCGCAGCAATCGCATCACTGGAGTTAGGAATGTCGGATGTGCAACATTAAGCATGATAGTTCTGTTTAGTTTCATTCCGACAGAGGAAAACCGCGAAATAATGCTAATTAAAAAGCAATAATATTTTGTTTTGGCACAAACTACTTGTAAGCCGAGAACGGGATTCCTATAATGGCGAGGAGTGCTTTAAAGTACTTGTCAGTCAATGTTTCAACTGGAAATATGAAATGAAAATCACGTTATCCAGAATGTACTGCATCATTAGTCACTTGCGAAGTAGATTGTGTCAATTCCTGGTCGATCTTCTGTTTTTGAGGCAAAAAATATTGAAGAAAACCACACTCACAAAGGCCAACGAACGCACATTTACCATATACTCTGCACCTCGACGTTTCCATCAAACAGTGTAGTACTACCGCTGGTAGTACTACACTGTACAATGGTAACCGCACGGCGTCCATTTGCAATCCATGGACCCGCGGCCCCGTCGCACTCTCGCACATGCGCAGGAGTTTGCCGAATCTTTGCCAAACTTTCCTTTTAAAGTTCAGCAGATTCAGTCCATCACTACTTTTTAGATAAATCAACATACTTGTGTTGGCAACTAATAATCCTCGTCAAGACGTTGAGAGAAGGGGCCATAAAAGGGCGTAACCAAAACATCTCGTCGCCAGTAAATGCGACGCATTTAAAAGTAAGCTTCGTTCCAGCCGAGGAACCACTTTCGGTTCGTAGAAAACCCGTCGACAAAAAGACGCCACGCTGGCATACTCAAGCACGGCATCCAGGGCCCTGTTGTCCAGGTTGGCCAGGTTCTGCTTGAGAATGTCCACAATCGCTTCCTGCAACACAGGGAGCCGCTCATCAAAAACCCTTCCGACATTGGGTGGCTTCACTTTTGAGAGATAACAGAAAATCGAAACAACTTGCCTTCCGCAGCACAATCTGCGGCAGGGTGTGAATGTCCCCTCCGATGTCATAACGCAACTTGTCTGCAGAAAGAGGAAAGTTCTTCTTAGCGAGCCGGTCGTGAACAGCGCCAGTGACACGAGAACTTTGCATCAGGCGACCGGAATACGCCGATTCAACCCACTCCGAGCAGATAACTTAGGAAGCAATGCACGGTGGGCAATGCGTCTACTATGGCAACTAACAGGAGGAGGACAGCAGGGAGGTCTTTCAGTTGCACACCACTTCAGTGCCTCGTGAGCTTCTAACGTGTATGCGCAGCCAAAGCATGACAAAAACGGCTATGAGCAGCACGTGCTAGAGGTTAGGCAACCAAAATACAGGTAGTTAAAACTGGAGACGACGGAAACAAAGAGACGGGACAGCAACGCGTCACTCTATTTTCGTCATCTCCAGTTATAACTATACGTAACTTAAGCCAGCTTGCCTGTTTATTAACATTAACGTCATTAGTCCAAAATATGCCCTGCCATTTTCATCTTGTCAGTGACTAGAGTAGACCTTTCGCTACATTACCTAAGCTGAGAGTGTAGTTACACGTGCTGGCATCTGCAGCAGTAACTGTTCTAAAGCAAAAACATCAGACGAGTGACACTGTGTGTGCATTTGTCAACACCCTGTTTGATTCACTCTCACACTTTTACACCGAAAAGGGAAGTACCTGCAGCGCGTGAACCTGAGGTCCCAGCATTCTCCTCAGCGGTTAGGAGATTTGGACAAAAGGCTTATTGTATGTGCTCTTTAACGAAAATCGTTTGGTTTACATTGGGGCACATTGCACTGCGATGTCTGCGACATAACGCGTCTCCTGTCGAAGGTCGCGCTCAGAGCGAAAAGCAACCGAAGAGAAACATGCGCCGGTGATGTTTTCCGCCCTAAAGCGAAAAGGACTCTTACCGAAATCTTGGGTACAGTTCAGCTCTGCCCACTTGTTCAGTGCCTCCTCGAAGAAGGTCTCGCTCTCGAACGGCGTGTTTCCCCTCCTCAGGGCCACTCGGTGGATCACGTCCACATTGATGGACGAGAGTCTTTCCGAGAATGTCTGGAACTGCACACAACAAAACAGCGGCGGTTGATATCAACGGGCCGGCTCATCAGACGCTGGCTTCTGGAGATTTCGATAGGTCGGCTAAGCATGCGGGCTAGTTGACTCCAGTTCGCCTCAAGGAAGAAACTTACCCTGAACGTGTTTTCACGCTTGTGTTTCACTGGCTTGTTCTTCATTTTCACGTCCTGCTGTCAGCCGCTACCAGAGAAAGCATCCACGTGCTACAAACAAGGCAGGCGCCATGACGCACTCTCCGGATTGGATTGGAACGGGATGCAACTGGCTGCAACTAGCTTGTGAGTAATTAACAAAATTATTTATTTTTTTGTTCGTAAGCCGTATTTAATATATTCGAATAACGAGTGCGTGCAGAAAAAATTGAAGTTCAATTATAATGTAATTAAATTCAAAGGTATGGCACCTGGAACGCGTGAAGTCCGTGAAGCCTGGAGAACCAAAACTGAAACCTGAAAGCAAAATGCTGAAATGTTCCACACCATTTACACGAAGAAAGTGACAAAACATTAAAGTTTGAAAAAATAAAAAGCGCATGCCGCTACTTTTTTTAAGCCTCATCATAAAAAAATATAAAAATAAACGATTATAGGATCATGCATCTTTGCGCAAGTTGAGCATTTGTTGTGGGATGGCAAGGTCCCCTAAAAACATTTACAAAGTCGTTTTCACCAAAAAAACAAAAAAAAAACAATACATAAATATAAATTGCCGAACGCTCGTTCTCCGCCCAAAGGTAGCGCTAGAGGTCCGAACTAGACTGGAACCAGATGCCAGAGTTTCAGCGCGAACCGATCTTTTCATTCGAAAGTTGTGAGTGATTTTCTGAAAATTGCAATGGGAAAATGGCGGCCGACGGAGCTCTCGAATTCATACGTGGAGCTCTATGGGGCCAGAACCCGAAAACGGGTCAAAACGGGTCACATTTTCCCATTCCTATTTTCAGGAAATCAGTCAGTGACATGTCGGTCCGTGCAGAAACTTTGGCATCTGGTTCGAAACTCTAGAGCTACCTTGCGGCGGTGAATGAGCGTTCGGAGATTTAAAGTTAATTTTTGCGCTGGGAAAAAAAACTGTATTTAAAATTAAAAAAAAAAAAAAAAATATATATATATATATATATATATATATATATATATATATATATATATATATATATATATATATATATATATATATATTCCCCCTCCCCCCGCCCCATTGCTACGCCCAGTGGCTACGCCACTGGCTGACGCTATTCATCCCCGTATTTGTCAGACCCACTGTCAGACCCGTTAACCGCCATCTTCCTAATGAAACTTTTTTAAAAAAAATCCCTCATAACTTTTAAAGGAGTCTAGCGGCAAGCATCGCGTTGCCGTGGTAATTTTGCGAGGAGGTTTTTCCAGAACTGACAGAGGAGAGCGGGTGCGCGTTAATATAAAAAATTGGAAAACTATATGTGTCCTTATTAGAGTCCTGCTAATTAACCGAGATCTTAGATGACCAGGGAAGTTCAAGGCGGCAGCCTTCTTTTCGGAAGGCGTCCAAAAGCTTGTGCCAAGTTGTAGTAATCTATGTGATGACAATGCGGAGAAGTAGCTAGAATATTCAATACATTTTTTTTTATTTATTCATTCGGAATGTTCTAAAGGCCTTTTGGCATTGCATTAAAAGAGCTGTACAGCTTAACTTAAAAAAAAAAAAAAAAAAAAAAAAATTAGAAGGTTTTTTTTTTTTTGTTACGAGGAAAATGTTTATAAAGTGAAGGGGAAAAAAAAAAAGAACTCGCATTGTGCCTATAGCAGGGTGTCGAACCGGAACCGAACCGAACCGAAAACCGGAACAGAACCGTAATTTTTAGCCGAACCGGAACTGAACCGAACCGAAATCTTCGCCGCCATCTTGGAACTGAACCGGAACTGAACCGAAAAAAAATATAACGGTAACCGGTTCAAAACGGTTCAAAGTATTTTTTTTTGTTAGTATTACAAATTTATTATTATTGGCACGTGTATTCCTCTACGTATTGATCAAATCGTCATATACAGAATTGCAATGTATAATAAATCCTGGTTTTTTGCGGCGCTTTCTTATTGGCACTATGATTAGCCATGTGTCACAATGTCACGTGACGTCATGATGTCAAGACATGCTGTCAAGTAATGTCAAATTACGTGACCCCGTGACGTCACGTGACTCACCGCGTTAAGTCGATTCGAATTGAGGACGTCGCTAGATCTATTAACGTTGTTGATACCGTGACGTCACATGACATCACAACTTCGCACTGAGAGTCACGTGACACCATGATGTACCCGATTGTCATGATCCCGAGTCAAATGCTCTGGTTCATGACAACCAGTGTCGCCAAACATTCGGGTAACGCTCGTGTTCAACTCAAAGATTATGATGGGCCCGAGTCCCACTAGAGCTAGAAACAGAAACAAACGAAAGCGACAAGCCTCAGACATATGCAGCATGTTCGCGATGGTACCTTTATACGGCTTTGAGTTGTTCGGTGCTCGCGAAGTTAGCACGAGTGTTTACAAGCCTGCAAATGGTACCATCGTGTGCATGATACTCGTGTTTGAGCATAGCCTTCTTTATTCTACAAAGCGTGTCAAATCGCGAAATACTCTGGTTTAAGGCTAGCCGCTGTCGTTTGTTTCTGTTTGTCGCTTTAGTGGGGCTCGGGCATTATAGCCCAACTAAAGTTATATCTGAAGATCAGCCCATGCTCTCTGCTTTGCCAACCCTGCGTATGACTATGATAAACACTGACGGTGTATATATTAGGATCAGATCACGTGGCTGATAGTTCTAATTGTGAGTTGAGCAGGGGAAAGCTGTTTCATATCTTTCTTTCGACTGTCTGCCATTTCGCGGAGGGGCAAACTAATGGATGCTTTTGCAAGTTATCAACGTCAAGGATTACAACTTAGCGGTATTTATTGAACTTAAGGTAAAAAAAAAAAAAAAAAAAAAAAGATGCTGCACGACCCATTTTACATGTATGCACACCATTGAGGCTCCCAAACATGTTTTCGTTATTGCTGAACTGCCTCAGAAAGTTGTCCCGAGAATAGAAGTGTTAAAGGGTCTAAATGTGACGTATTAGTCGGACGTTACATGGATGTACGGGAGGGATACATGAAAAGAAAGATCCTAGTGGCCTCACGGGGATAGCCGAACGTTGGCAGCCGCTCTAAGTCTCACAGGAGTGTCGCTCTCAAGTTCTCCAAGTTTCGACCGCCCAGTATTTTGTTTAACCTTCACAGTTTGGTGCAAAGTTAAAGCAAGGAAGAATTACTGTTAACAAGTGACACAAATATAATTGTCGAGTGAACACCACTCAATACGGAGCAGGCAATCCCTGAGGAATAAAAAGTATCTTGAGGAGCAACTAAAAAAAAAGGGAGTGGAGAGGGGGGTAGTTTTAAAGCATACTGTGTCGTAAAGATTCCTCTGCCCCACATTTTCGGCGCAGACTAGAAAGCGTGGCATGGAAACGATAGTGACAGATGGGTAGTTGGTACAACTTTTATTTGTAAAAACACTCTTGCCAGAAAGCACGTTTTCGTCGTGCCAGATACTCGCGCCGTGCCTAACGACGATGTACCAACAAGAAAAATGTGTGCCTCTCAAATACATAGCTTGCACTGAGCGCGAAACTTTTGCAGCGTGCATTTTGCCAAACCGGATTTGATTTTCTCAGCAAGAACAATTCGCAATGACAACCAGTACCTAGTGCGATTACGTCACGTGCAAACCATGTTAAATACTTCAGCTTTCTGGTAAAGTGCGACATTCGCAACACCAGCAGTAGACGTCCAATGTGTAAAGTTGTGTAGTATTTATAGTAGTCACGCGATGATATACGGCAGCCTAACGAAATATTAGAGCACATGACTGATAAAGAACAGAGTCATGAAGTAAGGTCTCAAAACAAGTGCACGTAAAACCTAAGATAACATTAGCCTCCCGAGGTAGTATCCCGCGACGTTTCGAGCTGAGGCAAGCTGATGTCCAAAAGTGATTTATATTAGGATTCTAAAAAATCTTTGTTTGCCCTGCGCGGAATCTGTTTAATTAGGAATATCATTTTATGCACTTCTATGCATTTCTTTTTGCAGTAAAGCGTTGTGTAAGGGATTATTTAGAACAAATTGCGTGTCATCTCCTTATTTCTGCACATTCGTGTATTTGCCTTCCGATATATCATGTGACCACAGTGTTTTTTGGCATGCCCTGCAACCCACTATTTTACACTGCAAAACAGCTAACAAAAGCACGTTGCCGAAGACACAACAGCTGGCGTATTTTCGAGTATCGTCCTTCCGTGTCGGTCTCAGGCGGTTATGTGAACTTCATAAAGTCAAATTTATCGATGATAATAAAAATATACTTAATTCCTGTCTGAAGATTTGGCAGCATAAATAGAAGATTCTCACCTCCAAGATATATAAGTAAATGCGCCTTTAAATTATCTGAAAGATGTTCGGCAAATATTTTTCGGCGCTTTTATCCTCTATAGACACGTTATAGGTGATTTTGAAAAGCTTTAAATAATGTTTTTTTTTTTATTATTTTGAAGCTAATTTAAATAACTATATGTGTTCCTCACGCATATATAACTTCTCAAATATATAGAAGTTTGTTATCGCGTTTTTTATGTGTTTCTACTATCGCCTTTTTTTACTGGAACGAATGGTGGAACTATGACGATTGCACACTTAAACTCTCAGAAAGTGTCCAATTAGGTAGCTTCCGAATTGAGTAGAGCATGAAATACCACTTTGTTCTATTTAACAAAAAATCATCAATTAGCGAGGGTGATGCTTATTTGCAAATTAAATTGACCTGCATTTTGTCAAGAGCAAACCTCAACATCCAGGCTATGCCAGTTTATCCAATATAAGAAAATGTTCACATGGGTAAGCACTGTTTTAGGTCAGATTCGATCTCAATACTAAGGTGCTCATAGGTTAGAGTGAACAATTTCAGCCTCTCCTTTTCGCATGATTCGTCGCCCGCATCATGGTGCTGAGAGCAAACAATATGCTAGTTAGAAAAACAAGCATTGCGATTGTCGCTTAGTGTTCCTATAAAATATAGACTGGAAGGACTTGTCCCGTGACTTTCGTGACATTTTGAAAATTATATTCCCTTAAGCTTAGTCGTCTCGTCATCATATATATATATTGTGAAACGTATTCCGTAAAACACATTTCATGATATATATGGCGACGAGGTGCCCATTTCATGATTGTATTCACTGTAATTAATTCCTTAGTTCAAGGGCGAAACCACGATTCAACATCTAATACTGCGATACAAAGTTGTACCAATCACGGGTATTTTAGGCAACCTACTTCACTTCCGAAAACATTTCGATTCAGGTACAATATATGTGACTCTGGTAAACGAAGGGATGTTGAGTCGTATAAACACGACGTTTTGTATGTTACTGTAGATTTTCCTTTCTTGTTGTGTAGGAATAAATAACAGAATTATATAATTTTGGTATCTGAGAATAAAACTGAATTGAACAAACAATAAAAAAAAAACTATATACTGTAAACGGCTATTTTTCGTGGGCTCAATATTTCGCGATTTAGGTCAAAGCTGAAGTTTTGGAATAATTCGCGGGTTGTAATTTTCTCGACGCGGTGGAATCTCAATATAAATTTCAATCTGTTTGCATTTTACCGAAATTATTCGCGGGACCCATTTTTCGCGAATTGTAGGCGATTCGCGAAATTCTCAAAAATAGGTCCTCGCAAAAATCAGATCGTTTACAGCAGTTAGTTTCACGGCCTAAATATATTGACAGAACAACGCGGA